>NC_080686.1:51975949-52587540 GCF_030445035.2 Dasypus novemcinctus
TGAAAAGTTTCAAAGCTACTCACTGGGACTCATTTTATGACTTACACTGCTATTGAGATTTATTTTTAAATAAATATGATGTACACATCATTTCATCTTGGCAGATTTGTAGGTGCTTTTCCTGAGATTCTCTGAAGTATATTAAGGAAGCATGGAAAAAAAATTATCTATTAAGAATTCTTTCCCAAATAACAATGAAACTGAAGCTTTAGTATATGTTGGTCCATAATCAGTTCTCAGTTCTATTAGGGAAGCAATGTTCCAAAATTTTCCCCAATGGATAAAGACACAAGATGGAAATTACCTCCCATACACTTTGTCCATTCTCCTGACACTTGGCAGGAAATTCTGACAATTTAGTGAGTCTACCTGGGGTATTAATACATTTTCTGTACTCTCTTCTTAATTTATAGATATATTGTCTACCCCTCCTAATAGTCTATTCCCTTCTCTAATTACTCTCATGGCAAATAAACGCATTCATATTAATTTAAAACTACTTCTTTTGCAAAATAAGAATGCAGTAAATAGTTTCCAGTTTCCTTTTGGAATCTGAACATTCTTTTCTACTATATTTGTTGACCCTTTAAAATATTTTCGGGCTTTAATCCAATCACTTTCTCATGGTGCTTTTTTTTGGGAGGGGAGGAGGATATATCAGAATTATATTGAGCCAAATTGTCCAATGTGCAAACCACTCCTTGAAAGGAAGTAGAATATTTAAGTAAGAAGTATTAACCTTTAATGGTTAATATATTTAATAATGCAATAAATCACACCCTTTATTCTAAAATGTTTATTTTATCTCATAAACTTGATTCTCTCTCAAGAAGTATGCTAACCTCTAGATAAATCTATTCTGTGTATTAAACTATTTTTCTATATGTCTATGATGTCTTAATATATTAAGATATTTAGGAGGGAGTGTTTATTTTGTTTTGGAAAATTTGGCCAGGCAAAATTGATTTTATTAATTATCCCAATAATCCTGGATGTAAGAAATGAATCAGTCTCTCTTAGTATATTAAGATAAATAGCAAGTAAATGCAAAAGAAAATTACTAAGTAAGCAAATAACATTATGCTTACTAAAGGAGATGATACAAATGAAGTAGAAAATATATCACATGCCCCAAAACACTTCCCATATACCTGAAAAGGGAAAACTTAAAAGACATTAAATAAAATAGAGAAAACATAAGGAAAGAGTTCTAGAGTCCTAATCCATGTGGCTTGGTCAAAGAACAATAGCACATTTTAAGATGAAGCAAATTATGTAGAAATTTTCATCTTTACATTTCCTTTTCAAATAAAATACTAAAGAATTAGTGGGTTCCTTTTGAAATCTCCCAGAAGAGTTAATTTAATCCCAGGTGAGAACCAGGCCCTTTCTTCAATCAGGGCCTCATCATACAGCCATATAAGTTGCTCACTGCACAACTCGAAAGAATACCGTTTACAAAGAACACGACACGAATGGGGCCGGCAGGGATTTGTAACCTAGTATTCCTGACTCTGGTATCATATCAGAATTCATGCTCCCCACTTCTGCTGCTCCTCATCAACTGCTATTTTGAGCAAAATTACAAAGTTAAAAGAATCTTGTTTTCAGTCTCTCTTTTCCTTCTTTCTACGTTGCCTGTTTCTGTTCTTTTTTACCATTACACCCATGCACACACTCACAAATACACTTACTTTATATACTTTATGACTAAGTGCATGGAGTGTACCTCTTCATCAAATTTCATTATGGTATCATTTTTTTATCCTTTGGAATAAATTTTGGTGAATGGGTTATCTCTCCAGGAAAACTTGTATTTTTGTTTATTCATGCATTCACCAAACCAAAATGTATTGAGTACCTACACTAATATATATAGTATATTATAAATAGTATATTATGTTATATGAATATGCACACAAACACATATGTATACATATACATGTGTGTATTTCTGTGACAGTTTGTTGCCTATCCAAGAGCTCCCCCTGCTCCTTTCTTTCTGTCAGAATCAGGATTTTGTCCAGGTGTCAAGGTATCCCTTAGTGGGATCTGGCCCCTAGTCTAAGGAATAAGTTCTAAACAATGAGATTTTAAGGAGAAGCCTGGTGGGGGAAGGAGAGCTTCGGGAGAATATTTGCCTCCCTCCAATGAGGCAGGCGTGGGAGGAATTTTCTGTGGTGGCAGTGATGCCTAAAGCTGCTGTAGCTATCTTTCCATCATAAAGAAAAAAAATAAGTGAATCACAAAGACATAGATTCAAAGCCTGGACATTGGTAAGCCACCAAACCAATGCCAGAAGTGGCCCTGCTTCTTAATATGTAAGAAAAAGAAAGCCTGTTATTTAACACACTCTTAATAAAGCAGTTTTCTTAAGTCTAAAGCACTTCTAACTGATATAAAGCCTCTCCAGATGAAATTAAATTATGATTTGTCAAATGATTTTCAGGTTCCCATGAGCGTGAGGAAGAGTATCTTGGATTGCTGGGGACTCTCCCTGGTGTCCTATGACACAAAAGTAATTCTTTTATGACTTCTCCTAAGGTCATTCATGCTACTACTAGCATTTGTCCATTCTCAGCATATAATTTATGAGTCTAGGTTTTAAACAGAGCAATAGGGAAAGAAACCCTCAAAAAAAGGGTAGCCATTTGCAAACAAAAATGTGAAAATGACAAAGGGACAAACAGCAAAGTTTCTGCACACAATGTGTTCTAGCCACATACCCGAGGGCCCCAGAGCTGTGCACAGTGTGGAGAGAATGGCCAGTGTGTGTAATTGTGTTCAGCCTTGGCTGCACTGGGAAGCAGCTAATCACCACCAACCATGTCATTCCCAAGTACACAGAACTCACCTAGCACTCATTCTGAGATCCCTCTTAAAAACAAGGTAACAAGGACCATCCTTCTTCACTGGTCTTTGCCCGGGCACTTGGGGGATTGCTGCTGTTCCTTTGCGGAATGTGACAGAGCTCCCCTGGCTAGGAACTCAGCACTCCTTCAGTCGTCATCTGTAACTAAGTGCATAATGGAGAACTCACTATAAAATTGGCTTCTAAGCCAAATATTTAGCAGCTCCTACCAGACATGCTTTCCAGATTGCTACTATTTTTAACAAAATTTTAAACGTGGATAAAATATGTCACAGCCAAAAAAGCTTTAAAGCTCTAATAAATCAATCTGAAAGCATAACTCATGAAAATTTGATTACATAAGCATTATGTCAGTAATTTAGCTGTGGGTCTTCTTTTTAACAGGCAGACACTAGTGTGTACATGATTCTACAAAGAAAAATAAAGACTTACTCTAATATTAACCAAGTGTGCTCAGCACTTAACCAAACAGTGAGATGCGCTAAAAGCCTAGTGATCACAGGGAACCAACTACACTGATGCCTCTGAGTGTAAATGATGTGACTCATGAGCCATAAGAACAATGGTCCAATTGAGCAGACACTGTGAACAGACACTATTAAGTCTTACTCAGATTAGGCAAAAATAACATAAACATACTATAAATCCAGGTACACCATATAATTGCAAAAATCTAAGACAAAGAAATAGAAGTTTGAAAAGGGGTAGACCAAAGACCTGGTTGGTCCATTGACTATGGTATGATATTCTGAGAGTCACTTGATCACTCTGAGCTCACCTTTCCTCCTCTGTTGTCACATGGTATTTTATCAGAATGCATTTATTTTATTTATTTGTGCTTTTCTGATCTCTCTCAATAGAACATACACTCCACAAAGATAAGGACCATGCCTGTGTGAGTCTCTACAATATCCCCCTCACCTAGCACAGAGCCTGGCCTATTGTAGAGGCGCAGTAAAAGTACTGAACCCACGACCTAAACCATGTGAACGAAGCCTGACTTAGATGTTTTAAGAACTAAAGGAAATAGAGCAGTTCCAGCTGTTTTGTATACTGTAAAGTACTGGAAATAATATTAGGCAAACGTTTCAATCAAGTATTCCTGAATTTATAGAATGGAAAATGAGGTCTTGCCAGCTCTATTGCTGCAGATGAGTCGTTGGATCTCTTTAAGGCATACTTGTATATTCTAAAATGGAGAGAGCATGTCACATCCTGATGTTGTGGGGATAGAATCAAATAATGTATGTTTGGTAGTCTGCATAATGCTCCCCTGATATCTTAATACCTGGAACCTGTGAATGTTACCTTATACAGCAAAAGGGAATTGGCAGATAGGATCAAGTTAAGGAAGTTAATCTGGATTATCAGGGTGGGCCCCAGGGAATCAATCTCTTATGAGAGGGATGCAGAGAAGAAGGCAATGTGATGGCTGAAGAAAGGATTGGAGTGATGCATGTCCAAGATGAAGGCACAGGCTTCAAGCCAAGCAACCACTAGAAGCTGAAACAGGAAAGTAAAGGATCCTTCCCTGGATTCCTACAGAAGGAATCACCTTGACTTTAGCCCAGTGAAACTGATTTTGGACTTCTGATCTTCTGAACTCTAACAGAATAATTTGTGTTGTTTTAAGTCACTACATTTGTGGTAGTTTGTTACAGCAGCAACAGGAAACTAATTTGGTGTATCAAGTTGGTTTTAGTAGGGTTTTGAATGTCTGAGGGAACAGTGTGAAGGGGTCCCTATTTTCAAAGGAGCAGCACACCAGCTACTGAACGATTTAGTATAATTTTTAAAGGACTGGCTGCTCAAATTTTTGACATTTTGGAACTGTAATTAAGGCTTCCATGCTTTGTGCTACATGCTTTTTGTACATTGGACTCATTGAATTTTTGCAAAATCCCTGTGTGGTTAGAAATCATCATCACCATTTTTATATATAAGAAACTGTAGCTCAGAGGGATCAAGTAATTTGCCCAAAATGAAACACATGTAAGTGGTAAAGCCATGGCTGGAGACCAGGTTTGTTGGTGGCAATTTGGCTACGGGATCATGAAGGTACCTGCATATCAAGCTGCGAGCCAGAAGGAAAAATGCTTTTTCCTGCTCTCTGCTCTATCACGGTTGCCTGAGGACTTCTCTCTATCTCCACAGTACCTCTACAGAACAAAATGAAATTGGACTTTTGCCTAGAGTTGCAAAGCTTCATTCCAAAGAGTCAAAGATTGCAGATTTTCCTATTTTCATTAACTTGCCAGACATTTAATTAAATGAAGAGCTCTTTATTCTACTCCGAAGTTAAACTTAAAACAGGAATAAAACTCACCAGCAAATGGATTCATTCTGTTTGGATTTTGCTTGGGACTAGCTGGGTTGGGCAAAACATAATACAATTGATTTTCTATGAACACAAAGAAAACAAAGGGGGGTCTTTCCCTTTGTTTGTTTATGTGTAGATACAGGGTTAACTGCCAGCCAGTCTCTGACAGTTCTATCTTTATCTCCAGGGACTCCTGAAACCGTGGATCTGACCCATGACCAAGATAGAGATGAAATGTACTAGCTGGTGATTTATACTGTACTGATTAAAGTTTGAGAGTCCCTTGGAAGCACCCTCTACCAGCTTGTCTACACTGTTTATTGAAAATGTACAGACTGAGGTTGTATACCTGACTTGGTTATTACAGGCTCATTTTGACTGCATGACCAATGGAATGCAAAAGATTCTTCAATAAACATATGCCTTGGTTTCATATATCTTGGAGATTCATGATCCAGAAACAAAGTATGTCCTGAGCATATGAGAGAAGATCCTGGACATTCCACCTGGCTCTCGCAATCTCTCTGATGTTTACCTGCACTATCTTCCTCCTCCTGTTGTATTATACTTTTGTCTTTATTAAAGTCATACGTAATTATACTTTGTGGAGCCTTGTGAGTCCTTTCAATTATATGACTCTTTATAATTGCTGCAGTAGATATTTTGGTCCACTATTTTAAAAAGTCCCTAAAAGCAATGGATTTTGAAGCTTATAAGAAAATGAGGATTTAGACTCTAAGCTTTAGAGTGTGTTTCCAGTATGTTCAGGCATCAAACCCTGCCACCCATTCACTGCATTCAAAGGCATTTTCTTTTAATTCATTGGTTCCTTCTCAGTCATTTAGTGAGTGCCTACTATGTGCAAACATTACCGACCATCCAAAGGTACATTTCCATTTCCCTACTCCCCTACTCCTACTCTTTACAAATCTCTCTCTCTCTCTTTTTTTTTTTTAAGTACCGGGTGCCAGGGAATGAACTCAGAACCTCATTTGCGGGAAAATGGTGCTCAATCACTGAGCCACATTGGCTCCTGTGAGTTGGTTTTTGTTTGTTGTTTGTTTCCATTTTCCTTCAGAGGCATCGGGAACTGAACCTGGGACCTCTGTTTAGGAAGCAGGCACTCAACTGCTTGAGCCACATATGCTTCCACAAATCTCTCTTTTGTGTTCAACACAACACACATGCTATTTGAGCTCTAGGATCATTTGATTAACCCTAACCATATTTGAATTGTACCCCAGAAAAAAATAGTAGCCTATATTTAACCTAGTGAATTTTGTTCTATTCAATGAAGTCTATTAAATTTAGCAATTTCAAGTTCTCTCCTTTTGCGTTCTATATCTAAAATAAAATAATCATATAATTGAATAATGCTAGGCAAACCTTAATTATTTCCTAAGAATTATATTCCCTGACAATTTGTTTCATTTCAAATGGACTGAGCAGTATTAGGTATTAGCTATCTACTAACATCCTAAAACAAGGACCAAATCTTGTTCACATCTATATAATAACATTATATCCCATCATTCTGTAAAATGTGAATACTCTCAATAGTTTGGCCACCAAGTAAAAGCACATCCTATCACCAAAGGGCGTCTTGACTTCCTTGAGTTGTTGAAGCAAAATTTCAGGGCAGTGAATAATGAAGGTGACTCTCTGCATACCAGATATTCTATTCCACCTGGGCTCAAAATACATTAGTTCTCTGTTCCACTTCCACTTATATGACTTCACACACTCATTGTATCTTTCCAGGCTAAGGAGAGTAAACACTATTTTCAATCCTTCACACGTTCTCTCTTTTATTCCAGGTCATTGCACATGCTTTCCCTCTGCCTAGAATAGCTGTTCCTCCATTTCTTCCCTTCCTCTTCCTTCCAGTTTACTTGGCTTAGCACTTACTTACACTTCAGTTCTCAAGGCCTTCTCCAGGAGGCCTCCCTGATTTCTGAAAGATTACAAGCATGTGTCCCATACATTCCACTAGTTCCCTATACTACCCCTTCATAATATTTACCACTCTTCCTTGTAATTATCTATTTAATCTTCTGACGGCCCCTCTAAGCTGTAAACCCAATTATGTAATTTTTGAAGTTTAGCATCTGTTATAGTGCTGGACATATGGCCTTAAATGTATTGACTTATAGTCTCTTTGAGCTTTTTTCCTTATCTGTTTAATGGATATCGTACATGCCTCTCAGTGTGGTATTATCTTGGTAACAGTGCTATGAAAAACAAGAAGGTATTAAAAAATATCATACATTTGTATTTTTATGCACAGGTACTGCTAGAAAGGCAAGTTGAACAGTTCTTTTCTGTGATAAGAGACAATGGGTGATACCCACCAAAACTATAAAGTCTAAACACCCCATTCCTTCCCCCACCTCTCCTTTTTTTCACTCATTATCCCCAACCCAGTAAGACCCATAACCTCATCTTATTCTTCACTAAGCATTTCTCTCTTGTTCAGTATTCATCCCCCAACAAATCTGAGAAAGATCTACTCCCACTATTTCCATGCTTTCAAAACTAGAATACAGTGTTTCTACATTAGCAGCTCATTTGGCCACAACTATTTGAACCCATTTGATCACCTTTATAGATTTCAAAAATAATTTATCCAGGGAACTCACTCTTTATCGTAAAACTCAAAAGGTCATAATCTGGCCTATGATGATACTATAGGACAACAACTACTTAGGCTATGACTATAGTTAGTTATGACTAACTATGACTAAGTGCTCACTATGTGTCCCCCTCTATGTTAAACACTCTACATGGATGGATTATCTCAGGTAGTCCCCAAATCCTATAAGGTAAATCCTATTGCTCTCCTCATTTTAAAGATGAAAAAAAAAAAAAAAAAAAAAGAGACTCAAGAAGAATTAAGTAACTGAGCTAAGATTACCCATTAATAGAATCCAGATCTAGGACCCAGACCAAGGCAATCTGACAGCATAGCTCATCTGATTAGCATTTAGTGCTTCTCAGTAAAAAATATAAAGTCAAATACCACCTAACCAAATGAGTTTTATCAGTTTTGCAATGAGTTTTATGAGTTTTATCTCTTGTGTTTGGGTGTCTTACAAAAATATCAACATGATTTTCACTGCATATTTTTCTTTGAAAAAAATGTTTCGGCTAAACCATTGCATGACATGGTTGGTGGTACTTGATCCAGAACTTCACTTTTTCTTGTATATTAATTTATTAATATAAAAGTGATATCACAAGTAATAAAACTGAACTAAAAATTAGTTCCTTGTTTGTTTTCAAAATTTTTAGAGACATGTTTTTACTTCAGAGAGCACAAGTTTCTGCTGCAGCAACATTTGCAGGTCTATGAAGTTCTAAAAATGTTCTGTGAATAATTTTAATCAACTCAAGATTTCTTACCTTTTAAATGGATGTAGTGAATAGTAAGTTTAACCTGTGCATCATGTCAAATAATTTTGGGCATTATTATATAGAATTAGCAGTTTTGCATAATAAAACTATACTATTATGAGTCACATGAAGAAGGTATAAATTTTAATTGTTCAGTCACAGAATTCAAATCTGATGACATTTTCTTGCCTTACATACAACCACAAATGCCTTCAGCAGTCAGATGAAGAGACTCCCAGGAAGAGAGGATATGTAAGCGGAAAAGGTCCAATGGGACTCTTAAAAACCTCAACTATGTAAGAGTCAGCATTTGGAGGCCTGCCACACAGACGCCCTTGATGGTCAATTGGCGTTAACTAGGGAAGCAAAGGCCGAAACCATATGCAGTAAGAAAAGAGATATTTGTCCTTTTCCAGTTCTCTATCTTAAGCTTTGAAATCAGGCCTTGAAAATGAAAGAGAGGACATGTTCCAAAATCACACACACACACTCCACAAGTACCACCACCACCACTACCACCACCACACCTTTCACCTGGATATCACCTGATCATTCTTCAGGACTCAGCTCAACTCTCTTATCACTCTCTAGGAAACTACCTGCCCTTACCAAGCCCACCTCCCATCTTCTTCACAGCCCTATCCCTAATGTCTCTTAGAATTTCCTTTTTACTTCTTCCTTAGCCCACACCTTTCATAGCACTCACCAGCACTACCACACTAAATTCTATCCATTTCTCTTACCTATCTATATTAGATAAGTTCTTACCTGTCTGTATTAGATTATAATCTCTTTGAGAGCAGGGGCCATATCTCTTTCATCTTTGTAGCTCTACTATAATGTCTAAAATTTAAAGATGTTCAAATATTTGTTGAATGGGCAAAGAATGACTATTAAGGTAGGTGTGCTTTAAGATCATTTTTTATCCCGATGCTTAACATACTCCACATAATCATTCCAGTGACCTTAGGCCTTACATAAGTCACAGCAAGATATTTAAAATACCAGTAGCCTAATCAAGAAAAATTGTAGGGGGTACTGGGTTCCTGGCCGGTGGTGCTCTGTCGTGGTCCCTAGGGGAGCAGCGACAGTCTCCCAGGTGCAGCAGCAAGGACCGGGAAGGAATGAGGGTCCAACAGTGAGCCCCTGACGCTAATGATTATGCTTGTGAGCTGATATGCCTGAAATAAGAACAAGGCCTAGAGCAGCATTGTGCCTGGGAATTTCCTCCTGACAGCCTTCATGTTACTCAAATGTGGCCAGTTTCGAAGCCAAACTCAGCATGTAAATGCAATGCCTTCCCCCCAGCATGGGACATGACACCTGGGGATGAGCCTCCCTGGCACCGAGGGATCACTATCAACTACCAACTGATGATGCAACTGGAAAATGACCTGGAAAGGAAGGTTCAATGCGGATCAGCGGAATATCCCTGTCTACATAAAATAACATGACTTTAAAATGCTGTTTGACCTAATGTAAGGGGGAAATGGAAAGGAGAAATGAGTTTATATGGCTACGAGTCTCTAAAAAAGAGTCTGGAGGCTGTCAGAAGGATTGCCTTTATGCACAACTGAGCAGAGTCTAAGAGACAGATAAAGTAGATACAACCCCCAGGTATTGGTTCCTTTGAGGGCTAAAGAGATCCATGGGTGCTATGGTCATGGCAGATGGGGTTAACTGCCATGTCAGATGGTCCTTCTTTGGAGCTGGTGTTTATGCGTGATGAATCTGGACTCAGATGGGATCTCTCTTCATAAGACTTTCATGCTACTGTGCTGGAGTTGTAGTTGGTGTTGGGGTTTAAGATATATTTAGGGGATCTGAATCTCTGGACTGACAATGTGATAGCCAGGCCCTGAGCCTCAACAGACTCCAGCACCTACAATCTGATTTATTGGACTCATCTCACTCAGCTAAGATGGAATTGAAGAAGGACAACCACCACACCATGGACCCTAGAGTGCCTACAACTGAAAGCAGGAGGACTGCATCCAGTATCCATGTGGAATCTGAGCCTCCTCTTGACATAGAGGTGCAATGGACACAAACAATCCAATGTCCACAGAGAAAAGGTGGCATTGGAGTGGTAAAAGTGGACATGATGGCTAATGAGTATGGGGAATGGCAGGAAGAGACGAGATGTGGAGGCGTCTTTGGGACTTGGAGCTGCCCTGGATGGTGCTTCAGGGGCAATCACCAGACATTGTAAATCCTCACAGGGCCCACTGGATGGAATGGGGGAGAGTATGGGCCATGATGTGGACCATTGACCATGAGGTGCAGAGGTGCCCAGAGATTTACTTACCAAATGCAATGGATGTGTCATGATGATGGGAATGAGTGTTGCTGCGGGGGGAGTGGTGGGGTGGGGGTGGTGGGGTTGAATGGGTCCTCATATATATTTTTTAATGTAATATTTTTACAGAATCAATAATAAAAAATATATAAAAAATTAAAAAAGAAAAAAAAAGAAAAATTGTAATCTAAAAGAGAGCAATTATCGTGAATTGCCATGTCATTCTTTTTTTTTATTGATTTTTTTTTATTGATTTTGTAATAATATTACATTAAAAATATATATATATGAGGTCCCTTTGAACCCTACCACCCCCACCCCACCTCTCCCCCCCCCCAGCAACACTCCTTCCCATCATCATGACATATCCATTGCATTTGGCAGGTGCATCTTTGGGCACCTCTGCACCTCATGGTCAATGGTCCACATCATGGCCCATACTCTCCCCCATTCCATCCAGTGGGCCCTGTGAGGATTTACAATGTCCGGTGATTGCCCCTGAAGCACCATCCAGGGCAGCTCCATGTCCCAAAGACGCCTCCACCTCTCATCTCTTCCTGCCTTTCCCCATACCCATCAGCCATCATGTCCACTTTTCTCAATCCAATGCCACCTTTTCTATGTGGACATTGGATTGGTTGTGTCCATTGCACCTCTATGTCAAGAGGAGGCTCAGATTCCACATGGATGCTGGATGCAATCCTCCCACTTTCAGTTGTAATCACTCTAGGTTCCATGGTGTGGTGGTTGTCCTTCTTCAACTCCATCTTAGCTGAGTGTGGTGAGCCCAATAAGTCAGATTGTAGGTGCTGGAGTCTGTTGAGGCTCAGGACCTGGCTATCACATTGTCAGTCCAGAGATTCAAATCCCCTAAATAGATCTTAAACCCCGACACTAACTGCACCTCCAGCACATTAGCATGAAAGTCTTATGAAGAGAGATCCCATCTGAGTCCAGATTCATCACACATAAACACCAGTTCCAAAGAGGGGTCATCTGACCTGGTAGTTAACCCCATCGGCCATGACCATAACTCCCATGGGTCTCTTTAGCCCTCGAAGGAACTGATATCTGGGGGTTGTATCTGCTTTATCTGTCTCTCAGACTCTGCTCAGTTGTGCATAAGGGCAATCCTTCTGACAGCCTCCAGACTCTTTTTTAGAGACTCGTAGCCATATAAACTCATTTCTCCTTTCCATTTCCCCCTTACATTAGGTCAAACAGCATTTTAAAGTCATGTTATTTTATGTAGACAGGGATATTCCGCTGATCCGTGTTGAACCTTCCGTATGGGGTCATTTTCCAGTGCATCATCAGTTGGTAGTTGATAGTGGTCCCTCGGTGCCAGGGAGGTTCATCCCCGGGTGTCATGTCCCACGCTGGGGGGAAGGCATTGCATTTAAATGCTGAGTTTGCCATGTCATTCTTAAACATGATAGTGATTGCTCCAAGAATAATATCAGCCAGGAGAGACACAAAAGTTGACAATTTTTCTGTCCTATTTCAAGTTCTTCTTTGTAGAAAAACAAATGTGAGCAATCCGTCTTTCCTCACATGGATATGTTGCCTGTCATTCATGATCTTTTCCTGCAATGTCATGTGATGCACCCAGTTAGCTGGTCCTTTTCCTGGTTATCTTGGGGGCACACATTAGGTGTTCACCAAGGACTGACCTACATAGGAAAGCAAATGGCATCCAGCATCTCCTCACCACTGTGGTTCATCAATAATTTCTGGAAACATCACTTTCCTACTCCATTATAGGGGTATTGGAACAGGGCTACATGCTGTTTCACAAGAAAAAATCCGCCTTATATAAAAAGGGGAGCTGCCTGACTAAATGAAGAGGTTCAGGAACGGGGGGAAAATCTCCACACTTATCCACACTTAGACTTATCCCATCTAAATGCTGTGAGTTAAATCCCAACTTTGGAATGTTATTAAACCACTGGGAGAAGAAAGCCTTAATATTTCATGTACTATTTTAAAAATTTATGACATATCTTGGAAGTAAAAGAGAAAGAAAGAACATGAAGTATCACAAAGGATACCACAGGAGAAGCGGATTTGGGATGGTGAGCTCCCTAAGCAGAGTTAGTGGTCTAAACACTCAGGGCTAGAGGAGAGAAAAAAAAAAAGCCTCCCTTATTTTCCATTTGTTCTCTAGGCCACACTCACTGACTCTC
The DNA here is from genome assembly GCF_030445035.2 of Dasypus novemcinctus. Classification (NCBI taxonomy): domain Eukaryota; kingdom Metazoa; phylum Chordata; class Mammalia; order Cingulata; family Dasypodidae; genus Dasypus; species Dasypus novemcinctus. Next base: position 51,989,020 of record NC_080686.1, read on the forward strand.
ACAACTGTCCTCTCACTGACAGTCCATAATATAATGTATATCCTGAAAAAAAGCTGAAGAATCTTTTGAACATCAGTTAATTTTTTTTCCATCATAATCTCAAAAGGATAGTTTACACACTTCTTTATTTTCCCACTTTCAACTCATTCTTTTTAGACCATTAAAATCCAGTTTCTATGCTTAAGACGTCACTGTTGAGGTCAAGTATGCCTTTCAAATAGCCAAGTACTCTTCAACCATTATCTTATTTGATCTCTCTGTAGCATTTACTGATTTGTCTCCTTGAAGCTGCCTCTTCCCTTGACTTCTGTAAAAGCACACGATATTCTTACCCCTCTACATAAGGCCCTTCATGATCTCATGATAATTTACTTCCTAGCCTGCTTCTTTCTGCTCTTCTGCTCATATTCTAAGATGCTCACAAACTCATTATCAGCATTTTATTATTTCTCAAAACTTTGTGCCTTTTCAGACTGTATTAGTCAGCCAAAGGGGTGCTAATGCAAAATACCAGAAATTGGTTGGTTTTTGTAAAGGGTATTTATTTGGGGGAGGAGCTTACAGATACCAGGCCATAAAGCATAAGTTACTTCCCTCACCAAAGTCTATTTGGAGCAAGATGGCTTCTGACGTCTGCAAGTGTTCAGGCTTCCTGGGTTCCTATGTTCCTGGGGCTTGCTTTTCTCTGGGTTCAAGGTTCCTTTCTTCCTGGGGCTGGCTTCTCATTCCTCTGTGTGCTGACTTTCTGGGGCTCCAGCTTAAGTCATCAGCATCAAACTCCAACATCAAAACTCCAACATCAGAAACCCTCAACTCTGTTCTTGGCCCATGCCTTTTATTTGTGAGTCCCCACTCCCTAATCATAACTCAGTCATGCCCAGGTACAGATAAGATTACAAATATAATCCAGTATTTCTTTTTGGAATTCATAACCATATCAAACTGCTACACAGATGCTGTTCTCTCTGCCTGGAACTCTCATTTATACTCAACCCTTTTTACCACCTGATGAAGGTCTATTCATAATTCAAGACACAATTCAAATGTCATCTCCTCAATGAAGCCTTTCTGGCAGTTAATCTGTCTTCTTCCACATTTCCCTATGTGTCTGGACCTTCCTTCATAATAGTATTGGTCATGCTGTAGCTGTGCACGTGTCTGTCTACATTCATTTGACAGTGAACTCTTTCAAAGGACACTTAATTACCTTTGTATCCATACATAAACTAGCACACTGTTTGCTACATAGCAGAAAACCAATATTCATAAATGCCATTTAATAAATAAATAAAAGAGTAAAAAGAAAGTAGATATTCTGTATTTCCAATTTCTAACTCAGGAGCAAAAAAAGGTGTAAACATTGGGTATTATGATTCTTTAGCTAATAATTTACATCAACGTTTATCTAAAATGAATGTCACAACTGAATTTTAACAATTACTTAAATGTTCTTAAAAAGGTTTATTTTACCAATCAAAATAATAAATGTACATTTCTTTGCATAATGTACTTTGTATAAAGCAGTAAATTGCAGATAAAAAACCAAAAGTGTCTTTCAAATTGATAAAAGGCTGGTAGAACAGTGAAATGTGTGCTGGGCTTACTTAACCGTTGCTCTGCAATAACAAGCTGGAGACTCAGATTCATCATCTGTAAACTGCGGAGGATGACATGACCCTGGCCAGCCACTATAATAATCGATGATGATATAATACTTCCTGGAATTGCCGGAAATGCCACCAATGCATGAGAGTGAATAAAAAGGTACAGATGAGAGGAACTCATATAGGGGCATCCTTGACACTAAAGCAGATATGACTACTCAGAAACAAGCCTAGATGAAGCCAATCTGAATTATGCCAAGGGATTCTGGCAGATATCCCAACAAATAAATGCAACCTCTTTTAAGTGTGCACTGGAGGAAAGAAACAAAATTAGATTATTGAAGTTTTAAAGTATCTTAAGGAATGAGAATCTCAAAGAATTCAGTCAAGTGACACAGAAAGATAGAACATTTAATGACTTAAGAGACAAGGATTTAAAAGGACCTAGTTATATCATAACTTCTCCCCATCACATATGAATTTGATAACATAGATAATTACAGGGAAGCGGACTTGTACCAGTGGTTAGGGCGTCCGTCTACTACATGGGAGGTCCGCAGTTCAAACCCCGGGCCTACTTGACCTTTGTGGAGCTGGCCCATGCGCAGTGCTGATGCGCGCAAGGAGCGCCCTGCCACACAGGGGTGTCCCCACGTAGGAGAGCCCCACGCTCAAGGAGTGCGCCCTGTAAGGAGAGCCAGCCAGCACGAAAGAAAGTGCAGCCTGCCCAGGAATGGTGCTGCACACACAGAGAGCTGACACAACAAGATGATGCAACAAAAAGAAACACAAATTCCCATGCAGCTGACAACAACAGAAGCCGACAAAGAACACGCAGCAGATAGACACAAAGAACAGACAACTGGGGGGGTCGGGGGGGAGCCGGGGGGAGAAGGAGAGAGAAATAAATAAATAAATAAATCTTTAAAAAAAAAATAGGTAATTACAAACTATTCTGATGATGAACAGTCTCCAAGACTTTTCTTTTTTCAGTCAAAACATGGGCCCTTTTTCTTTACTAATGGGTGTGAAGGTGAATAATAGAGAGAAAAATATTAGAGGCAGAGTCCATCCTGCCAAGCCATAGACTGCCAATCTCAAGAATTAGTTGCACATCTAAATATTTCTGGGTCAAATGCTCTAACCTGATGAGGAACTCAGATTGTTTGTTTGAGTTTCACCTGCCCCCATCTCCCAAATGTCATGCTCTGTTCTCCCAACAGCTGCTCTATTTTGCCACTCTGTTAGTTTCTAAGCTTCTGTACCTATCACTGGCTGTGATCTGAGAAGAGAGAGAACAGATAAAAGATGAAGAGAGCACTAGAGCAGAGCAAAACAGCTGCCAGAGGAAAGATATGTCACCGCAAGATACAGAAAAGCAGACACTAGAGACAGAAAACTTTTGCAAGGAACTTCTGCTAAATTGGAGCTTGAGAGCATGTGGAAGGTGGGGAAAAAAGGCCAACTGGGTACAGATCTACAAGTCTTTTGTCACAAATTCTGTGTTCTCATCATCTTTTTAAAAATGTAATTCCATTCCAATTTAGTCAGAAGAAAGTGATTCTTTAATGCATCCAAGGATGTCAGCCATGCTTTTCCAAGGAACAATGTTCTGTCTTCAAAAGAAAACATTTAATGTCTTTTATAAAATTAAATCAAGAACAAAAATAATGTTGTTTAATTGGTTGAAAGGGTTTTTAAAGATATGAAACATATTTGCCCCCTCCCAACTTCCATGGGGTCTTTATTCAAGCTAAATTCTTAGCCTTCAAATGAAAATAGGTAAGAAGAACAGATGTAGCTCAACTGGTTGAGCACCAGCTTTCCATGTACGAGGTCCTGAGTTAGTTCTCGGTACCACCTAAGAGCAAAAAACAAATGAGAAAACAACATTGGGGAGCAGATGTAGCTCAGTGGTTGAGTGACTGCTTCCCATGTACAAGATTCTGGGTTCAATCCCTGGTACTGCCAAATAAATAAATAAATAGCTGATTGGGGTTACGATGAAGTTATCCATATCAAATATTTTCAGAGGAATGAGAAAATAATCTTTTGGCATTATAAGCAAAACTGAAAAAGAAGAGGGTGGGTTTTATTTTAAAACAATATCAGTAACACAGAGTTCAAACAGAAATTTCATGTGTTTTAAAATCTTCAGACACCACCTTCCTCAAAACAAACATTAAGATCTTATAACATATTTGAGAGGGAAACGGACTTTGGCCCAGTGGTTAGGGCATCCATCTACCACATGGGAGGTCCGCGGTTCAAACCCTGGGCCTCCTTGACCCGTGTGGAGCTGGCCATGCGCAGTGCTGCTGCACGCAAGGAGTGCCGTGCCACACAGGGGTGTCCCCTGCGTAGGGGAGCCCCACGCGCAAGGAGTGCACCCGTAAGGAGAGCCGCCCAGCGCAAAGGAGGGAGCAGCCTGCCCAGGAATGGCGCCGCCCACACTTCCCGTGCCGCTGACGACAACAGAAGCGGACAAAGAAACAAGACGCAGCAAAAAGACACAGAAAACAGACAACCGGGGAGGGGAGGGGAATTAAATAAATAAAAAATAAATCTTTAAAAAAAAAAAAAAACATATTTGAGAGAATGTTTCATGCACCAGAAGATAAGATGCATATCTTTGCCTCTGTTTTTTTCTAACCATACCTAGTGTGTAGTATGCCTGAATGAGCCAGGTGCCCATGGGGCCTCTGAGGAAAGCCTTGCTTTCCTCTTCCCTTCAAGCTTGAGGCCTAAGAGTTGGCTCAGTTCATGGGACTACTTAGTCTATTGTCTCTCTGTTAGCACACCCTAGTCCTCGCCTAAAGATTAAAACCTTACTAGGAGTTCTGGTCTATGGGCCCTGGGTTCTGAAGGCCAGTGGATGAAACCTGCTCCTGTGTCCATGAGGTCTTCATAAATCAATCATGAGTGGTTCAACCAGACTTGACACCATCTGATCACCTGGAATCTCATGTTACCCAGCTCAGCTGCTCAAGACCTCCCACCAGATGAGTTCCCTGGCCACAAGGCAGTTTCAGCTACATGCACTCTACCTTGTTGGACTGTAATTTTACAGATAGGTTAGTTTACCAAGACGTATCCAATCTTAGCTCTATCCTCTCCCTGGCCCCTGAAATGCTTTCTCCTATTTAAGAACACTCCCAATATGAGAGACATGCTTTAAATGAAAATTAAATTTATGCTCTCAACAGACCCTCTCCTAGTTCCATTGTTCAAACTTTCCTGAAAAAATAAAGAGTAGGCCCATAAAAACTTGCACACACACATCCTTAGGTGGTGGTTGTACAGAAAGAGAAGCATGCTGAATCTTGATCCAAATTTTCTTGAAACAATTGGGATAGTGCATTAACCAAGGCAATTTCAAGGCCATTCCAGCTTCCCCCACCTAAGTGGCCTGGGTCAACATGTCAATCACCCTCTCTCTTGAAACTTTTGGTTGTTCCCAAACACTTCCTAGTGTGAATTACAGGCATATCTGTGGTCAAGCCAACCTGACCTAACTCACCTAGGCTCTGACTTTTTCTACCTCCAGGTTCAGATAAAGCTCTCACATGAGTCATGGGATCTGGCATCTCCAATGGCCACACACAAGAGCTGCCTGATACAACTCAGATTGCAGAATACTTAATGTTCCAGAGGGAAAACTTTAACTAATGAGAGACAGAAGATGACCGGGAGATAGCCTCCCTTCTTCCCAAAGGATTTTTCTAAGAAAAGTGATTTTAGATGAGCTTTCTAGAAATATCCCAAGTGGCTGAGCAATTGACTGTGTTACCTCTGAGGATGTAACCAGCTCAGTAGTATACTACTGAATTGTACTTGCTCTCCTCCCTCTCTTACCTGGGATTGCAAGTTCCATTAAAGCATTAGCATGAAAGTTTGGACTCTGTATTAGTCAGCCAAAGGGGTGCTGATGCAAAATACCAGAAATCAGTTGGTTTTTATAAAGGGTATTTATTTGGGGTAGAAGCTCACAGTTACCAGGCCATAAAGCCTGGTAAATTACTTCCATCTCCAAAATCTTTTGCCTCATGTTGGAGCAAGATGGATGTCGACATCTGCCAGATTTCAGATTTCCTGAGTTCCTCTCTTCCTGGGGTTCATTTCTTTCCAGACTCAGCAATTCTGTTATCTCCACAAGGTCATCTGTAGACTATGAGGCTCTCTAGGCTTTGCCTCACTCCATAAGGCCAGCAGTAGACTACCGGGAGAATAACTTGTTTCTCTTCCTAGGGCCTTCTCTCTTTCCTCACCACCAAGCTCCTCTGTGTGCTTACTTCCCGGGGCTCCTGTTCAAGACTCCAGCATTAAAAGCTCCAGCTCTGTCCTTTGCCATGTCTTTTATCTGTGACTCCCCACCCACCAAGGGGCAGGGACTCTACACCCTACTGACATAGCCCAATTAAAGCCCTAATCATAATTTAATCACACCTAAGTACAGACCAGTTTACAAACATAATCCAACACCTATTTTTGAAATTCATAAACCATATAAAACTGCAACAGCCTCCAATTCCTTTTTCCAAGGAAGTTGGGCTAAAATATATGTCAGTGAATTATCCTGACTCCTGCCTGTCCTCCAGGGAAAAGCAGACTCAGTTTTACGCAGACTGGAGATATCTTAATCTTAAATCTGTGATTAGAAACTTCTCTTTCAGGGATGGTTATTCATTATTACCACTGATCACTCTGCCCCACGCCCCTCACACACACTTCTTCCCCCTTCTCTTACCAACACCAAAATAGATCTCGGTACAGTCAAATAAGAGGTGACAAGAGGAAAATTTTTTGAAATTAAGTCAATGCACATTGAATGATTAGGGTTGAGAGCTAAATAGCTAATAAGATGCAATAAAAGCATTTTCACATACATCTAAACAAGAAAATTTAAAATCCAGGTTATTGCCAATACAGTTCATGTCAACATGCCTATTATTATCAAAATTCTAGGGAGCATAACTCTGAGACAATTTTTCCAAAAATTATCTAATTATGCAATAACATCTACCCTAACTTTAGGCACTTAATTTTAAAGTGTAATGTGTTCTTTTTTTTTTTAAGATTTTTATTTTATTTATTTCTGCCCCCCCCCGCCCGTTGTCTGTTCTTTGTGTCCATTAGCTGTGTGTTCTTGTTTTTGTCCACTTCTGTTGTTGTCAGCGACACAAAAATCTGTGTTTCTTTTGTTGTTGTTGCGTCATCTTGCTGTGTCAGTTCTCTGTGTGTGCACTGCTGTTCTTGGGCAGGCTGAACTTTCTTTTGTGCTGGGCGGCTCTCCTTACAGGGCGCACCCCTCTCACGTGGAGTTCCCCTATGCGGGGAACACCCCTGCATGGCAGAGCACTCCTTGCATGCATCAGCACTGCACATGGGCCAGCTCCAGACAGGTCAAGGAGGCCCCGAGTTTGAACTGCAGACCCCCCATGTGGTAGATGGACACCCTATCCACTGGGCCAAGTCCACTTCCCTGTAATGTGTTCTTTTGAAGACTTATACCATGACTTTCTTGATATATATACTATATAATTTTTTTAATGTAGGTTATTCTTTTTCCACAGATTCAAACTCTCCCCAATCTCCCAACTCATAATAGGCTTAGAAATTCCACTGATAAATATAAGAAGTGAACTGGGCATCATTTTTATATATTTACTGCTTACTAAATTCATCCCCTTGGGTTTAAAATAACTACCAAGTTACAAAATTGTAGCAGCACTACCAAAACGGTAATAAGCCAATAGAACAGAAAAAGGAAGAGGAGAAGAATTAATTGGTATTGGACACGAAAGGACAGTTTTTGTTTCTAAACATTAGGGCTTCATCTCCTTCAGACTTTAAACTCTCACAAGATTTATATTCTTAAAATATATTTATTATACATTTACTCACTTGACAGAAAGGTTTACTCAAGCTATTAGTTTTCCACTCTGAAGTATTTCATTTTGAAATGACAGATTCCAATCAATGTCCCTCTGATGAAGTAGTCTTCTAAAGCTGAAACATGGCTAACAGACTCTTCCACTGCTGGTGTAAGTATAAATTGATAAAAAAAACATTTGTGTAACATATTTGACAAAGTCAAATATGCACATAGTTTATAACATGTAATCCTACTCCTATGTGGTACAGAGAAACTCTTGCATGTGAACACCAGGAAACATCTACAAGAAAACTCACAACATCATTGCTCATGATCAAAAAAATTGGTAACACCCAAAAATCAATAAACAGTGGAATGGATGCATAAATTTCAATATATTCAAATAGTGAATAATATAAAGCAGTGAAAGTGAATGGACTATGGCCATACATCAATATGCAAGAATATTAAAATCATTAATATTGAACGAATGAAGCTGATCAAACACACAGATACTTATACACACTACATAAACTTACACATAGTGTACAAAATTAATAAAAGATGAAAAATGAACAGTATTTAATTCAAGGATATAAATATACCCAGTAAAATAGTAAAGAAACACAAAGGAATGATTAACACAAAATTCAGGAGTGAGATAAACTCTGAGAGGGAAAGGAGAGGAAAGTGATCAGAGAAGAGCACTTGGGAGACAACTAAGGTATTAGCCAAGTTCTAGTTCTTAACTTGTGTTGTGGAAATGTGGATACTTGTTTTATTATTATTTAAACTATGTGTATATGTGTATGTTCACACATCTTTGCATGCATATTCCAGAATACAATGTTTAAATTTATAAATAAAAAAACATAGAATTACTTCTAAGAAGAATACTTCATTTTAAAAGGGAATTTTGTAGTACTGTGTTTGGTCCAGGAGAGTTCGTTCCCAAGTAATCACTAACTTCAGAATGCATACTTTTAGTTTAATAAAAATACAATAAACAGAGTCATCCTTTGTGAATGGGGCAGGAATGACAACGATAGATACACAACAGGTCTGTGGTGGACAGATTATAGAGTCGCCTCCCTGTCTCCTGGTATCATGTAATCCCTTCCCTTGAGCATGTCCAGAGCATGTGACTTGTTTCCAGGCAGTAGAGTATGGCAAAGGTGACAGGATAATTTATATGATTACATGTACATGATCATATTATATAAGATCATAATGCTTGTAGTGAGGAGATTCTCTTGTGAGGAAGCATCTTGCCATGTTATGAGCTGCCTATGGAGGTGGCCACATGGCAAGGAGCTAAGGGCAGCCTCCAACTGTCAGCCCACAAAAAAACTGAGGTCCTGAGACAGATAACCTATGAGGAACCATGTGAATGGGAAAGCAGATCCTTCCTTAGTCAAGTATCAGTTGAAACCACAGCCCTCACTGACACACTGATTGAAGCCTTGCTGAAGACTCAGCTAAGCCTTGCCTGGATCCCCAAAACACATGAGGTTGAAGGATGGTTGGAGTCATATTACTAAAGGGAGTAAACTTGAAAGATAAGAGTTGGTAAGAATGGGTGATTAACAGTGAGGTAATGATGAGGTTGGAAAACACTACTGGCAAGGCCTAGAGTATGACCAAGAGTTGAATGGCTAAGGTGGAGTAAGAACAGTCATTGGAAGATCATCTCTGAAGATACTGAAAAATAACCAAGATTTATGACAACTATAATATATGGAGGGTGACAGTACGCTAGGAACTAATGTCTTTAAAGTAAAGGGAGTCATAAGTCAAGAGTCTATAGACAACTACAATAAAGACAGGTAAAGAGCATTATAATCTGGTGTGTGAAATTTGAAGCTGGAGGTACATTTAGAGAAGAGGGAGGAAGAACAGTCTAGAAGTAGAAATGATGACCTTCTCTCGCACCTCTAGGCCCCATGATATGAAGTGGGATGGGAGATGAAACTGTTACCAGTTAGAGAGGCTGCAGGGGCATCAGCAACCTCAGGAAAAATTAGGTTTCTATGACATAGAACTCATTATAACTAGAATCCAGTGAATGAGAACTTATTTTTGGTAAGAGGAATATTTCACTATGTTGCGTACCACGGCAAAACTTAAATTTCTTGGATTAAAGCAGGAAAGAAAACAACCAATTGAAAACAAAAGTGATGATATCCACAGATTCCACAAAGCCGACTAGCACTGATTTAACCTCTACTGGTATCAACCTTCATTAGTAGTCATTTCCAAGAAGCAGCTGTCCTGAATGCAAACTGGAATTATAATGAACATTTCTTTCTATGTTTCATTCCTTCTTAGGCTCAGTTTTAGGGAAAATGCTTTCATTAGTTATTTTATTTTTTAACTTTATTTTTAAAGAAGTTTTAGATTACAGAACAGTTACATAATAAATATAAGCGATTCCTATATACCACACCTCCTCCCCCTCTCACATTTCCCCTGTTAATACCATCTTTCAATACTGTGGTACATTTGTTAAAATTGATGAACAAATATTGAGGCATTGCTACTAACCATGGTCTCATTAGTTATGAAAATAACTATAGCAAAGTTAGTGTCCTCAACAATGTTGGGCAAGGGTATAACAACAAAAATCATTTGACATCTACCTTATGGGTAATCAGAACACTTCAAAATGCCAGTTTATGCATTCATAATATGACCCAAAATTAACACCTTCACAATAATATGCCAATTTTTCACTAAATAGAAAATTAAACAAGTGATCAAATCAATCTTAAGCAACCATTGCAAGAGCAAATGTATAAACTCTTACATATGAATTTTGTATGCATAATATTAAATTGTTTACTTGAAGCTACTAGAAAGTAGGTATAAACTGTAACCTTAATTTGTAAAGATGAAAAAGTGAAAACAATCTGTTTATCAATAATGAAATAATTAAGTCATGAAACATGCATATTGAAGATAATATAGTCTTGGAAAGAATGAAGTAGATATCGTTAGTGCTTCTCAAACTGTGACCCAAGGATCACCAGCATCAGAATCACCCGAGGTTTTTATTAAACTCGTAGAATCCTGAGTCTCCTCCCAGACCTACTGAATTCATGGGATTTACACTTTTATTTAGAACCTCAGCTGATTCTTACCCATTAAAGTTTGAGAACCACTTTTAAGGACCATCCACCCCCAAAAGGAAGCATTCTCCTAAATAGTAGAAGAAAAAGCTTTATATAGAATATGTATAAGTCTGTTTTTATAAACCAAAACTGTATAAATGTGTGTATGTTTGTGTGTATGTGCATATAAATGTGTGCATGTTTGTGCATATAAAATGTGTATATTTTAAGTATATGCATGACTATAAACAAAAGCTATGAGAAAGTCCAGAAAGCAATATATCAAATAGTTAATAGTGGTTATTGCTTAAGAAGGTAAGATTGGTGGTATTGGGAGAGAAAACCAAAGGAGACTTTTATTTTTTACTCAGTATGATTATTTATTGTTCACATGAGTACATATTTATATGTTAACTTAAAAATTTTAGTAGAAGCTTAAATGTAGAGGATTAGTAACTTGCCCTAATAAAATAAACAGGACATATTCCAAATCTAAGACTACTGCTATTAATAATTATTTAACAAATGCCTGTCTAGCTCCACTGGCCATCAGAATGTTCCTCCCAGGTCTCCTACTGCTGGGAGAGTAACTGACTGATAGCACCAGTAACTGTGCTCTGAATCCAACACTGCCCCCTAAGTCGTACTTCCCAAGACCTGCTCAGTCAATGACCCAGTGCAGCCAGGATGCTAAAGCAGACCCATTCCTGTGAGGTGTGGTACCCTTCCAATGGGCCACTTGGGCTCGAGGGCTTAACATAAGCCTGGCCACACCTCTCAGAACTGCAGTGCAGTCTAAGACTCCTCTTATCCAAACTTCCTTCCTTCCATCTCTCCTTCATGAGAGAAAAACCTGCATTGTAGTCTGATGACTCTCTTCAGCCCACCTCCACTGGCTTTTTCCGCAGTTTCACTCACAGTGTTATCCCCAATAAATCTCCTGCACTTTTAATCCATCTTGGCATCTGCTTCTGAAGAGGACCCAAACTAACACACTGAGCCAAAAGCCTGAAATCATATTAAATGTATATGTTATAGGTTGTGTGTCCCCCAAAAGGTATGTTGAAGTCCTAACGCCCACTCCCTTAGAATATGACCTTATCTGGAAATAGGCTCTTTGTAGATATAATTAGTTAAGATGAGGTCATAGTGTGGTAGAATGGACCCTTAATCCAATATGACTGGTGTCCTTTTAAGAAGAGGAGCAAAGACACAGAGACATAGAGGGGAGAACACTAAACATGAAGACAGACACACAGGGGAGCTGGCTGTGGAAAGATGGAGTCAGAGACTGGAGTGAAGCAGCTCCAAGCCAAGGAGCTTAGAATGGAGGCATACCAAGGAAAAGGTTCAAACAGTTTACTGTGGTTGGACAGGCAGACAAAAGACAGATCATTGAGAGTCTTGGGGTCACATTAAGGAGTTAAGATTTTATGAAGCCAGTGAAAGATTTTAAGCAGGGTTTGGGAGGGGGAATAAGAGCGAGTGACACTAAGAAGAGGGTGATCCAATTTAGGCTCTTAAAAGATCACTCTGGAAGCCTGTGGAACCCGGTTTAGAGGATCACACAAGCGACTGGGATGGATCACCAGTGGTGGGGGCAAAGGTAGAAGGTTTCAAATGAGAGCAGAATCTAATACACTGGGAAATTGTACCATAGGGAGAGTAACTCTCTTCAGAACCCCTCAAAGAACTCATACACTGGACACATCAAGAAAGCCACAAAAGGTAGGCATCAGCCCCGGTAGTGGTTCCAGAAAGCAGCAACTCTCTGGACTGTATCTATGACCAGGTAAGTAAAGAGAAGTACTCCCTTCACCTCTCCTCCTCTTCACTCCAACACACAGAGCTAGAGCACTAGAGCCTAGAAAGCAAAGAAGGGAAGTTCAAAAGCAATGCTTTCTCAAATGATCAGCAGCATCACCATTACCAGACAGCAGCATCAGCATTACCCAGGAACTACTTAGAAACACATGTTCTCAGGCCCTTCCACAGACCCACTGAATCAGAAACTCTGTGGCTAATGCCCAGTAATTTGTTTTTTTAATAAGAACCCATGTGATTCTGACACATGATAAACTTTGAGAACCACTGGTGACAAGCTTTGCTAAGCATGAAAATTTTAACGTGAACTGGACTGAGTTTAAATAACAATTAATGACCCAAAAGTTATATGATCTGCCTGAATTGACTTTAAAAGACAAGAAAGGGAGATTGGGCAGAATATAAGTTGAAGGAAATAGCTGGAGAAAAATAAAACCATATCATGTTATACCCCAAGACTGATAAACAAGTTACATATTTCTTCCCACAGATGCATTGACAAGAATTGCATTTAGGATTCTAGGTTTGTAAATGCCCATTCTTTTAACAAAAGTGGGAAAATGTTTTCATTTTATATCCAAAATTAAAACTGATAAGCACCAGCATTTTGTTGATAAGTTATGCAAATACTTATCCCTCATAATCAGATACCAAAAATAGCATAGTCTTCCAATATGAGAGTATAGAGTTAACTATACCACCTGATTAAGTGCCCCATCCCAAACCCAAACACAACAATATCACAACAGGAAATAATAGGCAGTTTGTCTTAAAGAGATGTAGAGTGATTGCAGTGAACATCAGGTTAATTATTTATATATAATATATTCTCTTTCTTTACTTTTGAATGTATTCTTTTAATTGCATCTACTAACATTTTTTGAGAATCCAACATGCAGCAGGTACTGCTAGGAAATATACTTTATGAAAAAAAAATTTAAATTATCAACTGAATGTATTTCCTTTTTATTCATAAAAATGCTTTAATTACAGTATATTATACTCACAAGTCATGAACTTTATGTTTACCCTTTGAATTCAAAATCTAGACCAGATGTTAAAAGCAGGATTCTTGATCATAATTATGGCAATGATCTTAGATATTAAAAAAAAAAAAACCTGTTTATAATTATACCTAATATGCCTGCAATGTATATTCTTTGAACACTGAGAAAGAAAGAAGCCATCCCAGGTTTACTCTTCAATTCTGTCTAAAAACTGTTGAACCTATAACTGCAGTCCTACTAACAATGTCCTCTTTATATTAAAAATAATGAAAAAAAAAAAAAGATGGGAAGCAGATGTGGTTCAAGTGAGGGCCTGCTTGCCACATATAAAGTCCCGAGTTTGATCCTGGTACCTCCTACAAATAATAAAGAAAAGTCACTGTGCTAAGAGTTTTACACATCTTATCTCATTTAATCTTCACACAAACCTACCAGATAAGAATGATAATATCTATCTTTGGGAAAACCAAAGGCTGAAAGGATTAAGTACGCTGTCCAAGGTCACATCAAGTGGCATATCCAAGATTAGAACCCAGGACCACCTTGCTCCAGAGACCAAGTTCCTGACCACTAGAGGATAATACGTGAGGCATACCTCTAAATGTGTCATTTGGAGTAGTGAGGAGTCACAGTTTACCATCATGCCCTCAGAAGAGGTACAATATCCCTATCAAGAGGGGAACCAATCAATGCTACATAAAAGAGTTACTGGGGATGAGGAGGACAGTGTGACTGGGAAACAATGAAAGTGCCTCCTTTCTGCCCTTGACTACATAAACCTACATAGAAATCTTCCATTAATGGCTTATGATTGCCCAAACTCTAGCCTTCAGATGTCTAAACAAGATTAATAGCTGTTATCTTGCTCCCAGGAGACACTACCATACCACCTTTCAAGTAGATGGACTTACTGTGAATATTAACTGTAGAAAAATTCAAGTCTCACAAAATATAACAAGAGGGAGGAAAAAATCAATTCCAGGGTGATCTTTGGCAGATGCAGCAAAGCCACAGATCCACAGAAATTGGAGAGTATGGAAGAAATATACTGGAAATGTCTTAAAAATAAGTACAATAGAAACAGAAAATATGGCACTGAAGTTTTATAGCCAAATTCTTAGGAAGATGAATGAGCAATATTTATTAAGATAACCCAAATAGAGAACCCCCAAAAAGCATTCCAAGTTCTTAAGCTATAGAAAAAGAAATGTAATTGGATTGCACTAGTAAGTCTCTTTTATTTGAATTAAATTTTTGAGCAGATGTGTCTCTACAGAACTGAAGCTGTCGTATCCAACCTTCCTTCAACTCAATCTTCTAATAAGAATCGAAAGTATTTGTTTCCATCTGTGTGTTGCAACAATGACATCCAGTGGCCACCTTGCTGAAGTGCATTTTTCAGGGGAAAAAAATATACAAATTCATTTACAAAAATAATGAGGATTTCTGGCCTTTTTATTTCCAAAAATTAGCTCTAGTAATACGAAAATCACTGACTAAAAAAAAAAGATCTGTGGTTTTAAGACAATTCAAACTGCATTGTATTTGTTTATGATAAGTACATGCATGAAACTACAAGCTTCAGCTCATAAACTCAACTGGAAGTGAAGATATATCTGGTATGCAGTTACCGAATTCACTGTTTAAGTTGGAACATTTAGAATTTGCAATAACTGACTTTTATACTACTGTTGAGACAGAGGAAAATGTTTAATCATTTCTTTTTATGTTTCTTTCCTTATTCAACCTAGAGTTTCTATTATTAGTCTATGTGATTCTGTGCTACACAGTAACATTCGGTTTTTTCTTTAAGATAAAGAAACAAAAATATGTATGGAGTGATATAGTGACAAAGAATTAATGCAGTTTGTTAGGGGTTAGCCAGATATAATTTCGCACAGGGTTGGTGCTCAGAAAGAATCTATTCTGTTGTTCCTCGCATTTTGCAGTTGTAAGTTTGTAGGTACACAAGTTCATTTCAGGAAGAAATTTCACCATGTCTCTCATACTGTGGAAAGCTAAAGTTCAAGACTGCAGGAAGCAGGCTTATACTTTGGCCCAACTACAAATGTGTGTGTGTGTAATGTTGTAAATGACTGTATCATTGTCCTATCTCATTTCTAAAGCATTAGTATAAAAGTGGTGCTAAATCAGTTAAGTGTGGTCCCAGTCAAGGTCTGCACTTCAGTCATATGCACATGTAACATAATCATCACTAGTGGCATCTTTCCAACCTTAATTAAATCAAGATTTTATACAGGATCTGATACTGTGCTATTTGGTTAGGGGGAAGAGATGCGTAAAGGTAAAGACAATTGTTAAATATTCATATAATGGTGACTTGCACTGATGTTCAAAGCCCAACATCAGTTATTTCCATGTTCTCTTCTAGGATCATACTTCTTTATTTAAAAATTAGCTTAAGTCCCCAAGCCACATTGGTTAGGAAAGGCAGTGTCCCTAGTATTGCTTCCCTCATCCATACTTCCAAATGATCCTTGTAGTACTTAAATTTATCATGTTCACCTCTTGCTATAAAATCCTGCCTCTGCTGAGTTCTCCCTAGTTCTCTGCATCTGCAGCTATTCTTCACTCTCATTCTAATTAGACTAGAAAATAAGCTGCTTAGAAGCAATGGTCCTTTCTGTCTTGCTCCCCACTGAATTCCCACCGTCTAGAACAGCATCTGGCAAGTAGTAGTCACCAAATCATCTCCTTTACTCATTCAAAGCAATTCAGCCCATCCTTTTTTCTATTCTCTGCTATGAAACCCATCTTTTCACACCCAAGTGCTCCTCAGAGTGATTTATTGACTCTTCCTATAAGGAATCCTTTCACCAGAATTTTCTCCCCACGTATATGATGTGTTTAAAATGCACAGAGAAAGTTCTTTATCTAACTTTATCCAAGTTCTTTATCTATCCTTTAAACTCATCGCTATATGCCATTCCCTAGTAAGGGACCATGACATTATATTGGGCTTCAAATTTCGGGGAGTTCTGGATCACAGAGTGTTTCAACAATGGCAATGGAGGGATACTGGTATGGGATACCAATGACAGATGATATATGACTGACAGGGAGCTGTACAGAACATATGTCCAGGGTGCATGGTAATGTTTGGATATACTCATAGTGGCAACAATTAAAAACCACAGTAGGGGGGGTACTGGGTTCCTGGCCAGTGGTGCTCTGTCGTGGTCCCTAGGGGAGCAGCGACAGTCTCCCAGGTACAGTGGTGGGGACCGGGAGGGAGTGAGGGTTCAACAGTGAGCCCCTGATACTAATGACTATGCTTGTGAGCTGATAAACCCAAAATAATAACAAGGCCTAGAGCAACTTTGTGCCTGGGAATTTCCTTCTGTCAGCCTTCATGTTACTCAAATGTGGCCAGTCTCGAAGCCAAACTCAGCATGTAAATGCAATGCCTTCCCCCCAGCGTGGGACATGACACCCGGGGATGAGCCTCCCTGGCAACGAGGGACCACTATCAACTACCAACTGATGATGCAACTGGAAAATGACCTTATACGGAAGGTTCAATGCGGATCAGCAGAATATCCATGTCTACATAAAATACCATGACTTTAAAATGCTGTTTGACCTAAAGTAAGGGGGAAATGGAAAGGAGAAATGAGTTTATATGGCTACGAGTTTCTAAAAAAGAGTCTGGAGGCTGGCAGAAGGTTTGCCCTCATGCACAACTGAGCAGAGTCAGAGAGACAGATAAAGCAGATACAACCCCCAGATATTGGTTCCTTTGAGGGCTAAAGAGACCCATGGGAGTTATGGTCATGGCCGATGGGGTTAACTACCAGGGCAGATGGCCCCTCTTTGGAAATGGTGTTTATGTGTGATGAATCTGGACTCAGATGGGATCTCCCTTCATAAGACTTTCATGCTAATGTGCTGGAGGTGCAGTTAATGTTGGGGTTTAAGATATATTTAGGGGATTTGAATCTCTGGACTGACAATGTGATAGCCAGATCCTGAGCCTCAACAGACTCCAGCACCTACAATCTGATTTATTGGACTTACCACACTCAGCTAAGATGGAGGTGAAGAAGGACAACCACCACACCATGGAGCCTAGAGTGATTACAACTGAAAATGGGAGGATTGCATCCAGCATCCAGGTGGAATCTGAGCCTCCTCTTGACATAAAGGTGCAATGGACACAACCAATCCAGTGTCCACATAGAAGAGGTGGCATTGGATTGGGAAAAGTGGACATAATGGACAAAGGGTATGGGGAAAGGCAGGAAGAGATGAGAGGTGGAGGCGTCTTCAGGACATGGAGCTGCCCTGGATGGTGCTTCAGAGGTAATCACCGGACATTGTAAATCCTCACAGGGCCTACATGATGGAATAGAGGAGAGTATGGGCCATGATGTGAACCAATGTATATGAGGTGCAGAGGTGCCCAAAGATGTACTTACCAAATCCAATGGATGTGTCATGATGATGGGAACGAGTGTTGTTGGGGGGGGGGGAGAGGGGGGGTGGGGGGGTGGGGTTGAATGGGACCTCACATATATATTTTTAATGTAATATTATTACAAAGTCAATAAAAAATAAAAAAATTAAAAAAAAAAAAATGCACAGAGATATAGTGGAGTGACCAGTCAGATATTAAATTTTACTTCTTCAAAGGAAGAAGCCGTCAGCCATACTCTGAATAGTAAGAAAAAGAAAATCATCCTGGAACAGCTCTAAAAGCTGCATTTTAGGAAAAAGGCCCCTCTAGCTCCGGATGGTAATCAAAGCTCTTGGCACAGGTCAAAGCAGGAGGCATGAGACCCAGGGCCTCCTGAGAGAGAAGCAGTGGGACTGGCTTTCCGAGGTATAAATGTTGACTGATCTTTTTGTTTACATCAATGAGTAAATGTTAGTATACTCTTCAGGATAAATGTTGGTCGATTTTTCTCTTTACATTAATGACTAAGATAAATGAAACAACATATATACAATTTAATGTTATTAGAACAAAAATTAAACATAGGACTTTACAACACAGTCAACTCTAAGTGGACTATCATTAATAGTACAATTATAATAATATACTTTCATAAATTATAACAAATGTACCACATTGACACAAGGTATTAATAATAGGCGGTTTATATGTGAACTCTGTATTTTCTGCATGATTTTTCTGTAAACCACAACTTCTTTAATAAAAAAGACTTCAAAAATGAACCAACAGAAATTTATATTGGAGCTTTACTCACTTATCAGTAATGAGAGAAGCATCTTGGCTGAATAATATTTTTCCAAGCACTAAAAGAATGTTTTCTCAATTTTTGTGCTATTCACAATGTAAAGGGTACAGACAAAACACAATTTTGGGGGTTAGTCTGCATTAATAATATTTTCTCCATCACTTTCTTAAGACTAGAACAGGGGTCAACAAACTACATTCTGCAGGTGAAATCTAGCCTCACACCTATATATTTTTTTATTTTAAATTAGTTTTATTGACATATTCATAAAGTATACAATCCATCCAAAGTGTACAATCAATGGCATTTGGTATAATCACAGAGTTGTTGACACCTATTTTTGTAATAGTGTTATTGGAACACAGCCATGCTCATTTGTTTAAGCATTGTCCATGGATGCTTTTGTGCTATGATGGCAGAGCCAAGTAGTTTTCACAGAGACCCCATGATCTGCAAAGCCTAAAATGTTTTCTATCTGGCCCTTTACAAAAAAAAAAAAAGCCTGCCAATGCATTCTGTACTCTAAATGTCTGGTACCTCTCTGCCTGACCCCAGGCGTCAGCAGGCCCCTCTGGCTGATTCATGCTCCTGCAGCCCATCACTATTACCAACCCCTCCATTTTACTTCTCACCTCCTTTTTCCATATAACATACGTTTTCATCTGTTTTACTTAAAGGTAGAAAGATTTTATGATCGAGAATTTTATAGTAAGTTCTGATTGTCTATTAAATTCAATCCTCCTGTTTCTAAAAGAGGAACTTATTAAAGAAAAAAATTCAAATAAGGGAATAATATCTGAAGAAAATGAATATGTTTTCTGTTCCTGTCTTCCCAGCCTCTATCACAGACTCTCTGAGGAAGAAAATGGAGTGGGCAGGGAGCCAAAGTCACTCAGACCTCTTAGGACCCATTTCTGAAAAGGACTCTCTTGTCTGAAAAAGATAAGAAACTAGGTCTGGCTTTAAACACTATTTTAAATTAAATATGGTTTGTTTATCCACATACCTTCTTTTCTGAGACCTTCTCCTACCTCCAGGTATATTTCTCTGATATCTGAATGAAGGTTTTAATAGGGATAGTAAGATGTTATGGTATCTTAAAGTACTATTTTTTAAAAAACAAAAGCATTACATCTTCCATAAATGTGGGTTCCTCAAATTTCCCTAACTAAATGGCTCCATTTAGAGAACTAAGTTATGTGTGTATTTTTTCTTATTCATAACTGCTTGTGTTTCTTTTTTAAGAATAAAAAGGTGTTTGTTATAGAAAACTTTGAAAATACAGATAAAAAAAGAAAATTGAAATGTTAACCACATAGAGATAATCACCATGAAAATGTGAGTATAACCACAGTCTTTTTCCAGACATAAATACAATTTGTATGTGTGTATATAAACACACACACAGAAATATAGGTCATAATGTATTTATTATTTCATAACTACTATTTTCACTTAACCATATATAATGAAGATCTTTCTAGGTCATTAAATATTCTTCTATAGTATTTTTATTTTCTATTTAGTGTATGCTTGCCTAGCTAGACCATGATGAACTTAAAAATAATTTTAATATCTGTTATTTCAAGTTTTAAACTCTTATTATCCATACTGCAGTAAACACCCAAAACATTATTTTCTTATGGTAAATATATCTGAGTCAAGTATTAGCTATATCTTTTGATACAAATTGGCTTTGATATAAATTTTTAAATTGACCTCCCAAAATATGATATTCTGATAACAGTAATGATCTCTGGAGTAGAATTATGCATGGGTAAAATTTTTTGTCATTATTTTCCATGTTTCCTACAATGAATGAATTGAGATGCTTTAGGAGCATCTCTCCATAGATAATAACCATAATAATAATGGTAATGATAGATAGATATATAAGATAGTAGATAGGTAGGTATATTAAATTATATATTTACAGGTCTATAACACTTTGTTATTTAACTATAAAACCAAAATTTTAACTGTAAAGTATTCTCTTTCATGGAATTCAGCCATTATTAATAAATAGTCTATGTTGTACATATGCTTAAAAATATTAGAATAATAGAGCAGAATCTGCTATCTTTGATAAGTATGTTAGTGTCTTTTCCTAAGACATAAATGAGACAATTTTCCTTTCTATGAATAAATACAATTTTTATGAATATGCACTCAAGTGTTTCATGTCTTATTTCATTACCAGTGGTAACAACCTATTGCCATCTTCCTAATGACAATTTTCATTATGGAGCTAAGAAAAGACATTACATTTAAAAGCTAGTATCTCAGGTATAACTCCTTGGTGAATATTTCCATCAATTTCTTTCATTTTCCTGTTCAACATTAGTCAAGTCTTTCCCCATAAATATGCTATGTTTATCTAGAGATAATGTTTACAATTAATCAACCGCCTACATGGTTGTTTCGCTTTCAGGAATCATTTAGGTATACATTAGGGAATGCTAATATTATAGCTGTAAACATATTTCTTAATGAATTTACAGTAACATTCCATTAACTTAAAGTCCTTTGATACAAAAGAAGTACAGCAATAAAATATTCCTACATTTCACTAAGTTTTCCTGTGAAAGTAATCACATCCAGAAAGAGGTTCTCTGGGCACAGGTTGAAGAGGAAGGTACGAGTGATGAAGTTGTCTTGAGTTGGCCAGGAGTATTTGGCTACAATTTTCCAAGCTACACAGAAGGGTACTAATTTAATAGTTTTCAGTCAATATACAGACCTTTTTCTTCTACAGAAAATTCAAAGCAGCATGATCTCTTTCCTAACTTAGTGGTAATTTCTGGCCTTAGCCTTTTGACCTGACTCACCTTTCCTAATTTGACAGGTCAATGTGGTATGGATGTCACACAGTGAGCATCGTAAAGATTCTTCAAGGAGATCCTAGGAAGGAGAACTGAAATTCCCAAGAATGGGGTTGTGAAGGACCAGTGTGCTCCATGCATTAGTTATTCAGCATTATTTACTGAATCGTTACTAAGCTCCAGGCACTAGGCTAAGTACTGAGTAATGCTCTCCTTCATTTCTTATCAACTGTAACTCCTAGCTTAACTTCATTCTCTCCAACATTGCCATTATCTTTTAAATATCATTTGAATGATCCTTTGAGTAATTTCCTTAATTTGATTTTCCCCAAAGCAGAGCCCCAGACAAGCACTTGGTGCAGCTAGTTTTGAGAAATGATTCCCAGAAGTCACAGTGAAGGGCTGGAAGAGTGAGTTAGAGAAGGTTTATGTTACCAGGTTACTTCCCATAATAAGCAATAGGCACTCTGTCTCTCTGGAAACTCCCTCCAGAACCATGTCCAACTGAACCACCCTTTCAAAGGAAGGGAAGTTCAGGCATTCATCCATCAACTGCTGTTTCAAACTGGTTTAGAACTGTCACCAAATACAAACTCCTCCATGCATCCAGGCTGCTTTGCAGGGACTGAAGAGATCTCAAGGCTTCAGAAAAAGTCCTGAGGCAGAAAAGCAAGGACAGAGTAGGTGTTCTAGGTAGGAAGTATCATCAAGCACAGGAAACTTCACCACAGCTGCAGTTTCAATCAGAGGTAGACCAAGCGGAAGTGACCCAGATCATGGACACTACAACCTCCTGTCTTCCAATGATCTTGTTCTCTACCTTCACAGAACTCACTCTCATAGGCAAACCCTACCTTTATCATAATCCCTTCCCAAATTGCAATGTTAAGTCATTTCTTCACCAACCACTGCCTCCCATGTTTCTGACTTTCTCTAGTCCCTGACTTAAACGAAGCTTACACCCCATTGGACCCTCTAGACCACCCACCCTACCACCTTTCCTCAGTTCTTCACTCCCCTCATGTCCTCACATCCTTCCTTTTTCAACTTAAATTCCACAGTCAGTCATTATAAGCATTCCTTTGTTCTTATTTTCAACTCCCTTCCCTCTCTCTCATCTTGTTATTCTCTTGGCAAAACCCTAATACTGAGTAAGTTCATCTCTCCATCTACTCGATGCTTGCATCCTTGTAACTGAATAATTCTGGAAAAAAGCACACTGCCATTCTGACTAGTCTCTCTAAGTGGATGGTCAGTCTGCTCAAGTCAGCCCTTACTGCTGCCCCAGGTCATACCCTATTTTCTAGTTTATTCACAGTCTCACTCTAGATAACTATTCATATCTTCTACTCTCTCCTCAAACCTCCAACAACTTCTCCTCCAGCCTCACGTTCAGCTGATGATCTTGCTTGTTCTATCTCTGAGAAAACAGAACCAAGCAGAAGAGAACCCCTGCAGGCTTCCACAGCATGTGCCACCTCATTTTATATGTGCCCACCTACTGTAACTTCTGGTGAAACGGATGAACTGTCCACACTCCTATCGAAAGCCAATGCTTCAACTTGTCTACAGGATTCCATCAAATTTTTCTTACTCAAGGATAATGACCCAGAAAAATCCCCTCTTTCTCTTATATCATAACTGTTTCCGTCTCTGCTGAATCTTTCCATAAGCATAAATACATGCTAATATTACTACCAACTTAAAAATAAAACCTCTCCTTATCTCATTACCCCTCCATTATACTCCTTCCCTTCCCAACAAAACTCCAAATTTGGAGATGTCTATAGCCAATGTTTCTAACTTATGTGCACCCATTTTCTATTTTTTAAAGTAATCAATTTTATTGATACATATTATTAAAGCATAATTCCATCCAAAGTATACAATCAATGATATTTGTTATAATTACTCTGTTGTGCATTCATCACTTCAACCATTTTTAGAGGATTTTCTCTTTTGAACCATTTCCATGCAGCCCTAGCCAAAATGTTCTTGACAAGGGCAAATATGAATTCCAAGCTGCAAAATCCAAAACTAAATATTCATCCCTCATATTTTTGACCCAGCATTTGACATATATTTTCATCATTCCTTCTTGAACTACTTCTATCACCTAACTTCCAGGATATCATATTTACTTGGAGTCCCAGGCTTAAATCTTTAGACTTCTTTTCTGTATGTATTCTAAACTCATTATGTTTCTTGGAGATATCATCCAATGTCATAGTTTTAATTACCATTTATATGCTCATGAATCACAAGTTTATCTAATTCAGACCTCTCCCATGAAATTTTTTTTAATTAGCTGTGTTGAGGTATAGTTTACATTCAATAACATTTACCAATTCAAAGTACACAAATTGATGAATTCTGCCAAATGAATACAATTACCTAACCACCAACACAATCAAGATATAAAACATTTCCATCGCCAAAAAAAAAAAAAAAAATTTACTCTTGTGGGTGGAGAATTAGGCTTTGGAAAGCACTTCTTCAAGCTAAAGTTGCTTTCGCTCATCTTCCTGTTTTTCAACTTCATTGGAAGTGCATTCTCAACAACAACCAGAAGGTGGCATACATAATGCCTAACATAAAAACACATAACCCAACATATTCACATGAATTAAAGAGTTATATTATCAAGCATATGTACCTGTAGTTCACAGTGGAGAAGGGACAAAGGCAAATTAAAGTTTGGGGGAAATGAACAGAGAAAAGGTCAGTACACAGTACAACTACTATCACTGTTCCCCATCAACAATACTATATAAGAAATACATGTGCTGAGAAATCTGTTTGATTATGAAAGATTAGCATATAAGAGCATTAGCTTGCAGATTATTCTGGGATTCTTTTGCTGCTTGTTTGCTTGCTTGCTTTTTAAATATCTGCAGACTACTGAGCTTTCTCTTTGAGAGTGGCAGTGATAGTCTCTCTAAAGTCTGTAGACATTTTATTTCAACAATTCATATAATTTTCATTATGCTCCTCATATCTGAGAAACCTGAGTCCATAGCTGTGAAGAAGTGATTCCTCAACCATCAGAAAACCACCTCCTCCTAAGTGGGAGGAGAGGAAAGAGCCAAAGACAAACAAGGACAGCAGCTGGGGAAGACTAAAGCAGCGGGATGTTCCCAAATTGTTTTGTTCTTCCAGATACTCCTGTAACCGGATGGGTTCTGTGTGCTCTAAAGAGCAAGCCACATCTAGTGAGCAGATGAGTCGGTCATTTGTTACTCATTATATTGTAATTCCCACTGTTATCCTGAATCATTGGTAAACTCCCGTTAGGGAATACAGCATTGTCCCAGGTGCACTGTGGGGAATTTAGGCAAGGGTTGTAGGTCTGGGTGCTCAAGAGGGATTTGCAGCCATGTTCCCTGGGGTCCACATGGGGGTGGTAATTAGTCAGAGTAGCCAGATCCCCAAGGGGCAGAGATCAGAAGACAAGGGTGCAAGGTCCAGTTGCCTCTTTCCACACAGGTTCTCACTCCCCTGCAGACGGAGGGTCAAAGTGCTAGTTAATAAAGAAGCTTGTATGTGTCCTTATAAGGGCTTCCCTATTCTTCATTGTTCTGGTTCTATATAAAATTCCTTAAAGGTTGATACAATGTCTATGCATTTTTGTTTCCCTCCATGTTTCATTAGGATCTTACTTGTGAATGCTTCTTCCCTTAAAAAGAATAGAGCATTTTCCTAACCATTCAAAACCGTAACCTGAAAAAAAAACAAAACACCATAACCTTTCAGTCAAGTTACATGAAAACAAAGCCTAAATTACCTGAATAGGCTCAGAGTTACTTAAAGTGTTGCATTCCCAAATATCCCTTAATATTAAAAGCCATTATTATAAGAAGGTACAGGAATGATCAGGTAAAATGATTCACATAGGTATCCAGAGAATTTTGTACTCTTACCAGATTCCTTAAGTCTGTGGCATTATCTAGATCACAGGAGGCCTTATGTAGAAAAGGAACTGGTGGAAGTCTACATATTCTTTTCTGAACTTGATTGTTAAGATGAAACTGGTTATACACGTCTAGTTTCTCCAACTAGCCAGACATTCAAGTAAAGATTAAACAAATATACTACTTGCCTATGAAAATTTATACAGGGCTATGAAAATGGGTATCATTCACTGCTAAAAGTATAGAAATTTTCTTGTCCCCGCCCCCACTAAAACAGTCCCAAACCTTTCACAGGTGCTATCATCCCTGGCCTTTAAGTCGCAGTCTTAGATGGTAGTTTACACAACAAGACATTGATACTTTGAAGCTCTGTGCTCTGCTTCTGCGTGCTGATGTACTGAATCCATGGCATTTGGTTATGAAACTCTGGACCGTATTGGCAACCCTCAACCAGAAAAGTCCAGGGTCTCAAATCCCCTGAAATAGCGCTTCTCAATCTTTACTGTGTATGTAAATCACCTGGGAATCTTTATTCAATTGGTCTGGGCAGGGCTGGAGCACCTGCAGCTCTAACAATCTCCTAGGTGATGCCAACAGTTGCTGGTCCCTGTAGCACAGTCTCAGGAGCACAGAAACAGAAGATCTCAAGAGTCTCAGGAAATCCACAAAAAAAAATGTGGTCTGAGTAGAAGTGTTCTCACTGGTATTCACATGAGTACCCATTGCACAAAACACTGGGCACATTTAATCAAAACAGAAGTAATTAAATATTCTGTCTTTGTACAGGTATAGACATAGATAGTTCCCACCCAATATCAAAATTAAAAAATAAAGATGATATTTATTTTATTATTTTAGAAATCTTTAAAATAATCTTTTATGGAAGCAGGAAAAAGCAATACTAAAGAGAAACATAAAGGGAAAGAATGAATGTCATATAAGAAATGAAATAAGATGGAATGAGAAATGAAAGACAAAAATCTAACTTTCAAAAACTGTCAGATAAATAAATAAATCTCTTAAAAAAAACTGTCAGAGAGCACAGTGGGATGGGGGTGGAAGTAGAAAACAAGAAACAAAATGAAGGCAGAATCAGCAAAAGAGTCTTTGGGAGTCGAAGCAAGTCTTTAGTCAGGGAAGAAAAAGTAGGCTTAGTCCGCATTCCAAGGGCCACCACGTAAGCAAACTGGTCATGCTGGGGAGTTTCATTTGGCCTCATTGTCTTCCTGCTTCAGCTTCTGTTCAGTTTCCAGAAGCCAAAGAATGTACATTTAGTCCTTAGTGCATAATTGCAACTGTACCACACTAGCTAAATCATAATCCAGCTTCCTTTGTAGAGTTTGTAAAGAACCTCTCTTCTATTCTTCATTAGTCCCCACTAAAGAAAACGTTTCTTGGGTGTCTCTCCAATTCCTTGCAGCATTTACTTAAATTTTACAGATAAGATTGAGTTTTTATCTCAACACAAGGCCCTTAATTAGCATTGGAAAGAAAAAGACAAAAGATTTGAATGAGTCCTATTTTAATCATGTGTTATGAAGAAAATCAGTACAACCTTTATGATTTTAAAAACAGTTTATGTCAAAAGCTGGAATATTTTGAAAACTAATTAGAGAGTAATTTTTATTTGTTTTATGCAAAATAACCTTTCACCTAAACAATTCAAGTGCAAGAGGTAAGCTAACATGATATTTCCAATATATAACTCTTTCTTATCAAAAGAGAAAAATCTCTCAGACTTTACACAGAAAGGAAAAGAGTTGAAGTGGCAAGATTTTTCACCATTTTTCTATCTCGGAGAAAAAGAGAAGAGATGACAGAAAATGGGGTACAGCAGACATGACACGATTCCTTCCCGGAAGCACTTCTACTGGAAGAAGGACCAGAATTAATGGGATTGAGCCACAGGAATGTAAGGATGGCCTTCCAGGAAAGGGATCTCAAGGCCCATGCAGACAGGAGAGAGCACTGAAGAATTCTCAGCAGCTCAGCTGAGGCACATGTCCGGAAGCACGGACAGGACAGAACTTGAGCTTTAAAAAGACATTAGTGTTTCTTAATCTTTCCATCTTTGATACCTTGCATAGGGTCTAGAGAAGAGTGAGGATTTAATCCTATTTGATGAATAAGGCAAAGACTCAAGACTTTTCAGGGACTCAAAAACAGTAGATGAACAAGAGAAGTGGTTGTTCTCCTGTGGTTTTACATTCTTGTCTTTGGGATGGGGGTGGGGGCACAGCCAATAAAGACAATAAGGAAATATATGCTGTGGCTCTGAAAAGTCTGAGGAAGGGTCCAAGCACAGATCTTCAGTTCCTTGTCCTAATTCAATTATCAGAAAATTCCTGCAGAACAGGACATCAGGGAAGAAAACTGCCAGGAATATTAGTATAGTTCCTTTAAGGAAACATGGGGCAGGGGAATGGAGTTTCCATCTAATAAAAATTAACCTATGTGTGTAAAATTCAACAGATGTGGTTAATATGAAAAGTGAAAGCCTTCCCCAATTCTCCCTAAATAGCCTTCCTTCCACCCCCACAAGATAACCATTGTTAACATTTTATTTATCAATAGCTTTTAGATGTTTATACTTCTCTTATTCATTCCTGTTAACTCCAGCACACAGAACAATGTCTAGCACATACTAGGTACTCAATAAATCAATACCTTTTGAATAGTTAATAATTTCTCTCCACTCTTTACAATATCTGGCTGTGCATACTAGGTACTCAATAAATCAATACCTTTTGAATAGTTAATAATTTCTCTCCACTCTTTACAATATCTGGCTGTGCCAGTGACTGAACCAGTTCATCCAATCAATTCAGAGCTGAAGTCAACTGCAGCTGCCCTCGTGGGCCATGTTCTCCAATCCAGTGCAGATCAGCACTACAGCTAGCATTTGGCAAATCTTTATTTGCCAACTACTGAGATTCTCTCTCACTTGGCTCCAAGTTCAATAGGGGAAGAAAGATATTTATTGGGTACCCTCAAACTCCCACATTTTTATTATTAAAACTTTCAATTTTGAATGCGCATGTACACTCACTTTATTAAAGAGCTGCATTGTCTTTTAAAAACAATGTTAAGAGGATCATGGGCTTCTACTGCTCTTTTTCTCCATGAATAGAGTGCCTGTCCAAAGAAAACTCTGCAGCCTTTTCATTTACTGCTCCACGATCATAGCAGGAAGAGTATCCCCAAAGACCATTCAACTTGGGCTCTGACAACTCTTTTTCTCTCATAGTATATCTGTGGTCCCATAAAATGTCCCTGCCCAGGAAGGGCAGGTGTGAAGGGGTTCATGTTTGTCAGAAAGGAACACTGAGCTCCCCATAGAAGCCAGTAAACTTTCTTTTTCTTTGTTTTTTGTTTGTTTATTGTGGTAACATATATATGACATAAAATTTCCCATTTTAACCAATTTCAAGCATACAATTCAGAGGCATTAATCACATTCACATGTTGTGCTACTATTACCATTCATTATCAAAATGTTTCCATCACCCCAACCGGGAACTCTTTACCCATTAAGCATTAACTTTCCATTCCCCCCACCCCTGGTAACCTGTAACCTACTTCCCATCTCTAGGGATGTACATACTCTAGTTATTTCATATAAGTTAAATCATATTATAATATCTGTGCTTTTGGTTCTGACTTATTTCACTCAACACAATACCCTCAAGTTTCGTCCATGTTGTAGCATGTTTCATAACTTCATTCCTTTTTATATCTGAACAATATTCCATTGTATGTGAATACCACATTTTGTTTATCCATTCATCTGCAGATGGACACTTGGATTACTTCCAAATTTTGGCCATTGTGAATAATGTTGCTTTGAACATTGGTGTACAAAATATGTTTGAGATGCTTTTTATTTGTTTTCACATAGTGGTGATCGTATATTTCAGAGGATCAGCGACCTCAACATGCATCTTTGTGAGGCCACTTCCCAATCCTTGCTGCAATTCCTGTGTTCCTGCCCATATGAGACCAATGAGACAGTTTAGTTCCTCAAGGACTTTCACAAATAATTCTTGGATGGGGTTGCAGAAATCTGGAATCAGCTGCTAGAATTGAATGTCTAAAGGTTAATAGCCAGCTCCTTATGAAGACACAACCACTAATCAACCACATGAGTATACGCTTGCTCATTTAGACCACCACTGCCCTCAAGGATTGTTCATAGATTTAAAAAGAGTGGGGGGTGGTCTCTTCAAAGCACATCTCTATCAAGGAACTATTGACACTGTATGCCTGTCTTCTTAGAGTGCTAAGGTATAGATAGGGTCATATACCACAAACAACATTAAAACCAAATAACAAGTGAAAAATTACCACAGGTAGGATGGGGAAATAGTGTGTTGAGATGAGGGTGAGGATGCTTTATGTATGTCCTTCCTTTCCCTGCTGGTTCAAAGCATTGCTATCCACTTGCCAGATCATTATACAGAGGTTAGGCTCACATGCTTTCCAAATTATTTAATCCAGAAATGTGACTTCCAGCAATACATTCATTAAATAGCAACAAAACTATTCTGTAGCTATGCAAGTTGAAAGTGGTATGGAATTTTTCGTTTATTAGAGAAGTTGTAGGTTTACAGAAAAATCATTCATAAATACAGGCATAATTACAGAGTTCCCATATGTCACCTTAATTTTAGTACCTTGCATTAGTGTAGAACATTTGTTATAATTCATAAAAGAACATTTTTACAGTTGGATTTTAGCTGAAAACTAAAATCAATGGCTTAAAATCCCAGAATAATTTTATAAACTCAGAATTACTTGTCACTTCAGAGAGTCATTAGCTTCTTAAATTTTCAGACCCTGTAAAAGCAACATAACCTAACTTGATATATTATATGCTTATCTCATCAAGACTCAAATCATTACCAAGTAGAGCCAAAACATCTAAGTTAGTATGAAATTTCCTTAGATTTCAAACTCAGGCAGTGGTATATAGCAACTAAGAGAATAGACTTGCTGTTAGATATAACGCATCTGCCCAGTTTTGCCACTTACAGCCATGTGATGGAAAATAACATTAACTGAGCATGACTAAGGCACTCTTCAAAGTGCTTCATATAGATTAACTGATTTAATCTTCAAAATTATCCAGTGAGATAGAAACTAATAGTAGCCATTTTTAAAACCAGGACTGAGAGAGAGAGAATAAGTAATATGTTCAAGACCACAGAGCTGGAAAGAAAAAGAATCAGGATTCAACCCAGGTAGCTTTATTCCTAGAGCCTTAACCATTTCAGTGGTGTTTTTCCAAAGTTTTTTAATGTGACCCACTGCAAGAAATAATTTTTCACTATAAGCCTTGGCATGAAATATGTTTTATAACGCAACTCAGTAACATACATAATTGAAAACACCTTTATAAAATTATGAACCTATTCTTCATTCAGTGTAGAAATGGACTGATATTTTTTATTATTTTACTGTTTAAAAACTGCTGTTCACTCTCCACTAAACTGATTTCAAGATTCACTAAGAATCTTGACTTGAAGTTTGAAAACTAATGCCCCATATTTCTTTTTCACCATCAAAAGTATTTGGTGAGAACTAAACAAGATCATGAAAGCAGAACATTTAGCACAATGTTCAAAATATGAGAGCTATTATTATCTATCTTGTAAACTATCTGACCTTGCTGGAAGCAGGGACACAGAAGGGAAAACCCTCGCTGGGCTGTAGATGGACTTATTAACAATTAGGTTTGTCCCTGGCAGTGAGATGGGGAATTTCCCAGTATTTTTAACTTGAGGTGTAATGGAAATACACATTGAGAAAGAGCTGACACGTGGTTAACTCTGGTTTCCCCTTCACTGGAAAAGGGCAATGTTTAACTTGCCACACCCCTCTGCTGGAACCCCCAGTAAATCCAGGGCTTATTGATCTATGTTTGTATACAACATGCTGCTGGACAGTATGAGCAATACAGAACTGAGCTCATAAAGGGGGCCAGTTAGGGAGATGTATTAGTTTCCTATTGTTAATACAACAAATCACCACAAATGTAGTGGCTTAAAACAACAAAACTTATTCTATTCATGAACTATTGTGATTAGTAATCAAAGAAAATGTGGCTTTGGTGTGGAGAAAGTGGCCATGGTGGCTGCTGGGTGTGGGGAATGGGAGGAAGAGATGAGATGTGGAGGCGTTTTTGGGACTTGGAGTTGTCCTGGGTGGTGCTGCAGGGACAATTACTAGACATTGTAGGTCCTCCCATGGCCCACTCGATGGAACGTGGGAGAGTGTGGGCTATGATGTGAGCCATTGACCATGAGGTGCAGCGATGCTCAGAGATGTGTCCACCAAATGCAATGAATGTGCCATGATGATGGAGGAGAATGTTGCTATGGGGGGAGTGGTGGGGTGAGGGGGGTTGGGATATATGGGGACCTCATATTTTTTTTAATGTAATATTTTAAAAAAGAATTTAAAAAAAAAACTTTATTAATTTTACAAATCTTGAGGTTAGAAGTCCAAAATGTATCTCCCTGAGCTAAAATCAAGGTGTTGGCAGGACTGTTTCTTTTCTAGAGATTCTAAGGGAAACTCCATTTTCTTGCCGTTTTCAGCTTCTAGAAGATGCCTGCCTGCATTCCTGACTCATGGCCACTTTCCTCTATTTTCAAAGCCAGTAACTGTGGCTGAATTCCTTCTCACATCGAGTCACTCCCACTCTGACACTGAGTCCATGGTCACGTCATCTTCTCGGACTCTTCTGTATCTCTCTTCCATCTTTTAAGAACTCTTGTGATACCCATCTGGATAATCCAGGATAATCTCCCTATTTTAAGATCCTTAACTTAATAACATCTACAAAGCCCTTTTTACCATCTAAGGAAGCATAGTCACAGGTTCCAGGGATTAGGATGTGGACATCTTCTTTGGGGGGAGTGGGGGGGGGCACTCTTCTGCCTAACCCAGGAGACAAGCCACACAAAACAGTATATAAGAAACAACAACAAAAATAACACATAACATTTATTGAGCATATACTACATGGCAGGCATTGTGCTGAGTGCTTTACTTGCCTTGGGTCATTTCCTTGGTGAAAAGTCAAGATGCCAGAAGGTCATGCAAAATGCCCAAAGTCACATAGCTAGAAGGGATAAGCCAGGCCTGCCTGACTTCAAAGATGGTGGTCTCAACCATTTCACTGCATATAAGTAAGTACTAAATGTGCACACATTTAGTGATTTCTAACTTTCCCCCATCATAAACTCCTTTTATTCTTTTGTCCCACGGACCCTATTTTGAAAGATTTTGTATATCAAAAATTATTTCCATTAAACAAAGACATATTTAATTTTTACTTATGATGTCTGATAGTTTGAGCTAACCACTTTGCCTATTTTGAACTTATGCAATCCCAGCCCAAACAATAAAATTTAAAATTGTACTTAATATATTTAGGCTTCATTATGGGATACTGAAAACAGGAACTCCCACAACCCACCTTTGAAGATGTGTGAAGCACTGTCCCAAATGAAAACAATGATCTAATTCAGAGAAGGAAATTGCCAGGGTGGAGCAAGCAAAAGAAATGGAGTCTGACCTTGGTCTCAAAGAGGCAGAAAATTCTGATAAACTGGAGTAAAGATTATGAATGATGTCTGGGAAGTAGGAACAAGTACCAATAGGGATAAGACACAGGAAACTTGTTAAGGAGAACTGGAAAAAGATTAATTGAAGGAGAATAAATAAAGCATTGAGGCTTTAAAAGACAGGTAAATAAAGTTAAATACAACCAGATAGGAAAATACAGAGTCTGAAAACTTTCTGAGCAGTAGTGCTTGGGCTTACAGAGGTTAATTGACCCTGGTACGAAGAGAAGAAGAGAGGAATAAGTGAGAACTTGGCAATAATAGTCACCTTCCAGGAGGGAAATTGTGTGGTTGGGAGACAGGAAGGCATTAGAGACTAACTTATTACTGCATGCCCTTGTGATTCTTCTAAATTTTATATAATGTACATGTATGAGCTAGTAATATATAAATACATAAATGTATATAGACTATCTATAATAACCTAATATGCCAGATAGTAAAAATAAGCACCCGTATTACTCTTAGTGGGTACTTTATTTTTTATTTTTTTAAAGAATCTTTAGATTATATAATTGTTACGACAAAAACATAGGGGATTCCCACATACCCCACCCCTTCCTCATTGGTACTTTTAAGAGCTCAGGATAAACCACTCCATCCCCATTCTGCTCCTCTCCCACCCATAAAGCTATTTCAGTTATTTTCTCATTGACTTAAAAAATTTTTTCTTAAGCCCATGCCTACCTACCCTGTCTAAAGGATTAAATCCTGGTTGGCTGGTGGGTAGGCATCTTCTACTACTTTTATATATTTGCTCAATTTGGATGAGAATCTACTTCAGAAATGACTCAGAAATCTCACAGGGTGCTGTCATTTGCCCACAGAATCTATGCTCAATAATAGAATCCTAAGGCCCATACACCCCAACCGAGCCCAGGGTCCTGGTCCAGACAAGGCCACCAGCTGGCGCAAATTCCCAAACCCCAGACTCAAACTTGCCACCAGCAGATTGGCTTCAATATTTGTCTTTTTAAAATAGTGTGCAATTCAAAAGAATTACCTTATGCATCAACAGGTATCCTACTGTTACCTAGGTTTTTGGTTTGTTTTTTAGAGCTAATTAAT
This sequence comes from Dasypus novemcinctus, assembly GCF_030445035.2. Lineage (NCBI taxonomy): Eukaryota > Metazoa > Chordata > Mammalia > Cingulata > Dasypodidae > Dasypus > Dasypus novemcinctus. The sequence continues at coordinate 52,023,094 of NC_080686.1, forward strand.
GAGATAACCCTGTTTTGTGGGAAGATATTGAAACTTTGCACTTTCTGCTATATTTGTAGTTCTGGAAAGCCAAACAGTCAAAACAAGTACTCCCACTGACAGGATGCCAAAGTCCTGAGCTGTCTGCCCTGCTCATAGTTTCTGGATGTCTCTAGAGCCCTCAGAAGCCCCACTATTTGAGGCACTGTTTACTGTGGCAGTCAATGAGATCCTGCTGAGACTTGTATAAGTGTAATCTCCGGAATGACCTCTTGACTCACTTTTTCTTTTTTTTTTAGGTTTAGTTCGAGAATTTTATTTTAAAGGTATTTCTGTGGTATAACACAATGTCTTTTGTGCCCTTACATAAAATCATTTATAATGGCCAAATTTTAATAATTTTTATAACAAACTCCCATTAAATTTTCTTACAAACAGAAAAAGTACACATTATATGCCATTTTAACTTATTCCTTAAAATTTCAAAATAATTCATTGCAAAATATTAGTTTTAAGGAAAACATATGGAAAACGATGAAGCAACTAAAAGATTCTTCATAATAAAATCCAAGAAAAAATAATTTTTGCAAGTTGAAAATTTATCAAAATGTCTAAGTAGATTATAAATATATTTTTGCAAGGTGATGGATTTAAAGGTACTTTAAAAGTTATCTAGTTAAACTATTACAGATATGACATGTTTGATCTAATTAGTAAGTTTTACATCACTGTTATTTCTAGGGGAGCAGGTGTAGCTCAGTGGTTGAGCTCCCACTTCCCATGTACAAGGTCCCAGATTCAATTCCTGATCCCCAACCCTCCCCCCCCCCCAAAATTGTTTATTTCTGCTAAAACACTGAAGTATTTTATCTGAAAAATCCAGGGGTAGTATGATTCATTTTATTTCTTCACAAATGTTCTTTTATAAGTTGGGCCAATCTCTGGAAAGCCACGTCCATCTGTTCTGGAGAAGCCAGAGAGAAGGATGCTTGAATGTAAGGGTTAGGAGCTGAGCTATCAATGTAGAAAACATTTCCAGAAACAAATAATACCTCTTTCTTAAGGACTTTTTCTTCAATCAGTTGTTTCATATCAGAAATGCCCTTAACTTTAATCCATAAAAACAATGAAACAGTAGGAACATGCCATTCTGCCAATCCACTCAGCCACTTCTCTGCAGCTGCCAATGACACATCCCTCTGCTTTCTATAGAAATTAGCAACCGAATCTACATGAGCCAGGAAGCCCTCTTCTCCCCACTGGTGTAGAAGCTGTGATATCAGAATCTGTTTAAAAGTGCTGGTTTGCATTGTTGAAACTTGCATGTGAAGAATAACTCTCTGTTAAAGGTTTTGGACCTGTCAAAAAGCCTACTCTTAACTCAGAGGCGAGGATTTTTGAAAAAGAGTCAGCTCTGATGACATGGCCGTCAACATCCATGAAAACAAATGTTGGTACCCAGGACTTGTTGAACTGGAGAAAGTAATAAGGATCATCTTCTATTATGAGGAAATCGTATTGTCTTGCCAGCTCATAGATTTCCTTTTTGCAGTCACTTTTTAATGACACTACAGTAGGGTTGCTACCATTTGGGACAGTCTAAAGAAATTTGGGGGTCTTTTCCCTGAGATTCTGTGAATCTTCTGGTTCCCATTTGGGAAGTATTTCTTTGAGGAACTCTGGAATAATCCCATTTTCACCACTGGCAACAGTAATTATGCTGCAGCCCAGAGGACACAGAGCTTAAAGTGTTCCTGAATACGTAGGTTCCAATAGGAGAATGTTATCTCCAGGGTTAATGAGCATTTCAAACACCTTAGAAAGACCTTCTTGGCTGCCACATGTAACACATATCTCCATTTTTCCTTGCCTGGATGAATAGTGGATAGTGGACGGATTATGCAATTTTTATCTGTAACTGTGTTAGTCAGGACAACAGCTCTGGAATTCCAGTACTGTCAGAATATTGAAATGCTCTCTTCATCATCTCTTCTCCAAACTGGATGGTCTTCTCATCTTCGATGGTGATAGTAGCAGTCTTAAAAGGAAAAGTGCTTGGATTTGGTGCTCCAGGAGCCAAGGAGATGAGCGATTCTGACACCCTGTTCAATACAGCAGTCAGGACTCGAATTGCAGAAGGCTTCCTTGTTGGGTTCATGGCAGTGAGGAACTGTGAGTAATTCATGTTTCTGATACTCAAGGACCAAGTTCCTTCTTCTTTAGCTGTTGAAGAAAAAACTCAACAACCCAGTCAAGTACTACCCCTCCCTCTGGACACTCTGGTTACTTGTCAGCCCCCTGGGTCTGGGTTTCCGTTTGCAGCACCCGCTGTCGGCTGCTCAGTCCTACACCCACTGGGGTGGGCTCACAGAATGACAAAGTCTATGTAGAGGGACTACTCACCTCTCCCCATGGCCTTCGCTCCACATGGGGTGGGCCAGCTCCCCAAGAACATTGCAGGTATGCTCGCTGCACCCCCACCCACCCCACACTGGGGCCTATGGCCACTGTCCTCGCCCGTGCACCTCACAGGCCAGGCTCTTGACTCACTTTTAAATCTCTTAGCTATAAAAACTTATTTGTATTTACCATATCCCTCATTTGATCTAGGTCTTTTTCCAGATGCATTGCTAATTGGCACTTGGTAATAATCCCTTGGTGCCAGAGAGGCTCATCCCTGGGAGTTATGTCCCGTGCTAGGTGGGAAGATAGTGTGTTTATATGCTGAGTTTGGCTTAGAGAGAAGCCACATTTGAGCAACAAGGAGGCTTTCAGGAGGTAACTCTTAGGCAGTATATAATACTAGGCTTAGTTTCAAGTTCACAAGAAAAGTTCCTTAAGTACTATCATTAATATCAAAGGCCTGGTGCAGTGGTCTGTCTTCCTTCACTAGGCACTGCCCTTGCACTTGGGAGATCCTTGCTGTTCTGTTAGAGAATATAGTAGAACTCCCCAGGATTGGAATTCAATATTATTTTGGTTATTATGCAGATCCCCACCCTCCAAGGCAATGCCCCATGAACACCTGAACATATTCATATGCTTTAGAGGCATGCCCCAGGTGAACCCCTTCCCTGCATCCCCCATCACCGATACCCCAACCAGTGATCCTTCCCTACCTCTGTTGTGACCCTTCTGTGATCCAAAACCTCTCCAAAAATGGGGCCAACAAAATAACCAAATAATGCCCATCTCAAAGAACAGAGAGTGTCTGCAACTGCAAGCAAGATAATACCATCCATCTGCCCCATAGAATCTAAGCGCCCTCTCAACTAGAAGTAGAGTGGGCAATCACCATCCCAAAATCCTCAAGATTGTGGAATGAATAATGGACTAAAGTAGACATTATTATTCTACTATAGACTTATTATTATTCTAGCAGTAGAAGAACTCTTATCATTGATATAAAAGCACTGGCCACCAGAGGTTCTGAGGGATGGGAGAGGGAAGAATAGGTGTAATACAGGGGTATTTTTGGGACATTGGAATTGTTCTGCATAACATTGCAGTGACAGATACAAGCCACCGTATATTTTGTATAACCTACAAAATTATGCAGGACAGAATGTAAGCTATAGTGTAAACTGTAGTCCATGGTTAGTAGCAATGATTCAATATATGTTCATCAATTGCAACAAATGTACCACACTAATGAAGGATGTTGTTAATGTGGGAAAGTGTGGGAGGGGGAGGGAGGGGGCATATGGGAATCCCTTATATTTATGTAATCTAAAGTTTCTTTAAAAATAAAAAAATTAATTAAAAAAAAATACTCCATTATGCCTAGGCAGACAACCTGTTGGGTTAGAATTACAAATAGTAACTGAGGCAAATGGAGGGCTTCAGAATTCTTTAAATATTTTGAGGTTTAGCAAAGAGTTACCAGAGAAAAGAATTCCTTAGTCAGGTTGTGACAACTGCATTCAAGTGATAGTGTTAAGCTCTTGCTAAGAGATTAGTGGTTATAAACAAGATTATATAAACAAATACAGGTCACAGCACATATAGGACATGTAATAAACCAAAACCAACTGGCACAGCTGGCTCCTGAAAGCCAGTTCAATGACTGCACATTTTGCCAATTGCCATATGTAAAATCATATGCTATATTGTGTGAAAGAAAGTGTTATATCCAAATACCTGCTCTGCCTGTCATGTGTTAGTCAGTGGAGAAATATTTATTGAGTTCCCATAGGTGAGTAGTATTATAAATTATGTGAATAGGAAAACATCCAAGGATGAAACAATTGTTAAGCCTCTGACAAATGTTCCTTCCCTTCTTGAAGTCCTGAAAGGCAGGAAATACTCCGATTTTCTTCTATGTGTTCCTAGTACAGTGTTAGTCCTTGAATGACTCAAAACAACAATAAAGAAAACCTTAGAACAGAGCTAGGATTTAGAACTAAAATTAAGTGTGTCACAGTTCACACAGCACTTCCACATGTATTACCTCATTCACCCCTCCCACAACCTTAGAAATTAGGAAACTGATACTTAGGACAGCTTGAAGCCAAACTCAGTCTGGTTGACATTGTTTGTTTGTTTGTTTTACAGGTGATCTAAGAACCACACAAAAACTATACAGATTTTCAAGCCCTTTGCCCATCTATCCAATTATGGAAAATAAATGACAAAATCACAATATGGTGCTCAACTGAAAACATTTTCTCCAGAGTATAGCAGGGTGCAGACTTGATTCACCAGGTCTATTGCTCCCTTGTAGCCACGCAGGGCCTCTGGTGAACCAGGGACATAGCTCTCATTCTTGGGCTTTGTAACCGTCTCTAAGGTGTACCATACAACTCTGGGAACAACTTCCCTGCTGTCTGCAATACCAAAAATGGTCCCCACTTTTAAATCACACTTTCAGTCCACCTCTTTCTATAAGTTTTTCCTAATCATTTACACCCTAAAAAATACTACAGTTCATTCTCATTCATTACCTCCCTAGTGACCCTCTCAGGCTAAAATGAGCATTACCGAATCTCTTTAAAGTGTTTCTGTTGAGTATGTGGTATATATATACATATATATATATATATATATATATGCCATGTCCATTTCTCTAATGTAAGTTGCTTACTGACTGAGATATGTACCACAGATATTTAATTCAGATGTTTATACCATTTGAGCATTCACTAAATAGAAATACACTTTTATTCTAATGAGTCTGTGCCTTCATCACAGAGAAGATATATTAAAAAGCTGCAAAGTTATGATATTGGGTTCTAACTTTTGTGTCTACCTCCTAGTTTTACAGTGGCTCCAGGATACTCTGTCATGGACTAAATTAACAAGGGCTCTTATATTAATGCAATGAACATAAATGAGATGATCAGTTTAACGCCCAGTTCTATTCTTGAGGCTGGACACTCAGTTTTCACATCTTTGAAGTGGGAATTGTGGGGAGAACACTTACCTGCACTTCCTGATATTCCTTTCTAGGAGGAGAGTGCTTACATTGGAGTAGCCATTCTAGGCCTTCTCAGGAATCCCACCCTGAGCCCCAGGACCCCTTCCCAGGGGAGGAGTATTTTACCTGAATTTTGAGTTTGGGAACATATGTGGCTTATCCTCTTTCTTTTACCATTCTCTTTGGAATCTGCCTTCCTTCGGAGAGAACCCTTTCTGCCTTCTTGCTTTATGTAATATATTTGAAAAGAGCAGAGTTCCATGAGGAGAGGCCTGGGTTTGTCTTGCCTGTGATTAGGTGGGTACAGGATTAGCAAGTCTACTTGCTGAATACATCTAAATTATGTTCTCCAAATTTCAGTAATAAACTTGGTACTTGAATCTCCATCTGCATTCCTCTTTTTCTTACTTCTCAATTACTTCTAAATTTCATGTAAAGGGTGTCATTTATGATCTCCATCAATTCTCAATAGGGTTAACAATAGTTACTACTCAAGATTGCCTTAAAGGTGTTGTTGCATTTGGGGGAATGTAAAATACCTTTCATGTTTAAAGAGTTAGTATTTCAATTTTATTATTTCTTTCACATATCTATTTCATAGTAAAATTTTAAGGAGATTGGTTTATTGAATCAGATCACAGGGTTTTGATTATATCTAGTAAGAGGAATAAACTCAAGTTTAGTATCTCATTACATTTGAAACAATATCTTCTATCTGATGTTTTCAGGTCTGCATGGATTTTTAAAATATTTAATAAAATTTGATTTTCTAAATAGGTGATAGGAAATACTTCTGCATTGGGTACAGTGTACAGCTTAGAGAACTACTGGAATATTGGCTACAAATATTTTTAAAATTTAATACTTTTTTTCACACCTTTCCTCTGTGAACTATAATGATTCTTAAACATGAACTTGGTAACTCTTAGAAAACTAAAACTTGAAGTAGGCATGGCAGATAATCCTGCATGCATTTAACAGAAGAATTATAGTCTCCAAGAAGTCATAACCTCCTTTTATAGCCTAAAGTGATAGTAGGTGAATTATTATCACTTTCATTTACTGTCCCAGGCACTGGTGAACAAAACAGATATGGTCCCTGTCTTCATGGAGCTAATATTTTAAATAAGAACAAGATTACAGTTTTCAAATCACTTTCAACATTTCATAACCCAGCACTGACAAGCATCTTATAAAATTGATCATTCTCAAACTAAAATTGGCAAGGTTCCGAATGCTTTATTTTTGGAATGGAAACTATTTATTGAGTATAACTTTATGCACTTAATCCTATTTAATTTTTATATGACTCTTAAAAAGGTATTATCACTATTTAATAGATGAAGGAGTTGAAGTTCTGCAAGACGACAAAACACCAACAAGATCATATACATTGGATGATGACTGAAGACTTTTAAACCAGGTCCGTCTGATTCCAAAGCCCATATTTTTTTCTGCTATAATAGATCAATTGATATCAAGTATATTCCAAATCAAAATTGTCATTATAATGAGAAAGAGTCTTAAAGGGTAAAAATTATATATATGAAATTTTAGTCATCACCTTTACTTTTGCAATGTAGAGAGCTTATTTATCTTTGTGTGTTTCATATCACACACCACAGATATTCCATGAATTTTGAACTAAAATGTTCATGTGTAAAAGGAAAAGCAAATTACAGTCAATGGAATTAGTACAATAAAGTTTGTTATTCCTAATTGTAAACTGGTATTAAAGAGATATATTAACCTTTAAGATTGCTAGACTACATTTCTTCAGAAGATATCCTTTTCCACATATCAAGTAGCTATTCATACAATGGTGTGTTGAGCTGTACCCAATCATCCACATTACATCTCTTAACAGTCTTGTACTTTGAGTCTTTTTTTTTTAACTAGAATTTTTTTCTTTATTTTCTTTTAAATGTGACATTCAAAAAACATGAGGTCCCCATATACCCCCCCACCCCACCCACACCACCCCTCCCACATCAACAAACTTTTCCATCATTGTGGCACATCCACTGCACTCGGCGAATACATTTAGGAGAACTGCTTCAACATATGGACAGTGGTCCACATTGTAGTCCACACTCCCCCCAGTCCACCCAGTGGGCCACGACAGGACACACAACGTCCAGCATCCGTCCCTGCAGTACCACCTAGGTACTTTGAGTCTTTTGTGAACTCCGTAAAATTACGTTCTTAAGCTAATCCATTTTCATGTGTCTAAATCTATTGTAGGCGGTACCTTTTAGTTAGATTTAGTTAAGGGCCATTTGATTAGATTATTTCAGTAAGGAATAGCCCAGGGTGGGTCTTAATTTCCTCAGTGGAAACCTTTATGAATGGGATTAACCCCAGAGAGAGAGAACAGAGTAAAATCCTCCACCTGCAGAATCTGAGACAGAATGTCCTGGAAGCCAGAAGCTGAAATCAACAGAACCCAGGAGAGAAAATGGCACAGAGACAGATAGGAGCTGAGAAAGAAATCCCCAGAGGCTGAGAAACAGGGTCCCAAAGGCCAGAGGGGCTGGAATTGGTGAGGTGTAGAGGCACAGAGGCCTCTTGAAGCTGAGAGAGGAAGCCACAGAAACCAGGAAACTGAAAGCTACAAGACTCAGAGGAGCCTGAGACCTTGATTTGGACATTTCCAAGACCTCAGAAAATAAGCTTATAAATTAATACATCTCCATTGTTAAAGACAACCCATTTCTGATTACATTGCCTTGGTAGCCTTTTGCAAACCAAATTAAGTCTAATATCATTTTGTGAGAACAAATGACCAGATTCAGGATGCTTCAAAATGATTCCTTTGATTTGAATCCTGATCCTGTTTCTTAATAGCTGTGGGATTTTATGAAAGTTATTCACCTCTCTTTGCCTCCATTTCTTCTTCTATAAAATGATAATGATAATAGCACTTACTACATAGCATTCTTGTATTAAATGACTCACATGTAAAGTGCTTAAAGAGTCTGACACATAGCACACATTATATGTTGTTATTGCTATTGTTGTTTTTAAGAAATTCAACATCTTGGCTTCATGCTCCCATAATCTATATAGGATTTGAAGGATGAGATTATGGGCAGCCCAAATCTCTTCCTCAAAAGTTCTGGGCACTGAAAGAGCACCAATGCCACCAACAAGTCCCTAGAGAAGTGAGGAGAGCCAGATATCTGCCTGAGATACAGTGAGAGCTCCTGGCTGGATAACAACTACTCGATGAACTTCTCAAAGTTCTCCAGCCAAAGAGCACCAGGAACAGATCTGCTCTTCAACAAAGTTGGGTTTGTTAACTCATTGCAATAAGAGAGAACACATACATGATGAGGATCAATTGGGTTTCTCAATAAGAAGATGTTAAAAAGAACTTACTATAGGATTTGGATTTGTGGTGGGTGATTTGAATAGCATTCAATGAAGAGGGCTGTGCCCTGGATTGGAAGCAGTGACAATTCTCTAACTGGGCATCTTAATAATTCTTATCTAGACATTGGGAGGAATGAAGTGAAGCTAAAACTATAATTAGTAAAGAAGGGGTAGTTACTCAGCCAAAAAAAAAAGGGGGGATGTCTGATCATTTTGTGGTTTGGACAATGTCCTTCTTTTTGTCTGGTCAGACATAACCATAGAAAGGTCTTGTTTTGGTCCTGCTCCATTACAAGTTGGTGTCAGTGTACTATGAAAATGACTCTGTTCAACTCAAGAGCTACACAACCTGGCTGTGAGTGTAAGGCCAGCTCCTGGCTAACAGGGCAACTTTTTTCCTTTTCAAATTAGATAAGAAATTTTTGCTCAAAGGCCAGAGCTGGCCAGGAACAACTATTATTGCTATTATTTATATATGCTAACAAAGATTTATAGTTTATAAAGATCTTTTATTTTCATTATCTAACTTGAGTCTCTCAGATTAATTCTGGGAGATAAGCAGGTCACAGATACACAGTGAAGGACTCCAGAGGTCCCATTCGTAACTCTGTATGAATGGCACCTCTTCAATGTGAATAGTGCCCCCTGGAGTTGTGCAACATGGCTGCCTAAGAGGGCAGATATTTCTGTTCCTTTTTACAATTATGAAAATACAATCAAAGCAGCTTCCTAAGAGTTCCTTATTTCCCAATAAATCTTAGAATTCACTCTGGCAACTTGTTCAGCTGCTGCCCTTTGATCTCTGGTTCAGTCAGTTTCCCCGTTCCAGATAATTACACAATACTGCCTTGACATGACCTAGACTCTCTAGCAGTTACTAAACAAGAATATATCCGCCTTCTTCCTCAACTAGGTCTGCCCAAAGCAGTATGCAAAAAAGGGCATTAAACTTATAACTCATTTTACACAGTCATTTACTAAGGAAAGGAAAAAAAAATATGTGTATGTATTGCCTAAAAATTTAATGTGCCTTACTCTGTCTTTTTTAAGATTTATTTTTATTTACTTTTTATTTGTCTTTATTTACTCCCCCCCTTGCCCCAAGATGGTTTGTTCATCTGTCTGCTCATTGTTTGCTGGTCTCCTTTAGGAGGCACCAGGGACCAAACCCGGGTCTTCCCACTTGAGAGGTATGTGCCCAATGGTCTGAGCCACATCGCTCCCCATGGGCTGTGGTGTCTGCTGGCTTGTGGCCTCTGCTTGCTGCAGCTGGGGCGGAGTCTAGCTCATTGCGGCGGGAGGCACCATCTGCTCATCTTCTCTTAGGAGGCACTGAGACCTGAACCCGGATCCTCCCTTGTGGTAGGCGGGTGCCCAGATGGTTGAACCACATCTGCTTCCCCCTTACTATGTTTTGCTTACAATTTTGGAGTGGCAATGCAGAAAATAATTTTTAATTCTAAAAAAAAAATTTAAAGAAAATATTCTGCCAAATTCAGTGGCCAAAAGTTTTAAAGGCAGACTGAACTACTAGTTACATATCTTTCCACCTCCTAGGAAACCGTTAAGTAAAATATCAAAGAGAAATGGAATTTCCCATGAAACATCTATTAATAATAAATCTTTGTCCAACACTGTCTTTTTGCAACTGGGAAATTCCCTCTTGCCACTGAATTTCTCTCAACTCAGAAATTGAAAAGAAAGAAATTACAGATAATGAAACTGAAACTGAAATACTCCACAGATGTATCAAGCAGAAGCTGGTTCCCAAAAAGATTATGGACTTTGATTCAAACAGATTTGCTCAAGAACCCCATCTTTGTAATTTACAAACTCCAGGACCTTGAACAAGTTACTTAATCTCTCTGGGCATCATTTTCATTAAATTACAATGCATGCCTCTCTCCTCTATTATCTGAGAATACCCTATACTTCCATAGAACACTGAACACACTAATGAAATTTAATATTCAGGTGTCTATGCCCCTTAGAACATTAGAAGCATTTTAAAAACAGGGATCATATGTATTTCCAGCACGTATCAATCATAATGGTATGTAAAATATTTGTTAAGTGTATTTTTGCCTCGAGGTGGTGACCTGGGGATTCAGCATACCTGGAAGGCTTGTTTTTCATTTATATACCTTTTTATACTGTTTGAATGCTTTACCACGAACATGTTGTACTTGTATTTCTTTTTAATTAAAAAATATATTTATATGAAAAGAAGAAAAGGAGGAATTGTTTCCTACATGTAAATAGGGTATGGATGAGTAGGCACTCAATACCCTTCAGCTTCCTTTCTTCTTTAAGCATAAGATCAATGTAGGTGATTTTAAGAAAAATTATTCTATCTTCTTCTGCATAGTAAACCAAATGTATTTTTGTGGAATAAAGTGTAATTTCATTTGGTTGGAATTTCTCTTTTATCATTAAAAAGTGACAGGGAGAGTGGTCGAGCCAACATCATCTTAAATTCAGGATATTCAGTTTGAGAGTAGAAGGAGGAAAAGCAGGGAGAGGGAAGGGTCCTTGCACTAATAGGTTCTGATCAAGGACAAGCCCAGTCATTCTCACTCTCATCTATCAGATGAAATTTTCTAGTACTTAGATATAGGCAGATCCTGGTGAAGTAAAATGGATTCACAGGAGAACAACCAGGCCTGTGTGAGTCTGAAAACAAGTTAAAGTAAATAAAGTAATATTCCAAACACTAAAGATGACATGATACCTGTCTTCAAAGCATTCATCTTTTAATTCTCCATACCACCTTTAAAAGTGGTTTCCACTTTATGCTTGTTAAAAGAATGACAAAGATTAAGCTGTCTAGGTAGAAGAATTAGACTTATTTACTACAGCACAAGCAGGTAATAAAACCAGAAGAACTTCCTGAAAAAAGTGTTACGGAATTATAACAATAGAAGCTCCAACCAATGGAAAGGGCCTCTTCAAAATGTAGTAAATTTTCCATTCCCAGGGAATGTTTAAAAGAAGCTGGGCAATGATTATCAGGTATTCCAGCATTAGGTGGATGATTTTACTAGATCAGTGTCTTCCACCCTTTTTTGACCGTAAGCTCCTTTCACACACACAAAAAAAATATGTTAAATTAGCCTAAGAATTTCACCTTTTTCTGAATTGTAGATGATAAAGATGTGACTCTAGAATGAAAAATGCTTTTACTTAATACCATACTAAATGGTTAATATTAATGTAACTTTTAGTAAAAAGATCACCACCAGGAAAGTGAAAAACCAACATTATAGGAGAAAATATTGGCAAGACATTTATCTGATAAGGTACTTAGTACCTTGAATATATAATGACTTTTACAACTGAATAATTAAAAGACAAAAACCCAATTTTAAAATGGGCAAAGGACCTGACTAGAACTTTCTTCAAGGAAGATATACCAATGGCCAATAAGCACATGAAAAGATGCTCAACATCAAGGAAATGCAAACCTCAACCATAAGATGCCATTACACATCCACTAGGATGGCTAGAATCAAGAAGTAAGATAATAACAAGTGTCAGCAAGGATGTAGAGAAATTGGAACCCTCAGACACTGCTGGTGAAAATATAAAATGTTGCAGCTGCTTTGGAAAACAGTCTGGCATTTCCTAAAATGATTAAACATAGATTATATGACCCAGCAATTCCCCTCATAAGTACACACCCAAGAAAAATGAAAATATTAGTCCATACAAAATCTTGTTCACAAATGTTTAGAGAAGCATTATTCATAATATGTAAAAGATGGAAAAACTCAAATGGCCATTGACAGACAAATGGATAAACAAAATCTAGTATATCCACAAAAGGAATATTATTTGGCCACAAAAAGGAATGAAGTGCTAAGTCATAAAACAACTTGGATGAATCTTGAAAACACTGTGCTAAGAAGCTAGTCACAAAGCCTACATATTTTATGATTCCTTTCATATAAAAGTACATAATAGAGAAATCTATAGAAACAGAAAGTCCATTAGCAGTTCCTTACCTAATGGGCATGGCTTTCTTTTGAGGTGATGAAAATGTTCTAAAATTGCAGTGATGGTTGCAAATATCTGTGAATCTAATAAATCCAATGAATTGTACACTAAATGGATGAATTGTAATGTATGTGAATTATAACAAAAATGTTTTATTCATATGCAGTGATTCTTTGTAGGCAGAAATTCTCTATTCACGTCAGGCATTGCTTAGTATTGTTCCCTTAAAATTCATTAAAGATTTAGTATGGACTTGTTATGGTATATAATATTTTCATTAGGTTTTATTTTATAGATACATAGATCACACAAAATGTTACATTAAAAAATATAAGAGGTTCCCATATACTCTCCCACCCCACCCCCACCCCACTCCTCCCACATCAGAAACCTCTTTCATCAGGGTGGCACATTCACTGCATTTGATGAATATATTTTGGAGCACTGCTACACAGCATGTATTATAGTTTACATTGTAGTTTACACTTTCTCCCAGTCCATTCAGGGGGTTACAGCAGGATATATAATGCCCTGTATCTATCCCTGCAATATCATTCAGGACAACTCCCAGTCCCGAAAATGCCCCATATCACATTTCTTTTTCCCTCTCCCTGACTTCAGCAACTCCCGTGGACACTATTTCCACATCAGTGATAGAATTTCTTCTATTGCCAGAGTCACAATAATTCTATAGTAGAATACCAATAAGCCCACTCTAATCCATATTTTATTCCTCCATTCTGAGGACCCTGAGATGGTGATGTCCGCTCAACCTCTAAGTAAAGAGGGCGCTTAGATCCCACATGGCTGATAAATGGAATTCTCCTGCTGGCAGTTGTAGACTCTCTCAGTTCCCTGGTATGGTGGTTGACCTACTCACCTCCCTGTTAGCTGAGCTTGGGTAAGTCCAACGAACCAGAGAGTAGATGTTGCAACTCTGCTGAGCCTCAGGGTCCAGCTGGCACATAGACAGTCCAGAGATTCAAGTCTCCTGAGCATACACCAACCCCAGCATCAAACACAGGCTCAATAAAAGTGACAGAAGAGACATGTGTAGAGAAGTCACATCTGAGTCCAACGCCATCACACTCAGAAGCAAAAATTCCAAAGTAGGGCCCACTGGCAAGGCACTGAATTCCAGAACCATTTGTAATGACTAGGACTTGGGTATCTCTGTAACCCTCAGGACCATCACTACCTGGGGTTGTATCTACTATGGCTGTCTCTGAGATCCTGCTGAGATGTGCGTAAGCATGACCCTTATAATGACCTCCTGACTCATTTTGAAGTCTCTTAGCCATATAAATTAATTTGTCTTCGCCATCTCCCCCTTTTAATCAAGGTCTTTTTCTAAATGCAACACCAGCTGGTGCTTGGTAGTAATCCCTCAGTGTCAAGGAGGGTCATCCCCGGGAGTCATGTCCTTCGCTTGGGGAAGGTAATGCATTTACATGCTGAGTTTGGCTTAAGGAGTGGCCACATTTGAGCAATGTGGAGGTTCTCAGGAGGTAACTCTTAGGCATCCTGCAGCTCTAGGCCGTGTGCTTGAAATTTTAAGCACAGAGGCTCATAAGCATAGTCAGCAGTATCAAAGGCCATCCTTCTTCACTGGTCTTTGTCCTTTAACTTGGGGCATTGTTGGTATATAATATTTAATACTCTACAAAATAGTCACCTAGGTAGAAAGATATTTGTTAAGAAAGGCGAAGGAAAAGATGTTTGCAGGGTTTGTTTTTGTTTTTGTTTTGTTTTGTTTAGGTTGGCATTAAAAACTGCTTGCATTCTCCCGGGTCTATAAAAAATAAATCTTTGCAGTCTTACCTGTAGTCGGTGGGATGGACTCTTTCACAGTAATTTTCAATCTCTCTGTATTTAAGGAAATAAGGAGGAAGAAAAAGAAAAGCAGAACCCTAGTAGAAGGGCATGTAACTAGAGCTCAGCTGAGTTTACTGCTCGTGACAGGGTTAATCATCCAACACCACCCTCACTCTAAGTGATTTTAAGCGCGGAAAAACTCCACTCCAGTTCGTCAAATGAATTTGCCCTTATCTGACATCTGGGCGCATTTTACCTACTGTCGCCGGAACCCAACCCGCCTGCCAGCGCAGGCGCAGAGTCGCGAGCCTGTCTCGCCCCTGATCCTATCGCCGCTCCATCTCCCGGGTTTGGCCCAGAAGAGAATCCGCCGGGGTGGGAGGGCCCGCTAGCCAACCGGACACGGGTCAGCAGGCCGCGGAGCGGGATTTGCCCAAAAGAAAAACTTTCCCAAACCCGGGGCGGAGGTTGGGAGGGTCTGGGGCGCGCCTCCGTTTCCCTCCCGGTTTTCCTTCCCGTTCCCCGCCCCTCTGACCCAGTCCCGGGAGCCTGACCGATCCCGCGGCCGCGCGACGCGGGTGGAGGAGCGGGAGCGCCCGGGCCCGAGGCCGCGGCGGGAGCGTGCCCGGGAAGGCTGCCCTCTCTCGGCCGCACTGGCCGCCGCTGACGTCGCCTAAGAAGTTCTGGGAGGAGGAGCCCGGCTCCGGCCCCAGTGGCGCGGCGCGCCGGGGAGGAAGCCGCCCGGGAGAGGAAGCCTGTCCTCCGCAAGGTGCGCCGAGCTGACCCCGCTCTCCAGAAAAGACGAGTCCGCTCCGGCTCCGGAAGGGCAGCCGGCGGCGCGGGGCCCGGCGGCGGCTGGCGCGGGCCGCGCGGACAATGCGCGGCCTGGAGACGTAGTGTCCGGGGCAGGAAGGACCGAGCGCTGGCCGCCGGGCCGCGGGAACCCCGGGGCCGAGCCGCGGCGACCAGCCTGCCCGGAGCGCCCACGCCGCCCGCGACCATGAACGGCGAGGCCATCTGCAGCGCCCTGCCCACCATTCCCTACCAGAAGCTCGCCGACCTGTGCTACCTGAGCCGCGGCGCGTCGGGCACCGTGTCCTCGGCCCGCCACTCCGACTGGCGCGTGCAGGTGGCCGTGAAGCACCTGCACATCCACACGCCGCTGCTCGACAGGTAAGGAGCCACCGCCGTTCCCGGGAGCACCCCGAAGGCCGCTGCGCCCCTTCTCCGCAGACACTTGCCCGGGACGAGCGGACGGCCGAGCTGCGGGTCGGCCACCCCTCGTCAGTCTAGGTGGTTCAAGATTTGGGGCTGGCATGGTGGCGGGTACTCGCTTCTCTGGGGAAGCAGCAAATTGGACTCCTCTGCTCAGGTTTTGTAGTCACTGCCCTTTCTCTTCTGCCCTCCCTAATTCCTCCTTTTTAAGTTTATTTTTTATTGTAGTTTAATACATACATATATATTTCGCGTAGAATTTGCCAAAATCTCTCTCATTTACCAAAATCCAGTAATCAGAGCCCAATTCTAAGTGCCCTGTTTATTGAATTGATGTGTGCTTTTAGAGTGAGTGTGGTTTTGTTTGCTTTGTTGTTGTTAAGTAGGCTCTAGAGCTGCCCTGTACTCCAATAGGTAGGTTTTAGCTACCGCAAGTTTTGAGCACTTTAATTGCGTCGGCCCTCATTGAAATGTACTGTTAAGTGTAGAATACACACGGATTTTGAGGAGTTACTCGAAAAAAAGAATTTAAAATATCTCATTAGTATTTTCTGTCGGCTACGTGTTGAATGATAATTTTTATGTATTTGGTTAAATAAAAGGTATTATCAAAATTCATATCACCTATATCCTTTTACTTCTTTTTAAAAAAATTTTATTGTCTTTTTTAAAGATACATAGATCACAAAAATGTTACATTGAAAAATACAAGAGGTTCCCATATACACCCCCCCCCCCCCCCCCATCAACGACCTCTTTCATTCTTGTGGCACATTCATTGCATTTGGTGAATACATTTTGGAGCACTGCTGTACTATATGGATTATAGTTTACACTGTAGTTTACTTTCTTCCCCAGTCCATTAAGTGGGTTATGGCAGGATATGGCGGTCCTTTTACTTCTTATGCTCCTGTGGCTAGAATATTTTAAGTTACATGTGGCTGGCATTATATTTCTATTGGACAGCGCTGCTTTAAAGTCTGGGATGTTTAGAGGTCTGGGGTTTTTGTTTTGTTTTTTGTGGTCATGAAAGTTTAAATATCATACTCAACAGTTTAATTTTTCCTCTCACTCTAAAGTGGAAGACTGCACCCAGAGGAAATGTATATTATTTTTGCACTAACAATGAACTGAATTAGAAGACTGTTGAGTGGCCAAAGAGGATGCCAGAAAAAAAAAATTAGGGCAGTGTTTTTGTTTCAAGGGAAGGCTAGCATTAGTTTCTCTTTTCAGAGAAGCTACGATCATACTGCAAACCTGTGACAGGATGTATTAGTCAGAAGGTCTGGTCACTAGGTTTGTGTTCTGTCCTTCTGTAGGGATCTAACAAGGCCCTGCCTCCAGTTCTCATTGAGTTAACATTCATGAGAGCAGCAGTCTCCTGTGCCCTGTATCTAAAGTCAGAATACCTCTTACCAGAGGCCTGATTGGAAAGAAGTGGTTAGTATCCAATATCATACATTCCTCAGCTTTCAGCCCTGTGGGTGTTCTTGGACTTGGATCTGCCTGTGACTTTTCTTTACTGTGTCTCACTATCAGGTTTGGGATGCTAGATCTCATAGTAGACTTGAACACCCCTGGAGAGTGTGCCCACTCTTTGTATGCTATAACCAGGTCCAGTGATATACAGGTTGTGGTGTCTGTTTACCCTGACCTTGAATTCTGTGGAGCAAATGTTGGGCAAGTGTGTACATGCAGTCAACTTTGAAGGGTAGTAGTTGGTCAGATATATTTTAGAACCAATTATACAAATACTATATCAAAATTTAGCACTGGTGGGCCCATTAGATACTTTTAAACATGTTGGTCCTTCTCCCTTTTTGAATGCTGTTTCTCAAGGTTTTAATTTATCTAAGCTTTGTGCCAATTGGAGGAAAAGAGTCAAGGGAGAAGGGGGACTGTTCTCCTTCATTACTCATTACACAATTCTCATAGTCTAAAAGTCTTCACTAAATTGGGTAGGAAATTAATTCTGTCTTCAAAGTAGCCTTAAAGGCAAGTGAAATACACCTCTAGCCCACTCTGGCATTACCACACCCCTTTCTTTTCTTCTCTTTGTTACCTAAGATGTTAACATTGGGGCAGTGTTTATGTAACCTGAGTTTAGGGCTGAGCTACCCAGTTGACTCACAAGGTGTCCATTTCTTCACTTACAAAGTGGGACTAATAAATACATGTACTTGGGCTCTGGCATGGATAATGTTTAAACTGTTCTTTGAGATCAACACAAAACAAAAAGATTTATGTTCATGTTACATGTTCTTGTTTTAGTGACTGGGGCGTCATTCTTCATAAGTGAGGAAGACCTTCCCCGGCAATCACCCCACCCGCCCTCTATGAATAGATGAATCTGATTGATTGTTCAAATACCCTGTAGACAACATGACCATTTTTTGACTGAAATATGAGTTGATTAATTTTGGTGACATGTTTGTAGAAACTATATTTTAAATTTTCAAAGTAGATTAAAGTGTTTTTTACATATCTTGGCTTACTCTGTTTTCTCAGTCTTCCCGAAATCTAACTTCAAGAACATTCTTCTCTAATCAAGCAGTAGCATGGGGGAGGGGGATGGGGGCGGGCGGGGAACAGACAGAGTAGAAAGGTTGAAAGAACGCAGGCTTTGGAGTTCCATGATTGAAATTCAAATCTGGTTCTAACCCAGCCACTTAAACTTTGCATAGCCATTTGAAAATTATTAATTTATCTTAGCCTCTGTGCCCTCATATATAAAGGGGTATAATGAAACCAACTTTAAAGGGTTGTTTTGAAGGTGTCAGTGCATATAAAGTGTCTGACACATAACCTAGTCATAGAAGATGGAAGAATACATCATACTCTCAATGGGAGGAGGAAAAATTATGTTAAGTCTTACTGAGACTTCAGCAGCCCAACATATGGGTCTTTCTCATTATCCAGTAATCTAGTTCATCCTGTATATTTTCCTGGAAAGGAGTTACACACGAAAATAGGCTTGTTTGCTCACATCTCTTGATACAAGTAAAGAACTTTTTCAATTAAGGGAATATAGGTTCGATTAAAACAGGTCTCACAAAGTGACATGATTGGTTACCTCAGGGTGTTCAGTGTCTTGAAAGACAGAAAAAGAAAATAAGCTTTTCACTGTATGCTGTCTTATAAATCTTCATTTTCGAAATACACATACATATACATCTCAGATCCTTTTTGTTTTGTTTTGCGATTGGTTGCTTGTTTTTTAAGCAGGCTTCATTGTCTGTTCTGGAATGTCTGTTGCTCTTCTTATTTCAACAGCCATTCATTAATCCAGAAGTTGGGTGGTTTAAGAGCCAAGTAATCATCACCACTTACCTAATAGGCTTTTCCTTGAGACATTTCTATTTCTGTTACTGCTGTCACCATCATCCAGTCATTCAGGGTAAAAACTGATGACATCCCCAATTCCATTCCATTATCACTACTTGGACATTTTATTCAGGTAGTGTTTTTCTTTCCACTGCTACCTTTATAATTTTAGGCTTTCTTTGCTTCACATCTTTACCAGTATTAAAATCTCTTAACATCTTACTTTCAAATTTTGACTCTTTCTGCTGATGCTACATCCTGCTGCAAAGTTAAGCATTCTAAAAGTTTGTTCTACTGATGTCACACCCCTGCTCAAAAAAACTTTCAGTGACAACTCAGTAACTAACAAACTGCAAGCACCCTAGCTTGATTTTAAGGCTCTAAGATATAGCCTCAACTACCATCATTGCCTTCAGTTCTTTTTGCATACTCTCTTGTATATCCCAATCCATATTAAACAATTTACCATTTCCCAAAGTAGCCTTTACTAATATAGAGGATAGGTATTATTCCTGTTTTAAATGACAACACTAAGAAACAGAGAAGTTATATAATTTATATGAGGTCATGTGGGCAATTGATTAAAAAAATGGCTTGTAATCCTTTAAGCATGATAATTGTATATTTTTCACTAATTAAAATAATTATGCATTTTCTTTCCTTAGTGAAAGAAATGATGTCTTGAGAGAAGCTGAAATTTTACACAAAGCTAGATTTAGTTACATTCTTCCTATTTTGGGAATTTGCATTGAGCCTGAATTTTTGGGAATAGTTACTGAATACATGCCAAATGGATCATTAAATGAACTCCTACATAGGGTAAGTATTCTACATTTTCAGTGACTTCAATTACCTGTTCTGTTATTCAGGCCCTTTAATACTTTGGTTTTATATTGGATCTGATTATTTGGGGATGTATCGATGAATTGAAACAAGAATAATGAAAAACAATTGCAGTATAAAATCTCACCTTTAAGGCTTTTGTGTTGGTGAAAATACTGTGGAATCAGGCCCTCTATTTTAAGGAGCCTAGATCATTTTGCTTAGGTTCCTAAGGTTTACAATGAATTCCAACATCCACATGCATATCCACACAGGAGTAAGAAAGAGAGAAAAAATAAAATCGGTATACTATATAATCCACTATGAGTTAAGCCAGATATATTTTATGTTACAGACTATCTAGGATTAAATTAAATATTTCTAATATCAGTTCATAAAATTCTGAATTAACAGACCAAATAAATCCATTTGTGGAGTACCAGATACACTGGCCTTTCCAGTAGTAGCTTTATAGCTATTTACCTTTTTTCCTCAAGGTACTGGTTACTCTGGCTTTGATTGTACATCCTATCTGTAATTCAATTTGGAGTTATTTATCCACAAAATTAGTGTATTCATTTATTGCTGTTTACCTAAGCTTACATTATTATTTCCAATTTCCCACTTCTCTCAAGAAATCTTTTAACCCACTTGGTCCATTTTGTGATGATTGGTTCAACTGAAATTGGGCAATACAATCTGTAAACTCCTATTACTGGACACTCCTAAATTATAATACATCAAAGTACTATGCAAGTGAATTAGGGAGAGTGGGTGCCTTTGTCAGCCACTCATGGAGTTGCCTCCTCTTTGTTTCAGAATACCTTGCATTCTGTTTATCACATGTGACCATCTCAAACAAGGACAGAGTAAATTAACTAGTGTCAGTCTGTATATTAATAAAGCACTGTTTCTGCTTTTGAAAAATGAATACAAGTAGAAACCATATCTTTCCCATACCTGACTAGGTACTCTGGCACCCCATTTTGGAGTCCATTGGAAATTCTAGAGCCTCCTCCAGGGGGATTGCTAACACCTAATAGGACTCATAATATATAGCATGAGCTCTTCTCTGTGTTTCTCTCAATGATCAAAAGTCTCAGTGTAATACATTATAGTGAAGCAGAGACACCTGGTTACTACTTTAAACTGCATAGTTTTCAGAAAAGATTACTTTCTTACAGTTTAAAAGATTCAGTTTCTCAAGGATGGAGGTTTGTGTGTGCCAGAGGAATAATGTTCAACAGTAGTGTTTTACGTTCCTTTTGATTTCCTATAATTGTATTATTTAGGGTGGGAAACCCTACACACAAGCCATAGAATATTGCTGAAAAAAATTATAATGTAAACCATGTAAGGTATTTTGAACCACTTCCTCTGCCATCATAGAACTGAAAGTTGACCCATTTGTGAAAAAAAAAGTTCTCAAGAACAGTCTTGAGCTTTCAATAGAAGATGTTTTCATAGCATTTTGAAAAACATACCCAGTGGCATGGTGCCTGAGTATTCATTGTCAGTCTTCCCACGTTGTCAGATTTTTCTAAGTATGGGAAACTACATTAACTTTTCATGTTCAGAAAATATTTATTTTAAAGAAACTTAGGTGAATATTAACTTGGAAGTACCAGGAATTATAAAACATTATGTTTACAATGTGTCTGCTTAACAAAACAGCACTTTGAAAGTCTACTTTTTCACGATGGTATGCAGATAAATTATTTGTATGATTAAAAGTCTGAGATAATATTAGGAAATAAGTTTAATGTGGTCATTTTGAATGATGCAATAGTTATTACAATAGATTAAAATATGGTTTTGTATTAATAGACATATAAATTTTGAAAGAGTAATTTGGTATGTACTAGAAAAAATACAAGTTACTTGACATAAGCTATAGAACAGGAAGGGGAGGTGTAAGTGTAAGTATATGTCAGGGAATTTTACAGATACAAAATAACTGAAAACTGTATCAGTTGAAGAAATAAGATCCAGTACCATCTTGCTGCATTACCAGTATAAACCAAAAAGAAATATAAGTACTATAAAGTTATATTATTTTCAGTAAAAATGTGAGAAAAGTGTAATACAGGAATGTTAAGTAATAAAAATACTGTTATAAAAATGAGTTTGTTTTTGTCTTAGTTTGTACTGTTTTTCCTCATGGAATATTTAATTTTCTTGGTGTAAAATGTAATGAAATCTGGCCACTAATTTTGATTTTTGTTTTTTTTTTCATGTATATAAAGAAAACTGAATATCCTGATGTTGCTTGGCCATTGAGGTTTCGTATTCTCCATGAAATTGCACTGGGTGTAAATTATCTGCACAATATGAATCCTCCTTTACTTCATCATGACTTGAAGACTCAAAACATCTTATTGGATAATGAATTTCATGTTAAGGTAGCTACATTTTAAAAAAGTAATCCAAAGCCTTCTGTTTAATAATTTTAAAAAGAATTTTGGTTACTTCTTCCACGTAGCCAATTTAATATCTCTCCCTTTTCTGTATCCCTTAATTCTAGTCTTCAATACCTCTTTTCCCTGCTGCTACAGTGACTTAGTTATTCTTATACTATAGAGTTAAAAGTATGGTACAAAATACAAAGTTATTCTGTTTCTTACTTAAATTAAGAATACTTTTTAAAATGTTTACTTTGAAATTATTATAAATTCACAGGAAGTGCAAAGATTTACAGATGTCCTGCTTGCCCTTCACCCAGTTTCCCCAAAGATACATCTTATATAATTATAGTACAATTTCAATACCAGTAACATTGGTACAATTGTAACGTTGGTATGATACATATGTATTGCTGTTTGTGATTTTACCATGTATGTAGATTTGTGTAACCACTACAGCCATCAAGATTCAGAGTTGTTCAGTTACTACAAAGATTTCCCATGTGCTACTCCTTTTAGTGACACCTCCCACTCTACCCTTCATCATCCCTACCCCCTGACAACTACTAATCTGTTTTCCAACTCTATGATTTTGTTATGTTGAGAGTGTTATGTAAATGGAATCGTGTAGTAGATGATATTTTGAGATTGGCTTTGTTCAGCATAATGCCACTGAGAACCATCCAGCTTGTGTGTATCAGTAGTTTGCCGCATAGTATTCCATAGTATGGTTGTACCACAGTTTGTTGGACCTATTGAGGGACATTTTAGTTGGTTTGAAGTTTTGGCTATTACAAATCAAACTGCTATGAGCAATCATGTACTGGTTGTTATATGTACATAGGTTTTATTTCCTCTGGGATTAATGCCCAGGAGCTAAATTGCTAGGTTTTGTAGTCAGGGTAAGTTTAGTTTTTTGAGAAAGAGCCAAACTGTTTTCCAGGTGTGCTGTACCATTTTATAACATCTGCAATTTGAGAGATCCAGCCTTTCTGCATGTTTACCAGCATTTGGTATTGTCACTATTTTTTATTTTAGCTGTTTTAATAAGTATATAGTGATATATCACCATGGTTTTATTTGCATTTCCATCATTTTTAATGATGTTCAACATCTTTTCATATGTTTGTCATTGAAGTATCCTTTTCAGTGAAATCATGGCTTAAGTTCATTTTCTAATTGGATTATTTGGTTTTTTAGAGTTGAGTTTTGAGAGTTCTTTATATATTCTAGATGTGAGTCCTTCATCATATAGGTAGTTTATAAATATTTTCTTCCAGTGTGTAGAATGCCTTTTTGTCTTTTTTAATAGGGTCTATTACAGAGCAAAAGTTTTTAATTTCAGTGAAGCCCAATTTATCAATATTTTCTTCATGGATCATGCTTTTGGTGTTCTGTCAAAGAATCCTTCTTCAATCCCTAGGTCCCAAAGAGTTTCTTCTATGTTATATTTTAAAGTTTTATAATTTTGCATTTTACATATAAGTCTATGATCCATTTGGAGTTAAATTTTTATATAAGATGTGAAACTTGGGTGCCTAAATGTAGCACCAGATGTAATCGTGATTTCGCACTTATCCTTAATTGAATTGTTGACAGCAAATAAAAAAGTAATTGCTTAAGTATTTAATACTATATGCAATGTATGTTATTTATATAGATATATATTTTTGCTGTACTTCCTGGAATAATATACATAAACAGATTATTATAAGCTTCAAAAATGTTCAAAGAATTAATACAGGGAAATTGAAATAATATGAAAGTTAATTTTTAAAAATGTGAGAAAAAGCTAATGAAGACATTTCCTTTCCCTAGATTAAATTGGGAGTGGGGGAAGACATCAGGCTGTTGCCTCACTAATGCTGAAAATAGGACCGACTCTATTACATCAGTTATATAACCATATACTTAGAAGTACCATAACGGTCATCTAATCCACTGACTCCTTACTACAGCTGTCTCTCACCTCCCAAGGCAGTTACCAGGGACAGGGAAGTCTTAACATCAATCTTTGAATAGCTGTGACATTTTCTTATATGATCAGTCAAAATTTGTTACCTGGTGCTTCTACATGCCGGTCCTAGTTCAGCCCTTTGTGACTATATATGTCTAATCCCACTTTTATTTGATAGCACTTCCAACATTTGAATATAGCTATGACCCTGCCCCTCCCTCACATACACCTGGGATTTGCCCTGATAAGCATCCTTGATTTCTTCAACCAATTTCCTAATTAAATGAATTCTAATCCTGGTGCTATTTAGATGTCTGTGTTTGTTTAACTGAGCAAAAAATACTCTTGGTGTAGTCTGATAAATGTAGAATTGAATGGGAGTGTCCTTCCCCTAGTCCTGAATATGTTATTTAATGGTCTTCTCTCTTTGGGAAGAATCATCAAACTATTCCAAACGCCCTGAGAAGTTCCTTTTTTGGGGATATATTTTTGCTTAAGCACCATTTCTTTATCAGGTACTTTACAGAATATTTTCCAGATATCATCTGATATTTTGCTAGATTTGCATGACCACTTCAGTCTCTCAAGACCTTTTGAAATGTTATTTCAGTGGTCCAAGGGTTTTTACTTTCTCTCACTGTTTTGTGTCATCTTCAAATTTAATTAGGTAGTTTCTTTGTATCTTCAAATCATGATTAAATATTAACTTATACAGAGGAGAACATGTCACTAAGACCTACCTCCAGGTCAATATCAGTCTTTTTATTAATCATGGCTTTTGGGGAATAGTCATTCATTTTGTTTGGAATACTCCTAAAAGTGCTATCATAGAGCCTGCATTTCTCCATTTTGTCCATAAGAATATCATGGAAGTCCTCGCTTAAATGCTTCCCCAGGTATTCTCACCTTCAGTCTCTTAGAGTAACTTTTCCTGACCACCACCCCCTATTCCTGTTTGTCCTCGGACTTTGATTTATGCTTCTCCATAGTATTTTTTACCATCAGATATAACATGTATTTATTAATATGTTTCTTGACCATATCTCCTGATTAAAATATAATCTCCATAAAGACAGTAATTTAGTCTTTTGTTAACTGCCACATTCTTAGCACATGGCCATAGAGAAGCAATAATAAATCTTTGTTGAATGAACATATAGGTGAATTCCAGATCTTCTGGTATACTTAGGCCTGGTAACTTCATAGTCAAGTGTGTTTAATGTTATTAAAATACATTAAAATGTTTTATAATATACAAACTGTTTTAGTCCTACTCTTTGACCTTAGTAATATTTTCCAAAAATGAAATGAAAAAAGAATTTTTTTTTTAAAAGGATATGAAGGTGGTCATTCCTTTATTCAGTAAAATTTGTGGAGGAACTACTGTGTACTAGGCATTGTCTAAGCCATTTGAGAATCAGCAAACAAAACAAGCCAAGATCCCTGCCCTTTTGGTATCTTGTACAGATAATAAACAATAGAAAAATAGACAAACAAACACACATAGTGTGTTAGAAATAAATAAGAGCAATGAAACAAAGAAAAACTAGAGCAGGGTAATGAGAGGGCTCAGTAGGTCTTGTTGGAGAAAGGATATAATATTCAAAAGGTGATCAGGGAGTGGGTGTAGCGTAGTCGTTGACGGCCTGCTTCATATGTACAATGTCCTGGTACCTCCTAAAAGTATTCAGAATAAGCATCATTAGAAAGGTGATATTTGGACAAAAACTTAAAGGAGGTAAGGGAGTTGAGTTTTTCTAGCAGAGAGAAGAGCCAATATAAAAACCCAAGAAACAGCAAAAGTGCTGGAACAGTGAGTGAAGAAAGAAGTAATAGAAGTTAAGGTTAGCAAAGCAACTAGGGTCAAAGTGTGTAATGCCATTAAAAAGAAATTGACTTTGACAGGAAGTGAGAAGAATATGATCTGACTCATGTTTTTAAAGACTCACTCTGGTTGCTGTTGAGAATTGCCTATAGGGTAGCAAGACTAGAGAGAGATAGGAGTCTGCAGGAGTAATGTGCTGGTAAGAAATGATGGTGGCTTAGACTAGAGATAGCAGTGATTGTGGTGAGACATGGTCAGAGTCCAGTTGTTTTGAAGGAAGAATCAACAGGGTTTCTTGGAAGATGGGATTTGGATGTGAGAAAGAGGATGACTCCAATCTTTTGGGGCTGAGAATTCTGAAAGATAGAATTGTAATTAAGATGATGAAGACTGTGGATGGAGCAGATTTAAAGGGGAAGATCAGGGATTCAGATTTTGAAATACTAAGTTTGAAATGGTGTATTAGATATCTAGGTAGAGATATCAAATAGGCAGTTAGATAAAGGATTCAGAATACAGAGGAGCAATGGACTGGACATATAAATTTGAATGTTTTCATCATAAAGATGGTGCTCAAGACCAGGAGAGTACTTGAGATCTCCCAGAGAATGAGTATAGACTGAGAAAAGAAACTGCCCATGAACTCACTAAGGCAACATTAGTCTACTTTAAGATTTCATTCAACTTGGTTATTTTTGTGTGTGTGGATAAAGTGTCTATAAGTTCACTTTAGATACAGATGAATCAGTGATAGACTTCTTTGAAAGGAAAATACATGAAAGCACTTACCCTATATCTGCTATTCTCGGCAATTCTTTCAGTCTTGTGGGGAAACCGGAATACTTAAAGGTGATGCTTCACAACTTCTGAATGGCAACTCAGAAGTGGCAACTCTACAAATAGTTACATAGACATGGATAATATATGTAAATGAAAATCACAGTTTCATTAGGGTGATGGGATTCTGTATGATTCTTATGAGTAGTGTGTTTTCATTTTCTTAAATATTTTTATCAGCTTTTTAATTTAAAACAAAATTTTTGTTTACGTTGGAAATACATGTTAAGTTTACATGTAGAATTGGAAAGTTCCTATTCTCTGTCTTCACTTTAGAATAATACCTTTATCAATACCCAGAAGAAATCATATTCCTATTCCTCCCATCCCATTCTTCACTCCCAAACCCTTTCTTTCCTTTCATCTGTTAAAGATCCAGACTTAATGAATAATTTCTTTCGTGGTACAGTTTGAAACAGAGAACATTCTTGAGAGGGATGGCTCATTGTAAAACCCAAACTAAACCAACTAGTTGAGGGAATCCTGATTAGGAATGTTTCTAGGCCAGGTTTGAAAACACAAAGATGAGGATCTTAGGTGAACTCAAAGGAGCACATGACAAAGCAAGTTCAGGTATACATTTTTCTCTAATAGTGCATTCATGCCAAGAGTTTACCCAAATGTTTGCAAGTTATGGTTCAGGTATAAGGTGAGACCCCCCCCCATATTTTAAACATTTTTTTACTGTGACACCTATAGTAATGCTTATTATCCTGGAAAATGTGCAACTGAAATACTGTTGTTGCTTTTAGAAGATAGGTTGGAGGAACAGTTTGCAGTGGCAAGTAGAATTAAGTGGGATATCCCATCTTCAGAGTCTTAATATCACCCAAAAGTGCTGTAAAGACATGAAACATGTCTTGTCACTACTATGAATAAGAGCAACCTTAAAGATTTATTCCTGAACACAAAAGATTAATACTAGTAACTGACATTTATGGATCACTTATTATGTGCCAGATATTTTTCTAAGTGCCTTACTTAGAATAACTCATTTAGTTCCCTCGTTGCAACCCTATGATGTAGATACTATAATTATCCCCTCTTTACAGAAGGGTAATCTGAGGCACAAAGAAATTAAACAACTTACTGAAGATCATGCAGCTACTTAAATGGTAGAATTGTAATATAAATCCAAAGCCCATATTCTTAACCACTGTAATATACTGCACTTCAAGATCGTTCCAGCTTGGATCTTAATGTATTGACCTTTGTTTTCCCCCAGTGCTTTTAAATTTTTTTTCTTAGACATACTCCTTTTTATTATAATGATTTATGAAAGATTGGTTGATTTCTAAATAATGCAGTATTAAGGTCCAAATAATTTAAATTAAGTATCTTTAAAGCTTACCCCTTTGCTCATTAAATATTGTTTCTGTCCTTACATTATCTTCCATTTTTAAAAGATAAGGAATCTTTTCACTATTTAGGTAGTTATAAGATACCACATTATATCTGCAAAAGATTTACAACTGAAGTAAAACTGTAAGAGATTCATCAAAAGTGCTGAATGTTTATCCCTGATAATTCCTTAGGCACTCATTAACATACATATACTCCAAATGCTAAATATTCTGTTGCCAACAGATATGATTCTGTTAAGTGCTAGGCATAAATCATATAATAATGAACTGTATTGGAATTTTGCTTATTTTAGAATTTAAGGATACTGGTTTTAGGGCATTATAAATAAGAACATATACACCTAAATTGTAAACCATGGCCAGTGATATTCACATCAAATGTGAGTAGGTTTAGCAGATTGTGAGGCATAGGTGAATTTGAAAAGTAAATACTATAAAACTGCTTGTCAAAAAACGAAAAATGTTCTGTGTCTATGTTCATTCAGAATATACGGCAAAAACTACTTCTCTTTAATTTTTCAAAATTTAGTCTCCCTTTAAAAATTTGTAATGTTGTACTAAACTTCAAGTCAGTATTAATGCTTCTAAGGTTATTGGGCTTAGTGCTATGGATAGGATATACGGAAATAAAATATTAATATATAACATTTCCTCGGGAATGATATCTAAATATAGTGAATGTATACAAAGTCAGACAATTCTTAGACTTTTTTAAAAGAGGAAAATTTTTCATTCTTTTCCCTTATAGATTGCAGATTTTGGTTTATCAAAATGGCGTATGATGTCCCTATCACAGTCACGAGGTAGCAAATCTGCACCAGAAGGAGGGACAATTATTTATATGCCACCTGAAAACTACGAACCTGGACAAAAATCAAGGGCCAGTGTCAAGCATGATATATATAGGTATAGTAAGTTGCTTTCACTCAGAGTTAACCTTATCTGAAAACCAAGCTTAATCAACCAGAATTTTAAAACTATATTTTAAAGTGATTTTTATTCTTCTAAGAGAAGCATGGTAAAAATAAATTAGAGGCTGCAGTGTTTAATATTTTTTAATGATATATGCCTACCATTAAGCAACGTTTACATCCTTGAAAAAATGTTAAAGCGTATCTTTATTGTTGCATCAATTTATAATATTAGAGGGCTTTTTATCATATGTGCCTTTGCTGGGAGGGGGAAGCGATTCCTAATATTTTAGCTTTAAGTTTCTCATCCTGTTCAACCTTTCAGTCTCTGATATCTACACATTGTTAGAAAAATAAACTCATACATATTTTATATGTGCTAATCTTTTCTACAACATATCAATGTATTTTTAAGATCATGGTTTCACATTTCAGATGCAGACCATATACACTACATAAAGCAGCAATAGCATAAAATGTTTCTTGATACATGAGAAAAGGAAGATGGTAATTTGTAATGCGTAGGATTAGGGAATGGGGGCATTTACTTCATGTATAATTTTCACTTGTCTCTTTAAATGTGATCATGAAAATGAAATCATACATACTACATTTACACTGAACATATTTTGTGGACCCTTAAAATAGCTTTTCGCTGTCTTTGCTACATAATTAACTTGGTAAAAAATGAAGATTCTTTGAAATGAATGAGATACCAGAAAATTTCTCTACCAGAAAATTATATGTTTAATTAGGTTGTTTATCCCTGTCAGGGAAAATGAGGAACTATTATTTCATTGATTTGGGTGGGAATTTCCTCTGTAATCCTCACTCACCCTCCAAAACAAGGTGTTGGCACCTAACTGGTTCCATGTGTCCTATTTTGAATGCACAGTTAATTTGGGGGTTGCCGCAAAATCTCTATGTCCTATTTATTCATTTATCCCAAATATAAATTCTCTGTAGGTTAACCAGAACACTGGCAACTAAATTTAAATCATAGAATATTTTCACTTCCAGAGAAGACAGTACTTTGACCACAAAAAAGAGACAGTCTTTTTATTTTGTCTGAAAAATAGAATCTTGAAATTCGAGGACATAACTTATCTAGGTTTTCAAGAATGACTTTTAACTCATCCCCAACAAGTTATCCTTGCATGGAACTTCCAGCTCTTATTACAGTAATTCTCTGATTTATCACATAAGGATAAATTCCCTTTCAAAGGAAATCATATGTAAGTATTCATCATCTTGGTTAGATATGACAATTCTTTATATAGTGTTTCATTACCTTATCAATTTCAAAAGTGACATCTCTACAGACAGCTTTGAAAAATTGTGCTATTTTAGTTTACTATGATAAGTTAGTTTATAATATATAATACAAATATTTTTATCTTAAACAGCTATGCAGTTATCACTTGGGAAGTCTTATCTAGAAAACAGCCTTTTGAAGGTAAGTGTTCTTTGACTTCATTATCCTAGATAACATCATGTTAATTGGCCACACTTGGAACCATCTAAAGTTAATCATATTTTAAATCTGCCTATCATTAATCTTATGGAAAATATACCATTATAATATCAGTTTATCAATTGAGAATCCACGGTATTTTGGAAAGTGCACTGTATTAAGGATCAGAAAAATCTGAATTCTAATCCTTGTTCTGACAGTAATTAGCTCTATGATCAAGCCACTAAATCCCTCAGTCCTACTTTTTTCATCTGCAAAATGAGTTTTGATTTATCTATTTCCCAGATCCAGTCCAGCCATAAAACTCATTGTATGTAAATTTAACTGGTACTACTTTAAAGATCAGTAAACATTGGGGGGAAAAAAACACTCTCTTTAATCCCTTGAGAATATTGGGTTTTTTTCCTTTATTTTAGGATTGTGGAGACCAGCTGCCATGTAACAACCCCAAAATCTCAGTAGCTTACCAAATAAACTTTTATTTCTCACTTACTTTTCGATCTTAGTTGCTGTGGCCCTTTTTGGTTCTGCTAGGTTCTCCTCAGTTCTGCTTCACTCTGCTCTACCCACATACCATTGGCAAAAGCAAATCACATGTTCAAGCCCAAAATTAATGAGGTGAAGATATAAACTTCTCCCATAGGAAGCAGGCAAGTCATAAGGAAATAGCTGGGATATATATTCCTCTTATGGGAGTGAAGGTTAAATTTTATTACTAAAGTTTTAAGTATTCCTCATTTCCACTTGGTTGGTTTAGAATACATTTAATATACTGGGTCACACTATATTTCTAATGAATTTAAAATATCTTTTGACAGAAGTCACCAATCCTTTACAGATTATGTATAGTGTGTCACAGGGACATCGACCTGACACTAATGAAGAAAGTTTGCCATTTGATATACCTCATCGAGCGCTTATGATCTCTCTAATAGAAAGTGGATGGGCACAAAATCCAGATGAAAGACCATCTTTCTTAAGTGAGTGTACAGTTTTAATCTGGACCTTTTGAATTACAGAAATAGCTAATATACTGTGAATAAGTTATTTCTTGAAAAAGTACACGTTAAGTGACTAGCTCCAAGTTTTTCTTTCACTTTTTTCACTGTCATTACTCTTTTCCTTTATCACTGTGTAAGTACTTCTAGAGCAGGATTGAGGATTCCTAAAAAGACTTAGGAAATCCTCTGATAATGACAAATTTTTATTGTGTGCCTATCACTGGGAAGAGCACTGGGAACAGAAGAATGAACAAGACCATCTAAGACCCTGACTTCCTGGAGCTCACACTCTCATTGAGAAGGCAGACAGAAAGCAAACAAGATACAGATTGTGTAAGTGCTAGACGGACATGAGTAAGGCAATAGAGTAGTTTAGGGAAGTGAAAAAAGGCCTTTCTTAGGGGCAAAGATTTGAAGTTTGGAAAAAGAGCCAGCCATTCAAAAGCTGGAGGAAGAGCATTTCAGGCAGAGAAAGCAGCACTGCATAGGCCCTGAGACTAGGAAGAATTTTATATTTTTAAGGAACAAAGAGAGGGCCTATATGGCTAGTATAGAGTGAGAAAGGAAAGGAATGAGAAGAGTTTGGAGAACTAGGGAATAGGCTGTTGATCATCGTAGAAAGTTTATATTTTCTTCCAAGTGCAATGGAAATCCATTCCCATATTTTGTGGTGACAAAAACATTAATGTGTTTTAATCAGTTTAAGAGAATCACTTGCAATGCTGTATGGAAAATTGAGGGGAGGAGACAAAAGTGGAAGCAAAAAGAATACAAGATTCTTGATGACTCTGGAGATAGAAAAAAATAGACCATACTAAGTTATATTTCAGAGGTAGCATATGGAACCATATGGGCATGGGAAAAGGGAGGAAACAGGATAACATAAGTCTGGGGCTTGGGCAGCTGAACTGATGTCGACACCATTTACTGAGGTGGAGAAAACAGAGAGGAACATGTCTGAAGAGGAAGAGAATCAGGAGCTTCATTTTGGAAAAAATACATGTGAGGTGCCTATTGATACCAAGCAGTGATGTCTGGTGGATAGTTGACTGACTCCACGCGCACTCTGGAGTCCTGTGACCTGGGTTCAGATTTGGGCAAGTTACTTAGCATATCTGTTTCTGTACTTATAATAAAGGGAATTCTAATAGTATTTTATCAGTATTACTGCTACTGCAGGATATATGTCTAGATTGATCACAGTCCTTAGAAGGCACTGTTAACTAGCTTGGACATTTTTCATTGATAGCCTTTGAGATATTGCTTGGTGGTGGTGGGCAGAGTTTTTTGCTTGTTTTTAATTGAGGAAGAACTTTTTTTTCCCCTAAGACAGCTGCCCATTTTCAGTGGTAGGGCATTGTCATTGATTTATAAACACACTACCCTCTAAACAGCCTCTCAGCTTTATTGAATGTGGGAATGGTTAAAAAGTGGGCACTGAGAATGTGAAAGTGAAAGTGAGGGCCAGGTAAGATCAATAAGAGGGAAACATTTAAGTGTATTGAAGGAAGAGACTCTCAATATGACTAAATGGGAAACCGTGTAATTCTATCTGGTATGTCTGAAGTAATCTTTTAAATGCAATAAGGAGACCCCTAAATATCAAAGTAACAGCATAAGGTGCCTCCCTTTGAATAATCCAAATGAAAAGAATGAAATGTTCAAAACAAAAAGAAATTATAGCAACTGCAAACACTGAAATGAGCTTTAAAACTAAAAGCAATATTTTTCTTTCCTTTGCCTTTTTTTCCCATAAATATAGGTTAATTAAAGGAAAAAGGAAGCTCAATAAACATTTGTAGAATAAATTATTGACCAGTAAAATTCTAAAAATGAGTTCAACTATTAAAATAATATGCTTCTTAAATTACAAAGTAGCATAACAATAGAATAATGGTAACAAAGGTTCTTTTTTTCCAACAACTTTATTGATGTATAATTTACATACCATAAAATTAGTCTATTTTCAGTATACAATTGGATAATTTTTTTGTAATTTGACAGCTGTGCAACCATCACCAAAATCCAATTTTAGAAGATTTCCATCACCCCCAAAAGATCTCTCATGTCCAGTTGCTGGCACTACCTGTTCTCACCCCCAGTCCCAGGCAACCAATTATCTATTTTCTGTCTCTAGAGTTGCCTTTGCAGGATATTTTACAGAAACAGAATCATAGCAATATGTGGTTAGCTTCTTCTAGTATGTTTTTGGGGTTCATCCATGTCGTAGCATGGATCAGTAGTTTTTTTTTTTATTGCTGAATTTTATTCCATTATGTAGAAATTGCATTGGGTTAATCCATTCACCAATTTATGAAAATTTGGATTGCTTCTCTTTTATGGCTAGTATGAACAATGCTGCCATGGATGGATATTCATGCTCATCTTTATGCAAACATATGTTTTTATATCTCTTGAGTATATACTTATGAATGGAATTCCTGGGTTGCACGGTAAATTTATATTTAACTTTTAAAAAAAAAACCTGCCAAACTGTTTTCCAGAGTGGCTTCATCATTTTACATTCACACCAGCAATGTATGACTGTTTCAGTTTCTCTGCATGCTTTTCAGCACTCATAATCTGTCTTTTGTATTATAGTCATTTTAATGAGTATAAAGTGAGATCTTGTAGTTTCAATTTGCATTTCTTTAATAACTGATGATGTTGCACATCTTTTCATTTGCTTATTAGCCAACTTTGTATCTACTTTGGTGAAATGTCCATTCCAATCTTTTACCCATTTTAAAATTATATTATTTGTGTTATTATTGAGTTGTCAGTTCTTTATATATTCTAGATATTCTTTTAACAGATATATGATTGAAAATATGTTCTCCTAGTCTTTGGCTTGTCTTTTCAAGCCAAAGTTTTTGCCCAAGTTTTTAAATTTTTTGAAGTCCAATTTATTAGTGTTTTTCTTCTATGGATCATGCTTTTGATGTCACATTTAAGAATTCTTTGCCTAACCCAGGGTCACAAAGATACTCTCTTTTGTTTACTTCTAAGATTTTTATGATTTTAGCTCTCTGATCCATTTTGAGTTAATATTTATGTGTGGTGTGAGGTAAGGGTCTAAATTCATCTGTTTGCATGTAGATCTCCAATTATCCTAAGCACCATTTTTTTTAAAGACCATATTATCCCCTCTTACTTTGGCATTTCGGTCAAAATCAATTGACCATAATTGTAAGGATTTATTTTTAGCCTCTCAGTTCTTTTCCATTGATCTATATGTCTAACCTTTTGCCAGTAATAAAGGCTCATAACACAGCTGGAATGTGACCAGTTTGACTTGATGTCTTATCAGTTAAATGTTAGCTTTATATTTTTTAATATAATGCTTAGAAGCAATCTGAACTCAATTTTTTCCCTTCTTTAGAATGTTTAATAGAACTTGAACCAGTTCTGAGAACATTTGAAGAGCTAACTTTTCTTGAAGCTGTTATTCAATTAAAGAAAACAAAGGTAAATTTCTGAATGAAATGCTGGAATTATAAATTTAAAGAATTGCCTATTACCATGGAGATTTTTAGTTTGATTTAGTTTTTTTTTTTTATCTTCATACTTTTCATAGAGATAGGCTACAGGTTTGGGGCAGGAGCGTTTACCAGAGATTACAAATATAATCTATCTTTTGACACTAGAGATTTTCCTGTTCATTCAAATGGCCACCTTAAGATTTCAAATTCTTTTCCAGAACGCTCTTAAATAAAAAATTTAAATATGTAGTGAAGGCTGGTTTTGTACAATGAGTACCCTAAATCTTCAGAGATTTTTTTTCACTTTATATCTATTTTCCTACAGTTTTAATACCAATACCTACAGAGTAATAGATGTCTGAATTCTTATACTTTTCTTTATTCAGTGCATTTGGACTTTTCTGAGATTTATTGACAAGATAAGCTATAGAATTTTTTATTTATAATCGAGGTTAAAATGCATATATTTTGATCATTTGTTTGATTTCCCACTTAAACTCTCCATGTTGTATAGACCTAAGTAGCAGTTTATACAAATTAACCAAGGACAGTTTCATTATATGCACAATCCAGTCTTATAGATCAGAACAATTGAAGGGAATGATTATTGGAGGGTTTTACTAAAAGTTGATTAAAAACAACAACAGTCCTTGAGGGACACAGTAAGTATAATTTATCACTTGCCAGGTCTTATTAAATTGCATCTGATACATGATAATGAAAACCGTAAATTAGCCAACTCTTGAGCTGCAAGCAGAGGATAGCCCAAGCACGATCCCCTATTTACTTACCACTAAATCTATTGACATAACCTTTGGCTAAAAAGAGAAGTTCATGAACGAAACAACTGCACTTAGCCAAACTAAAAATAGATGGTGGCAATATTAGTACTTGAGTTTCAGAAGGAACCAAATGGGAGCTGTGTTTTTGTTCTTTTATTACTTTTCACTGACTTCTAAGTCTTTTCCAGAACATTTCAATTTCTCTACTTCTCAATGGATATAAACTTCTGATAACAATTTCATTTTGCTTTTCTCTTTTCACTTCCCTTTTTTTTTTTCCTCACAACTATCTCTTCATCCAAGCAAAGAGGGATAGAAGGGTCTGCTTTCTTGGTTATAAAGTGGAAGAGAACCGTTCTACTTCCCTTTTGTTCCCAAACAGTTTAAGCATTATGGTCTATATTTACAACTGCTAATTTTTACAAGAAATTTTGGCTTATTAAACAAAGTAATTTAAAGTGAATATTTGCAAATACTTTAATGCCATTTGAAAATAACATTAGTTTCTTTAGTGTTTTTAAGTTGCCATATTGTTTTCACTCAGAATTTTTGGAATTTTTCTTCTTTTTTAATCCTTGTTTCAATTCCATGAAACTGATAGGGCAAGAAATCATCTCCATTTTATAAATGAGATAACTGAGATGTAGGGAAGTTAGTCACTTGCATACACCCTCACACAGCTAGCTAATTGCAGGGCCAAGAAATACAAGTTTCATAATACTTTCTATAAAGAAATTTCTGAAAACAAAGATCACCATTTAGCATGAATAGTTTTAAGTTTCTTACATTTTTTTCAGTTCTTTGACCCAGCTTTTATTATTCAAGCTTTCTACAGGTGATGTTTCCTACACTTCAAATAGTAAAACCAACACCAAAAAGAGGTTTTTCCTTACTGTTTCAATGCATTTCTTCCTAGGGAATGACTCAGTTTATGAATAATTTCAATTATAGGTGCAGTTAGGGTAAACTGTGTTACTAATCCAAGGATATTGTATTATCAGAAATATTTTGGTAAATTTTATAAGCACAAAAAAAAACTTGAGGCGGTGGACTTGGCCCAGTAGTTAGGGCGTCTGTCTACCACATGGGAGGTCGCCGGTTCAAACCCCAGGCCTCCTTGACCCGTGTGGAACTGGCCCATGCGCAGTGCTGATGCGCACAAGGAGTGCCGTGCCACGCAGGGGTGTCCCCCGCATAGGGGAGCCCCCATGCACAAGGAGTGCGCCCCATAAGGAGAGCCGCCCAGCACGAAAGAAAGTGCAGCCTGCCCAGGAATGGCGCCACACACAGGGAGAGCTGACAGAGCAAGATGACGCAACAAAAAGAGACACAGATTCCCATGCTGCTGACAACAACAGAAGCGGACAAAGAAGACACAGCAAATAGACACAGAGAACAGACAACCAGGGTGGGGGTGGAAGGGGAGAGAAGAGAGAAATAAATAAATAAATCTTTAAAAAAATAAAAAACTTGACATAGCAGAAACAGATCTAAAATCCAATTTTAAAGGTTCCTATAAAAACATGTTTCATAAAAATTTATTGAACTGCTGTGTGCAAAGTCCTACACTAGGTGCATTATATGCTGGGATGAGTAAAAGATAGTTTTTTTCTTCCTACAGTTCCTTACCCATGTCATGGGGTAACCAGTTATAAATATGAATAAAAAGGGGCTGGTCATGAAACCTACTAGTTTATAAAATTCTAGAGTGGCTGATATGTTGGTCTGGGGTAAAAAAGCAGACTGATGGGTTTCCAAGCCTGGCTTTAGGACAGGAGAAAATCACTTACTGATTTTAATACAAAAGTAGAGTATATAAATAAGTTATTTTTATAATAGCTACCAGTTATTGAATTTTAGTTATTTTTAAAGATTTATTTATTTCTCTCCCCTTCCCCCTCATTGTCTGCTCTCTCTGTCCATTCGCTGTGTGTTCTTCTGTGTCTGCTTGCATTCTTTTCATGCAGCACCGGGAAACTTTGTCGCTTTTTTATTGCATCATCTTGCCACATGGTGCCACTCCAGGGCAGTCTGCACTTTTTTCAGGCAGGCTGGCTCTCCTTGTAGGGTGCACTCCTTGTGCGTGGGGCTCCCCTACACAGGGGTTACCCCCACGTGGCACAGCACTCCTTGAGTGTGTCAGCACTGAGCGTTGGCCCACTCACCACACAGGTCAGGAGGCCCTGGGTATAGAACCCTGGACCCTCCATATGGTAGGCGGACGCTCCATCAGTTGAGCCACAACCGCTTCTTATTGAATGTTTACTGTGTAATCTTAGGGCCTTTTTGCATACATTACCTCTAATCCTTACAACAATTCTGTAAAATAGATATTATTATGCCCAATTTGTAGACAAGTAAATGAAATTAAGTCTTTAGCCAAAGGTCCATTCTAAACCAGATATGATGGGATGCATGGCCCACATCTTTCCATTATGGCACACTGCCTCCTTTACTCAGACTAAGCCTCAGTACTTTATCCATAAAATGAAAATAATAATAGTACTTATAAGCACCATGCCTGGATAGATAGTAAATGCTCAATAATTATTGATAGACACATCAACTGAAATTTATTAAGTAGCATAGTTTGTAACTGATACTTTACATACATTACCTTATTTAAACCCTAGAACATTCCTGCGTGTAGGAAGTCATTTTTATAGACAGAAGTCCTTAGACTCTAAGAGATCAAAATTTGCTCAAGGTAATCAGTTAATCTGAGGAAGAATTCAAAGTCTCTGTCTCTAAAGTTCTTTCTCCTATTTCATACTGTCTCTAACTTTAAGTAATATATCTTCAACTGATTTATATTTAAATTGCCATTGTTTTTGAATAAACCTATAAAATATGATTTAAAAGAATGTATTTTGCTTCTGTAACTTCCTAATCACCTCCAATTTCAAAAAATATATATATTTATTCCAGCTACAGGGTAAGTCAAGTAATATTCACTTGTCAGACAAGAAGAAAAAGGAGTTTTCTCTGAACGTACCTGTAAATCATGGACCACAGGAGGTAAAAAAATTAATAATTAGTTATTACAAAATAATTTTTCATAGTCTTCCTGCATTTTTGTTTATAATACAATCTTTTAAATTTATTATTATTATTTCATTAACCCCTTCTTTTATAGATTGAAACTAAAGCCAGGAAAGGTTTTAGGATTTGTTGGATAGCCAGTGGCAATTTCCAGCTTGAAAAACCAGCTCTCCTAATTTTGTTCATTGTTCATACCATCATCCTATCAAATCACAGACCCCACTTCTTTGGCATTGACTTCTGTCCCTGTAATTATTTTTTAACCATGATGGTACAAAAGTGAATCATTGATTATATTTCTATCACTATATTTATGCCTCATTATTCAAATACAAAATAGCTATCATATCTGTGATGTTCTAACCTTTTACAGTAAGTTAAACGCAAAGGCCATTTTTGTGGCTACCCAAAGGGAAAATTTTCTGTAGTAGTATTCATTCAGACTTAGTTCACATTGGTTATTTTCAGAGTAAAAAAGATACATCAAATTCAAAATCAACATTAAACCAATACATGTTTTTTTATTCCTTTTACATACCTTATCTCATTTGATCCATAAGCCTGTGTAGATATATTTTTAGATAGGTATAAGATACAAAAAAACCTGAGAACCAAGTTTAATTGCCTTTTCCAAGATTATCCAGTAATTCCCTGGCAGAGCCTAGAGTGGAGCCACATTCTCCATTGTTTTTTCCATAGTTCCTCTCTCCCTCCCCATCACCCCATCTTGAGGGAACTTCTGGCATTTGCTCTAAACCAGGGGTTCTTCACCTTTTTTGTTCCGTGACCCCTTTGCCAGTCCAGTGAAAAATACAGACCCCTTACTAAGTCCCACTACACTGTGTATTATTTAATAAATATATCACACCCTCACCAACACATCCCCACAAGAGTAATTTTTTTTTTTTTATTTCAATTCAAGCTCATGGACCCCTTGTTAAGAACCCCTGTTCTAAACCAATAAGTAAGCAGATGGCAGGTTTCATATATTTTACCCACTGTTCTAGCAACTGGACAGTACCTCTTAGAACATGTAGAAAATATTGAAAAAATAATGATTTCTAATATATTTAATTATTTCTTCATCTCCATTTGCGTTGATAAGTAAAATGTTTATCTTTGTTGATTATCTTATATATGTGTTTGTATTAATAGGAGTTTTGGTTCTTGGTTTGTAGTAAACCAAAAGCAAGAACTCTCAGAAGTTAAACCCGTATAACTATTTAAATGATTTTTTTTTATTAACCTTAAATCCTCTACTTTCTGCTCACTTTAGGAATCATGTGGACCCTCTCTGCTCCATAAAACTAGTAGTTCTTCTGAAACCTCAAGGTCCTTGTCAGCTCCTCAAGACAATGATTTTTTATCTAGTACGTATATTTTCCAAGCAGTATTGGCTTGCAAGTTTTGCATTTTCTTCCTTTGTAGATCATATTGTTGGCAAGCAGTCATGGCTTGTGTTGAAATTGTCTTGCATTTGCAAGCAGAACAGATTTTCAAAAGGTGACAGGGTCTAAAGATATATTTGTGGTGGGATGTTCAACAAATGCATTTAAGTATTAAAAGCATTATGTTAGATGCAGTGGAATATTACCAAAAACATCTCTTGTAAGGAAGAGGAGAAATGTTTCTAAGTAACTATAGTATGAATATAGAAAGCGATATGGTGTAAGAGAGATATAGATAGTACAGAGGAAGAGTAACACTCTCACAGCCACCTTGTCAGGGAGATACCCCTCATTTTATAGATCAAGAACCTTCTGAATCATATAACTAATACCTGGCAGGTCCAGGACTTGAAGTTGAGTCTTTTGATAGAGAGTCTCATGTCACCCCACCATACCATGTTGTCATCATGAAGAAATTATTTCTTGCTGAATGTTGGACCTATAATTACAAAGAATGGGCATTCCAGGCAATGGGGACAACATAGAGGTACAGAGAAAAGTGAGTAGTTTGGATTAGCTGGTGAAGGGATTAATGAAAGAAGACAAAGGAGGAAAATAAGATTAGAAAGGTAGGTTGAAGCCATATCATCATGTATTCTAATACTTAGGTAAACTGTTCTGGCTTGTTTTTAAACATGGTTAGGAAGAACTATTGCAAATTTTTGGGCAAAAGTGTGACATGATAAAAAATTTCCCCTTTAGGACATTCTCGATAAGGAGACCACTTAAGAGACTTACTGTAGTACAGGTGAGAGGTTTTGAGAGCTGATCCAGAGTAAAAGAAGGGAATGGTGGAGTGAGAGGTGTTATGGAGGACACATTGATAGATTATAATTTCTCATTTTCAGAAGAGAAGAGAGGAAAAAATCAAGAAAAACCTGAATAAGTAGTTAAACCTAGGTGACTAGGCAAACATTGGTTCTATTAAAGGAATTAAGTTAAGATGAATAATTACATTTTTAATATTTTAAAGTTTGAGGTGCTAGCAGGGCATATAGCAGTGATGTCTAGTGGGTTGTTGGAAATGTACAACTGAGGTTCAGTGAAGATGGAAAATTTAATTACTTGTTTTAAGAAGTAGAGGTGATGATTGATGCCCTGCAGTTGAATAGGATTGCCAAAGGAGTGTATAAAAATAAACTTGTCATATACAGATTTAGGAGACATTTTAAGTGTAGAAGGAGAAAGAAGACACAGAAGAAGAAATATAGGAATATGTGGAGAAATAAAATTCCATTATTTATAATTTGCATAGGGCAGACAAGCACAGACAGAAGTATAGTAAAAACACTCAGTTATAAATCCTTTTTAATTCTAAAAATATTTACTTCTGGGATTAGGTTTCTGCACAACCTTCAAGCTTTACTAGCAGTGAAAAGTAAAGACATTGGAGCCTATTCTCCATATGACCCAGATGTTGGTATTTTAGCTAAGAAATAGTCTACTCCTTATGAAAATGTTGTGTTTTATAGGAAAAATTCAAGATGGTTCTTCAGTGCTACTTCACTGTCCAGTAAATCACATTTCTGCAGCTCAAAGGGCTACACTAAGTGATCAAAAGACCCTCCCTTGTTCTTCAGCAATAATAAATCTACTCTCAGCTGAGGGAAATTCAGGTAAAATTTTACCATGAGACACTTTGTAAATGATGCTATTTACTCCCCAAATATATGTTTAATATATTTTTATACCACACATTTTATTTGTCCATATTTCCTAATTATGATACATACATATAGTCTTAAGTAGGAAAGTACTTCCAATCCCAGAAAAGACATCTGGCTAGGGAGCAAGTGCTAAGGGGAAGTTTACTTAATCTGTTTTTGAAGCTGCAGTTTTAGGTTTTCTTAAATGAACAAATATGTAGGTATCTTTTATATTTAAAAAAAAAGCTAAAGAAAATTTAGTGGTTTTTATTCCATTATTTATAGCATATAGGAAGACTAGACAGAGGGGGAAGATGACCCAAATTTCTGAATGTTTCTTGAAAATTAATAGCATCCCCAAAAGTACTGGTATTCCATGTCAGTAGAATCCTAGGAAAATTAGATTTTATGCCTTATTATTTCCTTTCCATGTATTTTTCACTTGTTTCTATATTTTGGCCCTTGCATTTGTAACTGTTCATCTCTTACTCTTCTACAGAATATCTGCAAACTGGTATAGCGCTTCTGTGGATCCAAAGTAAGAGGGAAGACATTGTGAACCAGATGACTGAAGCCTGCCTTAACCAATCTCTAGATGCCCTTCTCTCCAGGGATTTGATCATGAAGGAAGACTATGAACTTATTAGTACCAAACCCACAAGGACCTCAAAAGTCAGACAATTACTAGACACCACTGACATCAAAGGAGAAGAATTTGCCAAAATTATAATACAAAAGTTGAAAGATAACAAACAAATGGGTCTTCAACCTTACCCGGAAATGCTTGTGTTTTCTAAATTCCCACCTTTAAATTTATGTCAAAATAAAAGCTTGTAAATGAATCTTTTTCAAGAAGAAAAGTGGACTTATATTTTTATATTTTTTGTTGCCGTGATCATATTGTTTTTATAAAATCCATAGGAGAACTGGAAGTTTTACTGAAGTTTCTTCTTCAGGTAAATATTAGTCTCCTTCCATAACATTACAGTATTTTTAATTAGCATAAGTAGAAAGTTTTCATTGTACTATATAGTGTTGAGTTTTTGTGTGTCTTTCGTTAATTGAAACTATTTTTTAAAGTGTAATAACTGTATTCTTGTCCATAAAAGTATCTTAAGGTATGATGAAAGCCATGTTTACATTCACTTTCTTTGCAGATTATTTATTACTTGTCTAAAGTGCAGTTTGGCTTTATAAAGTGTATCCTTTATACTTAAGTGTAGTATAGCCTTCCCCCTTACAGTCCCTGGTTCAAATCCTCTCCAAAGGGTTATTACATATAAAACTCCTTTCTTCAAGTTTACATTTTAAAATTTTGTTAAATTCCCCTTTAAAAATTTGTTTCAAAGTTAAAACAATAAAAAAATAAAGAAAAAAAGTCTTTGGTGCTGGGGTTTAAGGTATACCCAGGGGATCTGAATCTCTGGACTGACCATATGATAGCCAGGCCCTGAGCCTCAACAGACTTCAGCTCCTACACTCTGGTTATTGGACTTACCCCACTCAGCTAACATGGAGTTGAAGAATGTCAACCACCACAGCATGGAGCCAAGAGTGCCTACAACTGAAAGCAGGAGGATTGCATCCAATATCCATGTGGAATCTAAACCCCCTCTTGACATAGATGTGGAATGGACACAACCAATCCAAGGTCCACAGGATGGAGGAATAGAATATGGATTAGAGTGAACTTACTGATATTCTATTCATGAACTATTGTGATTAGTAATCAAAGAAAATGTGGCATTGGTGTGGAGAAAGTGGCCATGGTGGCTGCTGGGTGTGGGGAATGGGAGGAAGAGATGTGATGTGGGGGCGTTTTTGGGACTTGGAGTTGTCCTGGATGGTGCTGCAGGGACAATTAGCAGACATTGCAGGTCCTCCCATGGCCCACTGGGTGGACTGTGGGAGAGTGTGGGCTATGATGTGACCATTGACCATGAGGTTCAGCGATGCTCAGAGATGTATTCACCAAATGCAATGAATGTGTCATGATGATGGAGGAGAATGTTGCTATGGGGGGAGTAGTGGGGTGAGGGGGGTGGGGGGGTTCATGGGGACCTCATTTTTTTTTAATGTAATATTAAAAAAATGAATTTAAAAAAATAAATAAATAAATAAAACAATTTTCTGCTCCCTCTTCTAATCTCAACCCTCTCCACTGTCACGAACAACCGAAGGATCAAGATTTAACAGCCTGATGTGTATCATTCTGTACTTTCCTGCTCATATTTAAAGTATATACTCATTTGGGAGAGGCTCTTTTAATATCATTACTCTCATTCTAGCATATGACAATGCAACCTGCTTTTTTCACTTGTAGTACATCATGTACAGCCTTCCAGGTCAGATATAGATCTCATTCCTCTTTATTGCTGCATGGTATTACCAGGGCTGCTTTTTTTTCACACTACATTTGGCTCAAACAACAAAGCTACTGTTTGCATGCTATTTTTGAATAATGGTTGTATTTTAAAAACCAACAAAGAATAATAGCCCTTTTCTGAAAATATATAGCAAAGTCAACAAAAAGTGAGATACAGAATAATTTGAAAGAAAAAACCTTCAAGAAGCACCAGACCCACAACCTGAAAAAAATTGAATAAGAATAAAAGGTTAGATGATATTGAAGCATTTAACTATTTTATTAAAAGTATATATATTTTGAGATGCGGATGTGACTCAAACAGTTGGGCACCCACCTACCACATGGGAGGTCCCAGGTTCAGTTTCTGATGCCTCCTAAAGAAAATGAGCAAAACAGCAAGCTGGCGTGATGGGCT
Organism: Dasypus novemcinctus; assembly: GCF_030445035.2. Lineage (NCBI taxonomy): Eukaryota > Metazoa > Chordata > Mammalia > Cingulata > Dasypodidae > Dasypus > Dasypus novemcinctus. Next base: position 52,067,990 of record NC_080686.1, read on the forward strand.
GGCATAGTGAGCTGATGCAATGAGCTGACACAACGTGGAGACACACAAGGAAACAATGAGAAACAACAAGCTGTGAGCAGAGGTGGCTCAAGGGATAGGGCTCCTCCCTCCCACATGGAAAATCCTGGGTTCGGTTTCCAGTGCCTCCTAAAAAAAAAAAAAAGACAAGCAGATAGTGCAATCAATGAGGTGGGGTGGGAATAAATAAGTAAAATCTTTTTCTTAAAAGTAAATGTGCTTTAATCTTCATTTTGGAGCTTGACATTAACCTATGGTGCCTTATTTCTGTACCTCTGAGGAATGTGGAGATTTATGAGAAAAAAAATGAAAACTAAGCACATTATCAAATTTTAAAAAGTATTAGAGAAGATGATTTAATTTAGGAGATAATAAATGGAAAAAATCTATTTTAGGAGCTTCCCTTACTCTCTATATTCTAAAAAGAAACTAATTCTTTCAATACTGATGGCATCAAATTGACTTTTTTATAGATTTGATGTGTTGTATCTGGATTGATAAAGTGGACTTTGTCCTGCTTTGTCCACTTTCTGCCTAGATCCAAAAATCAATAGTTTCACAACCACAATCTGCATTCTTATAGCTACATGCTATAATTTAAGGGAGACAAATACACTCACCCTCTTTACAGCTCTGCAAATTTTTCTGCATAATAATAACATTGAGTGAGAAGATGATGTCAAGGACAAAGATGAATCTGTGATAGAGCTCTCATCCTTTCAAGGAGCTGTTAAAATCTCAGCAGCCAATTTTAATTATAACTATATTTAATACCAGGATATATAGGGGAAGGTGTAACAGTATGCTGAGTATGAATAGTAAGTCTAGAACAGGAACTAGCATTTGGTAGACATGCTCTAAATATAAACTAAATGAAAGCTGGAGAGAAGCAGTTATTTCCTTTAAATTGTTTCCCTAAATATAGGGCACGTATTGCTGAATATTTCAAATAGGACATAGACCTAACACTATGTGACATTTGCATTTTGGTTTGTTTTTTGTTTTTTGTTTTTTTAGTTCTGTGCAGTTTTATTCATGTATAAATTCATAAACCACCACCATGCTCAAGATTCAGAATTGTTTAAGGGCCAAAAAGCAGCTCTCATGATTGTAATCCTTTCCCCATTACTAACCCTTGTCAACCACTAATCTGCTCATCTCTGTAGTTATGTCATTTTGAGAGTGTTTCACAGATGCAATCATACAGCATTAACTTTAGAGATTGACTTTTGTCACCCAATATGACCTTGAGAATTGTCCAAGTTGTGTTTAGCAGTAGCTCATTCCTTCTTATTGCCAAGAAGTATTCGATGATAACAAATGTACCACACTTTAGCCAGTCACCAGTTGATGGGCATTTAGGGTGTGTCCAGTTTGGGGAGCTATTACAAAAAAGCTATGAATATTTATACAGATCTTTGTTTGGACAAGTTTTTTTTTTTTTTACATTTCTCTGGAACAAATGTCCAGGAGAATGATTCCTGAGTTGGTTTTTTGTTTGTTTGTTTTTCCTTTTTTTCTAAAGGTAGTATATATATATTTTGGGGTTTGTTTGTTTAATTCTTTTTTGGCCCCACTGATTAAGTAAAGGAAAATATCTTAATTCTGTGCCATCATCTTTTAATCCCCTTGTTAACAAAAAAATAATAGACCTCAGGTCTGAACTTCAGGAACAATATCTAGCAAGAATTATAAAAAATTTTTTTTCAATTGTGTTTAGTTGAAAATTACCTTTAACATATAACAAGTCATACTTATTTTCTATTTGTGATAAATGTATAAAATGTCATAATATTCAAAGAAAAAATTGAAAATTTGAAAATAATATTAAGTAAATTATACTGTAGGTAGAGCATGAGTGTGATAATCATAGAAGTAGTAGGTGAATGCTAGACAGATACAGTCAGTCTAGCAAAGGCCCTAGCAATCTATTTTTTAAATAACCCCTTAGATAATGCTAATAATGGTATTCTTCAGAGTGTATTTTTAAAACCTTTTATTGTAGTAACATAAACAGATCAATTTCCCATTTTAACCTTTTCAAGTGTACAATTCAGTGGTATTAATTACATTCACAATATTATGCTAATCACCAGTACCCATTACCTTAATTTTCATTACCTCAAACAGAAACTCCATACCCAATTGTTTCAGTTTCCTGTCTCCTTCAACAAATACCATGCAATGGGTTGGCTAAAGCAACCGGGCTTTATTGACTCACAATTTTGAGATTAGAAGTCCAAAATCAAGGTGTCAGCAAGGCAGTGGATTCTCCCCAAAGACTGTGGCATTCTGAGGCTGCCTGCTAGAAATCCTTGGTCCTTGGCTCTTCTCATGGCAGTGTACATGGCCATTTCTTTTTTCTCTTCTGAGTTCTGTTGACTTCCAGCTTCTGGCTGCTCCCCAGGGTTTCTGTGTCCAATTTCCTTTGCTTATAGGGACTTCAGTCATTTTGGATTAAGGCCCACCCTCATTCAGTTGGGGAACACCCAGCTAGTAACATCTTTAAAGGTTCTGTTCACAAATGGGTTCACACCCACGGGACCAGGGGTTGGGACCTGAACATGCCTTTTGTGGGGAATATGAATCAATCCCCAACACTCAGTTCTAAGAAACACCAGAATAATGGGCAAGAAAATTTTCTTTTAAGTTCACACATCTATTTTCCTTCTGTCTGATTGCCACACTACTTTTCAGAATGTACTGCCACTGAACAAAAGTTTATTTGGGAAATTTTACTCTTTTTTTCCTTTCCTGCAAGCAACTTGATCTCCCAAAACAATTCACAATTATAGCCACACATTTTGCATTTTCAAAATATTGCTTCATTTAAACATAATAATGGTTCAGTACATTATTATCTAAGATTCAGTTACTTTAAAAAACTTCAGGGAAGTGGATGTGGCTCAAGCAATTGGGCTCCTGTCTACCATATAGGAGGTCCAGGGTTCAATACCCAGGGCCTCCTGGTGAAGGCAAGCTGGCCCATGTGACGAGCTGGCCTACGCGGAGTGCTGCCCCATGCAAGAGTGCTGGCCCACGCGGAGAGCTGGTGCAGCAAGATGACGCAACAAAAAGAGACACAGAGGAGAGACAATAAGAGACACAGCAGATCAGGAAGGTGGCACAAGAGAATGATCATCTCTCTCCCACTCCAGAAGGTCCCAGGATCAGTTCCCGAGCTGCCTAATAAGAATACAAGCAGACAGAGAAGAACACACAGCGAATGGACACAGAGAGAAGACAATGAAGGGAAGGGGGAGAAATAAATAAATAAATCTTTCCAAAAAAAACTTCAGTAAAGGCAGACACCTGGATTATGACAGAGAAAGACTCTAGCTGATGTTGAACAACAAAACAAAACGCAAGAATGAACTGTGCTAAAAGTCACACTAAAGAAATTGGCATAACTATGAAAGTATAGTACTGCCGCAGCTGTATCAAGTGGTAGTGGAGCTGGTTTTTATTTCCCTCTTCCATCCTTAATCCTCTGGCCACCCTCACCCTCCTAAACAAATCCCCAATTTCCTACTTCAAGCAGAAGATTTATGACTGATTAGGAGAAAAGGGCAATCACTTTTAGCCATCCTCACAGGTCTCTCATCAGAAATCTGTTTGTTCTCTCTAAAGTCACACTGCCCATCTCCCATGGAGCCTAGTTCCCAAACTACCTCCTGCTTTTTCTTTTTCTTTCCAATGGGTAATTTCTTCTCAATCTCAAACATCCAGATTTCTTTTTAAAACAAAATTCCCATCTAATCTTTCCTTGTCCTAGAAAATTCTTCTATATTGCTTCTACTCGTTACCAATTTTTCTTAATAAAAATTGTAATGCACAGAATCAGTGATTCTCTGGGTTCAAAGGAGCTACTATATTATGCATCTGATTCTTCAAATTCCTCTACAGTAACAGTAGTAGATACCTAACCCTGTGATCATACATTTCCATTGATAGAAACTTGTTACTGCTTCAGACTATTTATTTCACTTATAGGTGGTTGTATCAGATTGTTGTTTCCTACATTGAGTTAAAAATATCTCTCCCTATAACATTTGTCCATTGGTCCTAATTCCAAACCTTGGGATAGTATGTAGAATAACTCTAATCCCTCCTTTATATGACAGCCCTTCATATATTTCCAGGCAGTGCTTCTGTTTCTGATGACTATTTTTCTGCTTCAGAATAATCTCTAATTCCTGTTTAACAATAGGACTAAACTTATCAGGATCTATTGAGATAATGCCTGTTTTAGTTTCCTAGGCTATTCCAAGCAAATACCAGGAAACGGGGTGGCTTAAACAATGGGAATTTATTAGCTTACAGTTTTAAGTCTGTGAAAATGTCCAAATCAAGGCATCATCAAGGCCTTTCTTCCCAAAGACTGCCTGCTGGCAATCTTTGGCTTCTTTGCCACTTGGCAAGGTGCAGAGTAGAACCTACTGATCTCTACCTTCTATTCTTAGTTTTGTGCTTTCAGCTTCTTGTTCTGAGGCGTTTTCTCTTTCTCTCTCTCTCTCCATTTCACTTGCTTACAAAGGACTCCAGTAATAGGAGTAAGACCCATCCTGCAGTATGCCTTAACTGAAGTAGCCTCATTAAAAGGTCCTACTTATAATGGGTTCACACCCACAGGAATTAACATGTTTTTCTGGGGCACATACAGCTTCAAACCACCACAACAAGATTAACCAAAATGGTCATCATTTCCAAGTCAGTTTTTAAAGTATTGACTGTTTTTCTTCTGTAATGTGTTTCAGTGTAAGCACACTTTTTTCTTACTTTGAGTATATTAAAGTATTAAAAATGGGGCAAGCATCTTCTCCGTATGGAGAAAAAATACGATATTGCTCAGGTTTTGCAATTTTGTAATAAAAATAGTAATTAACATTTATTAGTGCTTGCTATGTGCAAAGCAATATGCCAACCAAAATCCCAAGATTTAAGGGCACCAATCTCAAAAAGGAGCCCCCTAATTCAACATCTGAGAAAAAAAACTCTAAGAAAATAAAGATTAAACTGAAAACAACCTTAAAATAAGTAAAATGATATCTGTAGAGGGATTTGAGCGGTCATATCTCTAAAATTAGAGGAAGTTGTTATGAAATAGAAACAACTAGAGATCTAGAAAAATTGAACAATGATCCTCAAAATAATAACCCAGTCAGGCCCTGGTCATTCCTGAAATCTGTTTCACTTCTCATCAGGACTAACTTAGGGAGACTATTATGATAGATACCCAATCCAAAACTCCACCTTCCATAATCTTCTGCTGATTCCTTTTTGAAAATTATTTAGAGACCCTGAGCAAACAGAGAAGCTGTTGTTTTCATTTCTAATTTGAAGCCTTTCCCTCACAAAGGTTTTATTCTGCAAGGTTTATTGCCATGCTCTTTCCTCCCTCTCTCCCTCATACTGCACATTCCTGTTCTTGAGGCACTCCACGAAGTAATTTTGATCAAGGAACAAGATACAGATGACCACTGTCACCACTGTTGTTCAATATAGTGCTAGGGGTTCTAGCTAGAACAATCAGGCAAGAAAAGGAAACAGAAAGGCATCCAAATTGGAAAGCAAGAAGTAAAACTTTCACTATTTCAGGTGATATGGTCCTATACCTAGAAAGTCCCAAAAATTCTATAACAAACCTTCTAGAGCTAATAACCCATTTCAGTGTAGTGTCAGAATACAAGACCAATACACAAAAATCAGTGGTGTTTCTTTACACTAGTAATGTGCAATCTAAGGAGGAAGTCAGGAAAAAAATTCATTTACTAAAGCAACTAAAAGAATCAAATGAATCAAGTATTTAGGAATAAACAGAACCAAAGATGTAAAGCACTTGTATTCAGAAAACTACAATGCATTATTGAAAGAAATCAATAAAGACCTAAATATTTGAAAGAACATTCCATGCTCATGGATTGAAAGACTAAATATTGTTAACATGTCAGTTCTACTCAAATTGATATACAAATTCAATGCAACCCCAATAAAAATTCCATCAGCAGTTTTTAAACAAATGGAAAACACAATTATCAAATTCATTTAGAAAGGCAAGGGGCCCCAAATAGCCAGAAACATCTTTAAAAAAGGAAAAGCAAAGTTGGAGAACACTCACTTCTGGACTTTAAATCATACTATCTAGCTATAGTGGTAAAAACAGCATGGTACTGGTAATAAGATAGATGCACAGACCAATGGAACTGAATTGATGGTTTAGAAATAGACTTTCTCATCTATGATTAAGTGACTTTTTGACAAGCCTGTCAAACCCACCTGGGGCAGCACAGTATATTCAACAAAAGTTGTTGGGAGAACTGGATATCCACAGCCAAAGAAAGAAAGAGAATCCCTTTCTCACACCTTGTACAAAAATTAACTCAAAATAAACCAAAGACCTAAATATAAAAGCAAGATCCATAAAGTTCCTATAGAAAATGTAGAAAAACATCTTCAAGACCTGGTGGTAGGTGGTACATTCTTAACCCTTACACCAAAAGCATGAACAACAAAAGAAAACATGGATAAATGGGGCCTCTGCAAACTTAAACACTTTTGTGATTCAAAGGAATTCATCAAGAAGATGAAAAGGCAGCTCATTCAATGGGAGAAAATATATGGGGCACATATCTGATGTGATTTGATTTCCATTCTATATAAAGAGATCATACAATTTGTATTAGTCAAAGGGGTGCTGATGCAAAGTACTAGAACTCTGTTGGCATTTATAAAGGGTATTCTTTTGGGATAGAAGCTTATAGTCACAAGGCCATAAAGCATTAGTTACTTCCCTCATGAAAGTCTGTTGCCACATGTTGCCACAAGATGACTGCTGGTCTCTGCGAGTGTTCAGCCTTCCTCTTCCTCCTAAGGTTCCATGGTCCCAGCTCCTTCCATTCTCAGCTGTAAGCTAGCATAAGGTTTGTCTCTTTTCCTGGGGCTCATTTTGTTTCGGGCTTAGCTGCTCTGGTCTCTTCACAAGGTCAGCTGTAGACTATCAGGCTTATCTCCCTTCCGGGGCCGCAGGATCCTGTCCAATGAGCTGTGTTTTTTCTCTGTGTTCTCCTTCTCTGAGCATTTACTTCCTGGGGTTCCAGCATCAAAAAACTAAAACTCTCTCCTCTGTCCTGTAATTTTCTCTGTCGTTTCCAATGCACTGGGGACTCAATGCCCTGCTGATGTGGCTGAATCAAAACCCTAATCATAATTTAATCAAGTAAAAGTGAAACCTGAAATTAATACAATCTAATATGCCCAGAGGAACAGACCAGTTTACAAACACAATCCAATATCTATTTTTGGAATTCATAAACAATACCAAACTGCCACGCAACTCAACAATAAAAGATCAAGCAATCCAATTTAAAAGTGGCAAAAAACTTAAATAGACATTTCTCCAAAGAGGAAATACAAATGGCCAAAAAGCACATGAAAAAAAAATGTTCCATATCACTAGCTATTAGGGAAATGCAAATCAAAATGACTATGAGATATCTCACACCACATAGAATGGCCATTATTTAAAAAACAGAAAACAGTAAGTGCCAGAGAGGATGTGGAGAAATAGAAACACACCATCATTGTTGGTGAGATTGTAAAATGGTACAGCCTCTGTGGAAGACAGGTTGGCAGTGCCTCAGGAAGCTAAATATAGAACTGCCATATGATCCAGCAATTCATCTACTAGGAATATAAACAGAAAAACTGAAAACTGTGACATGAACAGAATTGTATTATTCACAATCGCCAAGAGATGGAAACAACCCAAGTGTCCATCAGCTGATGAATGGATAAACAAAATGTGGTATATTCATATGATGGAATACTATGCTGCAGTAAGAAGAAATGAAATTGGGACACATGATAAAATGGATGAATCTTGAAGACATTATGTTAAGTGAAGTAAGCCAAACACAAAAGGACAAACACTGTATGGTTTCACTAATGTGAACTAAATACTAAGAATAAATTCATGGAGTTAAAACCTAGAGTATAGGTTATTAGGAGATTAGAGGAGGGCTGTGAAAGACTACTGATGCCTAATGTATTTGGAAGTTTTAATTAACTGTAAAAGTGTGGAAATGGAGACAGTCGATGGTAATACATTATGGCAAGTAGCAGTAGTTTATAAATGGGATTGTCACTGAAAAGGGCAGTCTAAGGATGTAAATGTCAATTGAAAGAAAGCTGAAGAGTAAGCTAGGGACCAAATTAATACAGTGAACCTGGAGGTGGATGAGAACTGTGGTTGATGGTACAGAGGCAAGTGTGTCCTTCTGTGAGCTAGAGCAGATGTATGTCACTATTTCAAAGTGCTTGGAATGTGGAGAAGCATAGGAAAGATACAATTGGTGTGACCTATGGACTGTGGTTAATAGCAGTACTGTAATATTCTTGCATCAATGACAAAAACGTACTGTGTTTGGAGAGGATGTGGCTTAAGCAGTTGAGCACCTGCTTCCCATGTGGGAGGTCCTGAGTTTGTTCTCAGTGCCTCCTAAAAACAAAAAAACAACAAACAAACAAACAAAAACCAACCTGGGGAGCCAATGTGGCTCAGTGGTTGAGCGCTGGTTTCCCACATACAAGGTTCCAGGCCTAATCCCCAGCCCCTGTACCTAAAAAAAAAGGATGTACTATGTTGACAATGGGAGGGTATGTAAATAGTGTGCCAAATGTACATTATGGACCATGGTTGGTGATAATAGTCTGATATTATCTCATAATCAGTAGCAAATATTCCATCACAGTGTGGTGTGTTGGTGAAAGGGTGTTGTATAGGAATTCTACACATGTTCATGATTCTTTTGTAAGTTCACAACTTCTATAATAAAAATATATCTTTACAAACTCAATAAAATTGTGCAGTACAAAGTATAAAACATAATGTAAACTATAGACCATGCTTAGTAGCAATGCATGCTTCAATGAGATCATTAATTGTAGCAAATGTACTACACTAATGAAAGATGTTGTTAATGGGGGGAAGTGTGGGAGGGGGTGGGGCGGGGAATATGGAAATCTCCTATATTTTTGATGTAACACTTATGTAATCTAAAGCTCCTTTAAAAATAAAAATAAAAGTATTTTAAAAAATAAATCTTGCTGTCATTTGTTTTGACTGAATTGAATTCCGTTCTCTCCCCTACCATGGTAGCTATGAATAAAAACATCCTTGCCTATTTCATGTTGTCCAATGCAGTTTTTTTCTCTAACAACTCCTGGAGAATAAAAATCCTCTATTACAGAATCTTATCAATTTTTGACAACATAATCCCTGGAATTAGTTTCCTTTCTGGTAGTACTGTATGGTTCTTAACCTTCAGAGGAGAAAAGTAGTTTTGTAATTCTGAAACTGCACAAGATGGGGATGTCAGAGGGTTCTGATTTGGGGAAATAACTTCAGAGTTCTGAGATAACTCAGCTGCTTTATTGCCAAATTAATGTATGAGTGAAGTATGCTATATTTCCTAAGAATTGGTCAAAATGACACTTTTTTTAGATTGTTTCTTTTTCTTCATTAAAGTTCATATTGTGATTCTTGTCACAGTTATTGTGTAACAAAAAATTAAACACATAAAATTAAGAAATCCAACAGTCTGACACATTTCCATGATAAAAAAAATATGGAAAACATCAAGATATCTGTACCAGTTAATTTATGAGTAGACATACTCTGAAGAGAACAGTTTTATAAATCTTACCTTGTCTTAACTAACAGCTTTTGTTAATGTTATGAGGCATTTTCTTGGCTATTTTAATGATTGCCAAAAGAAATCAAAGAGTTAGGCCTGTGAAAAGGTTTTCCATCAAAGAATGAAAAGAGAAAAGAAAATTGACTAGGACACTGAAAAATGCCCTGAAGTTATGTGTGACCACTAAAGACAAATAAGGGAAACGGACTTTGGCCCAGTGGTTAGGGCGTCCGTCTACCACATGGGAGGCCCGCGGTTCAAGCCCCGGGCCTCCTTGACCCGTGTGGAGCTGGCCCAAGCACAGTGCTGATGCGCGCAAGGAGTGCCGTGCCACACAGGTGTGTCCCCCGCATAGGGGAGCCCCAAGCGCAAGGAGTGCACCCGTAAGGAGAGCCTCCCAGCGTGAAGGAGGGAGCAGCCTGCCCAGGAATGGCGCCGCCCACACTTCCCGTGCCGCTGACGACAACAGAAGCGGACAAAGAAACAAGACGCAGCAAAAAGACACAGAAAACAGACAACCGGGGGAGGGGAGGGGAATTAAATAAATAAAAAATAAATCTTTTTTTAAAAATAAATAAATAAATAAATAAAGACAAATAAAACTTATTTTAAAAAATCAATTAACTAGATATTTTATTTGCAAAAAATGGCATCATTATACTAAGCACAAATATGTTTTTTAAAACTTGAACTATATTTACTCATGATTCTACAAAATCATGCATTTTTGAAAGCCTGGAAACAAGGCTGGTGGTTTCACAATGTACACACAATTCTTATTTCATATAGTATCATCTCAAGGAGGAACCTATCCTCAAGGAAATTACCTTTCCATGGCTGAGAAAAAAACAATGATTTAGAAAAGAAGTGAGCAAACATAAAATAAAATAATTTCAGATTATGAAAAGAGCTAACAAAGAAATGACAGAGTTTTGTGAGGCAGAATTTGCATGTGCAATGAGGATTAATTTCCACTAGATGTGAGGAACACCTCTCTTAGGAGGTGGTATTTACCACGCAATATTACAGAGCAGCCATGTTGAGGAGCCGGGGAGGAACTTCCAGGCAGAGGCTAGTCAGGGCATGATGGTACAAGGGGACTATTGACGAGGGTGGGTGAGATGGAAGGACAGATAAAGAGGCCCAGATCCTAGAGTGCATTTAGGCCCTAGTAGGTTTAATTTTATTCTAAGCAAACGGAAATGACTATGGGGTTTAAGAAGTTGTTTATGTCCACTGATACCTCATTAAAGAATGGGTTGTGAGGAGAGTAGCAGCAAGAGCGGACCATGAGCAGAAGTAGGGAGGCAGAGTCTGACCCTCTCCCAAAAAAAGTGGAGCATGCAGGGACCTATCTAAAGGAGCTGCTTTGGCTATATAGAGAATAGGAAGGTGCTCGAAGTCATCTAGGAGGGTACTGGAAGATAAAGAAGAGTTGCTCACCCCTGTGGCTGGAAATGGCACATATACCCCACCCTCAGGGCAAGTAGCCTTGGTGGAACCCCTGGTTCACTGCTGCCAACAGACTGGGAGGGGACATTCCTGGGGAGGGAAAGGGGTCTGACAGAGGGTGAACAGTGGTTTCTTTGTGGTGAGTTTGGCCAGCCGAGTCCCCTTTGAATCTCGGAAGGGACCCCGACCTGATAGGGATAGGGGAGGGGTGTCTGCTCAGGCAGGTTGTGGTGTCAGCTGCCCAGGGAGAAGAAGGAACTAAATTAGAGAGGAGGTGGGCAGGCGCCTATTCAGCAGGACTCTAGCAACCTGTGGTCTAAAATGCCTGGGGGAAAAGGGGAAGCTAGCTTTCTGAAGCCTAATCAACCTAAGGAGACAATTTAGCTCAGTGGAGGAATTCCTTCCTTGTGTATACCAGGCCCCTGGTTCATTCCCTGGTCCCCTAGAGATGTGGAGGAGTGATCCACCGGGCTATCAGGCATCCAGCTGATACCTTATGACAGGGAACACATAGATATTCTTTTTATGTTAGGTTTTCTTGGATCTGTTATTTTTTTTAAAGGTTCCTTTTTTTTTTTCTTCTCTTGTTTTACTTACTAAAACCCAGTACATTACTTGCAAAGGGCAGGCGGCAGTGTGATTGATTGATGAACACCAGTGGCCTGAGAAGCTCTTCAGGGGCCTAAGAGAGAAGGTTGTTTTTCCTTGGCTGTTTTTGTTTTTTGTTTTTAGTTGCTGCTACTGTTTTGTTTCTTGTTTGTTGTGTTTCCCCTTTCTTTGTGTCGTCCCGCCCCCCCCCATTTTTTATTTTACTAATTTTTTCTACCTAACATTCTTTTCTTTCCTTCATTTTTCTATCTTCTGTTTTCTCTTGTTTTTCTTTCATTCCAACTCTTTTTACTTGGTCTTTTTTGTTTGCTTTTTTCTATTTCTCTCTCTCTCTTTTCTCTTTTTTTACTTTTCTTTTCTTTTCTTTTTCTTTTTTCTTTTCTTCTCATCATGCTGGGCTTTTAATTCATTCTATATATTTTTCTCTATTTTGTGTCTCATTTCCTTTTTTTATTCTACTTTTTTCTTATTTCTCTGTACTTCTTATGACTTTTTACACATGTTAATTATTTATTTTCCTAGGTCTTGTATGGTTCCTCTATTCCTCTATAATTATTATTACTATTGTTCTTTTTTTCTCTTCTTATCTCTATCCTTTTTTCTGATCCTAATTCTTTTTTCAAGGGAACATAGAACACAGCAAGGAAATAGAATAAGAGGAATGAGGTGTCAAAGTGAAACCTTACCACACACACAAAAACAACAAAATAAAACATTAGAAGCTAACCAACTGAATAAACCCATTAAGACAAATGGATGCCTAGACACCAACAAAAAATTATAAGCCATACTAAGAAACAAGAAGACATGGCCTAGTCTAAGGAACAAACTAAAAAACAGGAGGAGATGCAGAACATGGAACAACTAATTAGAGATATCCAAAGAAATATGATGAATCAACTTAATGAAGTGAAGGAAGAGATTTAGGATATTAAGAAGACATTGGGAGAACATACTGAAGAAAATGTAAGCATGCATAAAAAGATAATGGAATAACGGTGATGATGGTGATGAATGGCACAATGCAAGCAATCAAAAATACACTGGGGAAGCAGTTGTGACTCAATCAACTGGGCTCCCATCTACCATATGGGAGGCCCTGAGTTCACATCCTGGGGCATCCTTGTGAAGGCAGGCTCGCACCGTGGAGAGCCGCCCGGGCTGCAAGCACTGCAGAGAGCCGACTCAGTGAGGTGATACAACAACAACAAAAAAGGAAGACAAGCAACAAAACAAAACAAAACACAAAAGAGCATGCAGTGAATGGACACAGACAGCAGACAGCAAGCAAGCCACAAGGGAGTAGGGGAAATAAAATAAATAAATAAAGACACAGAAGAATGCATAGCAAATGGACACAGAAAGCAGCTCACAAAAAAGCCATGGGGGCCATAAAAAAAATACACTGGAAGCACATAATAGCAGATTTGAATAGGCAGAGGAAAGAATTAGTAATGTGGAAGATGGTACATCTGAAATTAAATAGATGGTAGAAGAGATAGATAAAGAGATAGAAAAAATCTATCAGGGACCTAGGGAACTGAATCACAACATGAAACATACAAACATATGCATTATAGGCATCCCAGAAAGAGAAGAGAAGGGAAAGGGGGCAGAAGGAGTGTTGGAGGAAATAATGGCTGAAAATTTCACAACTCTATTAAGGGACATGGATGCATATGCAATGCAGCACTCCCCAAACAGTATAAATCCTAACAGGTCTACCCCAAGACATATTCTTTTCAAATTGTCCAATTGTCAAGACAAAGAGAGAATATTGAAGGCAGCAAGAGAAAAGAGACCCATCACATACAAGAGAAGTTCAATAAGATTAAGTGCTGATTTCTCATCTGAAACCATGGAGGGAAGAATGCAGTGGTATGACATAGTTAAGACACTTAAAGAAAAATCTGTCAGCCAAGAATTCTCTAACCAGCAAAGCTGGTATTCAAAAATGAGGGAGAGTTCAAAATATTCACAGATTAAAGGAATTAAGAGAGTATGTCAATAAGAAATGTGCCCTTCAAGAAACACTAAAGGGAGTTCTGAAGATTGAAAGGAAAAAACAGGAGCATGAAAGTTGGAGAATAGTGTAAGACTGACTAAAAAGATAAAAAGAGAAACGAAAGTGTGGACTATGAGATTCATTTAAAAGGCTGGGACTAGAATTGGGGAATTTAGACAGACAGAAAAGAGATTCAATATGCTTAAGAATTAGAATCAACACAATTTTGTAATGGATTAGATATGAGTGAAGGAAAAGATTAAGGATTACTCCTAGATTTGGGATCTGAGTAATTTAGTGAATGGGGAAAAGAGTGGGAAGAAGTTTTGATTTTGATTGGGTTTGGTTTGGGTTACTGCTTATTTTAATGGTAGAATGCAGAGATCTGTTTTAGACATCCAAGTGGTGATATCAGGCAGGCACTTGTCTGGAGAGTCATTAGTAGGAAGATTTTTTTTTTTAATTGTTACTGTTTTTAACAGTAACATACAATATTTCATTATATTTTATATCTGAATAGTATTCCATTATATGAATATACCACATTTTGTTTATCCATTCATCTGTTGATGGACACTGTGTTACTTCCATCTTTTGGTTGTTGTGAATAATGCTGATATAAACATTGGTGTACAGAGAGTTTTTCTTAAAACTTTGGAATTGGTTAATCATAAAGTAGCTAACATTTTTTGAATGCTTATTCTTTTCAAGGTTTAGCCAAGTGTTTTGCAAATATCATCTAATTCTCAAAACACCATGAGGGTAGTACTATTATTACGTCTACCATACAAATAAGGAAATTGAGTTTCTGGGAGGTTATTGAGGTTTAAGTGGCTTGCCCTAGTCACCCAGTTAGTAATTTACAGAATTTAAGAACTCAGCTGAGTACAATAGCCATGTCATTAGCCACTCTGGCATGCTTAATCTACTCTTGTAAAGTTACACTTCTATTACTAATAGATTCTTCCTCTTTCATTTGCTGAATCCCTAATGACACATTTTGAGAAGCTGCTATAATTAACCCCAATACTGTTCTCTTTTAAACTTAAAGAAACAGTGTCATCCCATCATTTCAAATGGGGGAAAACTGACTATGATCAGGACTCATAGAAAAATCAGTCATGAATCATATTAGAATTAATCAGTATTTATTAGGCCTCTTATGAGGAAGTTGCTATGCTTGGGACTACATTGTCTAGTGTGACAGTTTAAAGCTGGGTGGACCCCAGAAAATCCTGTTCTTAATCTGTTCCTGTATATGTAAACCTATTGTTGGTGTGACCTTTTTAAAAAATTATTTATATCAATCTAAAAATTACTCAATAAACACAAGATAAAAGCTATGATAACAATAAATCTGCTTTGGGGAAGCAAACTTGGCCCAGTGGTTAGGGCATCCACCTACCACATGGGAGGTCCGCGGTTCAAACCCCAGGCCTCCTTGACCCGTGTGGAGCTGGCCCATGTGCAATGCTGATGCATGCAAGGAGTGCCGTGCCACACAGGGGTGTCCCCACGTGGGGGAGCCCCACGCGCAAGGAGTGCTCCCCGTAAGGAGAGCCACCCAGCACGAAAGAAAGTGCAGCCTGCCCAGGAATGGCACCACATACATGGAGAGCTGACACAACAAGATGACGCAACAAAAAGAAATACAGATTCCCGTGCCACTGACAACAACAGAAGCGGACAAAGAAGACACAGCAAATAGACACAGAGAACAGACAACTGGGGTGGGGGGTGGGGGAGGGGAGAGAAATAAATAAATAAACAAAATCTTTTTTTAAAAAAATCTGCTTTGGTCAGTGGTTACACTCCTTCCCTGCCCCATTTTTGTTCCTTCCTCAATCTTGAGGGATTTGAGGTGAGGACTGTTCTAACTGCTGCAGGATGAGAAGGGACTTAGGTATTATGGGGTAGGGGAATGGAACTATTTTGCTTGCAGTTGAAGATATGATACTCCTTCCTTTTGGGCTGGGGCTGGTCCATCATCATCATTTTGTTAGTTGTCCAGGGCAGACGAGAAGAACTGGAGAGTAGGAGTTGACTGCATATTTGCTGGATTTCAGGGTTCAACCCTGTAGCAATTTGATATTATTGATGAATTCTGAAAAGAAATATTATGTTTGTAAACTAGTCTGTTCCTCTGGGCATAATTAAATTAATGATTAGGGCTATGATTGGACCATGTCAGTAGGATATGAGAAAACCACACGGCAGAGCACAGAATGGATTTCTTGAGTTTTGATGTTGCTATTTTAATGCTAGAGCCCTAAGAAGTAAACACACAAGAGAAGAACACAGAGAAGCAGATATGTGAGGAAAGAGAGAAGGCTCCATTAGACATGGCAGAGGCCCCAGGAAGAAAGATAAGCTGTTTGCCTGATAGTTTACAGCTGGCTTTCTGGAGAGGGCAGAGCAGCTGAGCCTGGGGAAAATTGAGCCCCAGGCGAGAGACGAGACTTATCCCAGCCTATGGCTGATATTGGAAGAAGCTGGGACCATGGAGCTTTAAGAGGAAGAGGAAGCCTGAACCCTTGCAGATATTGGCAGGCATCTTGCTCCAAACCGTGGCAGCAGACTTTGGTGAGGGAAGTAACAACGCTTTACCGCCTGGTAACTCTAAGATTCTACCCCAAATAAATGCCCTTTATAAAAGCCAAGAGATTTCTGGTATTTTGAATCAGTACCCTTTTGGCTAATATAAACTCTAAACTAAATTAAAAACTAACCTGAATGATGCCATTTAAGTGCCTTTGATTAGATTGCAGGACTCACAGTGGTTCTTAATCCTCTTACTGGAGTCCTTATAAACAAAGGAATAAAAAGTCACAGAAACAAATAAAAACAACAACAACAACAAAAAAGACACAAACAGAAAAAAACCTGCAGAGACAAGAGGCCCTCAGAAGCTGAGAAAGAAAGCCATAAAGGAGAAGCCAGAAGCTGAAAGCAGTGTGGCCTGAGGTAGAAGGCACCTAGAAATACCTAGAAAGAAAAATGAAGATGTGAACTACTGTTCAAATTAAAGTTACTTATATTCTAGTTGTAAAGAAACATACATACACACCATATAGCTATAAGTGATAGTTGTGCGTATGTGTGTATATATATATAAATAGAGAGAGAGAGAGAGAAAAGAGAGGTAATATGCCAAAGAATGGCAGAGACAAGTCATTGATTTGTTCAACAATATTTACTGAGTATCCTGCATATAGTACCAGGCATTTGGTATATAAGTACATCAGTGAATAAGACAGACAAAAAAACAAACAAACAACAACCAAAACCCTGCCCTTGTCAAATCAATTGTGTTGGGGAAAATACATAATTAATGTTACAGTATTTTAGAAGACAGTGAGAATTGGATAGTTTTTAATATTTATAATCTCTAAATACAGAGAGCTCTTCCAAATCAAAAAGAGTAACATAAGCACACCTGCAGAAACATTTTCTGATTATATGAATAATTCACAAAGAGAAAATGCAAATAGTTAATAATTTAAAGCGTCCAATTCAGCAAGTTATTAAATAAAACAAGAAACTATTCTTTTGCTGGTCATGTTGTCAGGTTTTCGTTTTTGTTTTATTCCTTGTTATAGCCAGTATAACTGGTATGCAGTGATGTGCAATAATACTGCTACTATAATATTACTATACACTGCTGGTAAATTGGCATGACCGTGCCAAAGCACAGAGCATCAAATATCTTAAATGTTTGCATGCTTTTAAAAAATCATACTGTAGTTTATTATGAAATTTTTTCAAACATGCAGAAAAGTTAGAAGGTGTAATGCAATCAACACCCATGTATCCATGACCTGGACTTGCACTGTCCAATACAGTAGCCACTAGCCACATGTGGCTATTGAGCACCTAAAATATGGCCAGTCCAAATTGAGATGTGCCACAAGTATGAAATACACACCAGATTTCAAAATAGTTTAAAAAAAGAATGTAAAATATGTCATGAATTATGTTTTAAATGTTACAGGTTGAGATGATAAAATTTTATATATTGGGCTGGATACAATATATTAAACTTACTTTCACCTGTTTCTTTTTATACTTTAAAATGTGGGTATGAAACATACATACATAGCTTGCATTACATTTCTCTTGTACAAGACCGATGTAGTTATAACAATTAATATTTTGTAATCTTCGTTTCATCTATATTTTCTGTGTGTTTGCTGTATTATTTCAAATTTAGTTGCACACATGATGATACTTCATTTCTAATTAGGGAGATAGAAATCAGAGTTATGCAGCCACAAACCAAGGAAAAGCCTGAAACTACCAGAAACTGGAAGGGGCAAGGAAAGATTCTCCCCAAAGCCTTTGGAGGGACTATGGTCCTGGCAATACCTTGATTTTGGAGCTTTGCCATCCAGAATAGTGAGAGAATAAATTTCTATTGTTTTAAGCCAATAAGTTTATGGTAAACTAACCCCTCCATTTCTAAAAATAGACTTTATTTTTTGAACAATTTATGATTTCCAGAATTGAGAAAAGATAGTACAGAGCTTCCACATTCCCAGCACCTGATTCCCCTATTATTAACATCTTATATTTGTATAGCACATTGGTTACAATTAAAGATGTAATATTGATGCATCATTATCAACTAAAGCCCACAGGTTTATTTAGATTTCCTAATATCCTTTAGTTCTTACCTAAATATCTGTGACAGTTTGAAGTTCTTTTATGAATCCCAAAAGGAAAAAGATTATGGTTTTTAGCTAAGCCATTCCTGTGGGTGGGAGATGCTTTTGATTGGACTATGTCAGGGAGGCCTGAGTCAGCTTGGGTCTCCGCCCTCTCACTGGGTCTGATATAAACGGAGAAGCAGAGAGAGAGACACACGGGAGAAGGAAGCAGCCCTATTACATTGATCCTGCAATGTGAGAGAAAGGACTCCATATTTGCCTGCAGCTGCATTTAGGGAGAGAAATCCCAAGAGGCTCAAAGAGCTGAGGCGCAGAAAGAGATGCGGCGACTGCCTGATAGGTCACAGCTGAACTAGGGAAGAAAGCAGAGCAGCCGAGGCAGACAGAGGAGGCCTGGAAATAGACAAGCCCTATGCCTGGTTACCCATAGGTGAGCTCCGGGAGATGGTAGATTCTGGAAGGAAAGGCAGAGACCTCAGCAGAGATTAACCTCCATCTCGCTATACCACGTGGAAACTAACTTTGGGGAGAAAGCAGCTCTGATGGTTTGATTTGGACATTTCATGCCTTAGAACTGTAAGCTTTTGCCCCAAATAAAATTCCCATTGTAAAAGCCAACGCATTTCTGGTACTTGCCATTGGCATCCCTTCAGCAAACTAAAACAACGTCCTTTCCTTTTTCTGTGCAAAAATCCCCCCCAGGATACCACATTACATTTCGTTGTCATGTCTCCTTAGGCTTTTGCATCCTAAGCAGTTAAAAACCAATAATTCACTCTAAGTAGATAATCCTGGGCATGTGTAAAGATTAAGCAATAATCATTTTCACTGAGGCATGCCTAAAAATTATTGAGGATCCAAACAGATTTTGTTTATGTTGGTTATAACTATTGACATTTACCATAGGAAAAAAAAAACTGAGGAGTTAAAAAAAATTATTTATTAATCCATTTAAAAATAACAACAGCCTATCTATTAACATGTCAGTACATTTTTATGAAGAGTAACTATATTTTGAGAAAAATTTAGAAATAAAAGTGGCAGGGGTGTCCCCCACATAGGGGAGTCCCATGCTCAAGGAGTGCGCCCTGTAAGGAGAGCCACCCAACGCGAAAGAAAGTGCAGCCTACGCAAGAATAGCGTGCACGCATGAAGAGCTGACACAAGATGATGCAACAAAAAGAAACACAGATTCCCAGTGCTGCTGATAAGGATAGAAGTGGTCACAGAAGAAAACACAGCGAATGGACACAGAGAGCAGAAAACTTGTGGGGGCCGGGGCGGGGGAAGGGGAGAGAAATAAATCTTTAAAAAAAAAAGTTCATGTTCAGTGTTCAGGTATCATCAAATCTTTTCCAGACAATTTTACAAATTCCTTAGCTTCATAATTAAGAGATGAATATGCATTGCCTGCACAAACATAGCATGGTAAAAATGTACAGATCTTGGAAAATTAAGACCAATATAACTGCCAAAAAATCAAAACAAATGATCCAACAAGATTTTGGTATGAGGTAAGAATGCTGGTTTTTATGAACAAATATTTATTGAGCATCTATTATTACTAGGCCCTCTGATTTCAATGGTTATAAAAAGAAGTACCATCTCTGCCCACAGGGAGCTTACATTATAGTGGAGTGAATAGACAATAAACAAAACACAATAAATATATTAAATAATTAAAAATGGTTCTCAAAGCTTTCAAAACCAAGAGGGAGTAGTAATAGTGAATAACAGGGAAGAGTTAGAGTAGATAAAGTAATTAAGGAAGATCTCCCTAAAGAGATGCCATTTAAATTAAATCCTAAATGAGAAGCAGGAACAAGCCTTGCTAGGATATGATCATTAAGTTCAAGAGAACAGAACAGGCAGAATCTCTGAGATGAGAAAAGCCTTTTTTTTTCTGAAAAATGGAAAGGAGGACAGTGTAACTGAAGGAGAGATAGGGAGGCATTAAGATCATGCCAGGCTTACAGGCCACAGGAAGGAATTTGTATATAATTCCAAGTGCAAAGGGAACTTGACGCAGGGTTTTTGAAGGAGTAGTGATGGCGATGATTTGAATTCTTAAAAAGTCCCACAGGAAGCCATGAGCAAATATGGATTTTAGGAACTCAAGAATGGAAGAGGGTAGACCAATTAGGATTCTATTACATTGGTCCAGGTGGAAGACAATGGTGACTTGGACCAGAGTTTTGGCAGTAGAGATAGAGAGACTAGCAGGTGCAAGATATATTTTGAGACAGAACATACAAGATTTACCCATATGTTGGCTGTGGAAATACGGGGATCAGGAAAGAAAGAGGGACCCAGGACAAGTCCCAAGATTTCAGTTCTAAAATGTGGCTGAACAATGCTATCATTTTCTAAGACAGGATACCAAGGGTTTAGTTTGGGTCACATTAAGTTTGAGATTGCCATGAGAAGTCCAAAATGTCAAGTGCAAACCTGTGACCAGAGAATATGACTGGATAAGTAAATTTGGGAGTCATTAATATATAATAAGTAGAAGAATCTAAAGAATACCTTTTCTCAATATAATATATACTTTTTATTTATTTTTGTTATTTAACTTTTTAAAAACTTCCTCATAATTCTGGAACCATGTCAGGAAAATTAAAATATAGAACAACATTATTTGCAACAATGTACTCTTCACAAGAAAAAAAAATCTTCTACTAAGATAAGGAGGAGACATTGAATTCCAGCAGGGGAAAAAAGACATTAATTCTGAGGAACACATGTTTCTTTTTCAGTTCTCTTTTGAGTACTTTGCATGGTCATGGGGGTGAAGGGTAAAGGCTGAACACACCCTTACTAAGATAATTTAACAATTCCTCCAAAGGAAGTTCAAGTAGACAACTTAGCCTCTTCATGGTGACACATAATCAATGCCTATTGTTTCTAATACTTTCAGAAGAACTCTTTTATGAATTAGTAATTCTCTACCAGCAAATATATATATATCTTCAATTGGAATTATTTAAAGATCCTCCCTCTCTGCTAATATCTCTTTCATCTTGTGCATATGTAACATAAAGAATAATTAGGGAATAGAACAATTGTTGCCCTTAAGCTATAATAGGCCCTTTAGCAGTTACTTTGGAGATGTGCTTTTAGACGTCAAAATAGTAGGATCGAGAATGAGCTGACACTTCAGAAAGAAAACAAGGAGGCCAGTGCAACATCTGCCAGTTAAGGGGGAAAGTCTTTAGATTCCAAAGGAAATAATTTGACAATTGCTTTTTCTCCACACTGGTACTAATCTTCACTAACAGTAACAGTTTTCCACAGGGAAGAATCATATTTCCTTTTCTTTTTTTTAATTTCCTGTTTAGAACTACAACTACCCTCACTCATTCTTTCTTCTTTAGTACAGATACAAGATTCCATATGACTTGTTTTACTAAGACAAAACCAAGCAACTAGACACAACTCTCGACATTTCAATAGTGGCATGGGGAGAGCCTATGCTTTGAGTAGTCAGATCAAGCCTAGAAGACAACTCTATGCCAGCTAACCACAGAACCCTCCTATTGACACAAGACTGCTATCTGATTCTGCTGGTGGTATTCTCAAACTAGAAGGGGAAGACGACACAGGCCTGGATTTTCCTAAGAAGAAGGAAATTTGGTTATTGTTTCTATCAATTACCAATCAGAGCAAAGTAACTCTTCTGTTGGTTGAACAGAGGGGAAATTATAAGGAGTTGTACCTTTTCTTTCTGGAATTCCTAATAGCTTTCCTTAAAAATCAAGCAGCATATCTAACTTATTTGTCCTGTGAAGCTTTCATTTGTATTTTAAAACATGTAGGTCATTACTGTTTTATCACATGGTTAGAGAGTAAGGGTGAGATTCAAATGATCAGATGTTCTGATTGTTCAGTGGACAAAAATAGATTGGATAGACCATGGATTTATTCTTCTGCCCTTTCCTCAGCAGAAATAAGGTTCCAACCTGTGAAGCTGGTATTTTTATATAATTTTTTAAGATAAATCTGAGTAACCTCACGCTCTGGATGCCTGTCACACCACAAGGAGGACCTGTGCTTTGCATAAGCGAGTCAAATTTTAATTTTTGTCGTACTGATATTGGTGAGGCCCTGGGGTGTCTCGATGAAAGACCTAGGGTAGGAGGGTTCTTGACAGAGTTGTGAGAAAGAATTCAAGGACTAGTCATATAGTAGCAAGAGGATTTAAGGTAAAGCAGAAGTTCACACTCAAGATGGAAGCGTGGATGTGTTGGTCCAAGGGGTACAAGCCGTGCCTGCTGGGGCCAGGGCAAACCCAGGCTGTTTTATTAAGGCTGGCTCCCCCACTTCTTCCATATCCCTTTAAATGCGGACTTGTAAATCCCAACGTTCTCATTGGTCTGCCTTATGCAAAAGAGGGTTTGAATACTCCTACTTTTTACTGGCTCCGTATACCAGCCCAGTGAGAGCTGTCAGGGGAGGGATGGGCCTTTTGTCATCTGACATCTTCCAGCACTAGGCCCTGGGCCGGTGAATTTCCACTGCGATTAGGTTTTCTCTGACGGTAATTTTTCCCAGGTCCTCCTCCACTGCTGAGTTATCTCCCTTTGCCTACCTCTTCCCCTACCTCATTGTAAGACTTAATTTTTGTCTGACTAAAATGAAATAAGAACTCTCAGTTTCTATACCATTTTGAAAGTTCTTTATAATGTTGTGATTTGCTTCCATTAACTTTATATTCAGTGAGTTTGCAGTGATTCATATAACATGTCTAGACTGGATTAAAAGGCATTTTAGAGCCTATTAATACAGACTGTTTTCAGGGACTCAGAGAACCTTTGTGTGTTTCCTTCTTGGTCAACTCATATTTTGGCATAATTATACTTTCGATCACTTTCAAATATTCAAAAATATTTCCTTAAATATTCTTTGAACTTCAAAAATAATGAAATAGTGAATTAATATAGAAAAAAAAATGCAATATCAGTGAATGAATTGTAATGAATATAGTTCCCCTTAAGACAAAATATCCTTTCAATTGCCATGGGATGACCCACAATCTCTACAAAACACCAACCTATCCTTTGGGATTATAAAAGTCTTTCACTGGAAAATATTGTAGGAACCCACAAAAGAATGCCAGAGGGAGAAAAGCTTTAAAATATTGGCTTACTTGATGTCCTTGGTACATTTTAAGAAAAAGCATAATTGTCTCAGTCATCATTATATACATTGTTAGATTTCTTGACATCTTGCTGATGTACCCCATCCCCCACATGGAATATAATAATGAAATTTACTCTTCATTCATTCGAGAAGTCACCAGTGAACACCCACTTTGTGTTGGGCTCTATTCTAGGGACTGGAGATGCAATGAACAAGACAGAAAAGATTCCTGTTCTCAAGGAGCTTATATTTTAGTACTAAGTGAACCATATCCTATCAGACAGTGATTCATGCTAGGAAGGAAACCAAGTAGGACAATGGATTTTAGAGGGATTAGGGGAGCAAGGACCTGTGGTTAGGCTACTTTACAAAAACCAAGTTCTGAGAGATTCCCTCAATGAAGGGAAGAGCAAGTCAGGAGAAGATCTGAAGAAAGAGCTGTTAAAGAAGAACCAAGGCCAAGGTTCTGAGGGGAGATGAGCTTCCCATATCATGAAGGAGGACAAGGGAGCTATCCCGTGAAGCCAGAGGAGGAGACAGGGGCCAGAATCACACAGGTCTTTAGACCACGGTAAAGTGTTTGGATTTCATGTTAAGGGAAATGGAAGCCATTGGCTAAATTTAAACAGGAAAGCAATTTTGTATGATTTGTGTGTTTGATGATTACTAAGGCTGCTGTCTGTGCAGAGGATGACTGGGGAAAGGCAAGAGCAAAGAGAGCAGTTTAGGAGGCAGATGATGGCTCCAACTACCATGGTGGTAGCCATGGTCAGATTTTAAAAGTAGAACT
Source organism: Dasypus novemcinctus (assembly GCF_030445035.2). Classification (NCBI taxonomy): domain Eukaryota; kingdom Metazoa; phylum Chordata; class Mammalia; order Cingulata; family Dasypodidae; genus Dasypus; species Dasypus novemcinctus. The sequence goes on from NC_080686.1 coordinate 52,092,365, forward strand.
GAAAGTTAATGAAACCCAAACAGGGTAAATACAAAGAAAACTGTGCCTAGGCACATACCAGAATCAAACTGCTGAAAACTGAAAATGAAGAGAAAAATCTTGAAATGAGCGGGAGAAAAATTATACATTACATATAGAGCAACAACTATCTGAATTATGTGGAATTCTGATCAGGAACTAATCTAGTGGAAAAACAGCTTTAAAGTGAGGAAAGAAAAAACATTATCAAGCAAGAATCCTATAGCAACAAAAATACCTTCCAAGAATGAAGGCAACATAAATATTTATTCAGGCAAAGGTAAACCAAGCATTTGTGGCCACGAGACCTGTGCTACAAGAAAAGCTAAGTCAAATTTATCAAGCTGAAGGGAAATATATGGAATACCAAAAAAAAAAAATCATTTATTTTTCCTTCTTAATTCTATTTTTAAAATACATGAGTGTTAAAAAAAAAAAAAAAGTAGATCCAATAGGACTTGATAAATCTCTTAATTTACTATGAAGAAATGAATGTCCCAATCATTAAATGTTAGGTTTCATTTTTCTAAAATTGAACTTATCAGACCACACCTGTTTAATCTTCAAAGTCCCCTAAATATCCAAAGGATAGAGGCCAATCTCCTTAGCAAGAAACCCTTTAAAGTTGGCAGCTACATATCTTCTCAGGCTCCACTCACTGCACTGCTTCTCTATGCCCTAATTTTCAACTGTGCCAAACAACTTGGTCTTTCTCAGGTCATTGCCTTGCATATGCTGTGGATTCTGCCTGGAATGTATCATTCCCTTCCTCTTCATGCACCTGGGGAACTCTAGATCATCATTCTCAAACCAAAGGACACTCCCATAGGCCCAGAGACAAGTCAGTTGCTCCTTCCTCCATGAGCTCAGTGTGGTCCAAGTGATCTTTTACAATGCATTCTAATTTTTTTGGTAGACTGAGGGTGGGGATTATGCTTTATTATATGTATTCCCAGGTTCTATAACTGCTTATGGAAATGAATAAATGAATGGATGAATTATGCTAAAAATAAAGACACTCAGTGTACACATTATACTTTTCGTGCCAGCATTTCAGAATGCTTTGTGTGTTCTCAATACTTCTATTGAGTAGTCTTTAACTACTGTTCATATTTACTGTTGGTTTGATAGTTGTCGAGAATTTGTTTTGCCATTTACTTCTTTCATCTTACCAATAGAGTTATCAGCTCAGAGATGAGATACCAGCACAAGATGGCTGGTCGTTTTTCTATATACTATGGCAAACATGCCACACCCAGTAATGGAGAACCAGCAGAAGACAGATAAGACAAGGCCAAGAAGCAAAATTCCACATGAAGCAGAACATCACCTTACTGAATAGCATCTGTCTCATGGTGGGAAACATGAGTAGATCAGGCATATTTGTGTCCCCCAAGAGAGTTGTTTTGTATAGTGCTTCCTATGGGTTTTCCCTGATCATTTTGGCCCTTGGTGGATTTACTGCTTTCATTCGACTTTGGTCATCTTTACTCCTCATGGGACCAACAAGGTAGAAGTAGAAGCCAGGTTGGGGCCAGCTCAGGCATTTAGACCTAACTCTATGATCTACATGAGAATCACTTTGAGAATTCAAGTCATTCTAATTATAGGGTGTGGAAGGGTAGGAAAAATAAAAGTAGTAAAAATTAAAACTACTCTGTAAAATCTGTCTTTAGAAAATAGAAAATGGTTTCATTTTCTTAAATGTAACATTTTTCTTTTTTAAACAATGGAGTCTTGTCCTATTGAGAGTTCTTTTTGAACACTGATTCTTCCAAGAAGCTGTTCCTGTGACATAATTAGTATAAATAACATAATGCTGAATTTAATTTATCATTTCATTTTCTCTGCAATCACCTTAATATTTAAATTTCATGTGTGAAGTGGGGAACAAGAATGCAGGATACTGTAACAAGTGCAAAGGTCTTGACCCTCATCTTAAATATATCTGGGTGGCTATTTCATTTTTAAAAGTAAGACCAAAAACCTAGGCATGTATAAGTAAATAAAACAAAAAGTACCCACGAAGTAGTTAAATGAATATCAGCTAAATATATTAATGAATATTAACTATTATATTACATGAACATTAACCTACTATTATAGTTCTTAGACATTAAGCTAGACAGTTTAATATCTAATATAGTTAGCTAATATATTAGTGTGGAAAGGGGTGCTGATGCAAAGTACCAGAAATTTGTTGGCTTTTACAATGGGAATTTATTTGGGGGTAAAAGCTTACAGTTCCAAGGCCAAATCAAGGCATCAGCAGAGATGCTTTCTCACCAAAGCCAGCTACTGCTGATCCTGGTGTGGTGCCATGTGGTGAAGCAAGATGGCTGCTGGTCTCTGAGAGGTTTCAGTCTTTCCCTGTGGGTATCCTCTCTCAGGCTCAGCTACTTTGCTTTCTTCCCAATTTCAGCCACAAGCTGGCAAAGGGCTTGTCGTAAGCTATTGGGCAAATGGCTCATCTCTCCCCAGGGCCTCAACTGTTTGTGCCTTCTCCTTTCTGTCACATGGCAGTATCAAAAATGATAGAGCTCTCTCTTCTTTGTGTCTGTCTGTCTGTGTGAATGTCCATTTATATCAGTACCAGCAAGGGGATGGGGATTCAACCTGAGTCATGTCACACTCACATAGTCGAACCAAAAAAGCCCTGAAGACACTATTACCAGGTAATCTAACCAAAGTCCCCTCAATTGAATTTAATACAATCAAAGGGTATTGTACTTAGAGGAACAGATTAGTTTACAGACATAATCTTTCTCTTTTTGGGATTCATAAAATAATCTCAAACTGCCACAGCTAATATCACAGTTTGGAAAAGATTGTTTCAGCTATAACTACTATTAAAAATTCTCATCATGAAAAGTACATCTATGTGGCTTTTCAGTTTTCAATGCTTTTTCAGCACAATTATCTCATTTAATTAATTTACTGTGAAATAAGCAAAGCAGCTATTCTCACTTTCCTGATCAGATAAGTGAGAATTGGGAAGGTAAAGTAACTTGCCCCGTGTTACCCAGGAAAGCCATACATCAAAGGAGTTGGCATTCCTTTTTTTTTAAGGACTACCAACTCTGTCTGGTGCAATGCTAAGCACTAGATCTACAAATGCCAATATGATGTAATCCCTGACCTTGAGGCATCATATCCCTATCTTGCCTGCAATCTTGAATGCAAGTCTTCAAAATCTTTCCTATATGACTGAAATCACTGTAGTGACAGACTGTGGGAAAAAGTATAATGCTTTTATATTATATATTATAATGATATCAAATCAGGAGATCTACATTCTGATTCAGCTCTGGTAGGTGAGAGCTGAAACCACGCTGAGCTTCAATGTTCTCAGCCATTAAATGAGAGCAGATCTGATGTGGCATTTCTAAGGATCTTCCAGTACCAAAAATTAAATGAAATGTATAGCATTAAGAATTGATGCATATAGGCCAAAAGTCAAGATTTATGCCAATGTGTGATGAATATACCTTTTCTTACAAGACAGGTACTTTTGTAAGAAACACATTTTAAAACCCCCTCTCCCTTTTTTTAGGAGGTAGCAGGGATTGAACCCAGGACCTCGTACATGGGAAGCAAGAGCTCAACCACTGAATTGCATCCACTTCCCAAGTATGGCCTTTTGATTAGGTTAATTCAGTTAAGACATGGCCCAGGGTGGGTCTTAATATTCTTACTGGAGTTCTTTACAAGCGGGATGAATATGCAGAGAGAGATATGAATGCACATGTCCAAGAGCATCCACAGTAGCAAGAAGCTGAAAGCAGCAAAACACAGAAGAGAAGGGAGAGACCAGCAGACACTGCCATGTGCCTTGCCATGTGACAGAGGAGTCCAGGATGACAGGCAGCTGATCTTCAGGAGGAAAACATTGCCTGATGATACCTTGATTTGGACATTTGTATCAGCCTCAAAACTGTAATCCATAAGCAAATAAACTCCCATTGTTAAAAGCCAACCCATTTTATGGTATCTGTTTTGAGCAGTTTAGTACACTAACAGATTTTGAAAACAGAAGAGTGGATTGCCTCTATTGTGAATACAAAAAAACATTAAAGAGGCTTTGTAATAGGGTAATGAGTAGAGCCTGGAATAATTGTGAGGTGATTGAAGGAAAAGATCTAAATTGCTTTGAAGTAGTTGGTAGAAATATTGATGCTAAAGGTATTTCAGATGAGGCCTTATAAGGAAATGACCCATGTGTCTTTGCAAACGGGAAGAAAGGTGACTTATTTTTTTATGGAGGTACTGGGGATTGAATCCAGAACCTCGTACATGGGAGGCAGTCACTCAACCACTGAGCCACATCCACTCCCAAAGATACAAAATTTTAAAAAACTAAATGTTTTGATAATAGTAGTTGGTTTATTTATTACTAGTATAATTTCAAGCCATACAAGTTAGTGCCACACAAGTCTCAGATACCATAAATTAAAACAAAAACTTCACAAAATGATTTTTTCAACAAATATGTATTGAACTCCTTGCCCTCAAGGAGATCTGATTAGCGAGAAAAGGAGAAAATTAGGCATAAATAACCAATTATAATGTACATGTCTAATAAGAACAGTTAGGTCTTAAGAGATGGAATGGCATCTCTCCATAAACACGATATGGAAATTAGAAAGACAGTGGCACAAGTTGAAGTGCGAATAGCCAGCAGACGGCCTGTTGGCTGTTTCCTGAGAGACCTGACAGGGCATTCTTACCTTACCTTATTGAATTTCAGGTTCTAGCCCTCAGATTTGTAAACTCAAACATGAATTTTATCATTAAGTGGAGAGTAGATCCATCCTTCAGAGGGGTACATGCAGATTCCAATATGGATAAATGAAGTCAGCATACAGTGTCATTTTATTCATTAAGGACAAGAAATGTAACTGTCACTGGGCATCCAAGATTCCTGTGCTGAAACCGAGAGAATGCATTTACAGGGCCTGTCTGGTCATCTCCTCACCACAAATACCATAAATTGAGGCTTCAATTTATGGCTCAAAATGTGCATTAGTGGATACTGCAAGGGTTGCAGAAATATGAGTGGCCTACATTAATTGTGAATAAAAGATTAAAATTGTCTTGGGCAGAATTTCTTCAAATTACTGATCTTACAAACGATTTTTAGAATGCTAGTAATTTGAGAAGGCATATTGAAAAGTACCTGGGCAGATTCCTGAAGGAAAGAATTCAGTAAACTAATCTACAAGTCTGAGGGGGTAGCCTAATTATTGACTCAAAAGGAACAAACTGGTTCTCTCAAATTTGAAAATATTCCTAACTACAGGAAAAGTTAAGTGCTTTTGAATTGCTATGCAGCAAAGAGGAAGTGAGCAGACTCAGGTAACACCACCTCACATCTATGGCACACACTGAAGGCATCTCTAGGTTGTGCACATGTGGTTAGCTCTGTCTACGTCACCCACGCCCTCCCTACTTTATGTGGTTCACTCTCCTATTTATCCTTCAGGTTTCAACTCAGCCATCAATTCTAGCTCACCTTTCCTGAGCCCACATTTGGAAACAATCCATGCCCCCTCTTTCTGTCTCCCACATTACTGTGTTTCCTCTGTCACTCTGTATTAAAGGTGTTTGTTTACTTGTCTCAGTTTTCTTCTATCCTGTAAACCCAGGTCTCTCTTGCTTATGGTTACACCCCAGAACCCAAAGCCATGCTGGCACATAGTTGGACTCAATAAATACTTTCTGAATGAATTCAGTGAGGGTCAGATGCTAGCTAGTAACTGGAAATCCTGAAAGTCTCAGTGAGAATTGATGACTTTGCCAGGAGGAACTTGTTGAGGAACCCTAGAGCAGATGGCTGAAGCCTGGCTTTTGCAGTTTGTTTTAGTTTTCTATTGTTGCTGTAACAAACTGATAACTGGAAAATGTGCTTACTAAAAGTTCTTCACTTTTAAGCAGCTCTGAAAGTCCTAAAACTAATTAAGCTGGTTTTCTATTAATCTAATTTTGAAATTTACTCTTTGTACTTAGTTCCCTGAAAGATATTAACCAGAAGTTCTCAGTTTTGCTTACGGGAATAAGATAACATCATGGACCACTTCCCCCATCTTCAAAGCCAACAGGGTGGTCAAGTCACTCTCACACTTGGAATCTCTCCTGCCTCTTCTCCCACCACAGATAATCCAGTGTAATCCATTTATTTTAAAGTCAGATGATTAGCAATCTAAATTCCATCTGCAACCTTTAATCCCTTTTGCCATTTGAATATAACACATTCACTGGCATAACAGTGGGGTGAAGATAACTGTTAAAGCCTCAAAAATTCTTCTTTCATCATCTAGCAAGGATAAGGGAATGTGTTTTCTCTGATGTGAAGCATAATGACTTACTAGCTCTTCTAAAGCTTGAAAAGAAAGCATAAACATAATGGACATTTAAAGACCACAGAAGAGGGGAAGCAGATGTGGCTCAAACGATTGAGCTCCTACCTGCCCACATGGGAGGTCCCAGTTCAGTTCCCAGTAACTCCTAGAGAAGATGAGCAAGACAGCGAGCTGGCATGACAAGCAGGGCAGCAAGAGACACAACAAGATGATGCAACAAAGACACACAATGAAGCAGGGAGCTGAGATGGCTCAAGTGATTGCGCACCTCTCTCCCACGTGGGAGGACCTGGGTTTGATTCCCAGTACCTCCTAAAGAGAAGACGAGCAGACATAGAAAGCACACAAGGAATGGACACAGAGAGCAGACAGCAAGCACAAAACAATGAAGTGGGAGGGAGTAAATAAATAAAGTAAATCTTAAAAAAAAAAATAAAGACCACAGAAGAGCACAGTCACAAAATGAGGAACAGGAAGTTTTACACATCACTTCCTCCACCAGAAAAGTGAGTAAGTCTGGTAAAGACATTGCAGTTAACTAGATTATACATTTGGAACCACAGGAAAGCTGGACTAAGAGAGAGACTGTGAAGATTTCAGTTTTTGTAAGTGAAGAGGAGTGTGAATCTGTGACTAGCCACATTTCTCAGCCCAACCCCTGCAGCTGTGAAAATGGTGGTGGCTGCAGAAATGCAGTTCAGGAACAGCAGCCCAGGAATGGATATCTGATTCAGGGTATGCAGAGGAGACCTTGTCCTCCAAAAGTTGGGTTGGAAGTTAAGGACAGTCTGGGAGATCCAGCCTTGGCTTCAACCTTGACAGCAGCAGCTTGTTTCCCACAGTCATTTACCGATAGACTTGGAGAGACAGTACACTTTGTGTTTGTGTGGGGGGGGTGTGGGTATTAGTATTTTTTATCTGAGACTGTTCCCAGCTTTTAAAAAAGGAGTGGCAGGGGCCCATGTTTTGCTGGATTCTAAGGAAAGACAGCATCTTAAAGCTTCTAAATCTATGAGGGCCCATGAGTCCCAGCCCCAGACTGACCAGAGAGAAGCAGAGCATGGAGTCTGGATCCACACATGCCTCCCTTGGTCCACTGCACTCTTGCTTTGATGGGAAATCAGGAAGCAAGATCACCTCTGTTCTTCCTGTGTTTCTGTTAGACTTTCAATAGTTTTGAGTTGGTTATTTTAATTACAGGGTGACCATGCCAGCACTCGTTTTCCTCCTTTAAGTAACTGTGATTGAAAAATCACTCCTTCCCCAGCCTGTGCACCAATTATGGTAGCACTATCCTTTCCAATTAAACTTGCTTTTTACTGCTTTAGGAATTTGAGTGTGGGGGGAAAGGGAAGAGGTACAGGGGAGCTGATTTCTCCTTCAACTCTTTCTATTTCAGTCACAAAAGGGGACAGTGCAGACATTCATTTGGCTGCATTTCTAATTTCCTGTTACAGCTGTCCATGTCTTAGAAAAGAAAAATAAAGGAAAAACAAACACTTATTATTCCTGTGTCAAAATACTAATCTTTATTTCAGTTTATTTTTTGCCTGTTTATACTTCTAAGTCTATAGGATGGATCATATACTGCTAGGAAAACTCATCTGTATGCATTTATATTTGAACACCATTACCAGTACTCTTAACTAAATTAAATCTAGATTGCTCATAGCAACTATTGAAAGGAGGTTATTGATTTTTTTTCCTAATGTTCAGGACTAAAATTTCTGTCCTGTTAATTTTTTCACATATGAATATTTATTTCTATAAATTATATGTTTATAGATACAAATACACTTTATGATAGAAAAATATTTATTCATTGGGAATACTATAAATGAAGGATTTTAATATCCTTTCAATGGATGTAGCTTGTTTTTATGGAAAACATCAGTGAATCATTGCTTTGACAATATCAGATTCATAATAATCACCTTTTGTTGAGTATTTGCTATGTGCCAGCCCTGGTGCTAGGGGCTAAAATTTCAGAGATGAGTAAGATGCAATTCTGCCCTCAAAGAACTCATATGCAATAACAAAAACAGGTTTATACCCAATTTAGAGGTCATTGGAAACCAAATATTAACGCAAAATAAGAATTATCTAGAAAGAAATTACAATAGTATGAATGGGGTACACAGTTGGCAGTCCTCTTTAGAGTTGGCCTCAAAGCTGGGTAAAACTAATTAAATACACAGACAGTTAAGGGAAGTTTAGGTGGAACAGAATATGAACAATTCATTTAACATAGTCACTGAAGAATAAGTGAGAATAAGAAAGCCTTGTCTTCAAAGTGAAGAGAGAGGATGAGATTTACTTGTTTGAACATCTAAATGTCAGACTTTGTGTTAAGCACTTTATTAACAACAGTATAGGGGAAGAGACATAGCCTAGCCCACAGTTACAGTAAGGCATGATAAATATCAGAATAGAAGTGCACACAAAGTTTAAAACTACACAGAAGAGGGCACTTTAGTCAGCTCTGCATGTTAAAAAGTAATACTTTAGCTGAGAAATGCAATTAGTTTAAAGGGTTTTCTTGGGAAACAGTGAAGTCATGGTGGAGAACTGCAAGCTGAGTTGATGAAGACAATATATTAACCCACTAGGCACTACATTATAAAAGGTACTTGAAGAAGTAGCTTGATATAGTATGTATGATTGTATTCATGGGAATGTTTATGCCATCCTGGAAATTTATAACAAAGTATTTAAAATTTCTTATGTATATTGCGATAAATGCATTCTTTGTTTTGGTAGGGGTCGCAGCTATGAAGTATCTTCTGGTGGAAGACTTCTTTCAACTCATTACCTTTCCTTCAGCTACTGGTTCTATTTAGGGCTCTCTACTGTAGGATTAATGTACGTAAGGAAAGACCAAGGCCAGTAGATACAATATATCTTAATATGCTATCTGGAAATGCCTCTTCGTATTTGAGAATTTCTCTACCAGCATATGTATATGCATTATTTGTGTGATTCCTTGTTAATATTCTTAAAATAAATAACTTGTGAGAAGGAGAGATAACTTTAAAAAAATCATTTTTTTACCCAACATTTCCATACCTAAGAATTTTTCTTGAGGAAATAGAAATGAAAAAATATGTGTAACAGTGTTAATTACACTTTTTTAGGAACAAAAGCAAACTACAGCCAAAGAAAACATGCATCAACTTGATGGAGAATTACACAGCCATTAAAAATAATATTCGTATAAAACATTTACATGAAAATAACATCATTCAAAATAGCCTCAATAGATAGTATATTGGATCAAAACAGATTTTTTAATATGACAGTCAGAATTAAATCACATTTAGTTGCTTACGAACTGCTATGAGCTTGGGATCAGTCCTTACCCTTACTTAGCCTCTGTTTTCTCATTTGTAAAAATAGGAATACCAGTAGTGTTAATTCTATCTCATGTGAGCAATTCTTTGGTGACTGGAATTCATTTATTATAAAACTATTATTGGAATGTCCTATTAAAAAATTTACATGAAAGTTTACTCTCAAAAATTTACTCTCAAAAATTGTCATCTTCTTTACAACATATTTGCATTTCAGATTTAAATTTTATGTGCCATCATTGGAATAACTAGCAGAAGCCACAGCTATGTTGTGAAGTATTTTGCAGTACTGGATAATTATGCAATCTTTCTGTTGGATAAGGCTTAAAAATTAAAATTTAAGGCTAAGCAATTGAGATAGTGTTAATCATTTATGGAAATTGTGATTTTCATTGTATTTTTCTGCATTGCATTCATTATTCACCATCATATACCATTTTTCTTAAGAGAGTTTAACTGAAGTTTCATTAGGATTTCAAGAGAATTAAGAGAGATTGAACTATTAATAGAATATGAAAGGCAATAAAGATAAATCACACAAAAGAGAAAAAGAAAGCTAAATCAGTGAAAGAATGTAAAGAGGCCAAATGAAATGGGGGGGGTGATGAACTGGAATAATAAATCTTAGTATAATTTTCACAGAGGGCTGTGATTCCAGATAATGTGATATGAGAGCTATAAACAACATTTAATATATTTGGAAGTCTCATTTCACTTTAGCAATTCTAAATCTGTAAAATTTAGAAACACTATTTGGTCCTGAGATAATATGACTTGCTGTGTCTGTTCACAGATTTGTCTCTGAAAGCTATGATTTTTTTTTTTTTAATTACTAAGCTTATCACACTGCCACCATGCTTTTGTGATGGATAGCTGTGAAGGATATCATATTTGACTAGCTAGTTTATTTGTTCTTACATCATTGGTAGCACTGGATGAATATTATCAATACCAGCAGTCATTTTTATTGCCTCTTTTATAAGTTTATTAGGAGATTTATATTTTACCTGGAGGTGTTTTTGTTCATAATTGGTGCTATTGTTGTAGAATTTGAGAGAGGTTCATTTATTTGCCTATAGAGAGGCCAGGACTCAGGAATGATTTTGAGAAGGAAAAATGGTTTATTGACAGCTGGCTGGACTCGGGAGCTTCCTGTTGCAAACCCAAGTCCCAAACAAGACTTTTGAGTTTCTTTTATACAGAGAGGAAAGGTTAAATGGTCCTTGTGTTTCAGTTCTCAATAGGCTTGAATTAGCATATATATCTTCCACATCTTAGGTAAGCTTTTAGCATGGACTTCTGACATAATAGATAAGCTTTTAGCATATTTGGTTTGCATTTCCCCTGAATACTTTAAGTTTATAGACCTTGCATTGTTAAATTGTTTCCTGGGACTGGAGTCGTTGCCATGGTCACCAAGGGCAGGACTGAAGCCTCTTACTGTCCCACACCCACAAGTCAGGACAGACAGCTTAGGTTATCTCTGAAGAGACAAACATTCCATAGCCCACATCACTATAAATTTGAAGGATTTCAGTAGTAGATCCCAATCTATTTCTATCCAGATAATTGGGGGTGAGAGTCCGATGTGTTTCTTAATTGTAAGGCACAGATAATTTTTTTTAAAGATTTCTTTCTTTCTTTCTCCCCCCTACCTGCCATTGTCTACTCTCTGTGTCCATTCACTGTGTGTTTTTCTGTGTCTGCTTGTATTCTCATTAGGTGGCTCCAGGGACTGATCTTGGGACCTTCCAGAGTGGGAGAGAGGCAATCATTCTTTTACACCACCTCAGCTCCCTGCTCTGCTACATCTTCTTATTGTCTCTCCTCTGTGTCTCTTTTTGCGTCATCTTGCTGTGCCAGCTCTCCATGTCAGCTGGCACTCCTGTGCAGGGCGGAATTCCTGCGCAGGGCAGTACTCCCTTGTGGGCTGGCACTCCACATGGGCCAGCTCGGCACATGGGTCAGCTCACCTTCACCAGGAGGCTTTGGGCATTGAAACCTGGATCTCCAATATTGTAAATGAGAGCCCAACTGCTTGAGCCATATCCATTTCCCTTAAGACAATTTTAATTTCTTATTCACTTGATGCTTTTCATGACTAACTGAAGATTAGGCACAAACTAAAGATTTCATAATTAGGGGGATACTATAGACAGTCAAGTCATGTCCTCACATGTCCCAATTTTCCTGGGGCTTAGGATCATCAATCAGCTCTGAATTTGTCACTAAGTAGGCAAAATTAAATCTCTAATTATTGATCCATTGCTCTTATCATTGATATAGCCAGGTACAGTCATGCAGTGAGTAATACAATGTGACTATAATGGAAGTAGTTGTGTTTTTCACTGAAAAAAAAAATAGAACTAGTAGAATAAAGAGCAGAGTCAGAGAGAAGAGGCCAACTGGTAGCTCTCATATTTATGTTTTCACTCATTGTTGTTTGATCTCTAGGTAAGCCTCTGCTTTCACTTGGTTTTTTGCTTGTGTACCCTCTTTCTGGTAACCCTCCCTCTTTACACCTATGGGAATTGAAATTTCTCTGCCTGAAATTCCTGCATAACTCTTGGGAGTATATTTACAAGTAAACAAACAGTCTTCAACTTTGCAAAGACTCTGTGGTAAGAAATGCAAACTCAATTTTTTTTCTATTGCACTATTTGACTTACAGCATTTGCCAGGCATATCAAATAAACACTTGCATATGAAAAACACAAGGCTTCCCTCTTCCACTTCCCCCTAAACACATATACACATACACATAGAAAAGCATATTAGCAATGGGCCTACCATACAACAAGCACAATTACTTTCTTTCCTTTGTTTAGGAATTTAGGACAGTGTGTTATCCACCACCAAACAATGCCTTAGGGAATTAATAGGCTAAGCAAAAGACAGGGAAAGAATAGCTCAGTCATTAGAAATATGAACTTTGGTGTCAGACCTTGTGTTGAATTCCAACTTCACTGTTTAGCAGCTTTGCTTCCTTAGAAAAATTATGTAAACTCTGATTCTCAGTTTCCTCATCTATAAAGTAGGGAGAATACTATTTACTGGAACCCCCCTTGGGTTCAGGGGAGAGGAAAGGCTGTGTAACTGATAGAAAAGGCTGAGCAAAAGTATCCTTTCTCCCTCAGCTTAGGGGAGACTCAACAGAGTTAGAAATAACTCACCATGCATATGCAAATGTGTGTGAATGTAGTAGTGTAAATACTTTATCTCAAAATTGGAAATAAGAAGAGTTAAGAGGACGAAAACAGAATTTTGAAAGGGAAAGAAATACATAGGCATTGTTGTAAAGATTGTAGTTTGGAGTCAAGATAAGTGTGAATCCTCATTTCATGACCTACCTGTCCTCACTGAGTGTTGGAAACTGAGGCACAGTGATCTCCCAAAGAGAGATTTACTGTTCCATGGCTACACTTGCAACCTAAGGAAAGCGGTAATTAAGAGTTCCCAGCAAACAGGATGAAGTTGTGAAAGGTTGAAAGAAAAGATAAACAGATAACATTTGTGTAGTAAATAGAGCACTTAAACCTTGTAAACTTGAATAAGAATTTTTCAATTCCTAAGACTATGAGTAATGTTGATGGTTAACTGCAGGTTGTTACCTCAACTCACTTAAACTGGGGTATATTAAGAGTCTCTCTCTCTCTCTCTCTCTCTGAGTCTCTCTCATGAGTCTCTCTCTCTGAGTCTCTCTCTTCAGGCTTCTCTCATCAGTCAATCGCTCTCTCTATTAGGAGTCTCTCTCTCTCTCATTATGAGTATCTCTCTCTCTCTCTGAGTCTCTCTCTCTCTCATTATGAGTCTCTCTCATCAGTCTCTATCTCTATTAGGAGTCTCTCTCTCATTATGAGTCTTCTCTCTCTCTGAGTCTCTCTCTCTCTCTCCTTATGAGTCTCTCTCTCTCATTATGAGTCTCTCTCTCTCTATTATGAGTCTCTTTCTCATTGTGAGTCTCTATCTCTCATAGGTCTTTCTCTCTCATCACTCTCTCTATTAGGAGTCTCTCTCTCTCTGAGTCTCTCTCTCAATTTGAGTCTCTCTCATCAGTCTCTCTCTCATCAGTCTATCTCTCTAGTAGGAGTCTCTCTCATTGTATCTCTCTATTATGAGTCTCTCTCTCATTATGAGTCTCTCTTATCAGTCTCTCTCTATTAGGAGTCTCTCTCTATTATGAGTCTCTCTTCAGGCTCTCTCTCATCAGTCTATCTCTCTCTCTATTAGGAGTCTCTCTCTCTCATTATTAGTATCTCTATTATGAGTCTCTCTCTCTCATCAGTCTCTCTCTCTCTCTCTATTAGGAGTCTCTCTCTCATTATGACTCTCTCTCTTTCTCATTAGTCTCTCTCCTCTCTATTAGGAGTCTCTCTCTCATTATGAGTCTTCTCTCTCTCTGAGTCTCTCTCTCAATTTGAGTCTCTATCTCTCATCAGTCTCTCATCAGTCTCTCTCTATTATGTGTCTCTCTCATGAGTCTCTCTCTCATTATGAGTCTCTCATTATGAGTCTCTCTCTCTCTCTCATCAATCTCTCTCTTTCTCTCATCAGTCTCTCTCATCAGCTTCTCTCTCTATTAGGAGTCTCTCTCTCTCTCTCTCTCTGTATTATGAAACTCTCTCTCATTATGAGTCTCTCTATTATGTGTGTCTCATCAATCTCTCTTACTCTATATTAAGAGTCTCTCTCTCTCTCATTGTGAGTATCTCTCTATTATGAGTCTCTCCCTCTCTATGAGTCTCATCAGTCTCTCATTCATCAGTCTCTCTATTAGGAGTCTCTCTCTATTATGAGTCTCTCTCTCTTCAGGCTCTCTCTCTCTCATCAGTCTATCTCTCTATTAGGAGTCTCTCTCATTAGTATCTCTATTATGAGTCTCTCTCATCAGTCTCTCTATTAGGAGTCTCTCTCTCTTATTATGAGTCTTCTCTGTCTCTCTATTATGAGTCTCTCTCAATTTGAGTCTCTCTCTCTCATCAGTCTCTCTCTCTCTCATCAGTCTATTATGTGTCTCTCTCTCATTATGAGTCTCTCATTATGAGTCTCTCTCATCAGTCTCTATTAGGAGTCTCTCTCTCGTTATGAGTCTCTCTCTCTCATTATGAGTCTCTCTATTATGAGTCTCTCTTCAGGCTCTCTCTCATCAGTCAATCTCTCTCTCTCTCTATTAGGAGTCTCTCTCTCTCATTATGAGTCTCTCTCTCTCATTATGAGTATTTCTCTATTATGTGTGAGTCTCTCATTATGAGTCTCTCTCTCTATTAGGATTCTCTCTCTCTCATTGTGAGTCTTCTCTCTCTATTATGAATCTCTCTCATTAGTCTCTCTCCTCTCTATTAGGAGTCTCTCTCATTATGAGTCTTCTCTCTCTCTATTATGAGTCTCTCTCTCAATTTGAGTCTCTATCTCTCATCAGTCTCTCATCAGTCTCTATTATGTGTCTCTCTCTCTCATGAGTCTCTCATTATGAGTCTCTCTCTCTATTATGTGTCTTTCTCATCAGCCTCTCTCACCAGTCTC
Source organism: Dasypus novemcinctus (assembly GCF_030445035.2). Lineage (NCBI taxonomy): Eukaryota > Metazoa > Chordata > Mammalia > Cingulata > Dasypodidae > Dasypus > Dasypus novemcinctus. The sequence continues at coordinate 52,107,615 of NC_080686.1, forward strand.
TCTCTATTAGGAGTCTCTCTCTCATTATGAGTCTTCTCTCTCTCTCTCTTCATTATCTCTCTCTCTCTATTAGGAGTCTCTCTCATTATGAGTCTTCTCTCTCTCTCTCTTCATTATCTCTCTCTCTCTATTAGGAGTCTCTCTCTATTATGAGTCTCTCTCTCATCAGTCTATCTCTCTCTCTATTAGGAGTCTCTCTCTCATTAGTATCTCTATTATGAGTCTCTCTCTCTCATTATGAGTCTCTCTCATCAGTCTCTCTCTCTCTATTAGTAGTCTCTCTCATTATGAGTCTTCTCTCTCTCTCTCCATTATCTCTCTCTCTATTAGGAGTCTCTCTCTATTATGAGTCTCTCTCTCATCAGTCTATCTCTCTCTATTAGGAGTCTCTCTCTCATTAGTATCTCTATTATGAGTCTCTCTCTCTCATTATGAGTCTCTCTCATCAGTCTCTATCTCTATTAGGAGTCTCTCTCATTATAAGTCTTCTCTCTCTGAGTCTCTCTCTCCTTATAGTCTCTGTCATTATGAGTCTCTCTCTATTATGAGTTTCTCATTATGAGTTTTCTCTCTCTCTCTCTATTATGAGTCTTTCTCAATTTGAGTCGTTCATCAGTCTCTCTATTATGTGTCTCTCTCATTATGAGTCTCTCTCTCATTATGAGTCTCTCTCATCAGTCTCTCTCATCAGCCTCTCTCTATTAGGAGTCTCTCTCTCTGTATTATGAGACTCTCTCTCATTATGAGTGTCTCTCGCTATTATGTGTCTCTCTCTTCAGTCTCTATCTCTTCAGTCTCTCTCACACTCTATTAGCAGTCTCTCTCATTATGAGTCTTCTCTCTATGATGAGTCTCTCATTATGAGTCTCTCTCTCATAAATCTCTATTATAAGTCTCTCATCAGTCTATCTCTATGAGTCTCTCTCTCTCATTATGAGTATTTCTCTATTATGAGTGAGTCTCTCATTATGAGTCTCTCTCTCATCAGTCTCTCTCTCATCAGTCTCTCTCTATTAGGATTCCCTCTCTCTCTATTATGAATCTCTCTCATTATGTGTTTCTCTCTCTCATTAGGAGTCTCTCTCATTATGAGTCTCTCTCTTATCAGTATCTCTCTCTCATCAGTCTCTCTCTCATTTGAGTCTTCTCTCTCTTTCTCTATTAGGAGTCTCTCATTATGAGTATCTCTCTATTATGAGTCTCTCTCTCTCATTATGAGTCTCTTGGTCTCATCAGTCTGTCATTCATCAGTCTCTCTCTATTAGGAGTCTCTCTCTATTATGAGTCTCTCTCTCTTCAGGCTCTCTCATCAGTCTATCTCTCTATTAGGAGTCTCTCTCTCATTATGAGTATCTCTCTATTATGAGTCTCTCTCTATTATGACTCTCTCTCATCAGTCTCTCTCCTCTCTATTAGAAGTCTCTCTCTCATTATGAGTCTTCTCTCTCTCTGAGTCTCTCTTTCTCAATTTGAGTCTCTCTCTCTATTATGAGTCTCTCTCTATTATGAGAGAGAGTCTCATAATAGAGAGACTTACAATGAGAGAGACTCATAATGAGAGAGAGTCTCATAACAGAGAGAGAGAGAAGATTCATAATGAGAGTCCTAATAGAGAGGGACTGATGAGAGAGAGACTCATAATTGAGAGACTCATAATAGAGAGATACTCATAATGAGAGAGACTCCTAATAGAGAGAGACTGATGAGAGAGAGGAGACTGATGAGAGAGAGACTCATAATGAGAGAGACTCATAATAGAGAGAGAGAATACTCATAATGAGAGAGAGAGACTCCTAATAGAGAGAGAGACTGATGAAAGGGAGAGAGAGACTAATGAGAGAGAGACTCATAATGAGAGAGAGTCATAATAGAGAGAGATACTCGTAATGAGAGAGACTCCTAATAGAGAGATCGACTAATGAGAGAGAGACTGATGAGAGACTCATAATGAGAGAGACTCATAATGAGAGAGACTTATCATAGAGAGAGAGAGAAGACTCAAATTAAAGAGAAAGAGACTCCTAATAGAGAGAGAGACTGATGAGAGATAGAGAGACTCATAATAGAGAGACTATAATGAGAGACTCATAATGAGAGAGAGACTGATGAGAGAACCTCATAAGAGAGAGAGACTCAGAGAGAGAGAGATACTCACAATGAGAGAGAGAGATTCCTAATAGAGAGATAGACTGATGAGAGAGAGACTGATGAGATGCATGAGAGAGAGACTCCTAATAGAGACTGATGAGAGAGAGACTTTTAATAGAGAGAGAAACTCATAATGAGAGAGAGCCTCATAATATATATAGAGAGAGAAGACTCATAATGAGAGACTCCTAATAGAGAGAGAGACTGTTGAGAGAGACTGAGAGACTCATAATGAGAGACTCATAATAGAGAGAGACTGATGAGAGACTCATAATAGAGAGACTCATAATGAGAGAGACACATAATGAGAGACTCATAATAGAAAGAGAGAAGACTCATAATGAGAGAGAGAGAGAGAATCCTGAGAGAGATAGAGAGAGACTGATGAAAGAGAGAGACTGATGAGAGTCAAAATGAGAGAGAGACTCATAATAGAGAGAGATACTCATAATGAGACTCCTAATAGAGAGAGAGAAGACTCATAATGAGAGAGATTCCTAATAGAGAGAGAGACTGATGAGAGAGAGACTCATAATGAGAGAAAGAGAGATTCATAATAGAGAGATTATGAGTCTCTATTATGAGTATCCCTCTCTATTCTGAGTCTCTCTCTCATTACGAGTCTCTCTCATCAGTCTCTCTCTCCCTTAGGAGTCTCTCTCTCTCTCATTATGCATCTCTCTCACTCTATTATGAGTCTCTCTCATTATGAGTCTATTTTGAGTCTCTCTCATTATGAGTCTCTCTCATTATGAGTCTCTCTATCTCTTATGAGTGTCTCTCTCTCTCATTGAGTCTCTCTCCTCCTCTGAGTCTCTCTCTCTCTCATTAAGAGTCTCTCTCTCTATTATGAGTCTTTCTCTCTCTCATTATGAGTCTCTCTCTCTATTATGAGTCTCTCTCTATTCTGTGTATCTCTTTCTATTATGAGTCTCTATTATGAGTGTCTCTTTCTGTTATTAGTGTCTCTATTATGAGTCTCTCTCTCTATTATGAGTCTCTCTCTCTCTCTCTCCCCCTCCCCCTCTCCCTCTTCTCCTCTCACTTTCCCTCTCTCCCTCTCTCCCTCTCCGTCTCTTCCTGTCTCCCTCCCCTCTCCTTTTTCTCTTTCTCCTATACCCAATACCCTAAGGGTCCCAATCTCCAACATCTGGCACCCAATGTGAGAAAGAGTCTTCCAAATCAGTCAGGAACTGTGGAAAAGACCTTGTCGAGGGTCATGTGTGACGTCCATAGCAGTGTGACTTAAGTCTTTTTTTAGGTAAGTAACATTTTCCGTGAAGTCATCAGGGTAATGGGTAATCGTACTGGCCTTGTGGGAGAGCAATCGCAGTGATAAAAACCTTGTTGAAAGATAGTGGGGTGCCTGTAAAAAGTTGTGAGTTAATAGAATTGTTTGCTTTAATACAAAAGTATTGTAGTTGGTTTCAGCCTCAGGGATATAATGTCTGAAATTTAAAACAGTGGAAACATGTAAAGAAAGCTTTATGAAGAGCATATCAGAAAGGGGAATCCATTCCTTTATCTGCGTGGGCTTTGTGTCAGCAAATTGCTGCCACCTTAGATCCTTTACAATCAGAGGAAGATGATGAAGAAGAAATTATTGTATTTTCAAAACCCATAGACAAACAGAAAATGGAGGGCCATTTGAAAGAACTAAATTCTTAGCCAAAAGGCAGAGGAGAATCTCCTGGCTTTATGCCTAATCCTAGTACTAATCCTTTTGTAGCTAAAAAGACAACTGTCTGCGGTAATGAAATATCCAATCTCCATATATCTCACCCAGACGCTTATCCTACCTCATATCCAGTTCAACATACTGTGCCTGATAAACCGCCACTTATGGCTGCCCCAACCTCAGCAGATATGGCAGACGCTTTACCATGTGTTAAAAATATAGTTGTTTCCAACCCCACTCCTCCTCAAACACCCTTAATGTGCTGTTTATTGCAAGGATCTCGACAAGGGGACAAGGGGATCCGAAGACCTTGCAATTCTTATCAGCCATGCAATTCTTATCAGCTTTTTTAGTTGTATCACGACCAATCCCATCAAATGCTAATAACCCTCAGGGAGGTGCTGAATTCCATCATGAACCAATACCTTTTAAACTATTGAAAGATTTAAAACAAGCTTGTGGGCAATATGGGGTTAATTCTCCATATACGTTCGGCTTAGTTCAGGGGATGGCTCAGGTAGATAGATTGATTCCTTGGGACTGGAAAATGTTAGCCCGTACTGTTCTTAGCCCTGCTGAATTCCTGCAATTTAAACTTGGTGGACAGATGAGGCTAATGTGACTGCCCGGCAAAATGCTAATCAAGATCCTCCAGTGCTTATATCAGCAGAGCAACTATTGGGAAAAGGAGCTTGGGCCCGAGTTGGCAGACAAATGCAGTATGATGATGTAGCAATAGTTCAAGTTAGAATGTCCTGCTTAACAGGTTGGAGAAAAATTTCAGCCCCTGGGAAACCTGTACAACTCTTTGCTAAAGTTATACAAGGAGTAAATGAGCCATATGTAGAGTTTGTAGCTAGGCTATCAGATATTAGTCAAAAAACTACAGAAATCCCAGATGCTAGAGACTTAATTTTATTAACTCTTGCATTCGATCAAGCAAATAGAGAATGCAAAAAGCTATTAGACCCGTTAAGGCAGTGGGAGAGTCAATACAAGATTATATTAACGCTAGCCAGAACATAGGTTCCACCACCCACCAGATGGCAATATTAGCTGTGGAAATAAGGGGTAATCAAAGACCCCAGACTAAAAGAGGAAGTTGTTTTAAATGTGAGGAATCTGGTCATTTTCAAAAGGATTGCAGAGCAAATTTTGCTCAGCAACAAAATAATGGGGGAGGAAAGACCCCCTCTAAACTGTGCCCTATATGTCAAAAGGGCTTTCATTGAGCAAATGAATGTAAATCTAGATTTCATAAAAACAGTTCTTCCATTTCACCATCAGGAAACTGCTTTGCAGGCCTAGCTCAAGGCCCTTAGACAAACAATAGGAGCCTATTGGAAAGATACCCAGTCAGTAATGGCCAGCAGCATGCATCCCAGTTTCTGAATTAAGGGCAGCTACTGGAGGGAGTGCTGCTATTGACTTGCCTTCTACAGAAACTAAACTTATTACTCCTACTATGGGTATGCAAACTATACTGACGGGTGTAAAAGGCCCATTACCTCCTGAAACTGTTGGCTTAATTATAAGTAAGAGTAGCTTAACTATGAAAGGACTGCTAGTACAAACTGGCATTTTAAATTGTGATTATAAGGGAGAAATTAAGGTTATGGGGCAAGCTGTTAGTCAAGTACAAGTTACTTTGGGGCAACGTATAGCTCAATTATTACTCCTGACCTATCACAAACAGCACTCTTCCTTTTGATAGAAATGGGGAATTTGGGTCTATGGGGAATGAAATTTATTGGCAAATTTTGTAGATGATAATCGGCCTGAAGTTACTATTACTATTAATGGAAAAGTGTTTTTGGGATTAATAGACACAAGAGCTGATGTGTCCATCATTGCTAAATGATATTGGCCTCAATCATGGACATTACAAAAAGTCCCAACAGTCTTTACTGGCATTGACACTATGACAGATATTTACAACCTTATATGGCTGATGTTAGACTTAATTTATGGGGCCATAATTTACTTAGTCAGTGGGGAGCTTTTGTTCACATTCCTACATTATCTGAGCAGGAGAAAGCTTTATTTATGGATATGCAGTATAACCCTAACATATGTCAAAAAGGGGATTGTAGAGGACTTGGTTCTGTTACACTGAGACAGAATTCAGAGATACAAAATTTAACATAGGGGCCATTGCAATAAAGGACATTACTGTTCCCATAACCTGGCTTACAGAAGCACCAGGGTGGGCTGATCAATGGCCCCTGCCTGTGGAATGCCCTTCATAGTTTAGTAAAAGAACAATTATCTCAAAAACATATTGAACCCTCAAATAGTCCTTGGAATTCTCCAGTGTTTGTAATAAAAAAGAAATCTGGAAAATGGTGAATGCTAACTGATCTAAGAGATGTTAATAAGGTTATGAGCCCTATGGGGGCACTGCAACCAGAAGTTCCACAGCTCTCTATGATTCCTAAGAATTGGTCTTTGATTATTATAGATTTGAAAGATTGTTTCTTTAATATTCTTTGCATCCTTCAGATAAGAAAAATTCACCTTTTCTGTTCCTGCTATAAATAATCAATCCCCAATGCAGAAATATCAGTGGTGTGTGATTATTTCTGATTCTGAATATGTTTGCTTAACTGCTGCTCAAATTAAAACTGCTACTATCTCTGTAACTAATGAGCTTTCTCAAATGTTCTTACAATTGCAGGCATTCATTCATCAATGAGTAAATTCTTTGTACATTACCCATATTTGATCACATTCTGCTTTACCTGGCCCCTTGTCCGCACGTAATACGCAAGCTGATATTCTGGTTGGGTCTATACAGGATGCTGCCAAATATCATGCTCTAACTCATATCAATACTAAGGAATTGCAACATAAATTTCCATCTTTAACAAAATTACAAGCACAAGATATAAAACATTGTTCAACTTGTGGCCCTCTCGTGTCAGCAACATTTGATAAAGGCACTAATCCCCGAGGGCTGGCTCCAAATCAAATCTGGCAGATGGATGTCACACATGTTCCAACTTTTGGTAAATTGCAATATATTCATGTTTGTATTAATACTTATTCTCACTTTCTCTGAGCTACAGCACACCATGGGGAAAGATTTTGTCATGTTCATTCACATTTGTGGTCTGCCTTTGCAGTTATGGGCTGCCCTGCAGAAATCAAAACTGATAATGGTCCAGCTTATTCTGGCAAACAGTTTGCAACATTTTGCACTAAATATTCCATTGCTCATGTCACAGGAATTACTTATAATCCTACAGGTCAAGCCATAGTCGGTCACATCATACCCTTAAGCAATAACATTAATCAAATGTTATCAAAACAAAAAGAGGGAGATGATGGCATTATAGTACCAAAGGACCAATTGGCAAAAGCTTCATTCACTTTAAATTTCCTTAATGTATATGATTCAATAACACCTGCTGAATGGCATTATGCATTGAATAAGAATAAAGAAAAAGTATTGTGTGACTCAGCTGAATATCAGCCAATATATTGGAAAGATGTACTAACTAACACTTGGCAAAAGGGAAAGGTTAAGTATGGGGATGAGGATATGCTCTTGTCCTTACAGAAGATGGGGAACAAATTTGGCTGCCAGCTCAACGGATTAAACCGCAGATAGAGAAGAAAGAATTTTGACGATGATTTCTCCTATCCTGATCATGTTAATGGTAACTCTGGGTCATGCAGGTGAAAATCATACTTAATGGGCATATATTCCTAATCCACCTCTAGTATGTGCTCTAACATGGAGAGACCCATCATTTCCTGTATTTTTGAGTAAAATACATGTGTTTCCTGGGCCTATAAATGACAGACTACCCTTAAAACCTGATGAAGAAGGGAAGAAAATACATAATCTTACCCTTCCTTCTGATCATAGACCATTATGTATTGGAAAAAGTCCCCCTTGCATGCAAACAAAATATCAGACTATGGTTATCATGAAAAGTAATGGTACCAAATTATTAATAACTTTGTTCCCTCATATAACTCTTTCATAATTAAAAAGCAAAATTATAATTGTCCATCCTGAAAACCTGAAAAGAAAGAGGGATGGCAGGAATGCCATATAGTAAGATCTGTCATTTTTAATGATTACTATGGAATAGTGTGGGAAAGTGCTCCTATGGAGACCCCCAAAGAGTATAATGGCAGATTTATATGGTATGGACTTAACAACAAGGGTCAACAAGTTAGTAATATGCAATATCCTTTTTCAGAATCTCTGTTTGTGGGTGAACAAGTGGTATATAATAACAATTTTACTATTTGGAAAGGTAAAGGAAAATGGTTACCAACCTCATGGATTAATGACACCTATAATCTTAATATACATAAAAACTTATGGAAAGTATTTCTTGGAATTGCCCCTACTTATGAATGGATTGGTAATTACAGTCAAACAGGTCAATATCTACAATTAAATCAAACCTATCAATTGAAAGCATGTTCAGTGATCCTTTCATATTCATGAATGGAAAAATAACTATAAAAGATAATGCCTCGTTTTATAAAAATGGTGCCTTGTATACATGTCTGTCAGAAAGTGTGTTGCAGGATAGAGACACCATCACAATAGCCAGAAGACAATGAGGTATATAGATTCCTGTCCAAATGAACCGAATATGGCAGTCATCACCTGAAAGTCAGCTATTGCTCCACATGGCACAAGAAATCCTGAAATGGACAAAAGGATTTGTTGGACCCCTAATAATTAGTATAATGGACTAATTGGAATCATCACAACTGCTGCAACCACTGCTGTAGCTTCGCATGAGACTGTTCAGACTCAACAGTACGTGCATGATTGGCATAAAAATGCTAGTGATTTGTGGCATAGCCAAGAGCACATTGATGAACAGTTAAATAATCAGGTTAATGATTTAGAGTTGGCTGTTTTGCATATTGGAGATCAATTGTATAATTTAAATTTGTTAAGGAGATTGAAATGTGATTGGAATGAAAGCAACTTTTGTATTACTCTTCTTGCCTCTAATTCATCCAATATAGAATGGAAAAAAATTAAGAATCATTTGCTAGGCCATAAAAGTAATATCTCTCTGGAAATAATTGAATTACAGAGGAAAATATTAGAAATGTCTCAAAATCAAATTCATGTAACCAATGATAGGATATTTTCTCAGATACGATTTCACATATTACAAAATTTAACACAATTAATAGGTGGAAATCACAGCATTTCCTGTCAGCTTTAGAAATAGGGCTAATCATATTTTTTCTGTTGCTCATGATTCTCACCTGTGCCAGACAGTACTTTAGAAGAAAATTGCAAAGCGTAACAGACATGGGACATACGAATAATCTGGTGCTAGCAAAAGCACTTCAGTAACTTCCCCCTAGTCGAAGAGCTTAGCCAGTAGTCATGATGGGTAAGACTCTCAGAGGATGGCAACCTAAAACAGGCACAGTCACCTTGACTAAAACAAAAACGGGGAAATGTTGGAAACTGAGGCACAGTGATCTCACAAGGAGAGATTTGCTGTTTCCATGGCTACACTTGTAACCTAAAGAATGTGGTAATTGAAGAGTTCCCAGCAAACAGGATGAAGCTGTGAAAGGTGAAAGGTTGAAAGAAAAGTAAACTTTGTACATAGAGATAAGATTTTTTGAATTCCTTAGACTGAGTGATGTTGATGGTTAACTGCATGTTGCTGCTTCTCCCCACGTGCACTGGGGTATATATAGAGCCCCTTGGGAACAATAAAGTTGTCTGATTAGTCTCTACTCACAGACCCCTGATCCCAGCTCTCTCATTCTTTCTCTTTCTTTCTTTTTCTTTCACTCTCCTTTTTCTCTTTCTTTCATTCCCAATACCCTTTGGGTCCAAATCTCCAACAATTGAGAATGACTTTATTCATCAGTAAAAATGCAATAATAGTAGTTTTCTAACCAGGTGTTGTGAGAATTAACCCAAGATAATGTGTTTGAAAAGTTATTTTTATCCCATGAAGCACAATACACATTTCACTTGTGACTTTTACACATAAGAAAGTCTAGCTAATGGCCAGAACAGGGGAAAAGAGTAAATAATTTCTACCTTTCATTTATGGGCTTAGTTACCTGCTATTTTGAGAACTACCATTAATCTGGTTAATGGCCATCAGTATTAATTCAGTACAGGAAAGTGTGACCTAATTCTTATCTTCAAAGTTAAAATGTACAAGTTAGCACCTGAATATTATAGGTAATAAATCATATAATTTTACTTAAAACAAGGATATAGTTTAACTTTAAGGGCAAATAATTGTCTTAAACCATGGTTTAAGAATATGATTCTATTCATTGTTCTCCCTTTCTCTAAAGATGATTCTAAATATTTACAAAAGGATAACCAAATTCTTTCTACCTCCAAAGAAAAGAGAAGAAATTTCACCATGAAAAATGGAGGATAAAAGAACTTTTGTATAATAAGACAGGTATGATAATGGACTTTATTTTTCTGCAGGAAAATAATGGAATATTTCCTTGGGGCTTTTAATAAAAGGTCTTCCATGTCCTAAAGGATGAGGGGGAATGTCCATTGGAATACCTCATAGGCCCTAAATCACAATACTTAGAGTTACTATTTCGCAAAATTGTGTTTCACTAATGTGATTTCTTTTTATCATTCTGTTTGTGTTGTAGCTTCACCTACAAAATACATGGCATGCAGGTGTTTTACTACTCTTGCCTAATGGATTTGGCTGATGAGAACAACAAAAACCCAACAAAACAAAACAAAAAATGGAAGAAAAGCCAGAGTAGAATTAACTAAATATTTATATTCATGTGCTATTTTGAAAAATGATTTGGACTTGTCTAGTTTTGTTTTATCAGTTTCTCATTTTATAATACTATAACACTTTCTCTGTTGGTCTCACTTTACTACTGGAATATTTAAATATTTTATTAAACATTTCAAATCAATATCTGCTTTGCTTTATTTCAATATATGAAAGTTCAATCAGTATCTATAATTTGGGCCAGAAGATGCATACCTGATATCAAGGGTACACCCTTATTGTCTTAAGTTCATCAAAGGAAGTTAACAAGTATTCTTACCATAGTAAGAGCTAGATAAATGAAAGTATGACTCTGTTCAAGTACTTGCTGCTTTAGTGGCTCATCTTGAATAAACAGTTTCATTTGCCAAGGTTTTTTTAAAACCAACAATAATTAAATTGTTCCACTGGTTTCCACTGCACTGATTAGCTCTTATACAACAAGTGCAATCTTTTCCATTTAGATATCTTTGAACTTTCAACACATCCTGTTTCTGTGTGGACAGTGTGGAGAAAGGAACTTGCATATGTGTATATGGGCAGAAAGAGAAAACTGAAGAAACAAAAGACTTCCAGGAAACCAGAAATTTCTATGAAAAGCCCCAATATGTGTTTTTTAAAACACTGTGAACAATTTTTGTGAGTCACCCAACCTGACCATTAGCTATCATCCATAAATCATCTAAGATGAGGAAACTGAATGTTTAAGTAGTACTAAATGATGCATGTATTGCCATATTTTCTTATTTCTCTGACTAAACCAAGAGGCTTCCATGTAGAGTATATTTAAATAGGCTTCATATCCATGGCATTACAGTTTAGAGGAATAAGCACTAGAATTGGAGTCTGGATTCTAAGCCTGACTTTGTTTGGTGATGTTGCCTTGGGTAACTTTCTTTAATTAACAAGGCATTGTTCTCTGATATTGCCTAAAATTTCTGATGAAAGATTAGGGAATATTAAAATTAACTAGAATTGAGAAGTACAAATGTATCATCTAGAGGAAAATAATAAACATGCCCCCTCTAGGTCCTTCATGAAAACTTCAGTTTATGTTGCCTTACTGGATTGGGAAGACACAGAAAGTTTCACTGTGAGATATGGGAACATACAGCAGATAAAGTTGATTGAGAGTGACCATATTAATGAAAGGAGAAATGTAACATGGGTTATCCTAGTGTCCTTATGCTGCCCCCTTTCCACACATACCCTCCTACGCCACAGTTGGCTGAGAGGCCTGGGAGTGACATGGCTTGAGGAGAGGTCATTGAGTGATGGAGGGAGGTCAATTGCCTGAAAGTGTCAGAGGGAAGCTAGGAGCAAGCCATGGCCTTGATTTCTTTCACTAAAGTGAGCATTAGGTCTGAGCGAGCATAGGAAGAAGAGAAGGTTAAATATGGAAACCTGGGAAACAAAGAAGCTCTGTTATTACTCAAGTCATTCATCACTGAAAGTTAGAAAGTACAGGTAACCACAAAATAAGCTCACTCCAAATAAGCACAAAGATACATACTATTAACATTTTGCTGCATATCATTTCAGGCTTTTTATACACAAATCTATACATAGAATTATACTTTTAAAAAGCTAGGCTTATTCTAAAGTGCTATCAATTTTTGTTTAGTAGAAATTATATTATATTGATGGGAGGGTTTGTTTGCTTTTTAAGGTGTACAGCACTGGCCTTTTAATTTGGAGGTCCCCGTGTCATTCACATGTGCCCTTCTGGGTTGTGCTTGCCAGACAGGTCTTAAGTTGTGTTCTTTTGTTGTTGTTAAATTTTATATAATTTCTTATATAGCATTTTGAAAGGGTCAAGAAATCGGGATAGTATTTTCTTTAAGATACACTTATAATCTCTTCATTTCATGTTAGTGGGACTGCTAATTTATCACCAAGCTAGACAGTATTTAAAACTATTTGTGGAGATTTGGATGTGGCTCAAGTGATTGAGCTCACACCTACCACATGGGAGGTCCCAGGTTTGATCTCCAGTGCCTCCTGGAGAACACGAGCAAGACAGTGAAATGGCGTGACAGGCAAGCATGGTGAGCTGGTGCAACAAGATGATGCAACAAGAAGACAGAAAGAGGAAAGACAATAAGAGATACAACAAAGCAGCGAGCTGAGGTGGCTCAAGTGACTGAGTGCCTCTCTCCCACATGGGAGGTCCCAGGTTTGGTTCCTGGTGCCTCCTAAAGAGAAGAGGAACAAACAGAGAGCACACAGCAAATGGAAACAGAGCAAAGAGCAAGTGCAAACAATGCAGGGGAGGTGGGGATAAATAAGCAAAATAAATCTTCAGAAAAAGACAACTATTTGTGGTCTATATGTAGTTAATTCTAGAGATAAAGCCTCTAATATCATTTTTATTCACCACATTAACCAGCTGTAAAATGCAGACTTTTATCTATAACAGGCAAGGAATTTCAGGATTCATATATAGATAGCTGATAAAGTCATGTTAAAAAGAAGCATTTCATTATGAAAGGTCCAAGTTGTTTGTAAAACTAATCTAATTAAAAGGATGTATAAATATTCTTGGGGGGGGGAAGGCTTATGTTCTATAAACTATTTTTTACATTTAATTTTTAAAAACGTTTACTTTTTAAATACTTTCAAGCTTATAGGACAGTTGCAAAAATAATACATACCCATTCAGAGAATTCCAACATACTTCCCCACCCAGATACTGAGATCCACCAACTTTTTCTACATAATATTTGTCTTCTCATCTTTCACATAACATATATAAACATCTTTCTGTGAGTAAAAGTACATCCACTTCAATTTTAATACCCCACTAGCATTCCATTGCAGGCAGATGACAATCAATTGCTATTAGAAATTTAGTTACTTCTTTTTATTTTGTCATCTCTCTTTACTACAGTATGAGCTCTAAGAGGACAGCGTTCTCTTTCAGTTTTGTTCACTGATATATCCCAAGTGCCTATAACAGTCCCTGGCTCATAATAAATATTCAAAAACACTTGTTGAATGAATGGAAGTGGGAAACGAAAGGGTCCAGGATCAGGAACAGATCTAGATTTTTGCAAAATCTGAAGCTTATAAAACTTGGGAGTGTTTTCTTTAAGAAAAAGAATATAAAAATAACTTACTTTGGCAAATTTTACAAAAGCATGTGACTATGTGAACAAATCACTAGCCTGTTCCAGGACGTGTGAAGGACCTTGAAGCTCTTTTCATTATCATCAAGGATATAAAGGGCAGAGGTTTGAGGATTACCACATTCAAAGATTGCTAAGAAAAGGAACCAGAAAAGGAGACTGAGATGAGCCAGAAGAGTAAGAGGAAAATTTTAAAAGTATAGTCTTGATGAAGCCAAGGAGAGTTTCAAAAGGAGAGAGTCTTTATCTGTCTGAAGAAGTCACTTCTCTACTGGCTCCTTCCTCTGTGCTTCAAAACATAGTCAGTTCTCCCCTGGGTATAAACTCCCTCCTTCCTTTCAAAGAATTGTTATGACAAGCAAAAGGAAATTAAAATATAATAGTACATATTAATGTGCTTTGTGTATACACGATGAAAGTCAGATAAAACATCCACCAATCTATATGACTCAGACACGCTTTCTGAATGGAGATGAGTTATTGCAACATAGGTCAAAGGTGACGAATGGAATCCACCTGCCTCAGCAGGGGAAGCTATTACATGTAAGATACTTTCAGAATTTGCTATTCTTACTTTCTCTATTTCATCAGCAACGGTTCATTCCTTATTCTCTGACCTGTAGTTTCTCCCTCTATCTTAATGTTCCTGATTACCAACATTGTTTTTTTTTTAAGATTTATTTTATTTATTTATTTCTCTCCCCTTTCCCCCCAACCCCAGTTGTCTGTTCTCTGTGTCTATTTGCTGCGTCTTCTTCATTGTCCATTTCTGCTGTTGTCAGCGGCATGGGAATCTGTGTTTCTTTTTGTTCTTGTTGTGTCATCTTGTTGTGTCAGCTCTCCATGTGGGCGGCACCATTCTTAGCAGCCAGCACTTTCTTTTGTGCTGGGCGGCTCTCCTTACGGGGCGCACTCCTTGTGCATGGGGCTCCCCTATGCGGGGGACACCCCTGCGTGGCACGGCACTCCTGGTGCACATCAGCACTGCACATGGGCCAGCTCCACATGGGTCCAGGAGGCCCAGGGTTTGAACCAGGAACCTCCCATGTGGAAGACGGACGCCATAACCACTGGGCCAAGCCCGTTTCCCCCAACATTGTTTAAGGAGTCATCTGTAAAGCACAGAATTTAAAAGAATAGGAACAAAAATTAACAACAGAGGTATAAAATCAAGAGCAAATTTAGAATTGTGGCCTGACCTTTATGAATAATGTTGGAAATAATGTCTAAAGATTTAAATGAGCTCAGATTTGAGAAAAAATATTAAAGGTCAGAGATAATGAAGATAAACTGATGGTGGTATATGTTTTCAAGGTGAAAAAAAAAGAACATGACTTCCGTTTGACTTTCTTTTCTTTTTTTTTAAATGATCTGCAATGAAAGACTACAACAACTGAAAAGATAAAACAAGCACACTTAAGAAGGAATTGAAATCCATTCAATAGGTGAGAAATGGTAAGACCATTTAGCTATTTTCAATGCTAAACACTTTTCAGAGTATTAAAAAGAGTTGCCAATGTGGGCAAAGGACCACTGTCAGTAATCTTTGAAAAATTGCAGAGAATGGGAAATATATAAAATAAATGAATATAGGTATTTAATAACAGAAAAAAAAAGATTCTTCAAGAAACCACAAACTGGGGGAGGTTTCTCTAGTACCCCATAGAACCCTCAAATAGGTTTGATACCAAGAAAGGGGTAGAAGGCTTCCCACTAAAGCTGGCTGACTGGTCATATGCATTTAACGCTCTTCCCAAATCGCATACAAATATCAGAAGACTAATATTATAAACATGTTTTGGAAAATTCAGAAGGGATTTACTAATAATCAATCCTAACCATGAGAAATTTCTGAAATATATTGATTCTGAAACTTAACAGTATCTAAGATACTGCGGCAGTTTGAAATTATTTCATGAATCCCAAAAAGAGAAATATTATGTTTATAAACTAATCTATGCCTCTGGGTGTGATATCCTTTGATTGTATTTAATTCAGTTGAGGGGTCTTTGGTTAGATTATTTGGGAAGATTGATTTAGGACTTTTGAGGCATGACTCAGATTGAGTTTCTGCCCCCCTTTCTGGGTCTGATATAAATGGACACACAGACAGACACAGAAAAAGGAAGCCACCATGTTTTATCCTGCCAAGTAAGAAGATGACTACAGGATCCCTTAAGCATGAAACCCCAAGAGGCCAGGCCCACGGAACAGTTCAAGAGGAGATGGTGAACCCAGAAGGGAAGAGATCGGTGACCATCTTGTTTCACCACATGGCAACATGCCCAGATCAACAGTAGCTAACTTGAGTGAGAAAGTATCTCTGATGGTGCCTTGGTTTGGACTTTTCATGGCCTTGGAATTGTAAGCTTTTACCCCAAATAAATACCCTGTATAAAAGCCAACAGCTTTCTGGTACTTTGCATCGGCACCCCTTTGGCAAACTAAAACAGATACACACAAGTCCAGACTAGTGAAAGAGAATTTCCAAAATAAAAGTTATCCTAGCAGAAGAGAAGACTCACAATCAAAATAAGCAGAGATTGACTAGGAGAAATGAGCCCTGAGTTGGGATCAGATAACTAATAAATGGTAAGGAGCAGCAAATTGGTCCTCACGTTACCTGCAGGCCAGTGCCAATATGTGCTCTGGGTTTTTCCGTAATGAGAGATTTTATGCAAGAGACTCTTAAAATAGACATTGGGTCCAGAGAATGTGGGCCTTGTCATAAGACAAGGAGAGGTAAGCATCCTTAAAACAAACCATACTTACATTGTAAGGAAAGCCCACCCTCCCTTTGTCACACACAACCACTTGAGCCAAAGCTGATTTCATCCAAATTTGAGTTTCTAGCCAGGTGAACCAGAATCCTCCCACCAGTCACCAGTCCTTTTCAAATTAGGCTCTTGCCTATGAGTATGAACAAACAACCAAGAATCATCAAACCAAGAAGATGGAAAGAGAGGTACCGAGCTTAATAATTAGAGAAAATCCTGAGAAAATACAATCTAGGACTCAAAATAACTCTAAAATAAGCATATTTATTATTTTCAATGAGATTCTAGGGAGTTCTGAACAAATAAAAAATAAAATAGAGATTGCCAATAAACATTTAGGAAAAGGTTTAAGTTAATTCAAATATTTAAAATAAGAAAAAAAGAGAGGAAATAGAGAAGTGATTATCACTCCAAGGCAGCATGAAATCAGGAAGTTTAGGTCATGCCCCTAGAAACTCATTTCCTTGAGAGGTCATTGGACTGGTAGATGGGGAATACCAGCAACATGATGACTGGATTCAAGCAAGCCTTAAATAAATTATTTGATGAATCCTAAAAACAAAGAAATGATATCCTACCTCTTACCAGTGATTAATAGAATAACAAACTAATAGAAACTTGTATCACTTCATAGAAATTTCTAATTTAAGTTCCTTTCCTTCTAGATTGTAAACTTCTTGAGGTAAGACCATTTTCTGTATTGAATTTATGCTATCTCCATTCCTAGTACAGTACTTGGCAAATGATAGGTTCTGAATAAGTATTTATTGAATGATAATTAAATTTCATAGTGATTAACACAAAATCTGTGTTTAAAAGTATGTTTGATATGAAAGGAGTAGCTAGCTTCTCAGTTTGACTGGGAAAGATGTAGGAGTTTAAGCTGATTGCCTGCTGTGTTAGTTTAAAATTATTTATAAATTCCAAAAAAGATATTTGATTATGTTTGTAAATTGGTCTGTTCCTCTGGGCGTGATACCCTTTGATTGTATTAGATTCAGCTGAGATGTCTTTGATTAAATTATGATAAGACTAGGGCATGCAGGGTTGAGTCCCTAACCCCTTGGTGGGCTAATAAAACAGACTCTCACACATAGAATTAGATACACAGAGAAGAAGAACATAGAGAAAAGAGATGGCTCATTAGAAACTGCAGAGGCCCTGGAAAAAGAGATAACCCTGCATCTGCAGCTGATCTTGTGAAGAGAACAGAGCAGCTGAGCCTGGAAAGAAGGGAGTCTCAGGGAGAGAGATGAGCTCTATGCCAGTCTACAGCTGAGAGCAGAAGAAACTGGGACCACAGACCCTTAAGAGGAAAGAGGAAGCCTGGACTCTCACAGACATAGCCCACCACCTTGTCTCAACACGTGGCAACCAGACTTTGCATGGGAAAGTACCTCTTACGGTACCTTGAAAGTATCTCTTAGGTTCCTTGAATTGGAGTCTTCAGGGCCTTTTGACTGTAAGCTTCTATCCCAAATAAATACCCTTTATAAAAGTCAACAGAGTTCTGGTACTTTGCATCAGCACCCCTTAGGCTGACTAATACACCTGCTAAATATTGTTAACATTGTGACACGGTTGACAAAAGAGCTAAAGATAAAAGGTTATCATAATGAACAAATAGTGTGCAAAAACACAGAAGAGTTGTGGCAGGTTGTATTTACTAAAGATGATCACAACAATATCTTCCATCTCACATGCTTTTTTTTTTTCCAGTTTATTCCACATGCTCCTTTTACATGAGACTTTGACTTGATACTCTCCTGCTTGAGTGGTGGGGTTTATGCTTCCTCATCTTGAATCTGAGTGGGTTTGTTACTATGGTGTAGGTGCCACCATGTGACTTCCTAGACTAGGTCATAAAAAGTTATACACTTTCCATCTGTTCTCTTAGGACTTGCTCCTGGAACCCAGCCACCATGATGTGAAAAGGTCCAAGATGCCACATTGACAGCTCTAGCTGGGGTCTCAATTGTCAGCCAGCATTAATTGCCAGACACATAAGTGAACAATGACGACTATTTCCTTCAAATGAATCCAGCCTTAATGATCAAGTTATTCCTAGCCTCCAAATATCCCCAACTAAGGTTCCAGGCATTGTGGAAAATAGACAAAATTATCCCCCTGTGTCCTATTCAAATTTCGGACTCAGTTTGCCACAGGGCTGCCAATGCAAAGTACCAGAAATGTGTTGACTTTTATAATGGGAAATTTATTAGGGTAAAAGCTTATAGTCTCAAGATGGTGAAATGCCCAAATCAAGGCACCATCAGACATGCTTTCCCACCAAAGTCAGCTACTGTTTATCCTGGCATCCTGCCACTAGGCAATCAGGCAAGATGATGGGTCTGTCAGCTTCTTGCTACTTTCTCCTTGAACTCAGCTGTGGCAGATCATTCATCTCTCTCTGGGCCTCAGCTTGTTGAGCCCTTAGGGGCTTCTTTCCTTGAGATCAGCTGGGGTGAACCTGGACTCCTTTACTCACATGGCTGGAACCAATATGGCAGCTTCCTCCTCCCCTTTGTGTTTCTCTCTATGTCTCTGTTTTTATCACACCCAGCAAGAGGGCAGAGACTCACCCTGAGTCACAGATGTAGTCCAGTCAAAAGGTTCTCACACTCATAGGAATGGATTAGTTAAGAAACAAATTTTTTTCCTTTTTGGGTGTCATAAAAGAATTTCAAACTGTCATACTGACCCATAGAATTCATGGACTTAACAGAATGGCTGCTATTTTATGCCCCTAAACTTGGGGTGGTTTGTTGCAGAACATTGATAACTGGAACAACAGGAATATAGATATGCAAGTTAAGGCACATTTATTCGATGAAATATTATGCTGCCACAGTAAGAAGAATGCATATTAAAATAGAAATGAATGTTTATTATGATTGGCCTACTATTTGCTAGGGGCTTTTCTAGGTGATAGGGATGTCCCTATTCAAAGTCCCCTGTCTGATCTGTACTTTTTTATGTACCCATTGTTCAGTCCTTAGTTTTAACCATTGATGGTATCCAGAACTCTTATCTTCAGCTCTGACCTTTATCCTGGACTCCAGGCCTGCTCTCTGGAATTGGATATCCCATAGGCACCCCAAACTCCTAGTTAATAGCACCAACACCTACCAATTGTCCTAGGCCAGCAAATTGGGAGTCATTAGAGATTTCTCTCTCTCCTTATCTCTCCCCAACTTGAAAACTGTGCCTCCATGCAGTCACAATGGCCATTGATCCTACCTTCATATCGTCTGAATCCATCCCTTTTTTTCCATCCCACTGCCACTGCTGCAGCGCATGTCACTATTTTTTCCCCTGCGTTCCTAAAACAGCTTCTTGATTGTACTTCCTGCCACCATATTTCCTCAAATTTACACTGTGCAATTTTTTAAATAATGTACAAATTTAAATGTTACTTATCTGTTTAAAATCCTTCACTTATACTCTTCAGAACTAAGTTCAGGGTTCTTATCACTGTCATATAATGGAGGGAAATTAAAGACCAACATGCAAGGTTTGATCCCATTTATGTAAATGTATATACATATATCCATATGTTTATGTATGCATAGAAAGATACTATTCAATAAAAAGTCAACAGTTGTAAACTCAGGGTGTGAGGATTCAAGGTGATTTTTTTCTTCTTTATACTTTTATGTACTTGTTTATATTGATAGCCTTTTTAAAAAATTAATGTGTCTCATTTTTAAAGAAACAATAAAACACTAAAAATAGATGGGGGAGGGAAGCGGATGTGGCTCAAGTGGTTGGGCTGCCGTCTATCATATAGGAGGTCCAGGGTTTGATTCCTGGGGCTTCCTGGTGAAGGCAAGCTGGCCTGCACAGTGGGCTGGCCTGAGCGGAGAGCTGGCCCACGTGGAGTGCTGGCCTACTCAGAGTGCTGGCACAGCAAGACGACACAACAAAAAGATACACAGAGGAGAGACAATAAGAGGCACAGCATATGAGGGAGCTAAGGTGGCACAAGAGATTGAGCACCTCTCTCCCACTCTGGAAGGTCCCAGGATCAGTTCCCAGTACCACCTAAAGAGAAGACAAGCAGAAACAGAAAAACCCATAGCAAATGGACACAGAGATTGGACAACAGCAAAAAGCAAGGAGGGGGAAGGGAATAAATAAATATTAAAAAAAAAAAAATAGATGGGGGAATGGATGTGACTCAAGCAGTTGAGCACCTGCTTCCTTCATGGGAAGTCCTGGATTTGGTTCTGGTGCCTCCTAAAAACAAAAACAAACAACAAGCAACAAATGAAAAACAACTCAGGAGAGCTGATGTGTCTCAGTGATTGAGTGTTGGCTTGCCACATTTGAGGTCCCTGGTTCAAACTCCAGCCCTAGTACCTAAATAAATAAATAAATAAATGAGCCACATGAAGGCTGTCCTCTGGCCTCTGCTCCTGAAGAGAATATAACAGCAGGTCTGATGAGGAGCAGACCCATAATGATGATACTAAGCAAGCAACAAAAGAAACAAAATGAGACAAAAACTTGGATGAAAGGGAAACTGATTTATAGAGAAGACAACTTGTAACTTCTGCATTGTTATAACAGCTATGCTCAGATATAAACTCCCTACTTAGAAGTCAAGTGAAGTGCTTATACATAAAGTCAGCTGTGGGGTAACACCATTAAAGTTTACTCAAACTGCATTCCCTTTAGTTTGCACTTAAAATAAAATGTTCTGTCAACACTTATATGCTACAAACTTACTTCCTAATCTATTGTCCTCAAAAGTTCATTCTTATAATGATATATTAAATAATCTTTTATTAAATGAAAAAAAATTAAATAAGGATATTCTTCAGATCTGGCCTTGACCTCTTTGGCTTTGCTATTTTACCCCTCTCTACCGTATTGATTACCTTCATTTTCTTCACAAACTATTCTCTAAGCTGTGGCTTCTAAATCTTGATGCATCTAATTTCCTAGTTTCCTTTACCTGGACTGCACTTAACTGTGCTCTTACCTGGCTAATTCCTACTCACTCACCAAGGCTTAGGTCAGGTATGACTCTTACTAGAAGCTTTCCCTAACCATATCTTCCTGCAGCTCCTCTGTTGACTTCTACTACCACTTACCACACTGCCTCAGAGCTATCTGTTGGCTTCCACATTTGTAGGGAATCCTACATGATGGTATCCACAGAGCCCACTACAGGCAGGCATACTGAAAGCATTCAACAAAAATGTGGAGGAAGTCAAAATATCCCTATTTGCAGACGGCATGGTCCTCTAAATAAAAATCACAAAGAATCCACAATAAAACTACTGGAACTAATAGATAAATTCAGCAAAGTTGCAGGATACAAGTTAAACATGTAGAAGTCAGTTAGGTCCCTATAAACCAGTAATGAACAATATGAAAAGAAAACCAAGAAAACAATTCCTTTATAATAGTATCTAAAAGAAAAAACAACCAAAGAGGTGAAAGACTTGTTCACTGAAGACTACAAAACATAGCTGAAATAAATTAAACAAGGCCTAAATAAATGGAAAGACATCCCATGTTCATAGAATGGAAGACTTAATATTGTTATAGAGTCTAAAGTGATCAACAAAATCCATACAATCTCTATCAAAATTCCAGCAGTGTCTTTTTTTTCAGAAATGGAAAAGCTGATCCTAAAGTTCATATGGAATTGCAAGGTTCCCTGAACAGCCAAAACAACCTTGTAAAAGAACAAAATTGGAGGACTCACTTTCTGATTTCAAAACTTACTATAAAACTACAGTAATTAAAACACTATGGTATGGACTATGGCATAAAGATAGACATATAGACCAATAGAATAGAATTAAGAGTCAAGAGTTAAATACACACATCTATGGCCAGTGGATTTTCAACAAGGGTGCCAAGTCTATTCTGTGGGGAAAGAATAGTCTCTTAACAAATGGTTGAAGACATTTGAGAAAACTGGCAATCCCAAGGCAAAAGAATGAATGTTGACCCCTACCTTTCACAATATACAAAAATTAATTCAAAATGGATCAACAACCTAAATGTAAGAGCTAATATTATGAAATTCTTAAAATAAAACAGGGGAAATATATTCAGGACCTTTTAGTAGGCAATGGATTTTTAGACTTTACACCAAAAGCACAAGCAACTTAAGGAAAAATAGATAAAATAGACTTGTTCAAAATTAAAAACTTTTGTGCATCAAAGGACATTATCCAAAAAGTGAAAAGACAAGCTATAGAATGGCAGAAAATATTTGGAAACTATATATCTGATAAGGGTTTAATATCCAGAATATATAAAGAAACCCTACAACTCAACAACAAAAAGACAACCCAATTAAGAAATGGGCCAAGGATCTGAATAGACATTTCTCTAAAGATATATTCAAATGACTGATTAATATATGAAAAGATGCTCATCATTCACCATTAGAGAAATGCAAATTAAAACTACAGTGAGATACCACTTCATATCCACTAGGATATCTATAATCAAAAAGCCTGAAAATAACAGGTATTGGCAAGAATATCAAGAAGTAGGAATTCTTGTACATTGTTGATGGCAATGTAAAATGATGTAGCCACCATGGAAAACTTTGTTGGTTCCTCAGAAATTTGAACATAGAATTACCATATGACCTACCAATTCCATTTCTAGGTATATACCCAAAAGAATTGAAAGCAGGGACTCAGACAGATATTTGTGAATCAATATTCATTGCAGCATTACTCACAATAGCCAAAAGGTGGAAGCAACCCAAGCATCCATCAACAAATGAATGATTAAACAAAATGTGATCTATCCATGTTTTAGTTTTCTAGGCTGGTCAAGAAAATACAAAGGCAATGGTTTTGTAAAATCCAAGGGAATTTATTTACTTATGGTTTTGAGACTAAAAGAAAGTCCAGGGAAGTGGACGTGGCTCACCTGCTGGAGCATCTGCCTACCATATGGAGGGTCCAGTGTTTGATACCCAGGGCCTCCTGACCTGTGTGGTAAGCTCGCCCACATGCAGTGCTGCCACACACAAGGAGTGCCATGCCACACAGGGGCACCCCCACATAGGGAAGCCCCATGTGCAAGGATTGCACCCCACAAGAAGAGCTGCCCCACATGAGAAAAGCATAGCCCACCCAGGAGTGGTGTTGCACACACAGAGAGCTGACTGATCAAGAAGACATAACAACAACAAAAAAGAGATGCAGTTTCCCAGTGCCTCCTGACAAGGCAAGTGGATGCAGAAGAACACATAGCAAATGAATATGGAGAGCAGAAAATAGGGGGAAGGGGAGAAAAATAAATAAAACAAATCTTTCCAAAAAAAAAAAAAAAAAGTCCAAATCAAGGCATCAGCAAGTTGATGCTTTCTTCTCAAAGACTGTGGTGTTCTGGGGTTGGCTGCTAGTGTTCCTGGGGTCCTTGGCTTGTCACATAACAAGGCTATATGGTGACATTTTCTGTTTTCTCCTTCTTGTCTGAATTCAGCTTCTTGCCTTTGGTAGGTTTCTTTGCATCTGTTTGAATTTCATTCCTCTTGTAAAGAACTCCAGTAATAAGATTAAGACCTAGACTAACTGAGGTGACCACACCTTCTTAACTGAAGTAACCTCATCAAAAGTTCCTACTTACAGTGGGTTCACATCCACAGGAATGGATTAGATTTAAGAACATGTTTTTCTGGGACATATACAGCTTATAACCACCACACCATTCAATGTAATATTATTCAACCATGAAAAGAAATAAAGTGCCAGATGTGCTATACCATGGATGAATTTTTAAGACATCATGTTGAGTGAAATAAGCCCGATGAAAAATGACAAATATTGTATGATTTCTCTCATATGAAATACATGAAGACAGAAAGCAGAATAGTGGTTTCTAGGGGTTGCAAGAGTGGGGAGTTATTGCTAAATGAGTATGAATTCTAGTTTAGGACGATGAAAACAGTATAGAAATTGTGATAAAAGCTACATGGTATTGTCAATGTACCTAAAGTCAAATAATTGTCCACTTAAAATTGTTGAAATGATTTTTATGCTATATATATTTTACTGCAACTAAAAATAAATGTTATTTGAAAAAAAAGAATGAAGTTTTGAAACATGGAACAATATGGATGAACCTTGAAGACATTATGCTAAATGAAAGAAGCCAGGCACAAATGGATAAATACTATATGATTCCATTTAAATGGAGTATCTAGAATATGCAAATCATAGAGACAAAGTAAGTTAGAGGTTACCAAGGGCTGGAGGGAAGGGAGTTATTGCTTAATGCATACAGAGTTTCAGTTTGGGATGATGAAAAATGTCTGGAAATTGTGGTGAAGTTGCACAATATTGAGAATGTAACTGATGCCACTGAATTGTACATGTAAGAATGTTTAAAATGGCAAATATTATGTTCTCTATATTTTATAACTTAAAAAAAAAGCAGGAAAAAATGTAGTATAAGAACCATAGGAAAAGATCACACATACAAATTTCCATTTACATAAAACGTCCAAAAACGACAAATCTATACAGACAAAAAGTAGACTAGTGGTTGTCTGCGACTCAGGGTAGGAACAGGGATTAACCATAAATAAGACTGGATTGAGAGATCTTTCTGGGGTGATGGAAATGTTCTAAAACTGAATTGTGTTGACGGTTGCTCAACTCTGTAATTTACTAAAAAATCACTGACTCACTCTATACAGGTGAAATTTATGGTATGTAAATAAAGTTGTTAAACAACAACAAAAAAGCATTTCCCAAGCAATTTATTGAAGTAGGTTTGGTGAGACAAGAAAGGTCAAGGGCAAAGGATTTGACATTCCACTATCTGGGTTCAAATTCCAAATTCTGACACTGGCCAGCTGTGGAACCCTAGAAAAGTTACTTATCTTCTGTGTACCTTGGTTACCGCTTCAATAAAGTGAAAATAAAAATAACCACTTCATAAGGTTTTTATGAAGTTCAAGTAATGTGATGTCTAAACAAGTTCTGCATTGAGTAGGCATTTAATAAATGGCCATTGTTATTGTTTTCTGTTCCTCAGTGGCCCATAAGATCTTCAAGAGCAGGGACTATATTTCTCATCACTGTATTCTCAGAATCTGGCATATATATGCTGTTTAAGTGACACTTGCTGAATAATTTATACCAATTGCCATATCCTTGAATTTTCTGAAGAATATTTTCCCTTTCTTCAATAATTCATGATTATTCTATTATTTTCTCCCTGTAATCATCCTCCAACAAGAGCAGCAGTAGAGAGATTGTGCTGTGTTGCAGGAACTGAATTTTTATTAGAGGTCATAGAAACCCAGTTAACTAACCACATGCAGCTCTGAGGATAGTACTTCTTTTAATTTCCCTTACAAATGCCTTTTGTTTTCATGTTCTCTGGTTTGTGTTACATTTTCCAGAATCTGGACTTGTCTTCCTTCTTTCCTATATCTTTTCCCTCTGCCTACTCCCTGCCGCCTATCTTTGATAACACTTGTTGAGGGTCATACAGGAAGGTGAGGGAGGTCATCTGGAACCTAGCGCAATGTTTCTGTAAATGACCTTCCTCAGACTATTCAAGATGGAGAATGATCCATGCACAGTCCTGACCGGAGGGCTTCTTTATTCCGCTCCTTACTGGTACCCACAGGAAAAAGAAAGCTAAGTATGCTTCTCTCTCTTTTCTGACCACTTTAAGCCCATTTGAAAAGTAATTCTTGTGAATTTTTAGGGAAGATGAAATAAAATGACAAATGTGGGAAAACTTTTTAAAAAGTTAAAAGGCATAAATTTCCATTTTAAACTTTAAGGATAAATTCACCGTTTTGTGTCTTCATCAATAAAAATAAAGTGGCAATTTCTACCAATCTTTTAATTACGAATGCTAACTTTTCTTAAATTAAAAATAAGAAAGGTTAAAAATAGGTTTCTTTTTGCCATATTCTTAGAAGCATCAGAGTCCATTAATGTTTGCAAAATCAGAAACTCAGGAAATAGTTTGACTGTTACAGGCAACCTCTGGGTAACAGCAAGTCCCAGCTTTCCTTCCCCGCCTCCTCGACAGTATAGCCAAGAGGGTGAGGAAGAGCGACCATTTTGTTCTCCAGGCAGTAGCAAGCCCATATATGTGTTCTGCCTGAGATGCCCCAAACCTTGTGCCTCACATTTTAAAATTCACTTACTGAGGGATTCATGGACTATATTTTAGACCCTCCAATAATTTTCCTGAGCCAAATATCTGTTTTATCAAGTGGGTAGGGTTTGGGCTAAGCTTTAAGGATAATGATAGGGATAGCTGGGGCATGCTGGTCTGAGAAGAGAAAATGGAAAGAAGAAAGGAGGGGAGGAAGTGGGAAGAGAGGGAGATAGAATAGATTAGGGTGTGTCTAAGAAGACTGAATAAACCAGTTTGGCAGCAGTGGAGAAGTTATATTTTAAAGTGTTGGGTGTTAATTTTGTAAGCATGGGCGTGAGATTTCAGCTATATGCAAAAGACTTTGAATTTCACTGAACCTTGGTCTCTCATTATTGATGAGACCCTACAAAGCTCATTCTTCAAATTGAAAAGTACTATTTAGGAAAGCTTGCTGAAGAGATAGGATAAGTAAAATAACCAGCCTAGGAATCAGCCCATGCTTCCTTCACCACACAGTATAGCGTATTTGTTGAGTTTTGTTATTTGCCAGGGACTTTTTTAGTCCTTTGAAATAGGTATTTTTATTATTTATCTTCATTATGTAGACAAAGGAGAAATTGACCAACTTGCCAAAGATTATCCAACTAGCAAGTATCAGGGCCAGGACTTGAACCTTAGCCTTTCTCCAGAGCCCAGGCTACTGTTACTGAACTGTGTCTCCTCCTTCTGCCCAGGCTAACAGATGCATCTTCATCCTAAAGAACTTTAAACAGGATAGTAACAAGATTAGATCTGGGCTTTAAATTTCATTCCAGTGTAAATATGGAGACTGGACTGGATAGGAGGAAGACAGTAAGGTGGAAAAACTAGAGGTTTCTGTTCTAGTGACTGCAATTATCTTACATTTAATTATTAACACAAAGTAAGAGAATTATTGATATGTAAAGTGAGTTATTCTGGTCTAGGGGAAAAAACCTCACAACCAGTTGTATCTTGATCTCTTTGGATATTTAAATTTTAAAAATTTTGCCATTGTAATCATTTTTAAGTGTACATTTCAGTGGCATTAATTACTTTTACAATGTTGTACTACCTTTACCAACATCCATTACCAAGAATTTTTTTCATATAATAAATTTTATTTTTTTAAAATTTTTATTAGAGAGTTGTGAACTTACAAAACAATCATGCACAGAATTCCCATACATCACCCCTCCACCAACATATTACATTGCTGTGCAACATTTGTTACAGATTAAGAAAGAACATGATCAGACTATTACCACTACTATGGTCCATAGTGTACACTTCATTACCAAGACATTTTCATCACCCTAAACTGAAACTCTATACCCATTAAGCAGTAACTCCCCATTCCCCTATCCTCAGTCCCTGGTAATCTCTAATGTACTGTCACTATGAATTTGCTTATACTAGATATTGCATATAAGTGGAATCATAGAATATTTGTCCTTTTGTGTCAGATTTATTTCACTTAGCATAATGTTTTCAAGATTCATTCATGTTGTAGGATGTATCAGAACTTCAATCTTTTTATGGCTGAAAGGTATTTTATAAAATGTATGTACCACATTTTGCTTCTCATTCATCTGTTGACAGGCACTTGGGTTGTTTCCACCTTTTAGCTATTGTGTGCAATGCTGCTATGAGTATTGGTGTACAAGTATCTACTTGAGTCTCCACTTTCAATTCTAGGAGATATTACAGGTTT
Source organism: Dasypus novemcinctus (assembly GCF_030445035.2). Classification (NCBI taxonomy): domain Eukaryota; kingdom Metazoa; phylum Chordata; class Mammalia; order Cingulata; family Dasypodidae; genus Dasypus; species Dasypus novemcinctus. The sequence goes on from NC_080686.1 coordinate 52,135,964, forward strand.
GGTACTCATTGCCGTAAAGCAAGTTACACAAATTTTTTGGTTTCCCAGTTCACATAAACGTTATATTTTATATGTAGTCTATACAGTAGTCTATTAAATGTGCAATAGCGTTATGTCTTTAAAAAACAATTAAAAAATACTTTATTGCTAAAAACTACCAACCATCATGTGAGACTTCAGTGAGTCCTAATCTTTTTGCTGGTGGAGCGTCCTGTCTTGATGTTGATGGCTGCTGACTGATTAGGGTAGTGCTACCTGTGGCAGTTTTTAAAAAGATTTGTTTATTTATTTCTCAACACCCCTACCCCCCAACCCCGTTGTCTGCTCTCTGGTCCATTTGCTGAGTGTTCTTCTGTGTCTGCTTGTCTTCTCTTTAGGCAACACTGAGAATGAATCCTGGGGACTTCTGGAGTGGAGAGAGGGTGCTCAATCTCTTGTGCCATGTCAGCTCCCTGGTCTGCTGAGTCTCTTATTGTCTCTCCTCTGTCTCTTTTTGTTGGGTCATCTTGCTGTGTCAACTTTCCACTCAGGCCAGCTTGCTGCACAGGCCAGCACTCCTGTGCGGACCAGAACTCCACTTGGGCCAGTTCACCGTGCGGACCAGCTTGCCTCAGCAGGAGACCCCAGGAATCGAACCCTAGACCTCCCATATGGTAGACAGGAGCCCAATCGCTTGAGCCACATCAGCTTCTTGGCAATGTTTTAAAATAAGCTTCTATCCAGACCACTAAAACTTTCTCCATATCAGCAATAAAGTTGTTTCACTTTCTTACATTCATGTGTTCACTGATGTAGCACTTTTAATTTCCTTCAAAAACTTTCTACTTCCTTTCATAGCTTGTATAACTATTTGGTGCAAGAGGCCTAGTTTCCCACCTATCTTGGCTTTTCACATGGCTTCCTCACTAAGCTTAGTCATTTTTAGCTTTTGATTTCAAGTGAGTGATGTGTGACTCTCCCTTTCACTTTAACAGTTAGAGGTTATTATTGTAGGGTTATTAGTAGGCCTAATTTCAATATTGTTGCATCTCAGGGAATATGGAGGCCCTAGGAGAGAGAGAGAGATGGGGGTATGGCTGGACAGTGGAGCAGTAAGAAAATATACAACATTTATTGGTTAAGTTCACCATCCTATATGGGCCCAGTTCCTGATGCCCTAAAACAATTAAAATACTGACAGCAAAGATCATCTATCACAGATCACATAACAGATAAAATAATGAAAAATTTGAAATATTACAAGAATTACCAAAATATAACACAGAGACATGAAGTGAGCACATGCTGTTGGCAAAATGGTGCCAATAGACTTGCTTGATTCAGGGTTGACATAAAACTTCAATGTAAAAAATTGCAATATCTGTGAAGTGCAAGAAAGCAAAGTGCAATCAGACAAAATATGCCTGTATTTGTAGGTGCAGAATTGCCAGGTCATATAATAATTCCATGTTTAATTTTTTGAGAAGCCACCAAATTGTTCTCCACAGCAAGCCAACCAAATTACATTCCCACCAGCAATGCACAAAGGTTCCAATTTCTTTACATCGTCATTGTGGTAGATTGAATTATTTACGCTGAAAAGACAGGTTCTTAATCTTAATCTATGCAAACCCATTGTAAACAGGACCTTTTGAAGATGCTTTTAGCTAAAATATAGACCAATTGAATCAGGGTATGTATAAATCCATATTATTGGAGGTCTTATAAAAAGAAACTGAAAGTGGGAAGTTAGAGAAAGCTACAAGGAGGAGCCACAAGCCAGAAGTCAGTGGAAAGTAGTGAACAGATACAAGGAAAGAGCTGATGTGGGTTATGGGGGGGAGGCTCTTTGTCTCTTCGGAGATAACCTTAACCTAAGCTGTCTGTCCTGACTTGTGGCTATGGGATGGTAAGAAGCTGCAGCCCTGCCCTTGGTAGCCATGGCAACGACTCCAGTCCCAGGAAACAGTTTATCAATGCAAAGTCTATAAACTTTAACTATTCAGGGAAAATGCAAACCAAATGTGCTAAAAGCTTATCTAGAATGTATGAAGTCCATACTAAAAGCTTACCTAGGATGTGGAAGATATATATGCTAATTCAAGCCTATTGAGCACTGAAACAAAAGAACCATTTAGCCTTTCCTCTCTGTATAAAAAGAACTCAAAAATCTTGTTCAGGGCTCGATTTGAAACCGAAAGCTCCTGAGTCCAGCCGGCCGTCAATAAGCCATTTTTCCCTCTCAAAATCATTCGTGAGTCCTGGCCTTTCTATACGCAAATAATTGAACCTCTCTCAAATTCTACAACATCATTGGGGGCTCATCCAGGATTGCAAACAAAGGCCAGAGATGGTAGCATTTTGCTGCCCCTTCCAAGTCCCCGAGGAAACCGGGAGGACTCCGGTGAACCCCAAATCTGGGCGCCCCTGGATTAAATTTAATCCAGAAAAGATGTGGGCTCCACCAGAATCTTCCTGACGAAAATTGAGGGCAATGGAAGGTCTGAAGAGAAAGATTCTGGGAACAAAAAAGAACTCCAAACATGGAAGAAGATAAGACTACTCAGGTGAGCACAGTCTGGAGAACCCTAGCTTTAATTGCTAGGAAGGGAGGCTGATCACCTACCGAGAGAATCCTAGTAGCCCCAGAAAATTGGGGGGAAGCCATTCTCTCTAGGTCTGAAAAAAGGAGAAAAAACAGGGAAAAGCCTGGTGTTTTGGGTTTGTCTAACTGCATGTTAGACTCTGGTACTGGCCTTATATCCACTGAAGGAGTGGAGGCTTGATTATAATAGGAAGGGTTGTTTATAGGTTCGAGTCCTAACGTCCTGGAAATTGGTCTGGATTTTTTTAAAAACTTGGTTACAGGAAAATGGTCAGCTTTTCTAATGAAGCTTGATCTGGGTGTAAAGTTAAACAGTGAAAAAGGTCTAGCTGGAATCTTTTGTTATGGTGCTGAATTGCGAATGAATTGTCTTTATACCAGATGTTAATGTTAAGTGTTCTCTCTAAGGTTTGTGATGGCTGCAGGGGCAGCCATGCTAAAAAAATAAAAACATATATATAGAACTTGTGGGTCAGATTAGTGACTTTTGTGCTTCTGTCTATGTCAGCTCAATGCTGGTGTTGGAGTTGTATGGTTATGTAAAGTGGTGGAATTTAATTGAACTGAAACCCTCCCTTGCCATTGGCAAGGGGGTGAATTGCTTATGGGGCAAAACTGAGGAGTCTGGATGTTTGCAGAGTCTGGATGTTTGCACATGCTCTGCTGCCTCGTCTCTGGTCTGTCCCTTTGCTGGTGCTTGGAAGCTGTCTGTGTCCATGCCAGGCACCCGGGTTTGTTGAGGCTGCCCCAGTCAGGATGGATGGGTCCCCGGGAAGGGTGCTGAATTGAGTAGGTTCTGTCTGCCCATTTTAGCAGAAAGGTGGAAAGGGGGGGGGAGCAGCTTGCCCCTTCCAGTGAGTCCACACCTTCTATTCATAAATCACATTCCTATTTGATTGTTGTGCACCCGACTGCCTGGAAGGAAAAAGGTGAAAGGGATGAAAAGCAGAATCAAAATAAATGCAGTAATGTTCCCTCCCTAAGGTGTCAAAGCCCAGAATACATTTGCATTCTGCCCAAGTTCTTTACTTTTCCAAATCTCTCTCTTTGTAAGACTGTAGAAATACTTTGAAATGTTTTAAAACTGTAAACTCCACTGAAGAAAAGAGGCTATCGCTTGAAACAATAGACTTCTAATCACTTGATAGCCTTTTCAATGGTCTGGCTGAGAACTTCAGGGTTGTGAGACTACAGAGGAAAGAGAAAAAGAAAGGAATGAAATGCCACTTTGAAATCTATGTTTGGTTTTTGTCAGTTGCTGGCGCCTAAGAATTCACAGTAAAAAGGAAAAACGTAGTTTAAAATGAATCTTTAAATGCCAATACTCTCTTGCTGTTGAATTAAATGTATAACTTGCAGATAAAAATTTTTTCCATTACTAAGAAAAGGCAGAACTTCACAGAATTGTTACTAATAAAATTCTTGTAGCTTAATTAATAGAGGTATCCAATTCACCTTAAGGTTAAAAATTTAATAAAATCTGTAACGAAGAGTTAAAGTCATTTATAAATGCATTCATATTATAAAACAGTGGAAAGATAATAACTGAAATAACTGAATAAATTTAGCTTGAAACTATTATTATAAGTGTAAATTCTAAACTAACCTTTCCTTCGTTTATGGTTACTTCAAGCCTAACCTCACCCCTTGCCTTTGCCTATAGTTATTTCATAATAGCTTCTGCCCCTACAGTCCAGAGAAGAGCTGGGACATCCCTGTCTCCTGTCCTGGTATTAGTAACCCTGTTTTCTCTCATGAATCCAAGTGTAAACTAAATTGCTGCCTGGTGGAATTCTTAGCCCTTAGGGTTAAACGACCACTGGAGTTTTATTATCTGCAAGACTGGGGAGAATAAAGGAAGTCTCCTGCTTTAACTGCCAGTGTTCCTAAGAGTGGCAATTCATGAGAGAAACCAGTCTGTCTCCCTGAGGCTTCAAGAATTAGTTTTGTTGCTTATCCAAAATTCTGCTAAATTCAAGGTCAGATATAAAGTTCTAAAACAAAAAAGAATTGTTAAAACATTGGGAACATTTTGGTTACAATCCATTAGTTAAGAAACAAAATTCTTGTGTAAAACTGCATGGTCATAGAGTAAAACTGCACAGTCATAGTGCAATATAAGAAAAGTTTCAGGAGTCTTTGAAATGTTTCACAGTCGCACTTATTTTGTAAAAATGGAAGTTTTAAGTAACTAAAGTTATGTTTTTATGTGAAACTATTCATGTCTGCCTATTTACTCAAATTGTTGAAGTTAAGTATGCAGTTATGTAAGTAATATATATTTCTGGAACCCAAATTAAGCTAAACAGTATATAAAATAATGCAAATTATAAGTAACATCAATGAGCTGTATTTCTGTGTCTAACTCTATTTGTGTCTGCCCATTTGCTCAGTGTATGTCTTCATACATCAGGATGATAATATCAAATTAACAAGTGAAAATTCCTAAAAGAGCTCTATTCAAATTGTTAAAAACTAAATATGCAGTTATATGTGAATAAATATTTCTGGAGCCCAAATTAGACTAAGCTGAATGGAAAGGTCCTATAGAAATCTAATTATAGAAACTATTGGAAAAGGGCCTCTTCTTTGCAAGAGTTTTGAGGGCAGGACTAGGTGTAGCATATTAAACCTATCTACTAGGCTGGGAAATTAAGAATCAATTTGCTCTGTAATTTCCCAGTTTAAACCTTTTGTCAGCCATAAAATAAAGGTAATTAGTGACTCTGTTAACAAATTTCAGTAAGTAAAAAAAAAGTCCATAAACACTACAGAGAGATCTTTCCTAGATTATGATTAAACAAATTAGGTAATTGTGTAATGTGTTTTGAAAACTGGTAGTCAATACACTTTTAAAAATAATTCATTTTCATAACTTAAACAAAGAAAAGACATTTTTTAGCGTCTTGTAAAGAAAAAGAGAACATTCTTGCAAAAACTATAATAATTTCAATTTTATTTAGCTTGAGTGTAATCTCCCATAGTTTATAAATTACCCATGAACTAAATTAACATTATATGTACAAAATCTTTAGAGTAATAAAAATTGTAAGTTCACGTTAATGAAATTAAGCTAAAGAAGAAAACTTGTAGATATGCTCTTTAAATAAATAAAGTAAATTTATTTGGTTAGTAATTGTAATTTAATAAGTTTATTTAAACATAAGATAACTAGTCAATGTGGTTGTAGTCAATTATAAAGAGTTTGTAAAACATCTTCCAAACTGAAAATATTTAAATAGTTCTCGTTCTAGAAGTCATTGTTAACTAAAAACTTGGATTAGTATTGGTGGCAAAGAATAACTTCGTAGTAATAAAACCTGTCTGAAAGCCACCACAAGGGGCATATTTAAGTAAATGGTAATAAAAAGTTATCTTGATTCTATTAGGAATCTTCTGTTTTCATTTTAGCAATGAAAAAATCGTTTTTTCCCTCTATTACTAAAGTAAAATACCTACTATTATCTTCATGGTAAAATTGTTTAAGTAAACAGTCACTTAATATATGATGTATTAAATTGTTTAAAATATATATAAAAACAAGTAATAAATTTTAACATTGTCAAACTCTCTTGTGCATTCAAACCAGGCCTTGACTACATTACAGGTTGCCTCTCCATGTGAGTTATTGGCTAGGCTGGTCATTGACCCCTCAATTAGAAATATTTGCTATATCAGCCTCTGGTTCTGCTCCTGAAGTCGATGGAAACTATGTTGCAATTTCAAGCTCCTGCAGCAGCCAATGATGACTCGGTACAGCCAAGTGTACAATAAATATCCCCTCCAGACTGGCACTGTTCAATAGTGCCAGAGAGCACTATGCACCAGGCCAGTAGAATACTGGAAACTCTCTCTAGGATCAATGATGCTGCGACTTGCTCACTGTGTGAAGAACATGCTAAGTGGAGCCATAATACCAGGATACTGTAAATAAAACTTGAACACAATTGGCATTATGGCCTACTCCCAAGGAGAGATAACATGTAAAGTATTACAAACCTGAAACTTAAAACTATTAATTGCAACTCAGAATCCTTAGGCATTAAGTAATACATTAATTAATATTAAAGTGCTGTACTTTTATCCTGTACTAAATATATGCCTAATAATTATAATGTTATCTTTTCTATTTTGGATCAAGTGCAAAAGTATATTAGACATGTTAAATTCCTGGTAAATTCATTTTCTAAACAGTTAATAAACATGTCTATAGAATAAAGTGGCAATCTCAGCCAGGCTCAGCCAACTTACTATTCTACTATATTCTACTGTATAACAAAAATGATGATTGCTTGCTAATAATGGGTCACCTATTAAACAGTCAAAATTACCAAAAACTGTACTATTAAAACCAAAATATAAAAAACTTTATTCTGTAGTTCTGATCCACTCCCACAGCTAAAAACTAAGAAAATTTACAACTTGGTACACTAATCCTGAATGAAACCAACTGCCCAAAGGGTGCCAGTTCACTAGAAGCATCTAACAGAGCATATGCATGCCAATCATTAAACAGCCTGAAATGTGTCTCCAAAACAAAGCTAAGTATCTATTGCAATTTCTCTCTGAAAATAAATAACTTAATATATATACATATATATATATACTGTTCCCACCAGCTTTTAAAAAGGGGTGCCCTCTTTATAAGCACCTAACCTTGTCTACCTCTGTAATCCAATGTCCTCTTTTAAAATGGGTATTCCAAAATTCTAATTAAGTTTGTTTCTTTCAGAATGAACATCTTATTAACCATATAAAAACTTCACCCAGCTTCATACAGAATGCCAGATCCAACTTCCTCCAGTTAAAATAAGAGTTTTACACCTTGTTAAGTAATGACTACAGCCCACGGCCAGCAGGAAGCAGTTACAGAAAAGAGATCATCTCCCTTCAGCACCCCTTTAGGATTAAACTCTTTAAGGGTAAAACAAAATTAATAAATGGATCTGGAGCCTGACTGGAAATCCACGTGAGTGCTGGTGGCCCCGGGATGAATGCAGGGGGGTCCCTGCCTCAGGATTCTGCTGTCTGGAGTGAAAACTTCTAAACTTCTGAGAACAGGCTCCTAGATGCTACACTAAAAATTGATAAGTAAAGTAATCAATCAAAACAACAAACGGTCATCCACCTCATAGCTCCAACAATAATTCTGCCAAAGCTTGGCAAATTAAACTTTGGCATAAGGGGGGAAATGATGTGGGCTATGGGTGGGAGGCTCTTTGTCTCTTCAGAGATAACCTTAACCTCAGCTGTCTGTCCTGACTTATGGCTGTGGGATGGTAAGAAGCTGCAGCCCTGCCCTTGGAAACCATGGCAACGACTCCAGTCCCAGGAAACAGTTTATCAATGCAAAGTCTATAAACTTTAAATATTCAGGGAAAATGCAAACCACATGTGCTAAAAGCTTATCTAGAATATATGAAGTCCATGCTAAAAGCTTACCTAGGATGTGGAAGATATATGCTAATTCAAGCCTATTGAGCACTGAAACAAAAGAACCATTTAGCCTTTCCTCTCTGTATAAAAAGAACTCAAAAATCTTGTTCAGGGCTTAGATTTGAAACAGAAAGCTCCCGAGTCCAGCCAGCCATCAATAAACCATTTTTCCTTCTCAAAATCATTCATGAGTCCTGGCCTTTCTATACGCAAATAATTTAACCTCTCTCAAATTCTACAACAGATCCCTGTGTGAAAGGAGGCAGAAATGCAAGTGAACAGACCCCAAGGATTGTGCAAGCTGGTACCAGAAGGCAACAGACTCTGGGGAGAAAGCGTAGTCTTGCTGACACCTTGATTTTGAACTTCTAGTCTTCCAAACTGTGAGTCAATAAATTCCTGTGGTTAGGCCAGCCAGTTTGTGTGTACTTGTCATAGCAGTCTGGCATATTAAGACACTCAGCAACACTTATTATTTTCTGTTTTTTAAATAATAGCCATTCTAGTGGGTGTGAAGTTCTTTTCGTATTTTAAGTAACTTTTAAAAGGCATAAACATAGCCTTAATGATTCATCCATTGGACATGTTCTCATGTTCTCCACTTTACTTTTCATTAATGGTAACAGGTTATTCTCTCCATATCTGATAAGTGACCACCATGCTATCCTCAGCATGCAAATGAAGAACAACCTTATCCAACAAAAGGAGAAGTAACGAGGATGAGTATGTGTGGATGGGTGGTTTATATAAAAGTTTCATTTATTTTAATTTCCATTTTTAGTGATTTTTTTATAAATTACTTTTACTAAAAGTTTCCTTAGCAAAATTTATGACCCGATAAATATTTGTTGTATAAAACTAAGTGGTATTGAAAGTAATTGAATTTAATTGAATATTAATGTACTATAATTGAATTGAACTGTAAAATATGTACAAGTATCACAGTTCTTAAATAAATCCATATTGTCACCAGAGGGAGCTCAGCACTTAATTTATATTCGAGAAGAGCCCAGTATACTAGCCGTAAAAACGGCATCCCATTGCACTATGTGTGAAGGAGCTTCCAAATAAATAGACACCATTGTTTCTCTAGAAAATGAAAGTGACTGAAAACATTAGCTCTCATGCCTTTCACGGTATTTTGGGCAAGTATAAATGCCTTTTTCTCTGTGGCGCCACTGTCAAAATTCTTTAACCAAGGCTCCAAAGCGGCTCATACTCTTTGCAATGGTTCAAAATTGAATACATGAATAAAGATGAGAAAATGGTGCAGGAATATGCTTCTGTTGAGTAATCTTAATAAGAAAGTCCCTGTGGGTGGACAACACACAAACCTCAGGAACAAGATTTGGATACTCAGATGACACACCACCATTAAATCTCTATAATTATTATTATATGTGATCTGCTCATAAGTAGTCCTCTTTTGAAAGATGCATTTCTTAAAAACAAGGGGGAGCTCTATTTTGTCATCACCATTTATGGCCAAAAGCCACTGAATTTTTGACTCAAGTTATTTTTAAAGAAGATTAGATGAGATTTTTACAAGACAGTAAACCTTTGCTGAAGCAGAAGGATTTTAAACAAAAAGAAAAGACAATTCTAGGTTTCATAGGAATAATGGAATTGAACAAGCTTTGTAAATACAAACAAGAAGGATATTTCCATCATATATATATATATATATTTAACAGCCTGGTTTCTAGCAAAGTAGTAAGACATAATAAAAGAGGTCCAGGCATTTCTTTCTACTTCTCCAGGTAAGATCCAATAAATGTGTGCCTGAGGTTACTCAGGACATGGATATTTGCATGTCTTGGGGGAAAATCCCAGTAAGAAGGGTTGATCAGACAAGGAATAGTTAAAGGAAGGTATAAGTTATGGAAAAAGAGAGGGGGAGGAAAAGGTGGCTTTGAGTGTGAGCAAAGACACAGCAGGAAATATCCCAGGCATGTGCTCCTTGAGCAAAGTTTGCACTGAAAATTTGTCCTGGAGAGCACAGAAAGAGAGCAAATAATTTGCCTGTAGCATACAAATGGGCGTCCAGTGGCAGAAGGTCTGTAACGGTATGTGTCTGTGTGTGTTTGTGTATGGCACACAGAATAGGGTCCAGCTCACACCATGTGAGCTCCTGACAGTTCAAATGTAGATACAATTTGTTCTTGTTATTCATGGTAATTATGTTCTATGAATTCTCCGTGAACACTGTATTAGCAAATATTGAACCATTCCTAGGGGAAATACAGGGTTACATTCCTGGAGCCTCCAAACACAGCATTTTCATCAACTAGTACATAACCTTATTACATGTGGTCTTCTGTTCAAAGACACTAATATATATTGTTGATTAATTAACATTGAACTCACAGCCAACAGCACTATACCTCATGCCTAAACAAAGCTTATCTAACACATGCATTTTCTCCATTAAGGTGCATCACAGCCTTCTTGCACTTAGGAACACTAGACAATACTTCGGCACTACTCTTGAGGGTCATTTTAAACAGTAAAATCAACAACAACAACAACAAAAAACAGTGAAATACATGGCACTAAATACACTGCAAAAAAGGACATGAGACTACATTTGAGCCATCACCTTGTTCTGCCTCAGCTGGGAACACACACATTGTCCACTCAAAGTTTACACTGCTCTGCACATGTCCATGAATGATGAGGAAATGTCCATGAGAATTTATTTGTGGATTATGAATAAATTTTAGTGAGCAGGCAAATTCACAAATATGGAATCCACAGAAAATGTGAATCAACTGTACCTGCATTGTAGATGAGCAAGAAAGCTAAGGCCCAGAAAGGTTTGATAACTAATCTTTGAAAGATACCTATAGAAAGTCTTATGATTATTGGATGTTTAAAATGATCCAAGCCCTGTACAATCACATATATGCTTTACTTCTGTTAAGTTCTTTTCATAACCCCTGAGTGACATTACAGTCCTCATCTCAAAATTGAGAAAAAGAAAGACAGTCAAGGATTTAGTACCCATCCTCTATATAACTGCCCTGAGCCTCACAGATTTCCCACCTGTAGAAGGCTTCTCACCATTCGATTGTGGGTTCTGACAAAATGAAACAAATTCTCTGGTTTCTGTTTTTGTTTCTTGAAAAATATTGTGGGAGATTTTAATGAACTAACTAAAGGACCCAAAAGAAGCAGAAATGTAATAAACACTAAATATTTCTGTGTTGCATTCCATTGAGGAGCAATCTCAAGTCCATGAAACCAGAAGTTTCTACATCTATCTGTGAGAAGCTGGAAATCCTGGGGGAGAAGGAAGATGGTCTTTCCTGTTTTGTTTACGTCTTCCAATTAGATACAGCTTAAGAACCCAACATTTTGCCTGTGGTACTGATGTGGGCTATGGGTGGGAGGCTCTTTGTCTCTTCAGAGATAACCTTAACCTAAGCTGTCTGTCCTGACTTGTGGCTGTGGGATTGTGAGAGGCTGCAGCCCTGCCCTTGGTAACCATGGCAATGACTCCAGTCCCAGGAAACAGTTTATCAATGCAAAGTCTATAAACTTTAAATATTCAGGGAAAATGCAAACCACATGTGCTAAAAGCTTATCTAGAATGTATGAAGTCCATGCTAAAAACTTACCTAGGATGTAGAAGATATATGCTAATTCAAGCCTATTGAGAAGTGAAACAAAAGAACCATTTGGCCTTTCCTCTCTTTATAAAAAGAATTCAAAAATCTTGTTCAGGGCTCGGGTTTGAAACAGAAAGCTCCCGAGTCCGGCCGGCCGTCAATAAACCATTTTTCCTTCTCAAAATCATTCCTGAGTCCTGGCCTCTCTATACGCAAATAATTGAACCTAGTATTAAATTCTACAACAGTACATAGTCCTAGGAAGGGGTGAAGCCCACAAAGTCAGTACAGTTTTAGGGTGGACAGAAAAGGACTTGGGGTTCTTGTGAACCCCAAGAAGAAACAGCTATGCACTGGGATTATCCCTTGATTCCACATAGTTCTATCATGTCTGAGCCATCCAGCTTATTGACTGCTGCCTTCAACGACTTGAAAAATGAGTACTGTCTACATGATTTGTTGAATTATATTTAAAGTTTCAATCAAATAATTTCCTCTAAAGCAGAAGTTTCAAACTTTATTGCTTTATGCTGCACATAGTGTCTCAGTAATTTTTTCAGTTAGGCTTATTAAGTAATTAGGTCCAAGCAATTCAATAAATATTTATGTCCTGTCAACTTTGACAAAACAATACACATGTGTGTGCCAGTTGAGTTCTGCACAAATTCTCAAAACTTGGAGAAGATTGGACCACCCTCATTTCCTGGTTACACACTGATTTTCTTTGGGTAATCGCTTTTTATCACAATCGCTGAAAACCCAACTTTCCAAAGGTATAATCGAAAGGAATGTAGTATGATCCATTGTTGGAATTGTGAACTACCTTAAGTGAGGAATTTGTGCAAATATCACTGTGTTCCCCTTGCAAAAATTAAAATAGCCCACTGGACCCCCATGTATTCACCAGGGCTCTGAGTCATACAGTTTGGGAACTGTGATGGCCCTAAGGTTAAGCTAGGCACAGTTGAATTCTCAGAAGACTGAAGTTGGAGTGGAATGCCCCCATTTTCTAAATATCTGTTCAGTTGTCTTGTGGGATATCCGTTATGGAGGGGGAAGAAAAAGAGGAAGTAGCGGGCAGGAGCTAAGATATGCCTGTAATCTTGGCCCTCCCACTAAGGGAATTCAGGCTTCCCAGAATCTTCCCGGCCAACTTCTCCATATAGAAGCATCAGCTTACCACTCTCTGTCACTAAGAAAATTAATATGACTTTCATTCATATAATCCTTTAATATATGAAACAACTTGGTGTTGCAGAAAGAGAACTCAATTTATAGGTCATTGGGTTGGGGCCCTGTCTCCACCACATTCTAAGTAAATTTGGTCAGGTCACTTATTCTAAGCTTTATTTCTGAAGATAATCTGCCCATGTGAAATGTGATATTTTAGCAATAATTATAGAACACATTTGAATCAAGCAAAGTTTCTCAAACTCCATTGTGTATAAAAATCACTTGAGGATCATGATTAAACACAGATTCCCAGGCTTCACCCTCTGAGCAGTTCTGGCTTGGGGCCTAGGGGTGTGCCCTTTTAACAAGCATCCCATAGATGACCCAGATTCAGGTAGACCACCACTTAGCAAACATAAGTAAAAGGGCTTGTTTTTATAAATACTTACAGATATATAATTTCAATACTTCAGTAACTTTTTAAAGTAAGTAAGACTAGTATTATCCTCATCGTATAGATGAAAAAATTGAGACTCTAAACATTTAGATGACAGTGGCATCCCCAGAACTTCTCTACAGGTAGGGCCTTAGAATGGCTCTCTGGTTAGAATGCAGTAGCTGGGGACTTGTTTTGTAGACATGATTGTACAGAAGTTACAGAGATCTTACTTAGATTGAATGCTTGCTTGGGGGTAACTATGGGGTGCTAATGGCCTCTCCCAATGTCCCGACACCTCCCCACTCCCTTGACCCTGCCTGATTATGAGGCTTGCCTAACATCTCTGTCACTATGTGGCAGAGCTAGACCCAGAGGTAGAACTCCTAGTCCAGTTCTCTCTCCAATTACTGCCACACATTGGCACTAGGTTTGCCTTTGAAAATATAACATCTGTTGGAATTTACACTAGCTTTTTAATTTAACACTCTTCCCTAAGTAAATCAAGACAAGTAATGCATTCTTCAAAAATAAAGTATTCAATCAAGGGTTAGGGAATTTTGTTTCTAGACATCTCTTTGTGGATATTAGGAGACATCTTTAACCAATATTATCACCATTATTACTACTACTAGTCATAGTTTAATTAAAAGATATGCTTTATTGATCTTTCACTCTGTTCCAGGTATGTGCTAAATCCATTACAAATATTATGTCTGACCCTTTCCAGAGCACAATCAGATGTATGCTCTCCATTTTACAGATGAGGAACTGGGGAGTTGAGAAAGATGAAAAATTTAAGTCACACAGCTAGCTAATAGAGAGCCATCATTTAAAACTTGGTCTTTATGAATCTCCAGCCTGTTATTTCCTCTGTATTGCTAGGTCTTCCTATGTTCATAGTCATAACTGAATGATCAGTGAGACTGTATTATTTTATATGTACTATAAGTGATTTCTATTAAAATGCATATTTCTTGAAGGCAGGAGATCTTATTCATTTTCATAGCAACCAATACCAATACCTAGCAAAGCTCCCAATACATAGTTGGTGCTCAATAGATGCTTAATAAATGAATTGGATTTTTGAAATTCTTAAACATAGAAATACCTAATATTTTAACACTTTTGTTTTCTTCAATCAATAAAAATCCTGCAAAAAACCCAAAAAGCAAAAAAACAAAAACACAAAAACCCCCACCTCTGACCAGCCTCAATTTTCACAAAATATAACCCTTCCTTTGTTTCCTAATAGCTAAGCCAAAAGTAACTTTCTCACAGTTAGGGAGAATTAGGAGGTCACTCAGTTCCGCCCTGGAATGGAATGCCCACTTGTTACTTGTTCAGGAAACTGATGATGCCAACAATCCTTTGTCTTTGGTATAATCAGAATCTGAAGTTTGTCCAGGCTTTTCTGTTCAGGCTGCCAATACTGGCAGCATTGCTTCCAGATAAATAACCTCAGTTCTGATGACTCGGAAATTCAATTCCCAGAGCCAGACAGTGCCCCATTCAAATAGACCAATGTTTCTTAATCTTTTTTGGAGGGACTCTTGAAAACCTTTGAAATAAAAGAGAGTTCTTGTAAACTCTGAAACCAATGTCAATGGACACCAAAATAAGATTTAAAAACTAAATATATTCCAAACCAAATACTTTTATTTTGTCCCTTCTAAAATATTTTCTCTGGTAATGGTTTCACAAGGCTAAGTAAGGTATGCTTGAGGTAGCTTATCTAATAAGCTGAGAAGCAACAGAGTGATTTTTGACATTCCATATGAATCCAAAACAGTTCATCAAGCAGCATTTTGTTCCAGGCTGCTTCTTACATTCTACTGGTGGCTCTTGTCAGATCTAGGAAAAGCTGTATTCCCATCAAAAGTTAAAAGGGAAAGAAATTGTATCTGGAAGTTTGTATAATGACAGTTCTTATTGCAAAGAAAACTGCACAATATAATTTTATTTCTACTGACCTAACTTGACAAGTTCTTGCAAGTTCCACACCTGAAACTCAGTGTTTAAAAATTTAATGATCAAGGGGTTATAATCCCTTCTGACACATTTAGGGATAACAGTACTTGAGTTAAAATAAGAAGTGCCTCCCTCACCTGCTCCCAGAGTTAGCATAATGCTGTGACCACCCTACTTACAAGTGCTTTTTGACTTTGCAATATTTGCAACTACAGATAGCATACACAAAATGTGGAGCTCAGTTGTTGAGCTCCTGATTCGCATATAGGAGGTCCCAGGTTCATTCCTGGTACCTTAAAAAAAAAAAAAAAAAATCCAAAAACAAAACAAAAAAAGAGAAAATGCCCCCAAACATTTTTTAGCAAAACCAGCTTAAAATTTTTATCTTACTTGTAAGACTTGTTTCTCTTTTGTAATGCAACACCCTGTGAAGATTCCAAGTCCAGGAAGGATTGTATCCTCTCTGGTATTTCTAGATCAGAGGTGCAGTGGTAAAGGAACATCAACTGGTAAGACTATGAAGATAAAGATGTGTTTACCAGTTGTAGTTGAGGCAAAGTATAGGCCTGCCATTTCCTCTGGCAAATAATATCATTTTTATCCACTTTCCAACTGAGAAAATTAAACTCTGAAGAATTTAAGTAACTTCTTCAATATAATATAGCCAGTACTATCAGAGGTGAGAAGACAAAATCTGTCATGTGACTCCAAATCTTAATACCACACTGACTCCAACATATTTTCCTTAACTGAATGTAAGTGAAAAATACCCTTGGTTAGTTAATGCAGATGCCCTGGGAGGCAATATTCATGTCAGTAATACAGACTATGAATAAAGCAAAAATTATGTTTCTATACCTATGTTTGGACATGGGTGCAGCTAATATTCTGAAAATTCATAAAACTATCTTGTTTCCCAAAGTAATTAGCCATCTTTATTTCAAAGCAAACCTCCTAAGTCTTTTTCCTTTCAATGACTTTTGGATTTGGAATTTCCTAACCACAAAATGAGATGAATGTACTTAAAAGGATTAAAGAATGGATCTGAAATCAAGATTTTCCCAAATATGTGATTGCTATTTTTGCAAAATGTAATTTAGGGGTGTAAATAGGAAAGGTGTGATAACAAATGTTAACCCAGAAGCTATTAGAACTGAGTGGATGAAAGTATCGTGGGCAAGCTAAAGGCAAACGTTATTTGGGGTAAGTCTGTACTGTTCATGTATTCACAAAAGTAGGCAGGTGATACTTCAGAGACAACATGCCTTGCTATTTCTAAATCACCATGGAGACTGAAAAATGCTTGGAACTAAAGCAGCAGCTGAACTAATTAATTTGCAATGGTGCTTTCAGACTGAAATGTTATATTCTAAGTTTCTGAAATAATTACTTTTTGTGGTTAGCTAAAAATTTGGAAAGGAAAACACATAACATTCTGACAAATATTTTCCTAACTAAGGGGCTGTTAAGTCACTGAAATGCCTGTAGCATGAGATAATAATATTGTATAAAACTGTTTTATACTAGAGGGTATAGTTTTCATTAACTATTAACAAAACATTAATTAATATTAAATCAATTTTGTGTGACTTATGTATCTTTTTAAAAAGATAATAAAAATGCGAAAAAATTTAAATCAACAATAAAAGTAGTACATACTTATTAAATAAAATTTATATTTAACATACTGAAAGGTAAATAGCAAAAACAAATCCCAAACCACCCCAAAACAAAAAATGATAACATTTTGATGTATTTTCCTATCTTTTTTCCAAACATAAGGCTTAAAAAATTTTTTTAATATAATTGAAATATTATTGTATACACTATTTTTACTTCCTGTGTGAATTTACCATATTTTAGTTAACTGTTTCTCCAACAATCAGAAATACAGAATATTTTAATTTTTTATGAACTTAAATAACATTGTTATGAACAATGTCTTTGTACACAAACTTTTCTGCATTTATCATTATTTACTCAGGATTGATTCCCAGCAAAATATTTATTTTTAGCAAGAGGACCAAAGAATGTAGTCATTTCAAATTTAACATTAAAATGTTAAAAAAAAAAAACTTTTTAAGTTGTGGCTCAAGTGATTAGGCTCCTGCCTACCACTTGAGAGGTCCTGGGTTCAGTTCCTGATGCCTCCTAGAGAAAACAGGCAAGACAGGGAGCTGACCGAGGGCTGGCATGGTGAGCTGATGCAACAAGATGACACAACAAGGAGACACAAAGAGGAAAGACAATGAGAGACACAACAAAGCAGGCAGCTGAAGTGGCTCAAGCAATTGAGTACCTCTCTCCCACATGGGAGGTCCTGAGTCTGGTTCCTGGTGCCTCCTAAAGAGAAGATGGGCAGACACAGAGAGCACACAGCAAATAGATGCAGAAAGCAGACAGCAAGTGCAAACAATGGTGGGGGGGATAATAAATAAAATAAATCTTTAAAATATATATGGAAGCGGACTTGGCCCAAGGGATAGGGCGTCCGCCTACCACATGGGAGGTCCTCAGTTCAAACCCCTGTCCTCCTTGACCCATGTGGAGCTGGCCCATGTGCAGCGCTGATGCGCGCAAGGAGTGCCCTGCCACGCAGGGGTGTCCCCCATGTAGGGGAGCCCTACGCACAAGGAGTGTATCCAGTAAGGAGAGCTGCCCAGTGCGAAAGAAAGTGCAGCCTGCCCAGGAATGGCGCCTCACACACGGAGCTGACACAACAAGATGACGCAACAGAAAGAAACACAGATTGCCGGAGCCGCTCGCTGATAAGGATAGAAGCGGTCACAGAAGAACACACAGCAAATGGACACAGAGAGCAGACAACTGGAGGGGGGAGGGCAGGGGAGAGAAATAAATAAATATTTAAAAATAAATAAATAAATAAAATACCTAAAGTCGTAATCCCCAGTATCTGTAAATATGACCTAATTTTTAAAAAAATCCCTTCAATCAGGAGGCAACATACAATTTACAGCATCAAACATGGGTTGCTATAGCTGGTAGAAAAAAATGGAGCACTGTAATCATCCACATTTCAGTCAACAAGTCTTTTAGGAACCATTCGAGGAAATAAGAATCCTGATTATTCTCGGAAAACTTTCCATTCATAGATACCCCCTGGTAAGATCAAGAAACCAAAGAAACCACTTCTCAAAATTTATAAAATGGGCATTAATCCCTTAGAGTTCTCTTTGAAGAAAGTCCATAATTTTTTACTCTTGATGGCACTGAGAACATGGTTGAGTATGAAAAACAAAAATTCTGAGTAAAAGAATGATATAGAGGAGTTGAGTTCTGAATATGAAGAAGTTTGCTTATATTTTCTTCTTTATATGTACACAAGAATTACAAATAGTAATTTATAATAATGTTTAAAGTCTAAAAAACTCACTAAATATAAAAACATGTAATAAATAATAAAAAATTGTGTCAAAGTATATGGAGGTTTTCTTTTTCTCAGTGGTAGATAGTTGAATCTTAAGATCAATGGCATCTAAGATTCAATAAAACCCATTGTATTGCCAAATTCCTTTCCAAAGGCATTATATTAGTTTATAAACCAGGAATGTATGATGGTGGCCAAATGGTTAAAATTGTTAAATTCCACCAAAATATAGAAGCATTAATCTTTATAAAATAATACTAAATAGGAAAGCATTAGTATTTATAAATTATTACTTACAGATAAATACCCGCCCAGTTTTCACCTTATGCAAAATAGGTTCACAATAAATATTTGTTGATGAAGATGTACTTCTTATTTTGTGGCAGCAATAAAAAATATAATATTAGGGAGGCAATTTTTCCCCCATGGGAAAGAAAGAACATAGCCCCCTGCAACCACAAATTATGCAGTCAAATTTCCCATATTTGGAAAGTTGCAGGGGTCAGCATACCCAGGGTACAATGAATAAGACTTGCTCTGGGAAAACCACCTTAGTGATCATGGTAAGTATGTGAGGCAATTTTTAAATAGTAAATGTTTTAGTATTAAAAGACAATAAGATAATATTAAAAGCTATTTGTAGTAAAAGAAAATACAACAGATTAACCCTCACCCCTTTCATGGCTGAATAACAGTTGAGTTCAAATCAAGGTGAAACAAGATCCGGAGGTTCTGGACAAATTATGATAACAATATAGGATAAAATAATATGAGGTTTCATTTATTAAGAATCTACAGAATCAAGCCAAATGCACACATGATCTCAAACAAAAGTTATTATACCCAGTAAACAGATTTAACAGATTTACATACCTATATATCTAAATCTACACTGAGCCGCAAGCTAGATATTTGATATGATTATACTAGTGATTGCAGAGTGAAGATTCAAACTTAGGTGTCTCTACTTTAAAGCACTTTGAAGCCCATGATTTTAACCATTACATGCTCTAAATAAATAAATATTAAATTACCTCTATACCCATACAAAATTATAATCTCTAACTTATAGATACAAGACCTAAAGAAAATATTTACAATATATAAGACAAAGATTTATTGCCCTTATAAACAAATTGTTCCTATAGATGATGCAACTGAAAAAAAGTCATAGGTACGACAAAGCAAGTTTGGGACAATAAATATAAATTGTCAATAAACATATTTTTTAAAACTTAGCTTACTAATTGTTTTAGTTTGCTAAAGGGCTGACAATGCAAAGTTCCAGAAATGGGTTGGCTTTTATAAAGGATATTTATTCGGGATAAAAGCTTACAATTCTGAGGCTGTAAAATATCCAAATTAAGGCACCATCGGCCTTCCCCTAGTCGAAGAGCTTGGCTGGTAGTCAATGATGGGTAACTAACAACAATTTTCTTCTAAAGCACATCAGAGGTGCTTTCTCACCAAAGTCAGCTGTCATGTGTTGAAGCAAGATGGCCGCTGATCTCTGCCAAGGTTTAAGCTCAGCTGAGGGAAATCAGCATAGGGCTTGTCTCTTTCCAGGTCTCCTATATGAGTCTTGGCTGTTCTGCTTTCTTCTTGAGTTCAGTGGCTATCAGATTTATAGCAGGTCTCATCTCCTCTTGAGCTGCTCCTTGGGCTCAGCCTCTTAGCATTTCATGCTTAAGCATACTTCCAGTCCTCTCTCTTACATTGCAGGGCCAAACATGGTGGCTTCCTTTTCTTATGTCTGTATGTCTCTCTCTGTGTTTCTGTTTCTATCAGACCCAGCAAGGGGGCAGAAACTCAACCTGAGTCATGCCTCACAGATGTAGTCCAACAAAAAGCCCTAAATTGATCTTATCAAGTAATCTAATCAAAGAGCCCTCAAACAAATTTAATGCAATCAAAGGGTATCACACCCATGGGGAAAAACTAGTTCAAAAACATAATCCTTCTCTTTTGGGGATTCATAAAATAATTTCAAACTCCCACACTATGAGGGCAGAAATGCAAATTAAAATAACATTTCATTATTTAATCATAACCAGGTTTTTTCAATCAGATAGGCATAAATTTAAAACACCACAACATGTTTGTTTGCTAAAGGTATGGAGGAAATTATGTTCTTATATATTGAGAGTGGGAGGTAAATTAGTAATTTATTGATAAGGATTTAATATTCAGAATATAAAAACAAATCCTACAACTCAACAACAAAAAGACAATCCAATTTAAAAACGGAAAAATGGGTAAAAACTTGAATAGACATCTTTCCAAAGAAGACACAAATAGCCAAAAAGCACATTAAAAGATGTGCAACATCAGTAGCCATCAGAGAAATGCAAATCAAAACCACAGTGAGATATCATTTTACACCCACTAAATTGGCTACTATTAAAAAAACAGAAAAATTACAAATATTGGAAATGATGTGGAGAAATAGGAACACTCGTTCGTTGCTGGTGGGAATGTAAAATGGCACAATCACTGTGGATGACAGTTTGGTGGTTCCTCAGAAAGTTAAGTACAGAAAAAGAAAAACAAACAATAAAAAAGCAAAAACAAAAACAAAAAAAAGTAAGTTAAGTATAGAATTACCATATGATCCAGCAATCCCACTTCTAGGTGTATACCCAAAAGAATATAAAGCAGGGACTCAAACAGATGTTTGCACACCAGTGTTCACAGCAGCATTATTCACAAATGCCAAAGATGGAAACAACCCAAGTGGCCATCAATCAGTGAATGGATAAAAAAAATATGGTATATATATATATATACACAATGGAATATTATTCAGCTATAAAAAGAAATGGCATTCTGATACATGCTACAATATGGATGAAACTTCAAGACATCATGTTCACTGAAATAAGCCTTTTACAAGAGGATAAATATTGTATGATCTCACTGAGATGAAATAATTACAATAAGCAAACTCATAGAGTCAGAATCTAGAATAAAGGTTATCAAGGACAAGGTGGAGACAGGGAATAGGGAGTTAAGCCTTAAAATACACCACCTAACCATGGTGGTGATGGTAACACAGCATTTTGAACATAATTAACAGCACCGAAATATATATCTGAACATGGTCAAAAGGGGAAGTGTTAGGTTCTATTTATGGTGCTAGAATTTAAAAAATAGTACTTATCAAAAAGTTAAAATTCACATACTCTTTGACCCAGCCACTCCATTTCTAAGTATCTCTCCAATCAAATATTCATATAGCCAAAGATGTATGTTTGAGGATATTCTTTATAACATTTAAAAGAAATTATGAAGAAATGGAACAAATTTAAAGTAAATTGTTGAGGATTTTAAATGGAGACTTAAAAATAATAAAGTAGATGTGTACGTACTGGAAAGATTTCTAAGATATGTCATCAGATGAAAACAGCAAGCCACAGAATGGTTTGCTATGATATAAATTGATTAATAAAAAGATATTTATATTTGTATAAGTGTAAAGAACTGAGTGATAGGTTACAACTAAATTGTTAACAAGGGTTTCTTCTGAGGGGAGAAAGTTGTAGGAAAAGGCAGATAAGAAAGAGAACATTATAAATTCCAGTATTATTTGACAATTACAACCATTTTCAACTTTTTAAATGAAAAATATTTTTAAATAAAAAAGAGATGAACACTTTTTTTAAAGTGAATATAGCATATTCTTAGGGAAAGTTGCATTGCACAGATGAAAACTAATTTTACTGTAATATATCAGGTAAAACTATTAATTTATATTTAATTATTATTAAACTCTCCAGGGTCCAAAACAAAGGGAAAATTTCAAGTATTGAAATTGCTGTTGAGAAAGTGAATTTTTCTAATGACTGGGTAATAATCGTTTTTGCAAGTGAGGAGTTTTCCAATTCTTTGCTTTCATCAGAATTGAAGGGAGAGCTTGTCAAATTTCTCAGCTGATCTATATTAAAAATAACTTTTAATACTAGATTATGATGTGGTTTTTCATGGATACCTTGGAAAGACTTTAAAATGGCATTGCTATAAAAAAAAAATTTATATCCCTATCTGCCTATTCATTGAAACACAATTTTTCAGCATATATATATATAATAGGAATAGAATTCGTGATGAACACTGTTGGATTCTAGGAATTTGTAATATTCATCAATATAAGTAGACCCCAGTTCCATCCATCTCAAGAGGTGCAATTCCAATAATATTTTAGTTTTTGTTTCATAATTATAGAACTCTTATGTAATATATTTTTATGTACTAATTATGATTATATTGAGAACTCAATTGAGAAAATGTTGTGACACTCAAAGCCTTAGGATCACAGAAGATATTTTTAAATTAAATTTACATGAATTGTTGCAGAGAAGTATGATAGATTGATCTATAAAAGATTTTCAAGCATAAAAATACATTCAGATAAAAGTATGTGGAGAAGAGTAGAAATATGAGTTCAAAGAGAAAAAGAAATTATATAATGATAAAGACATTTAAAGGGAGCTTGTTCATTGGTGTTTTTTACATGTTTTATTATAGAAATTTTCAAAAATATGCAAAAATAAACCCTCCTACCCAACTTAAATCACATTTTGAATTTTGCCAGTATTATATCATTTATATCCCTCTCCCCCTCTTTTGGCCTGAGTTTTTAAAGCAAATCTTAGACATCATATCATTTAATAGTCAATCATATATTTGTAAAATGGATGATGGTGGTTGTCAATTTAATGTATACTTAAAAGTAATTAGAGACATTTTGAAAGAGTGATATGACAGTTGCATTTTAAAAACTCAATATTTACAATGTATCAGAAATTGCTGTATTTTATTGATTTTAAGAAGGAAAACATCTGGACATGAGAAAAATATGACATTTATTTCTTTTCCTTTTTAAATGGTTTTGCTGTAAAAAATTCTATTTAAAATATATTTTTTATTTTGGATATAAGTAAAGTATAATTTACAAAAAGAAAAAATATTATTTTGCAACTAAGGCTGCCTTGTGGCATCATTATAGGTCTACCGTTCCTTCTCTGAAATTCTGAAATGCATTAAAAAATTGTGAACATTAATGTTTTTGCATAATTTTGCTATAAAATCATTGGGCAGTAAAATCTACCTGAAATGATGTGAGATTATTCATGAAATTTATGCATTTAGTGTGAATATTTATACATTTTGTTGCAAAAATATTTGTGTTTAATTATAGGTTGCTGTCTCAAACCTTGATGGGGATAGTATGTTACGCAGGATAAAAAGCAGCATATATTAAAAGTCTGAAACATATATGGTCCCAAGGGTTTCAGATAAAAGGTTATGGACTATATTCACATATTATTTTACTTAGCTGCAGAAAATCACAACCTGTACTTTATTCCATTTATTGCATTATTACTTTGCAGTTGGTGGTCTGCTCTGTGTTGAGTTAATGAAATGGAATACGTTATATAGCAAGTAAGTATAACATATTCATATGACTGAGGACAACAGAAGCAGAAAGAACTATGTTTACAAATAAAAATACCAGACTCTTTAGAGCTCAGCTAACACATTACAAGTTTTTTCTTTGGAATTAAACTAGTTTTGTCCAAAAATAGATTCAAATGCTAAAAGCCCACGTTTATTATTAGAGCCATTTAAGCCTGGAAAAAACAACTGTTTGATAAAATACATAAACAGACTCTACACTGGATAGTTTAGTAATTTGGGTTATTCCCCAAACTCCCTCTAACTTCATATCCTTTATACTCCCCAACGCTCATGTCCCTTCCCCAAACGGTATAAATGGAATTTTTGCAGCTAAAGTACACAATGAAGCATAGTTTGTCTTTTAGGGGGGGAAAAAATGGGCCAATTCTACAGGAATTTTCTAAAATAGAAACAGTATGTCTTCTTCACATTCTGAAGCCGCATATGTTCTATTTGTACAATCTTAAAATTGTCTCAAGTGTCCAATATAATCTCTTAGAAACACAAGAACCAAAACCATGAGTAATGTAAAAAATAATATCACAGCAGTTAACATGTGAATAATAGAAGAATCATTTAAAAATCGTTTAACAATGACTACAGGTGGTGGTTTGAAACTGTATGTACCCCAGAAAAAGACTCTTAAATTTAAGTCATTCCTGGGGGTGTGAACCCACTGTAAGTAGAATCTTTTGATGAGGCTACTTCAGTTAAGGTGAAATTAGGAGGGGTCTTAATCCTGTAACTGGAGCCCTTTATAAGTGGAATGAAATTCAGACAGAGAAAGAGAAAGCCATAGAAACAAGAAGCTGAAATTCAGTGGAACCTGCAGCCTGGAACAGAAAGGAGAGGCCAGGAGAGACAAGTACATGCCTTGCCACATGACAAGTTAAGGATCAAAGATCACCAGCAGCCAGCCCCAGAACACCAGTCTTTGGGAAGAAGTTTCACCTTATGACTCTTTGATTCTGGGATTTTTTCCATCTTCAAACCATGAGCAAATTAATTCCCATTGTTTAACCCAATTGCTTGAGCAATCTAGGAAACTAAAACACTCTAACAATAAAAGTAAAAAAAACTGAATAAATATTTAAACCAGAATATTGGGTTAGAATAAAAAGAGGGATAAAATTATCTTCCCTTCTTCTTAATCCTCTGTCTATTCATTTATTGCAAGTTATGAGAGATGAAATTAATTGTAATAAAATAATAACTAAACTACCTGCCAGCCAAAGAAAAAGATAAACCTTATAGATTTACATTTTTCATTAGTCTCAAAATCTGAAACTTTTGATTAACATTCTGACAATGAGACTATCTGGTAACTACACAATCTTGGTGAAGACAACCCCATAATTTATGTAAGTTTTATTAAGGCTGAAAATTGATTTCTTTAAATCTAAGAAAAGCATGTGTCATTAGTTTTTATTTTTCTGAACCTTAGACTTTTTAAATTATTCAAGAAATGCATAAATATATCCTTCTTTTAAAGGATTCAGATAATATAAGTGTATTTAATAAAACACAGGTATACTGTTCACACACACACTCACTCATGAACACACTCAAAATATAACCACTATTAATCATTTGATGAATGCCTCAGGCCTAGTCTTTTTTCAATGTATTTACATAGATATACATAGATATATTCACATATACACATATATCTTGGAAAAATATGAAATAAGTTATAGCATACATACAGTTTTGCAAAGAGCTTTTTCACTTAATATACCTTGGAGATCTTTTAATAATATTAACTCATTTTTTGTTAAATATAGCATTATATACTATAAATGAATCAACTACATACCTATGGTAGATATTTATAGTGTCTCCAGTTTGGGGCTATATATCTTTGTACATATATCTTTGTGTGACAAGAGTAAGTATTTCTTGGGACAGATTCTTATTGAAATTGCTAGGTTAAAAGGTATAAGAATTTTATATTTTGATACATCCTTTCAATTTAAAAACTTGACCAGTTTTATTCATCTCCCAAAAGCATCTGAGCATGCCCAACATTCTCATGCCTAACATCCTCACTAAAGTGGATATCATCGATATCATCGACCAACCTAATTTAACCAATTGGATAGCAAAGTAGTTATGTTATTCCATGTTACTTGACTAAGAAAATAATGAACAAAAGTGAATGAAAAAAAATTAAAAACCTTCAATTGATTAATAGCAAAAAAAAAAAAATCCAAATATGCACAACAATGTTTTGAAATCTCCAAATAGAAATATAGAATTCATCAGTTTCTCCTTTCACTTGTTGCTTTTTCAGTTTCAAAGCTGTTCTTAGGTACTTACACATTTAGGGTTATTATGGTTGCTTGATGGATTGAACACTTTATCATTTTGAAAAGTTCCTCTTAATTTATGTTAGTTTTCCTTTCTCTGACCTCTACTTTGATATGTTTTCATTAGTTTTTTTTTTTTAAGAAACTTTAGATTACATAAATGTTACATAAAAAATATAGGGGATTCCCATATGCCCTCCCTCTCCCATACTTTTCCACATTAACAACATCTTCCATTATGTGGTACATTTGTTACAGTTGGTACACATATATTCAGCATTGCTACTAACCGTTGGCTATCATTTACATTATAGTCTACACTCTGCCCTGCACAATTGTGTAGGTAATGACAGAATGCTAATGGCCTGTATCCATCATTGCAATGCCATGCAGGACAATTCCAATATTATGAACATGGCCCCATATTACACATATTCTTCCCTCTCTCTCTCCACTCAGAACCTCTGGTTGCCACTGCCTTAATATCAATGAAAGAAATTCTTCCATTGCTAGGATAATAGTAAGCCTATAATAGAATAATAATAAGTCTGCTTCAGTCCATTGTTAATTCCCCAGTCTTGAGGATTTGGGGATGGTGATGCCCACTCTGTTTCTAATTGAGAGGGGACTTAGATCCCATGGAGCAGATAGATGGAACTATCCTGCCTGTAGTTGCAGACATTCTCTGTTCCTTGGGATGGATAGGGTCTATCATTATCTCCTTGTTAGTTGTCCTGGTGAGTCCAGTGTACTGGAGAGTAGGTGTTGCAACTCTGCTGAGATTCAGAACTCAACTGGCACATGAACAGACCAAAGATTTAAGTCTCTGGTACATATATTTAACAAGTATAGTGCTAATTATAGGTTCAAATAAAAGGGCCAGAAAAGCCACGTGTAGGGAAACTATAAATGAGTCTAACTCTGTTATACTAGGGAGCATAAATTCCAAAGTAAGGCCCACTGACAGGGTGTCAGATTCTTGAGCTTGTCTGCCTTGCTTATAGTGTCTAGAGCCTTCAGGAGTTCCACTGTTTGAGGGACTGTTTACTGTGGCAATCAATGAGATTCTGCAGAGACATGCTCTACTTTGACATTAAAGTAACCACTCCAGCTTTCTCTTCTTTAATTTTTTCATGATACATCTTTTGCAATCATTTACATTTTTAAACAATTCAATTTTATTGATACATATTAATAAAGCATACAGTTCATTCAAAGTGTACAATCAATGGTATTTGGTATAATCACATAGTTGGACAATCATCACCCTTAATCATTATTAGAGCATTTTCACTATTTCAATAATAATAATAAACAACAAACAAGAAAAATCTTCACCCCTTTATCTCTCTATACTTCCCCTGTTTTATAAAGCTACTATTTCTGACTATTATTGCACAATTAATTATTTATTAAGCAGTTTTATTGAGATATAGAATATACCCTACAATTTATGCCAAGTATATAATCAACAGCTTTTAGTATAATCACAATGTTGTGCACTCATCACCACAAAAAAATTTTAGAATAATTTCATTACTCCAAAATGAAAAAGTGCATACGTCTTAGCATTTCTTCCCTAGTCCTACATAACCACTGATCTAACTTCATCTTTATAAATTGATTTATATTGACATTTTATGTAAATGGAATTAAACAATATGTGGTATTTTGTGTCTGGTTTCTTTCAGTTAGCATAGTGTTTTTGTTTTTCCTGATATTAACATCTTGTAAAAGCCTGTATTTTGCAAGATCATGGAGAACAATTCCAAAGCCCTAAAAATGCCTTATGTTCCATCTATTCTATTTTTCCCTCCCTCTCCCCTCAGGACCTATGGTAACCACTAAGTTTCAATTTTTGAAGAATAAAGTTCATAGTTAGATGCATTAATATTGATCTGTTGGTCTGTTTTCTTGAGAACTGCCTATGTTCTCAAGAGAGTCTTGCCCCTATAGATGAAAATATAGCAGGACTCCCAAGGACGGAAGTTTAATATTTTCCTGTTTATTGTGTGGGTCTCCACTCACTGAGATAACACACTATAAAGATTCCACAGAAGCATGCCCCAGGTGCACCCCATCCCACATATCCCCCCACTTCCTGCACCAGTAACCCTCCTTTGCCATATTTGCCAAAAGAACATTCACATCTTGCAGTTTTAACCACAGACCTATAAATACCCAGAAATCACCTGTTCCTTCCTCCAGCCCATCCCTCTTGTTCCATGGATAGTCCAACCCAATCCCCCATCCTACTACCCCTCATATTCCAGCACCATTGACCCCTCACATCTCTGAATCAACATCATCCCCACCCACTGCCCAACCACCTCATACCTTATCATACGTTTTGCCCATACTGAGCATCAGCTCACCACACTCTACTCCCTTTCTGGTTCCTGATGACCTATCTTCTAGACTCTAGCTCTGTGAGTCTGCTCCATTTACTTACGTCATTTATCAATGAGGTCATGTAATATTTGTCCTTCAGCACCTGTCTTACTTCACTCAACATAAGGTCTTCAAGATTCATCTATGTTGTTCTGTGTGTTAATACTGCATGCCTTCTTACACCTAAGTAATATTCAATTGTATGTATACAACACAATTTGCTCATCTATTCATCTGTTGATGGACACTTGGGTTCCTTCCAACTTTTGGCAATAGTAAATAATGCTGTTATGAACATTTGTGTGCATATATCTATTTGTGTCCCTGCTTTCAATTCTTCTGGGTATATACCCTGCAGTGGGGTTGCTGGATCATAAGGCAGTCCTATAGTTGGCTTCCCACAGAAACACCAAACTGTCCTCCATAATGGCTGCACCATTCTGTTCCCACCAGCAGTGGATGAGTGCTCCCTTTCCTCCACATCCTCTGACACTTGCAGCTTTCTGTTTTTTTAATAGCCAGTCTAATAGGTGTAAGATGCTATCATATTGTAGTTTTGATCTGCATTTCCCTAATAGCTAGTGATGTTGAGCATTTTTTCATAAGAATTTAATCACTTTTATTTCTTCTTTGGAGAAGTCTCTATTCAAATCTCTTGCCCTTTTTAAAAATGGGTTGTTTTTCTTTTTCTTCTTGAGCTGCAGGATTTCTTTATATATGCTGGATATTAGGCCTTTATTGGATAAATGGTTACCAAATATTTTCTCCCTTTAAGTAGGCCTTTTCACTTTCTTGACAAACTCCTTTGAAGCACAAAAGTTTTTAATTTTGAGGAGATCCTGTTTATCTATTTTTTATTTTGTTGCTCACACTTTGGGTGTAAAATTTAGGAAACCATTTCCTTCTTCAGGATCTTGTAGGTGCTTTCCTACATTATCTTCAAGAACAGGGGTTCTTAACCTGTTTTGGCCCATGGGCCCCTTTTCCAGTCAGGTGAAAACCATGGACAACTTACTAAATCCACACTATACTGTGTATTATTTAATAATAATATCACAACTGCACGAACACATCCCCACAAAAATGTTTTTTTAATTTAAATTCAAGTTTATGGACCCCTTGTTATGAACCCCTGTTCCAGAAGTTTTATGATCTTCACTCTTATATTTAGATCTTTGATCCATCTTGAGCTAATTTTTGTATAAGGCAGGAGATGGTGATCCTTTCTCATTCTTTTGGATATGGATATCCAGTTCTCCAATCACCATTTGTTGAAGAGGCCATTTTGCCCCAGTTGAGTGGGCTTGGTGGGCCTTGTTGAATATCAGTTGGCTGAATATGTGAGGATCTGTATCAGAACTCTCAATTCAGTTCCATTAGTCAGGATGTCTATCCTTCTGCCAATACCAGGTAATTTTGACCACTGTAGCTTTGTAGTATGCCTTAAATTCAGCATGATCCCTCCAATTTCATTTTTCCTTTTCAATAAGTTTTTGGCTATTCAGGGCCATCTGCCCTTCCAAATAAATTTCATAATTAGCTTTTCCAATTCAGTAAAAAAAATGATGTTGTAATTTTTACTGGGATTGCATTAAATCTGTAAAACAGTTTGGGTAGGATAGATCTCTTAATGAAGTTTCTTGTTCTGATCCAAGAACATGGAATATTCTTCCATTTATTTAGGTCTTCTTTGATTTCCTTTAACAATGTAGTGTAATTTTTTGTGTACAAGTCCTTTACATCTTTAGTTAAGTCTATTCCTAGATATTTGATCCTTTTACTTGCTTTTGTAAATGGCATTTTAAAAATTTCCTCCTCAGATTGCTCATTAATTGGTGTACAGAAATTCTGATTTTTGTGTCTTATATCCTGCCACTTTACTGAACTCATTTATCAGCTTGAGAAGCTTTGTTGTAGATTTCTCAGGGCCTTCTATGTATAGGATCATATCACCTGCAAACAGTGAGATTTTTTATTTCTTCCTTTCCAATTTGGATGACTTTTATTTCTTTTTTCTTGCCTAAGCTCAAGCAAGTACTTCTAACACAATGTTATATAAGAGCAGTGACAGTGGGCATCCTTGTCTTATTCCAGATCTTAGAGGGAAATCCTTTAGCCTTTCACAATTGAATATGATGCTAGCTGTGGGTTTTTTATAGATATCCTTTATCATGTTGAGGAAGTTTCTTTCTGTTCCTATCTTTTGAAGTGTTTTTTTTTGTTTGTTTGTTTTTTAATCAAGGAAGGATACTGTATTTTGTCAAATGCTTTTTCTGCATCAATAGAGATGATTTTTTTCTGTCAATCTGTCAATGTGGTGTATTGCATTGATTTTCTTACATTGAACCATCCTTGCATACCAGGGATGAAACCCACTTGATCATGGTGTATAACTTGATATGTTGTTGGATACAATTAGCAAATATTTTGTATCTAGCTTCCAGATTCATTAGAGAGACTGGTCTGTGGCATCTTATGTTGCTTTGGTATCAGGGTGATATTAGCATCACAGAATGAGTTAGGCAATGTTTCCTCCCAGTTCTATTTTTTGGGAGAATTTAAGAAGGATTGGTGTTAATTCTTTCCAGAATGAATTGGCAGAATTCACCTGTGAAGCCATTTGGTCCTGAACTTTTTTTTTTTAATTGGGAGGTCTTTAATAACTAATTCTATCTAGTTTCTTGTGATTAGTCTGTTGAGTTCATCAATTTCTTCTTTCATCAATGAAAGTTGCATATGTGTCTCTAGAAATTTGTCCATTTCATCTAAGTTATCAATCTTGTTGGCATACAATTTTTCAATTTATCCTCTTATGATACTTCCATGGAATCAGAGGTGATATCCCCTATCTCATTTTGGGGGCATTGAAATTGTTCTGCATGATATTGCAATGATGGATACAGGTCATTTTAAATTTTGTCAAGACCTGTAAAATTGTACAGCGCAAAATGTAATCTATAATGTGAACCTTTAACCATGGTTGGTAGCAATGCTTCAATATTTGTTCATCAGTTGTGGCAGGTATGCTATACTCATGTAAGATGTCATCAATAGGGGAGAATGTGAGAAGCAGAGGGGGTGTGATATAGGGGAATCCCCTATATTTTCCATGTGACTTTTCTATAACCTAAAGATTCTTTGAAAATAAAGACCCAAAAATAAGACACTCATGGAAAATACAGGAGATATCATTGTACATAAACAATAACATATCTTATGGTGATGAAAGACACAATGAAAAAAGTTTTATTTTTGTATTTTTAAAATTATTTATTTATTTATTGGCTTTGTTTTTGGGGAGGTTTAAGTTGCAGAAGGGATGCAGCTATGGCAGGGGAGAATCACTGGTGTGGGGTGTCAGTGATGGGGGATGTGTGGGGAGGGGTGCACCTGGGGAATGACTTTATGGAATATGAATAGGTTCAAGTGGTCATGGGGTGTGGTTTTGGTGGGTGGAGATGCAAACAATAACTGAAAAATATTGAATTCGCACCCTGGGAAGTCCTGCTACATTCCCTAAAAAATTGGCAAGAATCCCTAGAGTCATGGGCAGTGCTTAGTGAAGGACAGACGAATATGTCAGATCCTTAACATTGATAGTTGTACTACTTCTGAACCTTGTTCTTGTGAAATTGAAAGTTACTTAAGCATTACATATTGCCTAAGAGTTACCTCCTGAGAGCTTCCTTGCTGCTTAAATGTGGCCTCTCTCTAAGCAAAGCTCACCACATAAACTCACTACCTTCCCCCCAGCATGGGACATGACTGCCAGGGATGAGGCTCCCTGGTACCAAGGGATTATTACTATGCACCAACTAGCAAGCATTTGGAAAAAGACCTTGACCAAAAGGGGAAAATATTAAATACAAATGAGTTTTTATGGCTACAAGATTTCAAGTGAGTCAGGAGGTCATTCCAGAGGTTATATTTATGCATGTCTTAGGAGGATCTCATTGATGGCTACAGTAAACAGTGCCTCAAGCAGGGGTGCTTCTGAGGGCTCTAGAGACATCTAGACAGGGTAGGTAGGGAGGACAATTTCAGGAATTTGGCACTCCATCAGTGGGCCTTACCTTGGAATGTATGTTCCCCAATGTAACAGAGTTAGACTTAGTTTCTGTTTCTGAATATTTCATACTCACCTTCATATTTGAAGGGCATTTTTGCTGGATAAAGAATTCTCAGCTTGCAGTTTCTTATTTCCATATACTAATTGTATCATGCTACTGATTTCTTGCCTCCATGATATCTGATGAGAAATCTGCATTAAGTCTTACTGGGCATCCCTTGTATGTGATGGTTTGCTTCTGCCTTGCTGCTTTCAGAATTTTCTCTTTATCTTTGACGTTTGACATTCTGAATAGTATGTATCTTGGAGTAGGTCTATTCGGATTTATTCTAATTGAGGTATGCTGTGTTTCCTGGACATGTAAGTTCATTTCTTTCATAAGTGATGGGAAATTTTCATTTATTATTTTCTCAAATACGCTTTCAGCCCCTTTTCCCTTTGCATCTCCTTCTGGAACTCCCATATATGTATGTTGTTGTGTTTCATGTTATCATTCGACTTCCTGAGCAACTGCTAAATTTTTTCCATTGTCTTCTTTACCTCTTATTCTTATCTTCTATCATTTTGAGTCTGCTATTATATGCCTCTAATGTGTTTTTTTTTTTTTTAAGGTTTTTATTTCTCCCCACCTCCTTGTTGTTTGCACTTGCTGTGTCTGTTCATCTTCCTTGTTTCTTTAGGAGGCACCAGAAGCCGAACCTGGGACCTCTGATGTGGGAGAGAGGTGCCTAATCATTTGAGCCACCTCTGCTTCCTGCTTTGTTGTGTCTCTCATTATGTTGTTCCTTCCTGCATCTCTTGTTCTGTCATCATGCAGCATCAGCTTGTTATGCCTGCCCATTGCATCAGTTTGCTGTCTTCTCTAGGAGGCACTGGGAACCTCTGTTTCCTGCTTTGTTGAGCCTCTCATTATGTCTCTTTCTCCTGTATCTCCTATTGTATCAGCTTGTTGCACCTGCCCATCATGCCTGCTTGCTATCTTCTTTAGGAGGCACTGGGATCTGAAGCAGCAACCTTCCATGTGGTAGGCGGGAGCCCAGTCACCTGAGCCAAATCTGTTTCCCTCTAATGTGTTTTTCTTCACCCTCCTCCTTCCCCACCCTGCTGTTTTTGCTGTGTCTATTTGCTGTGTGATCTTCTGTATCTATTTCTCTTTTTGTCTTCTCTTCTAATTTTTTTCTCCTCTTGGATTCATTGGGATAGAATACTGGGGACCTCTGATGTGGAGAGAGGTTCTCTGTCAATTATGCCACCTCAGTTCCTGGTCTCTGCTATGCTTCACCTTGACGCTCCCCTTTGTCTCTCTTTTGTTGTGTCATTTTGCTGTGTGACTCACTTGTGCGGGCACTGGCTCACTGCACAGGCCCTTGGCTCACCACATGGGCACTGGCTAGCCATGTGGGCACTATGTGGGCACTCATGCAGGCACTTGGCTCACCACATGGGCACTTGTGCAGGCACTTGGCTCACCACACAGCACTCATGTGGGCACTCAGCTCACCACATGGGCACTCAGCTCACTGTGTGAGCACTTGGCTCACTGCACAGGCACTCAGCTCGCCACGCTGGCACTGGCTCACTATGCAAGCATGCTTTCTCTTCTTTTTCACCAGGAAGCCCCAGGGATCAAACCCAGGTCGTCCCGTATGGAGGCCAGAGGCCTTATCACTTGAGTCACATCTACTTCCCTCTAATGTGTTTTTTTAATCTCACCTATCATGTTTTTCATTCCTATGAACTCTGTTTCTTTTCTGTTCAGGATTTCAAATTCTTCTTTGCACTTGCTCAATGTCTTCTTGATGTTATTTATCTCTTTAGTAATGTCTTTCAACTCATTAATTTGATTTTGGAAATTTGTGTGCATCTCATTAATTAGTTGTCTCAAATCCTGCATCTCTTCTGGGACTTTATATATTCCTTTATATATTGATTCATTTCTTCCATTCTCTTAGTATGGCTTGTAATTTTTTGCTTCTGTTTAAGCATCTGATTATGATGGTGAGTTTAATCAGATGATCAATTACTCTCTCTTCCATAGGGATTTAGTGATGAGAGGTGTATGTTACTGTTCTTTTGGATTCTTGGTTCAACCTGTTCTGAATCTATAGGACTGTCTTTGCTAGTTGCTTAAAACTGGGTTCTGGAGGTTGGGAGGTTGTAAAGATCAGAAAAAAGCCTCTTTTGTTTACTTTTTAAAAAAGAGCTGTTATTTTCTTTTAAAAAGTCTTTTATTATCTTTTTTTAAAGATACATAGATCACATAAAGTGTTACATTAAAAAATATGAGGTTCCTATATACCCCACTCCCCAACCCACCCCACTTGTCCCACATCAACAACCTCTTTCATCAGTGTGGCACATTCACTGCATTTGATGAATACGTTCTGGAGCACTGCTACATACCATGAATTCTAGTTTATGTTGTAGTTTACACTTTCTCCCAGTCCATTTAGTGGGTTATGGCAGGATATACAATGTCCTGCATCTGTCTCTGCAATATCATTCAGGACAACTCCAAGTACCCAAAATGCCCCATATTACATCTCTTCTCCCCTTTCCCTGCCCTCAGCAACTCCTATGGCCACTGTCTCTACATCAATGATAGTTTCTTCTATTGCTAAAGTCACAATAATTCTATAGTAGAATACCAGTAAGTCCACTCTAATCCTTATTTTATTCCTCCATCCTGAGGACCCTGGGAAGGTGATGTCCACTCCACCTCTAAACCGAGAGGGGACTTAGATCCCACATGGCTGATGCATAGGATTCTCCTGCTTGCATTTGTAGACTCTCTTGGTTCCCTGGTGTGGTGACTGATCATCCTCACCTCCATGTTAACTGACCTGGGTAAGTCCAACAAACCAGAGAGGAGGTGTTGCAACTCTGCTGAGGCTCAGGGCCCAGCTGGCACATAAATAGTCCAGAGATTCAAGTCTTCTGAGCATACATCAACCCCAGTGCCAACCGCAGGTTCAGTAAAAGTGACAAAAAGGCATGTGTAGAGAGGTCACATCTAACCCACTCACCATGTAAATGCATTATTTTCCCCCCAGCATGGGACATGACTCCCAGGGATAAGCCTCCCTAGCAGTGAGGGATTACTACCAAGCACCAGCTGGTGATACAACTAGAAAAAGATCTTGAATAAAGGGGGAAATGGTAAAGACAAATGAGTTTATATGGCTAAGAGACTTCAAAATAGGTCAGGAGGTCATCACAGGGGTTGTGCTTATGCACATCTCAGCAGGATCTTAGAGACAGCCAAAGTAGAAACAACCCCAGGTAGCGGTGCTTCTGTGGGCTATGGAGATAGCCAGGTCCTACATTCATGGCAGATGACTCTGGAGATCAGTGTCTTGCCAGTGGGCCCTACTTTGGAATTTGTGCTCCTGAGTGTGATGGAGTTAGACTCAGATGTGACCTCTCTATACTTGCCTCTTTTGTTATTTACTTTTTAAAAAATATTTATTTATTTCTCTCCCATTCTCCCACCCCAACCCCATTTTCTGTTCTCTGTATCCACTTACTGTGTGTTCTTCTGTGTCTGCTTGCACCCTTGGTGGCACCGGGAAACTGCATCTCTTTTTTGTTGCGTCATCTTGCTGCATCAGCTGTGTGTGTGGCGCCACTCCTGGGCAGGCTGCACTTTTTTTCACACGGGGCTGCTCTCCTTGCAGGGTGAACTCCTTGTGTGGGGGGCATCTCCATGCAGGGGTGCTCCCACATGGCACAGAACTCCTTGCACGTGGCAGCTCTGTGCATGGACCAGCTCACCACACGAGTCAGGAGGCCCTGGGTACTGAACCCTGGACCCTCCCATATGGTAGGCAGACACTCTATCAGTTGAGCCACATCTGCTTCCCTGTTATTTACTTTTAATATCCTCACATGCACTTACTTGGTCTGCCATCAGATGGTAATCTTTGGCAGCCCTTCAGTTCAATGCCTGGTTAGCGTGTGTTTGCTGCAATGCAGACTGGATCAATCTGATAAAGGTTCCTACCTGGAGGCTAAGAGTCTTGTAATTCAAACTTTCTCACGACAGTTGTCCAACATATGCTGGCAGCCCTCTCCCTTTACATAGGTAAGAAATAATTCCATTCCCCTCAGCATCCTCAACAACCAGTTCTGATCACTGGAGAGGGAAATTGAGAGGGTTAGATCTCTTTAACTCCAGAAATTGTTAACCCTGAGCCAGCTCCCAAGGTAAACAATGGTATGCCCTGCCCCCACACCCTGCCCCAGCCTGAAAGAACTCATGGGACACAGCAGACCAAATTTGTGGGTCAAAAGCTGAGTCAGTCTGAGTCCTCCCCTCTCCCCTTTCCTGGGAAGGCAGATCCCTGGGATGCTCTTTGTCTGTAGCAGCTGTAGCATTTAACTCATAGTTTTGCTGCCACATTTCTTTTTCCTTTGCCCCTCTCCCTTCTTCCAGCCTTCTCCTGGTGTCCTAAACCCTAGAAGATTTTTTTCCAGGCTGTTTCTGCCTGTACTCTAGCTACTTTTCAGGGTGAGAAGAGAGTCCCATGTCTTTCTCGTCCACCATCTTCCTGGAAGTCTCCCCAACACCCGTTTTTTTAAAGGTATTGGGGATTGAACCTGGGACCTTGTACATGGGAAGCAATTAACTGCTGAAGCACATTTGTTCAATATCATTTACTTCTTCTCCTTTTTTTTTTTTTTTTTTTTTTTTTTTAGGTACTCGGGGCCAGGGACTGAACCCAGGACCTTGTATGTGGGCAGCCAGTGCTCATCCGAGCCACACTGGCTTCCCTGAATTGGCTTTTTCATTTTTTTGCTCTTTGTTTTTTCAGGAGGTACTGGGAACTAAACCTGGGACCTCCCATGTGGGAGTCGGGTCCTCAATAGCTTGAGCCACATTCACTCCCCCCCCCCTCTTTTTTTAAGATTTCTTTTACCCCCTTCATTGTTTGTGCTCAACTGTCTGCTCTGTGTGTCTGTTTGTTGTGTGCTCTTTGTCTCCTCATCATCTTTTTTTTAGGAGGGACCAAGAACTGAACCCAGAACCTCCCATGTGGGAGGCACCCAATTGCTTGAGCCACATCCTCTCCCTGCTTGTTGTGCTTCTTGTTGTGTCTCTTTACTGTGTCTTCTTGTTGCATCATCTCATTGTGTCAGCTTACTGTCTTTTTTGTCTTCTTTAGGAACCACTGGGAACCAAACCTGGGACATCCCATGCGGTACGTGAGCACCCAACAGCTTGAGCCACAACCACTTTCCTCCCCATTTACTACTTTTAACCTATTTTTGCCTTTACATTAAAGTGGGTTTCTTGTAAACAGTATGGTTTTGCTTTTTTATCCAGTCTGATAATTTCTACATTTTCATTGGATTGTTTAAACTAGTAATATTTAATATGATTACATTTAAATCTATCATTCCTGCTATCTCTTCTTTGTTCCTTTTTCCTGCTCTGACTCCTTTTGGCTGATTTTGTGATTTTTTAAATTCAATTTTTTTCCATTATTTTAATATTAAGGGTACTTGTGTGTGTCTGTTGCTGTAGGGTTTACAATATATATTTTTAATTTATTTATTAAAATATTTTGCCATTTTATGTATAATGTAAAAATATAACAGTATACTTTCACTTCCCCCAATCTCCTTTATAATATTTTTGGCAAACATTTTATTTCTGCATATTTAAACCTCATAATACATTGTATATTTTTTGCTTTCAGCAGGAAATTATTTTTAAAGAAAAATTTTAAATGAGAAAATGTCTTTTTATTAACTCACATATTTACCATTTCTGGGGTTCTTCATTCTTTTTTTGTAGATCCAGATTTCCATCTGGTATCATAGTCCTTCCACCCAAAAGAGTTTCTTTAATATTTCCAATACTGCAATGCTGTTTGTGATGAATCATTTCACTTTTTGTCTGAAAAAAAATT
The DNA here is from genome assembly GCF_030445035.2 of Dasypus novemcinctus. Classification (NCBI taxonomy): domain Eukaryota; kingdom Metazoa; phylum Chordata; class Mammalia; order Cingulata; family Dasypodidae; genus Dasypus; species Dasypus novemcinctus. Next base: position 52,174,704 of record NC_080686.1, read on the forward strand.
CTACTTTACCTTTATTTTTCAATAATTTTTTTTACTGGTGCTGAATTCTAGGATAACTTTTTTTTAGTATTTTAAAGATGTGCTTCCATGGTCTTCTGCCTGCATGTCTTCTGACAGGAAATCTCCTTTCATTTTCTTTGTTTCTTTCATAATGTGTCTCTTTTCTCTGGTTGCTTTTAAGATTTTTTCTTAATTGCTGATTTTCTGCAATTATGATTTTGTTATGTCTTATTATGGTTCCTTTTATATTTTTCCTTTGTGGTTCATTGATCTTGGGTCTCTAGGCTTATAGTTTCTATCAAATTTGAAGAATTTGGGAGCCTTTATGTTTTCAAATATTTTTCTTCCTCCTTGTTTCTAGGATTCCAGTCTTTTTTTATTTGCATATCATTTTGTTTAGTTTTTCCTGCTATATCTTCAAGTTCTCTAATTTTTTCTTCTAAGTGTCTATGTTATTAATCCAATCAAATATTTTCCATTTATGATACTATAATTTTCTTTTCTAGAAGTCTGGTTTGGAATCTCTTTTACACATTCTATTTCTCTTCTTACCTTGACATATTTTCTTCTATCTTCTTAAACCAGGGGTTCTTAACCAGGGGTCCTTGAGCTTGAATTGAAATTCAAAAACACATTATTCTTGTGGAGATGTGTTGGTGCGGTTGTGATATATTTATTAAATAATACAGTATAGTGTGGGCTTAGAAAGGGGTCTATTGTTTTCACCTGACTGGCAAAGGGGTCTGTGGAACAAAAAAGGTTAAGAACTCCTGCCTTAAACATAAGGAATATATTTATAATAGCTTTTTAAAAACATCCTTAGCTATTAATTTTATCTTCTATGTCCTATGGATTGATTTTTTTCCTGTTTATGGGTTGCAATTTTTTTCCTTTGAATACTTGGAAATTTTCTATTGGAAAATAGAATATTGTAAATTTTAGGTTTGAGGTGCTGTATTTTGTTATATTCTTTTTTTTCTTTTTCTTTTGAAGGAGTCAGGGATTGAACCTGGGACCTCTTATGTGTGAAGTAGGTGCTCAACCACTGAGCTCCACCTGTTCCACTGTTGTACTCTTTTTTTTTTTTCTGTCTCGTTGTGTTGTCTTTTTGGTGCATTGCTTCACCATGCCATGTGCAGGTCTGGGACACCTTTTTTTTTTCCCTTCTTTTTTTTCACCAGGATGTCCCGGGTATCGAACCCAGGTCCTCCATATGGTAAATGGGAGCTTAATTGCTTGAGCCACAGCTGTTTCCCAACCACTGTTGCATTCTTAAATATTGTTGAGCTTTGCTTTGAAGCACAGTAAATTTATTTGCAATCAGTTCAACTCTTTCATTGTTTTCTTTTAAGCCCTGTGAAGGTGGAATTAGAATAGCCTTTAATCTAAGGCTGATTTGGTTCTCTACTGAAGCCACCCCTTATGAAGACTTTGCTTCCTGCCTCATGTATTATGAAGTCTTTTCACCCCGGCTGGTTAGAATGTGAACTACTCTGAGCTCTGGGGTTTACTCCACTCACTCTTTTTCCTGTGTTCTTTCCCTGGCCTTGAATACTTTCTAATCAAGCTGAGGAAGGTAATTACTAGAAAACACTTTTTGAATTAGTGTCATTGCAACTCATGTTCAAGAGGTTCTCCCTTTATTTAAATTAAACTTCCTAGGGATTTTTACTGGGTGAGTTACTCATAATCAAGACCAGGAAAAGTTATGCCTATACTGCTTCAAGTCTTATTTCACAGTGGCCACTCCTTACCTCCCTCATCCTTACAACTTAACAATCTCTGCCCATTGTTTGGTTTTAACATGCAACAGAGCAGAGCAGTGCAAAGGCAGATGCTATAGCAGTCAGATGTGCCCATACAACAGCAGTAACAGTCACTGATATTTTAAAAACTGGGATAAGCAGAGAGCAGAACAATACCAGGCCAACCACCAGAGGCATAACCAAGCTCCCCTTGACTGTTGCAGCACCTTCAGTCACCTTTCTTTTAGATCCACCTTTTGTAAGAACTAAGGAGCCAGGGATGCCCAGCACTCACCTCCTCAGTCATGTCCTAAAACAGTCGCTCTGAAGAAAGCTGTAGAGACAGCCTGGAAATACTGACTTGATGTCTTCTTTACTGGGAGATATCACAACCCCTATAGCTTTATGCTTAAGAGAATAAATAATATCTTAAAGTATTATAATATTCATATACATCGTATCATTTCCAGCTCCCAAAAACTTTCTGAGGTAGGCAAACCAAGGATTTTTTTCTTTAAACTGAAAGGTGAGCTGACTTGATCAACTGTACACATCTTGTAAGTGGGAATAAAACCATCTTCTCAGAATACAGTGGTTGCGAGTGTGGATTGTGCATCCAGACTGTGAAGGGTGGAATCTTGACTCCACCATTTCCTAGCTGTGTGATTTTGGGTAAGTGATTTAACCTACCTGTGCTGTAAATGGAAATTTTCACTGGGCTGTTTGGGGGATTAAATGTGTTATATATTAAAAGCACTCTGGAAGAATGTGGCGATACATGTGAAAAATATAACTAATGTAATTTATGGATTATAGTTAACAATATTATAACGTTTTTATAGAAAAAGCAAAGCCATTACTATATTAATTCCAATGGGGTAAAAAAGAATATGGAGTTTGGTTATGTGCGATATGAAAACAGTTAAGCATTTTTTTCTCTTCCTCATATTTTTTTCCATTAAGGGGAGCTTGACTACATCATTTAGCTAATCTGTGTTCATCTGTGTATCTTTCTGAACACTAGAGCAACAATTCAATTAGCAGTTGGAGTCAGTCAAGATAAAAGTAACTGAAAAAGAACTTTTAAGGAATAATTGTTCCAAAACTTGTTGCACTGTCTTTTTCTGTTCTTTTATTTTGTGAATTTGAAATAAAGTTAATTTTTTAAAAAAAACCACCACCACTCTGGAATAGTGCTGGCATAGAGTTGGGCGTTTGCTCTTATTTACTCCCTATTTTTAATAGCATTTTCTAATCTGCTTTTTGGGAGAAAAAAATCAACATTTTTGCTTCTAGGTGATACTGTTTATTTAATCTTTAAACTAATAAGACATTAACATTATAAAAAAGGAGAATAGTGTGGCAGGTGCAGCTGTCCCAGGAAGGCCCTAAATCTAGAGGTAAAAGGTAATCACTCACTAGAGATAACCAGTCAGAGGTCAAAGAGCCACCTGCTCTCAGAATGTAAGTGAGCAGACAGGTAACTCACCAGTTCTAGCCATACCTTCCCATTCTCTTTAAGCAGTAACCTACTTAAACTTTGTGATACATTGATCCTTTGCTTCATTTATGTCTAATAACTGATAGGCAGAAAATAATTTATTATAATGTAATGAGAAATAAAATACATTTTGGAATAAGAAAAATTTCCTTCGTGTTCTTTTGAGGTTTAAATGTATTAATATGAATAAAAGTGCTTGGCAAGTACTATATAAATGTTAGTTATCATTATATATCCTCTTCTTTACTCTTACCCATGAAGTCCTTGGATTCATGCCAGCTACGTACACACCTTGCATCCTTGCTTACAACTGTTTTCACCAAATTAACATAATATCTAAGGGGCAGCCTACAAAGATGCAGTTCTGTTGGTCTCAGTCCCAAATAATCTCAGTTCTCATTAAAGGTAGATGTAAGGGAGAAGGCTTGGAGAAACTCTTGGCTTTGCCATTTCTTGCCCTGTGCATAAAGAATTAGGGATATTTGGAAGTGATTACAAGTGATTAGTGTAAACCCAGCCCAGGTCCTTGCAGTAGAGACCTCCTTCAATTTCTCTAAGGAATGAAGTGGACTTGCTGAGGACTCTGGGGAAGGTGGGTTGTGATCTTCCTTCCTCATTTCCCTTCCCACCCATTGCCTTTATGCTCCCTGTAAAAAACAAATTTCTAAGTTTTCATTTAATTTTTAAAATTTCTAATCAAGCTCTGTCTTAGCTACATAATTATGAGTGTTTTTTTTCCCAAAAAAATACAAGGATAATCTGGTTAACATTTTCGCTTAGAGTTTTTCCAGCTGGTGGTTTTATGTCTACATTCCCAGATCAGGTAAGTTTTTCTTAAGACACTCTCAAGCTCTTTAATTCATTTCAAGATTGTTTGATTCCAGATAAAGAACTTGTTTTTCTGGTAGGGAATCACTTACCTTAAATGAACTTTCCTTGTAAAGTGGCTAACCTAACCTAATTTCTAATATAATCTGAAATGTATGGTAGCCATTGAACACAGCATGGTTTGCGTCCCTATCTTATGAAGAAATTTGTCAGACCATGGTTCTGTGCAGTGCAGCCTTCTGCACTGACCATGGGATTTGATGCAAAAAAATCTCAACACTTTGAGCCAACCTAAATTTATATTACACTGAAAGATAAAACACACGCACATGCAGAGTTCAGAATGGAATTAACTCATGTAGAAGTTTAAGTTATTAATTCCCACATTTTACATCTAAATGTCAACCCATGAGCAAATTTAGTTAAATAAGTTAAGATATAAAGTATAGGGAACAATATTAGGAAACTATTAAATTATTTTAAGACTATTTAATAAAAGCAGGATTTGATAAGTGCCTTTTCCTATGTATGCATGCATGTATGTATGTATATATTTATTATATTATATGGGTGTATATAAATTATAGAAGAGAATACACAAAAATATTAAGTGGGTACATTTAGTGGACGGATTCTTTTAACACTTATTTTCTTTTTACAGAAATGTAAAATCAAATAAATGGTTTCAAAATATTCCAGATATTTGACAAATTCAAAATGCCTATTCCTAATGTTAATTTAAAAAATTTATTCATTTTAGCTTATGCTTTTACTTGCTGTTTGATTCCTGATTTACCCATATAGAAGTCAATCAGCAGAAGAACATTTTTGAGAACATCAGTGACCTTGTAAATCTTTGCTCTCAAGAATTCTAGAATGTGAGCTCTGTGTCTACAATTTAAATCCTTAACTTCAGCAAAGATTAATTTCAGTTCAGTGTCCCTGAAAGTGATTAATGCTGAACACTACTTGTAGTTCACTAATACTATGTTTTGAAGGAGGTGGTGGAAATTAAATAAACATCTTTCACAATTAAAATACTTAAAATATCACTACCTTTTAATTTACACTATGTCCATGCTTCTTACGGCATTTGACATTGTACAGTATGAAGAGTCCAGAGATAGCAAAAGTGCATTGATGAAAATTAAGATACTTCTGTATGCTTAGGGTTGGAAGCAACATTAGATACCATCTGCTCAGAAGTTTCACCCCATAGAGATTGCTTTACATAGTATGCTAATGGCTGGTCACCCAGCCTCTGCCTTAATACTACCTCAAGAAGCAGGAAACACATTTGAATGCTGGCCAATGCTAATTATTACTCCTAGTTATTATCACTATTACTATTACTTCTATTACTACTGCTACTATTACTAATTCCATTAAATTTGCATAGACCTTTCATATATTTCTTGTGCTGAACCAAAATTTGCTCCCCTGGAAATTTGATTAATGCAAATCACTCTCTCCCCAACTAGGAATTTCATTAGTTTGTTTCAGATCCACCTCCTTTGACTCTGATATAGATTTTTAGAAGGAATTTAATTAATCGAACTCTTCAGGAAGTTAAAAAGAAACCAGCAAGAGGGAAGCAGATGTGACTCAAGCGACTGAGCTTCCGCCTACCACATGAGAGGTCTTAGATTCGGTTCCTGGTGCCTTCTGGAGAGGACAAGCAAGACAGCAAGTTGGTGTGATGGGCAGGCACAGCAAGCTGACGGAACAAGGTGACAAAACAAGGAGACACAAAGATGAAAGACAATGAGAGACACAACAAAGCAGAGAGTTGAGGTGGCTCAAGCAATTGAGTGCCTTTGTCCCATATGGGAGGTCCAAAGTTTGGTCCCAGGTGCCTTCTAAAGAGAAGACAAGTACACACAGAGAGCACACAGCAAATGGACACATAGAGCAGACAGCAAACGCAAACAACAGCTGGGGAGAGGAGGAATAAATAAATAAAATAAATCTTAAGAAAAAAAAGAAACCAGCAAGATATATCTGTTTGGATTATGCTTGACTACTAGCAACAGAAACCCAAACTAATAGTATCTTAATTTATTCCTCTCACATGAAACGAAATGAGATAAGTGATCAAGGGTTGGCAGCATTCCTTCACAAACTATTGCACCATCTTTATTGTACCATTGAACACTAGAAGAGTTAGTTCAGTGAACCCATGTATAGGGAACATGTATCTGATAAAGAATTTGTACATACAATCCAAAAGAACTTAAAGTACAGTAAGATGGTGATTAGCACAACATTGTGAACACAATTAACAATATGAAATATATATCTGAATGTGATTAAAAGGGGAAATGTTATTTTGTATATATGGTAACACTAAAAAAATTTTAATCCATAGGACTACATTATACAGTGAACCCTATGCTAAGCCTTGGACTATAGGTAATAGTACAATTATAAAACTGTGTTATCAATTGTAATAAATGTTCCACATCATTGCAAGGTGTTAATAATGGGATGGTATGTGGAAATCCTGTATTTTATACATGATTGTCCTATAAACCCACAACTTCCCTAATAAAGGGAAGAAGTAAACCAATAGGTAAACACATAATTAATAAAACAATGGGCAAAAGATTTGAATAGGCAGTTCACCAAAAAAAAATTATGAATTGCAAATAAAGCACATAAAAAGATGCTTAACAGCATTAGTAATTCAAGAAAAGTAAATTAAAACCACAGTGAGATACCACTACATAACCACCAGAATGGCTAAAATTAAATAGACTGACCAAGTGCTGGTAAGGATATTGAGCAACTGGAACTCTCATACTTTGCTCATGGGGATACAAAATGGTACAATCTCTTTAGGAAACATATAGGAATTTTACCACGTGACTCAGCAATCCCACTGCTAGGTATTTTCCCAAATGAAATAAAAATGAATGTATAGAAAGACCCATATGCAAATATTTATAGCAGTTTTATTTATTTTTTATTCTTGACAGGCCCAAACTGGAAACAACTCAAATGCCTATCAACTGGTGAATAAATAAACAAAGCATAGTACATTCATATAATGGAATTCTACCTAGCACTGAAAGGGAGAACATTCCAGGCAAAGAAGACAGTTGGTATAAAGGCTTGAGACAAGAATCAGCTTGTTGTATTGATGAAACTACTAGGATTTAGGGGTTGCTGGAAGGTTAAGTTTAAGAGGTAAGCACCAATTAAAATAGATTACATAACTTGCATGCTATGATATGCCTTAAGATTTATATTATTGGTGAAGAAAATTATATTATACAATTCGATTTGGACAAGACAAGGCAAACAGTCAGGTACTAAGAGAAAATAATTAGAAAAAATATATATGTTAGTGCATGAATTGGCATGTTCCCAAGGAATCCAAACCTGTGATGGTATACTAGGGAATCAAAAACAGGAAGAGAATTTTCCAGAGGATGTGATATAAATGTATAGGATAGACGAGATTTGCAAATATTTCTATGTAATTTCTATGTGCTTGCATTATATGTAGTTTCTCTCCCAACATTTAAGTTAACACATTATTAAAGTCAGAGAAGTAGTGACTGTATTGACACTGTAAGAAATATGGTATTCAAGAAATTGAAAGACTCTATAAAGGAAAAAAAACATTTTATTTCTGCTAACAGATTTTAAAAGCTTTAACTCTATTTTACTCCAATTTTTGGCTCTAAGATATCTTCATAAGGACAAGAAGCTAACACACATGAATTCCACAGGGTTTACAGACTACCCCTCAATTTAAGAAAATTAAATGCTTTGTTGAAAAAAGTCCATCAGGATGGGTTGGCAAAAGGAGTGACTCAGATGGATATATAAAGTAGGAAGAAAAGTTGGATCACGGTCACCACAGAAAAGCTGAAACCAAAAAAGGCAGAGGAGATAGGGGAGGCAGTAGCCAGAGCTGTTCCCACAAAGCTAAATTACATTAATGGAGGCATATTGCCAACTGCTGTCTTTTCACCAAGTTTTCCCTTGGCAATTATGAGCTCGTAGCCTGGACATGTAGAGTCATCAGAAAATGATGAGGGCATTTTGGAAGGAAAGGATGTATATATGTGTAAAGGATGGAAGAATAAATAGGGGACTTACGGGTAGGGTATAAAACAATGACTTGGCTGCAAGAGATGTTCTTTAATAGCTTACAACCTATATGGACCCATTTAATCTGTGGTGGTGCCATATATGTCTGAAATCACACATGTGGAATCTGCTGGTAAGTTGAGCTTGTGCTCCAATTCTAGTAACTAGGCTTAAACCACAGGCCTATTTCTTCCATTTCTTGTTAACTTGCATGGTATGTCAGTCTATTTAGAACTTGCTGGTTTTTACTAATACCACTCTCATGCAATGGAATCCTGATTCTGAAACCCAGCTCAACTATTTTCTTAATCTTTTTAGTGTGCCTCAAGATACTTTTTAGGATACAACATCAACCCATGTTGGAGTTCTCTGCATGTCAGATTGCTGTACTGCATTATTACTTGTGAGCTGATGTCGCACCCTCCAGATTCGTTGAATTAAAATTATTTTAAGAATCATCAGATGATACTAATTCCTCAGTAAATATTCAAATAACTGGGTTTATTATCTATAGCTTCATAAGATCGGTTTAGAAAGTAAATTTGGCCATTTCCATCTACATGTCAGTATATTAGCACGGGCTTTAACAAATTATGTTTTATAATGATTTCTGGTCCAAAAATAAACAGAATTCCTCTAAATGTGGCGATTTCTAATACATATCATCTATAAATTCAACGATATTATTTTCAACAATGCTGTAAATTTTTACAATCAAGATATGCTTTAGGGAATTAATAAAGTGAATACTCATGAGTTATATTAAAGATAGTGTAAAGATTGATTTATAGATCAAGTTGTAAAATACTTCTAAATTTGGAAGTTTGTAGTATTACTGAGGGGGAAATATAGTTAACATTATTAGTTTCATTCTAATAAAATATCTTGGTCATTTACTGAGCACATATATCCAATGATAAAAGTTGCTATCACTGCCCCATGCTTTGGTAATTAACGCAAAGACCTGCTTGGGTGAATCACTTGGAACAGAAAACAGATTCCTTTGGAGAAATCTGTTAGACCTACTAAAGAATTCCCCATATTCTCCTGTGAAGAGTGTTATTTATTCTGCCCCTCTTAGGGCAAATCCCAAAGGTTACCTATGACTTGAATTATTAGAATGGAAAGCTTTGGCAGTGCAGTCCACAGTGTTTTAGCGGATACAATCTAAATATGTAAGATAGTTGAATCACAAACACATTTCTATATAAATTTCTCTGTGCTTACACAGGATGTACTGTTTTTCTGTCTCAATTTTCAGGTTAACAAACTATTATTTCTACTTCTATAAGGAAGTTTACATTGTCAGAAATATAAGATGTGCTCAACTAACAAAGACAAGGGGGAAAAAGAATATATTTTACTACTGTCTATAGTAAGTCTCTATATGATGGAAATAGGCTCATTTTTGGATTAAAAAAATCACCATAAAATCAGCTAAGTTGTTGAAGAGTTCCAATTCATATTCTCAATGTTTTCATCTAATAAAAAAGCCTCACAGTAATTACAGAACAGTTTAACAATGGAAAAAGCCTTTTTGTGCAAAGCCCATCAAGTGAAGTTGGGGAGAAGGAGATCCAGGAAGAGTGAGCATAGAAAAAGTACTGAGACAAAGAAGAATATGATGTGCTTGGGGAGTAGAAAGAAATCCTTGTAGCTGAATCGTATCATTGTAGGACAAGTAAGCAAGGGAAGATCATGAAAGACTTTGTAATCCATGTGAAGAGTTTGAACCATATTGCTTGAATTGTATAGCTCACTAACAATCAGATTTTGACCTAATTTTTGTATGAGGTGTGAGACTTAGATCAACGTACATTTTTAAATTTTTTTAAATTATTTATTTATTTGTTTTTTAAGATTTATTTATTCATTATTTTTCTCCCCTTCCCTCTCCCACCCCGGTTGTCTGTTCTCTGTGTCTATTTGCTGCATCTTCTTTGTCCACTTCTGTTGTTGTCAGCGGCACAGGAATCTGTATTTCTTTTTGTTGTGTCATCTTGTTGTGTCAGCTCTCCGTGTGTGCAGCACCATTCCTGGGCAGGCTGCACTTTCTTTCGCACTGGGCGGCTCTCCTAACGGGGCGTACTCCTCGTGCGTGGGACTCTTCTACGCAGGGGACACCCCTGCGTGGCATGGCACTCCTTGCGTGCATCAGCACTGCACATGGGCCAGCTCCACACGGATCAAGGAGGTCCGGTGTTTAAACCGCAGACCTCCCATGTGGTAGACGGATGCCCTAACACTGGGCCAAGTCTGCCGCCTCAACGTGGATTTTTGTGCCTATGGACATCCAATTGTTCCAGCACCATTTCTTGAAAAAAGTTTTCTTCTCTGAGTTGCTTTTGCATCTTTGTCATAAATCGGTCGGGCATATTTATGAGTCTATTTCTGTTATCTATTCTGTTCCATTGATCTATGTGTCTGATCTATGGATATACAGTCTTGATTATTATAGCTATATAATGTCTTGAAATTGAGTAGACTGAGGAGGACCCACTTTATTATTCTTTTTCAGAATTGTTCTGTTTTATGTCCTTTGCCTTCCCATATAAGTTTTAGAATAATTTTGTCTATATCTAAAAAAATCTTGCTGGGATTTGGATAAGAATTGCATTAAGCCTATATCAATTTAGAGAGAATATTTTTATTATATAGTGTTCCAATGCATGAACATAGCATATCTTTCCATTTATTTTGATCATTAATTTCATCACCTATATGGGTTTTAAATTTACACCTAAATATTTCTTTTTGAGCAATTATAAATTATATAGTTTTAATTTCAGTGTTCACATGTTGACTGCAAATAAAAATAAGATATTTGCATGTTACCTTATAGCCTATTATGGCCGTCCTGAATTCACATACTAACTTGAGTTTTTTGTTGGTTTGTTTTATAGCTTCTATAGAATTTTCTACAGAAAGAATCATTTCATCTGCAAATGGAGAGTTTTATTTCTTCCTTTCCAAGCTGTATGCCTTTTATTTATTTTTGCCTTACTGAACTGCCTAGAATTTCCAGGACTATATTAAATAGGAATGGGTGAGCAGGTATCCTTGCTTTTTTCCTGACTTTAGGTGAAAGCATTTACTCTTTTACCATTAAGAGTGTTAGCTATAGGGTTTTTGGTAGAGGGCTTTCAACAAGTTGAAGATTTTCTCTATTATTCCTATTTTTCTGAGAATTCTTATAAAAAAATGGGTGTTGAATTTTGTCAAATCATTTTTCTGCATAAATAGATATGATCATGTAGTTTTTCTTTAGCCTGTTGATGTGATTGCCTACATTGACTGATTTTTGGTAATGCATTGTATAATTCTTTTTATACATTGCTGAATTCTATTTGCTAATAATTAGTTAAGGATTTTTGCTTCTATGTCCCAAGGGATATTTGGTCTGCAGGTTTTTTTTTTTTTATTTTTTTTTACTTTCTTTGTCTGGTTTTGGTAAAGGGTAACAATAGCTTTGTAAAATGAATTTGTGACTGTTCCCTTCTCTTCTTTTTTTCTGGAAGAGATCATGTAGGATTGATGTTAATTCTTCTTTAAATGTTTGGTAGAATTCTCTAGTGAAACCATCTTTCACTAGATATTTCTTTTTTGGAGTTTTAAAATGACACATTCAATTTCCTATTATAGAGCTATTCAGAATATTTCATGTTGGGTGAGTTGTGGTAGTTTGTGTTTTTTGAGGATTTAGTCTACTTCATCTAAACTGTCAAATTACATGTATAGAGTTGTCTGTAGTATTCTCTTATTAGGCTTTGAGTCTCTGCAGTCTTTAATTGGCCTGTTTCATTCCTGATACTGGGAATTTGTGTCTTCTCTCTTCCTTTGTCAATCTTGCCAGATGTTTGTCAATTTTATTGAACTTTTCAATAAAACCCCCAAGAAGCAACAAATACAGTGAAAGATTAGGAAGACTTGTATATACTGAAGAAATGAATGATTTTAGATTAATATATGAGAACTATTTGATATTGGGAGGCCCCCTTCCTCCCAATCAAACCATATGGATCAAACACAATGGAAGTTTTGAGTATAGTGTCAAGCTAGAAAATGACAGGAAAAACTCCAGATGGTAGAAATTAAGAAGAAAATGAAAAAATGGAGCAGTGATTAGCGAGGAGAAGCAGAAGCCAAAATAGTGTACACTGTAGGATGACTACACGTGTATTTATTTCCCAAGGACAGGCCTGGCTTATACCCTGAACCTTCATAGTTATAATTACATTTATATAATTATATAGTTTAAGGAGTTAATGACTTATACATTCATAGTTATAAATAATGAGATAAATTATAAGGTCATCCAAGCTAATGACATTTTGAAAGCCGATATTACATTTAAGAGTGGAACACCAAGATTTTGATAACGATGCATGAAAAGTTATCTTGACTGAAAGATCTAACTAAACTTCCTGCATACAACCAGGAGTCATAGGGACTGACCACTTATGAAATAGGATATAGAAAAACTTTGGCCACCGATCCTGCATGGGATACTGCAAGAAACTTGGCTAAGGCAGCGGACTTGGCCTAGTGGTTAGGGCATCCGTCTACCACATGGGAGATCCGCGGTTCAAACCCCAGGCCTCCTTGACCCACGTGGAGCTGGCCCATGCGCAGTGCTGATGCGCGCAAGGAGTGCCCTGCCACGCAGGGGTGTCCCCCGCATAGGGAAGCCCCACGCGCAAGGAGTGCGCCCTGTAAGGAGAGCCACCCAGCGTGAAAGAAAGTGCAGCCTGCCCAGGAATGGCACACATGAAGAGCTGACACAACAAGATGACGCAACGAAAAGAAACAGATTCCCATGCCGCTGATGACAACAGAAGTGGACAAAGACAACGCAGCAAATAGACACAGAGAACAGACAACCAGGGTGGGAGGAGGGGAAGGGGAGAGAAATAAATAAATAAATAAATCTTTAAAAAAAAAAGGAAAGAAACTTGACTAAGATCTTGGATGTAAAAGAAACCTCCCACAGGAACACAGAACCACCACCTGTGGGTAACTGTGGAATCCAAATTCATTCTGTTTGCTTAACTCTATGATTCTAAATTGAGATGTTTGCATTAAAACTGGTTCAGAGAAATAGCTGGGAGGCCCTCAAACATTATGAAGGAAGAGGAGTTAAGGTTTTAAAAGGTCTAACTTCCCGCCTCCCCCCGACCCCGACTCATTCTATAGGAAGCCCACAGTCCATGTCTAGGACTACGGACTCTTTTCTCGTTTCCTTTTTTTTTAGGTACTGGGCCAGGGGTCAAACCCAGGACCTCCTATGTGGGAAGTCAGCGCTCAACTACTGAGCCACATCAGCTCCCCTTTTCTTGTTTCTTAATAAACTCTTTACACCCTTGCCTACCTTATGCATGTCCTTAATTCTTTTATGCGACATAAGCCAAGAACCTAGAAGCCCAGAACAGAGCCTTCCGCCAACATATTTGGAGAGCCGAGCAAGGAGACAAGGAGACAATTAAGACTCCCCGACCCTCGCTGAAGAATGGTGAGTTATTAAAGCCTATCTGTGCCCTTTTTGTTTTAGTACTGAGTCCCCCAAGACCCTTACTCTGGGCCGTGGGTAAGCCAACTTACCCTGGAAGTTTGCTCCTTAGCCCCACGGCAGTTCCGAAATCCTAGTTAATCTATTACCTAAGGACCCCTGAGACTATATGCCTGTATGCCTTAGTCAGTATCTGCTTTTAATATGCCTCTTAATGTCGTTTAAAGGCAAACTCAGTCCCTGGCAGTGGTCTCGCTCATGGCCAACCTTTCAAATTAGCCCCTTTTCTAGGAAAAATAATGCAGTTTGGTAGCTTTGGTTCAGAACCTAGGTCTGGACATCTCCCAAGATATTTGCTCTGGGTATGCCCATGTGCATGGTCTCTGTGATTTCCAGGACACTAGGAACCAGAGAAGCAACTCCAAATGTCCCCAAGACTTAAGCAGCTTGGGCACTTCGGTTTGGAGGGCAAAAGTTCCGTCAGGCAAGGATCTGGGATGCCAGATCAGCGGACAGACTTTTTTCCATTTTTCCCTAAAACAATGGGTGGCTTCTCGAGCATTCCAGCAGACTCCCATTGGGATATCTTTTCAGGAATTGGGACAACCTGCCTGATGTCCTAAAAAGGAAGAGGCTAATCTTTTCCTGCTACCCCATGTGGCTGCAGCATGGCCAACAGTGGCCTCTACATGGGACCCTGAATTCCAGTTACAGGTGTATAAGAGAGAAAGAGAATGACAGACAGATCTAAGGGCCAGAGACCATGTGGCTGTGTCTCCTTAAAGGAATGAGGAAACGCACTACCAAACCAGTCAATAATAAACTCAGGGAAATTACTCAGAGGTAGAATCTAGCAACCCAGCTAGTCTGCCTCAGATATCTATAGAAAGCTGCAGAAAATTTCGCTGGGGCCCCAAATTTCCATTAACTCCCTTCTGGAAACAGCCTTGGCAGTTTTCAACAATTGAGACTGTACCACCAAGATCAAGCAGGTGAGGCAGACACAATGCTCCAAAGCAGACTCACCTTTTAATTAACATGGGAGCCAATTACTGTCCTAGCCCGCACTCCAAACCTCTCTAGCCTCAGTTGTGACTAACAAGGGGAGTGAATGGGGAATCAAGATCTTGGCCATTTACTAATCCTCTTCCCTGAAGAATAAGGAACCTCCTCAAATGCCATCATCTGCAATTAAAAATTTCCTGGAAAATGTCTTCTGTCATGTCTTTCCCTATGCTAAGTGTGTAAAAGTCTCTTCTCTGTTCAAATCTGTGCTTAACTTGGTATTTAACTTTTTAAATCTGTGTTCTTTGCTCTTAAATCTGTTTTTTAACTTAGTCTGCTTGTGCCTAGGAAACATGGATTCACATGTTACAAATTGGATGATGGTGAAAAATAACATAAAAATTAGTCTTTAAATGTCAATACTATCTTGCCATTAGATTTGATGTAAAAGAGAAATCACATAAATTAGTTCAAATGCTGGAAAAGCAGGAAAACTTAGCAACATTAATTTCACTAATAAAATTTTTTAGTTGCTTAGTTAATAAACGAAAATGCACAATTTTTTTTTAAAGATTTCTCTCCTCCCCCTCGTTGCCTGCTCTCTGTCCATTAACTGTACATTCTTCTGTGTGTCTGCTTATCTTCTCATTAGGCAGCACCAGGAACCAATTCTGGGACCTTCCGGAATGGGAGAGAGATGCTCAATCTCCTGCACCACCTTAGCTCCCTAGTCTGCTGCATCTCTTATCATCTCTCCTGTGTCTCTTTTTGTTGCATCATCTTGCTGCGCCAGCTCTCCGCTCAGGCCAGCAGCACCCCTGTGCAGGCCAGCACTCTTCTCCAGCTAGCTTGCCTCTTGGGTCAGTTCACCACATGGACCAGCACTCTGCCACGTGGGCCAGCACTCCGCATAAGCCAGCTCTCCATTCAGGCCAGCTCGCCACGTGGACCAGCTTGCATTCACTAGGAGGCCCCGGGAATTGAACCCTGGACCTCCCATATAGTAGACGGCAGACCAATCGCTTGAGCCACATCCACTTCCCCCAATTTGTAAAAATTTACTAGAAACTATGAGTTAAGATCATTATATAGATGCCTGTTATTATAAAACAGCAAAAGCTGAAATTGCTATAACTGGATTTAGCCTAGACCTACTATTGTGATGGTAATCTCAGACTAATCTACCTTTCTTTATGGTTACTTCAGGTCTAGCTTGTGCTTATTATAGTAATATTAATTATAAACTGAATTTATCTTTGATTATGGTTATCTTGAGACTAGTCTCTCTCCCAGGCCTACTATTTTGATGGTAATCCTAGACTAATTTACCTTTGTTTATGGTTACTTCAGGTCTAACCTCATCCTTATGTGTGCTTGCTATAGTAATGGTAATCCTAAACTGAATTTATCTTTGCATATGGTTATTTTGAGTCTAGCTTCTGCCCTAGACCTTCCATAGTGATAGTAATTCTAAACTGAGTTTGCCTTTACTTATGGTTATTTCAGGGCTGGTGTCAACTTTGTGATGGTAACTACTCTATTCTTCCCTGTTTGTAACATGGCAACATCTACCCCTATGGCTCATGGGAAGGCAAACTTGATACCTGTCTCTTGTCCTTCCACTGGTGTCAATAATCCTGCTCTTTCTCATGACTCCAATATGGCTAGACCCAAGACCCCATGACCTTTGAGGTTGTGTGGTGGGAATCCTTGGCCCTCGGGGTTGGACGTCCATTCTTCCAGTCCAGTGGCGACCAGAGTCCTGTTATCTCTAAGGATTGGGGAGAGGGAGGCCTCCTACCTTGAGTGTTGAAGTTCCTAAAAGCAGCAAGTATTGATTGAAACTAGTTTCCCTGAGATTTCAATGACCTCAGTGAGTGCATATTGAAATTAGTGTTGCTCATCTAAGGTCTGTCAAAGTCAAAATGGGAAATAAGCAAAGCTCTGAATTAAAGGAAAATGTTGTAGATTTTATTTTAAGCATTGAGAATTACTTGGTTAAGAGTCAATAACTATAAAGGACTAAATTCTTGTGCAAAACTGCCTGGTCACAATGAAGATTAATCAGAAATAGCCTTCAAGGAGATCTTTTGAATAAAATGTTATTTTACAGTTATTTTTAAGAGAATGAAAAGTATAAATAACATTAGTAAGTTGTGTGTGTTTCTGCATCTAGCTCTCTATTTGTGCCTATTTGTTCAGTGTATATCTTCATATTATCAGAATGGTAATATCAAACTATTAATAACAAATGAAAAGTCTCAGAGCTCTACTCAAATTGTTAAAAATTAAATAAGTGCTTACTAGGCAGGGGAATTAAGAATCACAGTTTGTCCTGTAACTCCCCAATTTAAACCTTTCAACAGCTTAAATATAAGGGTGGTTAATAATCCTATTGTCAAATTTCAGTAAGTAAAGGAAATGTCCTTGAAAGCTATGGAAAGATCTTTTATGCTTTAAGGTTAACCACAGAGTTATATTAAAGAAAAGGGTTTTAGCCTTCTGTGGAAGAAAAGAACATTCCTTGCATAGAACTATAATTTTTTCAATTTTAATTAGCTTAGATGTAATCTCCCTAGGTTTACAGGATACTAATAAATTAGTATTATATGTATTACATCTTTAAGATGATAAAAGTTGTAAAGTTCATGTTTAATGAAATATAGATCTGTCCTAAAGTAAAATAACTAGTTTTCACTGAACAGAATAAGGGATGTAAGACAAGACTTATAAAATGGATAAAGGTAAACTTCACTGATTGCTAATTATTATTTAATAAACTTATTTAAAGGTAAAGTAACTAATCTATGTGGTTATGAGTTAATTATAAGAAGTTTATAAAAGCATTGTCTAGGGAAACGGACTTTGGCCCAGTGGTTAGGGCGTCCGTCTACCGTATGGGAGGTCCGCGGTTCAAACCCCGGGCCTCCTTGACCCGTGTGGAGCTGGCCATGTGCAGTGCTGATGCGCGCAAGGAGTGCCGTGCCATGCAAGGGTGTCCCCCGCGTGCGGGAGCCCCACGCGCAAGGAGTGCGCCCGTGAGGAAAACCGCCCAGCGTGAAAAGAAAGAGCAGCCTGCCCAGGAATGGCGCCGCCCACACTTCCCGTGCTGCTGACGACAACAGAAGCGGACAAAGAAACAAGACGCAGCAAATAGACACCAAGAACAGACAACCAGGGGAGGGGGGAAATTAAATAAATAAATAAATCTTTAAAAAAAAATAAAAATAAAAAAATAAAAGCATTGTCTAATCTGAAGTGCTTAAGTGGTTAATTCCAGGAAGCCATTATTAAATAGAAACCTAAATTGATATTAATAACAAAAAGTAGCTTCATAACAGAGAAACCTGTCAGAGATCACCTCAGTCTGCATGTTAAGGTGATGGTAAGGGAAGATAGCCTTTTTTTTTTTTAATTTTTTTATTTTTTATTGACTTTGTAATAATATTACCTTAAAAATATATATGTGAGGTCCCATTCAACCCCACCCCCCCACCCCCCCTCTCCCCCCCCCCAACAACACTCGTTCCCATCATCATGACACATCCATTGGATTTGGTAAGTACATCTTTGGGCACCTCTGCACCTCATATACATTGGTTCACATCATGGCCCATACTCTCCTCTATTCCATCATGTAGGCCCTGTGAGGATTTACAATGTCCGGTGATTACCTCTGAAGCACCATCCAGGGTAGCTCCATGTCCCGAAGATGCCTCCACCTCTCATCTCTTCCTGCCTTTCCCCATACCCTTTGTCCATTATGTCCACTTTTCCCAATCCAATGCCACCGGGAAGATAGCCTTGATTCCATTGGAAATCTTAGGTTTTCATAAAATAGTGGAGAAAGTTTTTTCCCCTGTACTGCTAAAGTAAAACACATGTTAATTAATGTCATCATGGTAAAGGTGTAAAGTAAAAAGCAAAGTACTAAAATAGTTAAGTTCATTTGATATGTTATACACTGCATTGGAAATGTTTAGAAAGTGAGATTGCAATATCATCAACACCTCTCGTGCGTTCAAACCAGGCATTCAGTACACTGCATGGTGCCTTTCCATTTGAGTTTTTGGCTAAGTCAGTCACTATGATCCTAAAACAGAAAAGGTATCTACTACATTTCTGAACATTCTCCTTAAGTGGATGGAGAGCACTGCAGTTTCAGACTCCTGCAGCAGCCACCAATGACTCAGTATGGCCAGGTTTACAATGGACATTACCTCCAGACCTGCTGTTTCATAATGCCAAAGGGCACTATGCCTTAGGCCAGTGAAATACTAGAGCCTGTCTTCCTAGCTTCTCTCTAGATCAACATTGCTGTAGCATACATAATTGGTATTATGGCCAGCTCCCATGGAGAGACAATATGTATGGTATTGCATATCTGGAGCTTAGATCTACTAACTGCAGCACAAAGAGGAAATTGCACATTGCTTAGTATTTAGTACTGCACCTATATATGATGAATATAATAATATCTCTTCCATTCTAGATCCTATACAGAGGGATAGTGAACATGTTATAAATCGTGGTAAACTTAATTCATTTTCTAAGAAGTTAATGAATATGCCTATAAAACAATGGCTCTCTTAAGTACTGTTTTTATTTTGTTTGCCATATGCTTGTCTTTTCATTGCCTATACTGTCTTTGTGAGTTTATGTCTAGGGCAGTGCCTCTCATCATACCTCTCCTAGCTGTCCTAGGCATAACCACCATCATGGGAACTGGGGTTGGCAGTTTATACGAAACCCAGCAGGTCTACCATAATCTCTCCCTAGAGTAAACCAACAGCATAAAAGAACTCAAGGAAGAATGCTGTTTCCCATAAATTTTGGGAAGATGCAGCCTCTGAAGGCACCTGGCCTTTCTCACTCTTGTGGTCCAGTATGTCACGGCTGGCCCCCTTTTTGGGCCTGCTTACCACCATCTTCTTTATCTTTGAAATAGGAACATGTATCTTCAAATTCTAAGTTTATTTCTTCCAGAATCAACACCTTCCAGAACAAGGTTATTAATCATGAGGGGTTTCATCCAGCTCCAACCGTGGTCTCCCTAAACTGCAAGAATATAGCCAGGGGGTTTTATGCCTAGTCAGGTAGGGTCTAATCCCCCTAACCAGCAGGAAGCAGATACAGAAGAATGACCATCGCCCTTCAGCTCCCCCTTAAGAATAAGGATGTAAACTCTCTAGAGGGAGTTGGGGCAGGTTAGTATAGGGAAAGAGAAGACTCGGGTCACAACTGAAGACCCGGCAGAAAGCATGCCTCGCAGTCAGCATAGCCGGCAGAACATATGGCCGTGAGACCCTGCCCAGAAACCTCCTGAGTGTAAGGCTGCCAGAAAGACCCTGTGAGACCCTGGCCACAAGATCCCATTCAGAACTCTTTCCAGGGTCAAAGAGAAGCCCTACTTAACCCCAAATGGGTCTCGTCATTGGGTCACTAAGAGCTAACAGGTGGAGATCATAAGGTAAACAATCAAAACAGCTAAAAGCTAAGGCCCCTATCTGATATTATGGGGGAGGAGTAAAGGTTTTAAAAGGCCTAACCTACAGCCCCCAAGCATGTGTCTCATCCTGTAGAATACCTGCAGTCCACGTATAGGACTCTGTACACTTTTTTTGTTTCTTAATAAACTCTTTACTCCCTTGCCTGAAAACAAAACAAAACAAAACAAGTTCCGATCTTGTGAAACCCATCTCTAGACAGAGGCAAATATAAAACTGCTCTGTGGTTAAGATTCTACAGTCCTGAGCACATAGCATTAAGTCCCCAAAACCAACCCCAGCTGGAGATGAGTTTACAGTTAAGATTATAATTTACTTGAGGAAATGAATCACCATGAGAAAGTGTTAGCAGACTTAACAAAAGAGGGAATTTGCACACCAAGGACTAGAAAAAGAGTATTGTCGAATCTGAAAGATACTTTGACATAAATGTTTTTAAGGGAGGAAGGAATAAAAATCACAATGAAAGAACAAGACAATATTTTAAATAAGAGCAGGCATATTTGTAAAAGTGCCAAACAAATCAATAAAATATATAGTCATAGGGGGGATAGCTTAGTGGATAGATTTCAAATCTGTTCTTTCATGAGTTTAGCTAAAGCTCTGGTATCTTTTGTTAATTTAATCTGGAGATTAACTCTTGCATACAAAGTATTCTTAAACCAAAAAGAAGATTATTTCTGGCCCCTGGAAATGCAAGCATTTTACATGTTTTTTAATGGAAACGGATTTCACCAATTTTTTTTCAGGGAATGATGTAGAAATCAGGACTAGAAATCTTTAGATTGCAAATCCCATATATAAACTCTAGTTCCAAGCTCCAGATGCCACACTAAATTTCTAACATACTTAGCATGATTTTTCATTGTTTTCAATTACGGTGCATTATTTGACTTAAAAGTACACATAATTAAGCACATTCCCTGGCAACCCCCTCAAAAAGAACACACTATCAAACATTCTAGTTATAGTAGTGTAACAGGCAATCTGACATCCAATCAAATGATTATTTTAAGTATGTCATGACTGGTAAATATTTTAAAATAAAACTTAAGAGATAACTATTCACATTTATGATTAAGGCCATTATTCTTGGGATATATAATAATCTGTTTCTTGATTGAGAACAAAGTCAATTATTCTGTTAATACTCTGTAACTGATAATAGCATTATCACATAAATTTAAGTTGTTTTATTTTAAAAGTTTTATATTTAAAATGCCAGGTTAACAACTTAGTCTTTCTTTTGCCATGGAAACATAGCAAGAATAAATTATACAATGGTGGAAATTCAAGTTTTCTTTCCAAATAATCTGTTCTATGACATATTTGACATCACAGTTCTTTCTTCTCAATTCTATGTGAAAAAATGCAATATAGCTGTGGATGTGCAATAGAAATCAGAGTCTTGAAATAAGTCAGTTACTTGTCTTTTGACTGAGATCCATGTCCAGAAGTAACCTAATAATAAACATACCAAAAACTCCTATGCCATAAAATCCTTCTATTGATTGGGGAGACCAAATAGTCTTTTAAAATTAAAAGAGAAGGGAAGAGCATAATAACAAAAATAATTTTTAAAAAATCAGTGTCCTTATGCAATTATCCTACTTAGGGGCATAAATACATTTAAATTCTCAAGCTTCCAGGGGAAAAAATTTAGAAAATGGATCCCTTTCCAAAAATAATTTTGCCATGCATCTTAGAATTTTCCCTAATATAATGGGTAAATATGTATTAAAGAGGATGATTAGGTAGAAACAACATCTATAATGGTATTCATTCTAAGCCTTTTTAATAAAGTAGATTAGGGGAGGGTAATGTACTTTGCAAGATGCTAATACAATCGGTTTACACAGTACCAACAAAGTGATGTAGCAGTATTTAAATCAAATAAACTTTGGGACCTATTAAAAACCTAAAGCAATTCTTTTTCCTCCCGATGATGTTCTTGATAAATTTGCTAATAAAGGCTTAGCTACTATCATCAACCAAATAGGGTCTCTTTTGTCATCAAAGTGGAACAAGACTAAGGCTAAATTAATGAACTGAGTCAACTAAACTGTCCCCACATTTAATATTGGTCTGAGATATTTTAAAAAGCCTAATTAATTCCATGAAAGAAATTAAAATTTTACTGTTTTCTTAGGAACCCATGCAATAGAAAGTATTGCTAAGATATTTCATTAAATGCTAGCAGTTCATAGTCATGGAGCTATACCATGAACCATACACTGTATTGTCTAATTTAATCTCACAATAGATAGTAAAATGCCTACTGAAATTGGTACTATTGCTATACTTACTTTACAAAGAAGGGAATTGAGGCTAAGAGATTTTTAGTAACTTGTTTGACACACAACTAAAATAGTTGAGCCAGAATTAAAATAAAGGTAACTTTAACCCACTCTACTCTTAATCTGAATTATACTATATTCAGTTTGAAATATGGAGATGGGTGAATTTTTTAACTGCTTTGATAAGAAAATAGAAAACAGCACAAAGTTTACATTTTACTGTATTTCAAGTTCACAACTGGTAATAGTGTATAATACATGAGGAAAAGAACTTGAAATTAATTTATACCAAATAAGTTTACAAATTTTATAAATTTATATGAGACTCAGAGAGGTGAAGTAACTTATCCAGTTACTATACACCAAGCTAACAAACAAGTCAAGATTGAAGCCCAGATCTTCTGACTCCCAGACCAGATATCCAGCAGGCTTTCCTGGGATAAAACATTTGCCTGGAAAGATTCACAAAGATTTTATATAAGAGTGTAATGCTATCACATTCTAAACATATTACATAACATGTCTCAACCATATATTTTAAGGGATAATGACTTAAATGCTATTTAAGAAGCCACTGAAGTTCAACAAATATTTATTGAGTGCTAATTATGTATTAGGCACTGTTCCAGGCACTTGAGTTTCATTAGTGTACAAAACGACAATCCATGTCTTACTGGCATATATTCTATAAAGGGAAAATAAACATTAAGCAATAGACACAGTAGGCAAGTATATATGTTATAAGATAAGAACTATGATTAAATGAATGTATAGCAGGGTATGTGAAATTGGAAGTGCTGATTTGGGGAAACAGAGGGCAGACTGCAATTTTTAAATAGGGTAATCAGGGTTAGCCTCACGGATAAGGTGATATTTAAGTAAATTTTAAGGAGATGAGGAAGTTAACCATGTGGATATTGTAGGAATATTGTTCAGGCAGAAGGAACAGCCAATGCAAAAGTCTTGAGAAAGCTTGCCTGACGTGTTTAGAGAACAGCTTAGGCCGACTGAGAATAATTAATAATTAAGAAGGGAGTTAAGAACCATAAGCTTGCGTGTGTGTGCGCGCACACATGAGGTTTCTAACCATTTAACTTTATCAATGAAATAAACTATAAATTTTCTATTTATACAATAACTATGTATTATAAGGTCAAAGAAGTGAGTGTAGTTCTCAGACTTTTTTGAAAATATTTTGCTTGATTCTGAAAATGCAAAAATGTACTTTCTAGAATTTCACTTCTAAGGAATGTAAAAAAATACATGTTGATAATTATGAAAACTAACACTTATTAACATGTGACAGGCACTGTGGTACATGTTAATAACATTTTCTCATTTAATCTTCCCAACCAGTGAAGTAGGTTCTAATCTATTCATGTTGTAGATAAATTATCAGAAACTCAGAGATGCTAAGTAACTTCCCTAATATCACACAGCCTAGTAGAGTGAAGACAGATGGCCCTCCTAGCCACTATATAACGTATACAATACCAGCACCTGGTGTGGCAGTTTGATTTTATTTATGAATTCCAAAGAGATATGAATTATATTTGTAAACTGATCTGTTCCTCCAATTGTGATACCCTTTGATTGTACTAGATTCAGCCATCTTTGATTAAATTATGTTAAGATTAGGGCTTTTTTTACCCTCCCAACCCCCTTCCCCCCCGGCTGTATCCTGTGTCCATTTGCTGTGTTATCTTCCGTGTTGTTTCTTCTTTTTTGTCTTTTCTTCTCATTTTCTCTAGGCTTCATTGGGATTCAATCCTGGGGACCTCTGATGTAGGAGAGCGGTTCTGTAACTTGAGCCACCTCAGTTCCTAGTTTCTGTTGCATCTTGCCTTGACTCTCCCGTGTCTCTTTTGTTGTGCCATCATTTTGCTGTGTCACTCCTGCATGGACCTCACTTGCCTCAGGGGCCTGGCTTGCCCCAACAGGCCTGGCACACCTTCACCAGAAGGCCCCAGGGATGGAACCTGGGTCCTTTCATATGGTAGAACAAAGCTGAATCACTTGAGCCATATCCACTTCCCAAGATTAGGGCTTTGATTGGACCACATCAATAGAGTGCAGCTCAGTTTAAGTCCCCACCCCATTGGTGGGCTATATAAAGGGATAC
This sequence comes from Dasypus novemcinctus, assembly GCF_030445035.2. Lineage (NCBI taxonomy): Eukaryota > Metazoa > Chordata > Mammalia > Cingulata > Dasypodidae > Dasypus > Dasypus novemcinctus. The sequence goes on from NC_080686.1 coordinate 52,199,316, forward strand.
TCACACAGAAGAGACAAGGGACTAGAGAAAGGTCCACAGACACGGCAGAGAAGAAAACTTTGATCCTGGGGCCCCAGAGAGAGCTGAGCCATTCACCTGATAGTTTGTAGCTGAAGAGACCGGAGTCCTCAGCAGCTGAGAAGGCCTGGAAAGAAAGGAGCCCTCCAGCCTAGAGATGAGACTGGAAGCAGCTCAGCCCAAGAGCCTTAAGGGGAAGAGGAAGGCTGAACCCTCACAGTCGACAACCATCTTGCTCCAACACGTGGCAACAGACTTTGGTGAGGAAATACTTCTTATGGTATCTTGAGTTGGACTCTTTAGGGCCTTGTAACTGTAAGGTTTTATTCCAAATAAATACCCTTTATAAAAGCCAACAGATTTCTGGTACTATGCATCAGCACCCCTTTGGCTGACTGATACACCAGGAAAGAGAGTTTTTCAGTAAGGATTCTACAACCAGGAATCATTGTGAGCCCAGAAGGTACCAAGGGCTGGCAAGGCTAATAAGTCCCCACTCTAAGATATACCATGGGGGCCCTGAATGGAGGACTGAGGTTCTAACACACAGGTGGGGGGATACGAGACTGTCCTGACTAGCTCTTTTTGTTTCCCTACAATGGAACCAACCTTGAATTTTATATTTAAATAAAAGCTCTTCTATAATTTCAAAGTAAAAATATAAAAACTCTGATAAGCCCAATTTGCTATAAGAAAAATATTCTATGTAGTCATTGTGACCTGGTTTCTCACAGAGTACTCTTTGGGGTAAGCCATGAGAAATGCAGGAAGTTCACAAGGTTAAATACAATCAGATTAAGTCTAAAATTTATATATCCACTTTATTATTTGATCTGAAATTATAGCAAGAAAACACAAAATGAAAACAAAGCCATAAAAGAAAAGTTTATACAAAGTACATATAAATTAGACCTTTCTTCCAGTTTTAAATAGTATTTAGGTACTCTTGATTGGCTTGACATACCTTTGGGTACTTTCAAAGAATATTATGCATCTCAATGGAAACCACATGCTTTACTTTCAGAAACATTAAAATAAAACGAGTCAAACTGTTGACAGTTCAAAGAAGAGATAAACATAATTTTTAAGATGGTAAATATGCTTAGATTGTATAATCCTATTTTCTTTAAAATTCCACAGAATCTCAAATAATTGCAGACTGCATGTTTGTTCAATGACAACATTCAGCAAAACGTACCAGAACATTTAAATACATTATATTTTAAAAGATAAACATACCTTATATTTTAAATGCAAAAAGTAAATGGGGGTTATGGGGAGGAGGGATAGAAAGAAATCTCTGAGAACAGCGGATACAACCAAACTCCTCTACTTTGGAAACTCGCCACTAAATGCTTTTCTAATTCCCGATTGCATCACAACCACCTGGCGGGACTTAAAATTTTCCTTCCTCCTCCCCCCAGGCTCTAGGGAGGTGCTAAGCACCTGGATTTTTAGCCAGCGAGGGAGGTTAATTCTTACTTTAAAAAGTGAGGGTGACTTCATTTAGGAAGCCGGACTTACATAATCAGAACCTTTGGAGGTGGAGCCCAGGCACCTGCGATTTGGCGAATTCCCCCAAGACATTGTGATGCGGGGTCTAGAGCGAGAAGCACCCAGAGGCTCTGAGCATCTGCGCTCCAGCAGAGCGAAGGTGGGTGCCCGGGTGCTGGGCGCTCAGCCTCACCCGGGCGTCCTCGGGGGAAGCGGGTATGGGCGGACTCAGGCGACATCACGGCGCTCGGGTCACGGAGGCCGCACCGTATGCAGGGATTTCCCCCGCACCGTCCCGCCGGCTCGGGTTAGTGGCTTTTCCGTTTCCTTCGTCACTCTGCCCTCTCGGCGCGCGTCCGCCGGGCCGGGTCTCGCGAAACCCCTCACCACGTGAAGCAGGCCGAGGCCGAATCCCCACTCGCCTCGCCGCGGACGGGCTGGCCCGCAGACCTCGGTCCCCGGCCCGCGCAGCCGCCGCACTGTCAGGCCTGGCCCCTCGCCCGGGCCTGGGCTCCACCAATCACGGGCCTCGCCCGCAGCCGCCGCACCTGCGAGGAGGAGCCCGCGCGCCGCCGCTGCCGCTGCCGCAGCTGCAGCCGTAGCAGCGTCCCCGCCCCGCTCCGCCCCCGTCGTGGTTCCCCAGAGTTCACGAGCCGGCGCCCGGCGCCCGGCAGGCGAGGAGCGGAAGCTGCTGCCCCTGAGGCGAACTGCGGGGCTCTTGAGCCCGGCAGGTCGCCGAGCGGCAGCTTCCGGGCAGCCGCGGCAACGGCGCGGCGCGGGGACGCCCTGCGCACCCCTCGACCCCGAGCGAGCGGGCGCCCAGAGCGGGCAGCCCCGCCGCGAGAAGCGGCGGCGGCCGCTGCTCCCGGGCATCTGATACGCATCGCTCCATGCCCGTATGGTGCTGCCGCTGCTCCCTGGCCAGTCATTTCAGGTGACTTGTCTGTAGTGGAGGGGAGGAGGGCAGACGGGTGGAGAGCGGCCGGGCCGGGATCGGATGAGGCCGGGAGGGTTCAGAGGACCGCGGTGGGGGCCGGGCCCGGGCCCACGGTGGAGGGAGAAGGCCTGGACAGCCGAGTCCTCCCTCCGGTCCCCGCCCGGACCCCGCGGGGTTGAGGTTTTCCATCCCCGCCGCCTCCACAAGCACCGGGGAGTCCTTCTCTGTCCCCCCCTTTTCTCGCCCTGGTCCACACGAATCATAGGACTGCGGGACTGGTTAGGCCCAGAGCGAGTCAGTTACGAAGAACAGAGACTTCCAAGTAGTACAAACTTTTACTATACGGTTCCGTCAAGGGCCTGTTTTCCTGATTTTTATTACTAATTAAAAAAAAAAAAATCCTAATAAGTTCTGGATTGAAGGAAGGTAGGGAATTACTTTAAACCTAGTTAAAAATAGGTTTATACTTGTTAACAAGGTAACATGTATATTATAGAAATTTGAGGAAGGTAGCGATTTTTGACTCAAGTTATGGAGAACGTTTTTAGAGGTGAAAAGAATAATACATTTAAATGCTTTTATTTTATTTTTTTGAGGTACAAGGTGGGGATTGAACGCGGGACCTCATGTAGGAAGCCAGCTTTTAACCACTGAGTCACATGGGCCCACCCATACATTTTAAAATAAAAGTATACCTGTGTTCCAGATCTAGCACATAATTGACCCTTCTGTCAGGTATGGGGAGAATGACCAAAGGTATTTGAAACTGGTTTTAAACCCGGGGTGAAGAAATAAGAGGAATTTCAATTTTAGTGAAGACTTACTTTAATAAGTTACTTTGCTTTACCTATATGATTTTCTAAAATAATAATGTAGAAAACTTCTTTTTTGGTAAAATATTAAATGCTAATGAAGAGTTCTTAAATAGGGATTCATGAATAAAACTTAGGTGGACCATGACCTTGGATGGAAAGAAAGGTATGTTTTTTTCACCAAACTTTAACTGAAAACATCCCTTCAAGTATGAATATAGGCAACAAATCACAGTAGTATTTACTACTTTGTCTTCATTAGGAATCACAAATAATTATATCACATTACAGTTGTTGCGGACAATTAGAAATACTGTTAATGCATCATTTTTTTCAAAATTAAATTCATTGCTAAATTTAATAGAGAAGCACATATAAATATATCACAGTTTATAACTGTGTTACTATATAACTGATTTCCTTGTAAATTTTATGAAACTTTATGTATTTAATAACGTTATTCAGAGGAGTCCGATGCATCACTAAATGCACAAGGGGTTTAAGTCACAGAGAAGGTTCAGAAATACTGTTGTGATAGTGCACAATCCAGCCTTGCCCAGTTTTTCAATAAGTTTTATATGAGTCTATAATTTCTGGATTTTTTTTAAGAACTTTTTTATGTAATAAATTTTGAAGTAAGTCTAGGCAAGTTTCTGTTAACTATTTGAAAAAGCTGGTTTGAAAGTATCACATTCACTTTAGAGAATTTTAGAAGACAAGTTTCCATAGTGAAAAATTAAGCTGAAACCACTGGAGACTCACTTTTCAGAAAATACTGTCTGAGAGCCTTTCGGTACAGCTAAACTCTAATGGGACAGTTTAGGATTCATATATATTCATTTTGCCTTAGATTGTGAATGATTATTTACCTTTGTGAACAACTATTTGGAGAGTTGAACATTAAGTATTTGCTATATTTTGATCTTAAGAGACAGAAAGACAAAAGCCTGTTAGGTAAAAGATTAAAAATTATGCTAAGCCACAATTTCTTTGTGAAAACAGCTCTATTGTGTCTAAAATTAAAACAAACAAAAAACATAGTTTGCCATCCCCTTCAGGAATATGTGTCTAATTTACTAATGCTGTATTTTAAGGAAGTTCATTAGAGATACACATTTTAAAGCAGGTTATGACAACATCTGTATTTTGGATTTTATCTAATATTTGAAAGGATAGGCATTGTGAGAGAACGGTCCACTAACTTTCCAAAGCAGAAAACCTCATACTTTCTGTTCTGGAAGATGAGTATGTCTAACTTCATTTGTGAGTTCAGAACCTACTTTCAGGTGGTAGTATTATTTTGGTAACAGTTTAGGACCATGCTTGCAAAGACTATCGAAATTCAAGTAGTAAAGCACTTCATTTGAGGTTTTTTTTTTTTGGTATTCTCAAATTTTTAAAGAAAATTGCACATACCATATAGAATTCCCATACATCACCCCACCACCAGCACCTTATGTTGCTGTGACGGGTTTGTTACAGTTGATGAAATAGAACATCGTTACAATATTACTACTATCTACAGTCCATAGCTTATATTTGGTGTATTTTTCCCACAAACCATCCTATTGTTAATACCATGTATTAGTAAAAATATTAACAAATTAATAACAAGTATTAGTCTCTATATTTGTTATAGTTCATGAGAAAACATTCTCATATTTGTACCGTAAATCATAGTTTTTCATTCACTGTGGAATTCACTGTTATATACTTCACTGGTTTGTACAAGCCATCCAAAGTGTACACTCATTAGCTCTCAATTTTATCAGACTTGTGCTGTCATAAGCTCAGTCCATTTCAGAATATTTTCATTACTCCAAGAGGAAAAATCCCATATCCCCTTGTACTCCCCTGTTATTAGTTAGCCAAAAGGGTGCTGATGCAAAATACCAGAAATCAGTTTGTTTTTATAAAGGGTATTTATTTGGGGTGGATGCTTACAGTTACCAGTCCATAAAGCATAAGTTACTTCCCTCACCAAAGTCTTTTGCCACGTGTTGGAGCAAAATGGCTGCCAACATCTGCCAGGGTTCAGGCTTCCTGGGTTCCTCTCTTCCCAAGGCTTACTTCTCTCCAGGCTCAGGGTTCCTCTCTTCCTGGGGCTTGCTTCTCTTCCCTCACAACCCGGCTCCTTTGTGTGCTAACTTCCTGGGGCTCCAGCTCAAGACACAACCTCCCTTCTCTGCAGTGTAGTTTCTCTGGGTACCAACCCACCAAAGGTCAGAAGGGTGGGGACTCATAGATAAAAGACATGGCAAAGGACAGAGTTGGAGTTTTGATGTTGGAATTTGATGCTCAAGCCCCAGGAAGTAAGCACACAGAGAAGCTTGGTCTTGAGGAAGAGAGAAAGCCCAGGGAAGAGAAACAAGCCATTCACCTAATAGTCTACAGAGCTGACCTTGTGGAGAGAGGCAAAGCCTAGAGAGCCTCATAGTTTACAGCTGACCTTGTGGAGAAACCAAAGGAGCTGAACCCAGAGAAGAAATGAACCATGGGAAGGGAGGAACCCAGGAAGCCCGAACCCTGGCAGATAGCAGCAACCATCTTGCACCAATACGTGGTAAAAGACTTGGTTGAGGGAAGTAACTTATGCTTTATGGCCTGGTAACTGTAAGCTTCCACCCCAAATAAATACCCTTTATAAAAACCAACCAATTTCTGGTATTTTGTATTAGCACCCCTTTCGCTGACTAATGAAAGTACCTTGTTTGCAATTGTTAAACTATTACGATATTACTGTTAACTATAGACTAAACATTTTATAATTGGATACTTTGTCTTTTTATTGTTAACTTGTGTGATTTCCTTATATATCATGGATATTAAACTTTTATCAGATATGGGATTGCCAGATAGTTTCTTCCATTGAGTTGGCTGCCTTTTGATCCTTTTGATAAAGTCCTTTGAGGTGCAAAAGTATTGAATTTTGAGGTTCCCTTTTATCTATTTTTTCTTTTGTTGCTTATGCTTTGGGTGTAAGGTTTAAGAGACTACCGTGTACCACAAGATTTTGAAGATGTTTTCCTACATTTTCTACTAGGATTTTATGGTTGTTGTTTTTCTTTAGGTCCTTGATCCATTTTGGGTTAATTTTTGCTATAAGGTATGAGATAGGGGTCTTCTTTCTTTTTTTTGGATATGGTTATCCAGTTCTCCCGGCACTGTTTGTTGAATAGGCTATTCTGGCCCAGTTGGGTGGGCTTAACAGCCTTGTCAAAAATCCCTTGATCATAGATGTGAGGGTTGATTTCTGAATTCATAATTTGATTCCATTGGCCAATATTCTATCTTTATGCCAATATCATGCCTTTTTTTTTTTTTTAACCACTGTAGCTAAGTAATATACTTTGAAGTCAGGAAGTGCAAGTCCTCCAATTTCTTTCTTCTTTTTTAAAAAATATTTTTGGCTATTTGGGGCCCCTTACCCTTCCACATAAATTTGATTATTGGCTTTTCAATTTATGACAAAAAAAAAAACTGTTGGGATTTTTATTGGGATTGCATTGAATCTGTAAATCAGTTTGGGTAGAATTGACATCTTAACAATATTGAGTCTTCCAATTCATGGACATGGAATATCTTCCCATTTATTTAAGTCATCTTTAGTTTCTTTTAACAATGTTTTGTAGTTCCCTGAATGCAGGTCCGCTATGTCTTTGGTTAAGTTTATTGCTAAATATTTTATTAATTTAGTCGCTATTAAAAATGGAACTTTTTTTCTGATTTCCTCCTCAGAATCCACATTAGTAGTGTTTAGAAACACTATTGATTTTTACCTGTTAATCTTGTATCCTGCCACTTTGCTGAATTCATATATTCTAGTAGCTTTGTTGTAGATCTTTCAGGATTTTCTAGATAAAGGCTCATGTCATCAGGGAATAGTGAAAGTTTTACTTCTTCCTTTCCTATGAGGTGCCCTCTATTTCTTTGTCTAGCCTAATTCCTCTAGCTAGAACTTTTAGCACAATATTGAATAATGGTGGCAATGGGCTTCCTTGTCTTGTTCTTGATCTCAGCAGGAAAGCTTTCAGTCTTTCACCATTTAGTACAATGCTAGATGTAAGTTTTCGTATACGCACTTTACCATGTTGAGCATGTTTCCTTCTAGTCTTATCTTTTGGAGTGTTGTTTTTTTCTTTTTTAATCAAGAAGGGTGCTGTGTTTTGTCAAATGCCATTTCTGCTTCAAGTGAAATGAGCATGTGATTTTTCTTCTTTATTAATGTGATATATTAGAGTAATTGATTTTCTTCCATTGAGCCACCCTTGCATATGAGGGATAAAATCCCATGGATCATGGTGTATAATTCTTTCAGTGTGCTTTGGATTTGGCTAGCAAGTATTTTGTTGAGGATTTTTCATCTATATTCATTTGAGAAATTGGTCTGTAAATTTCTCTTTTTGCAGTATCTTTATCTGGCTTTGCTATTAGGATGAGGTGGACTTCATAGAATGTGGTTGGTAGTGTTTCCTTCTATTCAGTTTTTTGGAACAGTTTTTTGAGTAGAATTGGTATTCGATCTTCTTTTAATAACTGGTGAAATTACCTATGAAGCCATCTGGTCATGGGCTTTTCATTTTTGGGAGTGTTTTTTTGTTTTTTTTTTTTTCTTTTCTTTTCTTTCATGAGGTACTAGGAATTGAACCTGGGACCTCGTACATGTGAAGCAACCACTGAGGCTCACCCTCTCCCTCACCCTCATTTTTGAAGGATAGTTTTGCCAGATAAAGAATTCTTGGCTGGCAGTTTTTTTTTTTCTCTCAGTACTTTAAATATATCATACCACTTTTCTTCTCACCTCCATGGTTTCTGATGTGAGATTGGTACTTAGTCTTATTGACCTTCCCTCATATATGATGCATTGCTTTTCTCTTGCTGCTTTCAGAATCCTCTCTTTATCTCTGGGATTTGACATTCTTAATAGTAGGTGTCTTGGAGCATGTCTATTTAAATGGATTTATTTTATTTGGGGTGCGTTGTCCTTGGATATTGATATTTATGTCTTTCATAAGGATTGGGAAATTATTGGTCATTATTTCCTCAAATATTCTTTCAGCCCCCTTTTTTTTGTTCTCCTCTCCTTCTGGGATATCTGTAATGTGTATGTTTGTATGTTTCATGTTGTTATTTAATTCCTTGAGACCCTGTTCCATTTTTTTCAGTTTTTTCCAACTTTCTTTTCTCTGGTTTTTTCAAGTTCAGATGCTCTTTCTTCTAAATCACTAATTCTGTCCTCATCCAACTCAAATATGCTGTTATATGCCTCTGATGTATTTTATTAAATTTTCAAGTACTTTTATTGAGATGTATTCACATACCATACTATAATGTATTTTTTAAACTCATCTATGGTATCTTTCATTCCCATAAAATATGTTACTTTACTTTGCAGACTTTCAAATTGTTTTATGCTCACCCAGTGTCTTCTAATATCCTTTCTCTCTTTAGCCATATTTTCCATCGACTCCTTGAATTCATTTAGGATATTTATGTGAACATCACTGATTAATTGTCGTGAATCCTGTGTCTCATCAAGATTTATTTTTGCTTTTCGATGCCTTTATTAAGAAATATCAAAAGTTGATTACAGCTCCATGCAGTTCTAGAAAGTTCAAGTGAAAGGTGATATAAGGATCCCATTGATTTGCATCTTTGAATGCTATGGTAGCTTGCCAAAGGGGAAACCTTGCAACCCCTGTCAACTTACTTGTTTTAACAGGGGTCCACAACAGTGTGTTTCCCCATTTTCACTAGGCCACAAGCACAGTACCTTAAGTTACTTGAAATAGTTTCAATAGTTTATAAATACTTAAATATTTGTCCTAATTTGCCATCAACCCTTCCTATAAAAAACTGTTTCTAGTACAGCGTTTGCATCCCATTCACTGCTTGTTTGTATTACATTTTCACAAAGCCTGCTTTAAAAGTTGGAAAATACTGACTCACGTTACCATATTATACAAGGGAGAACTCATTCACACTGTTATGTTTTTATTTAACATTTAATGAATAAAGGGGGAATCACTCAACTTGGAAACAAATCACCACAGTCATTCCATGGAGGCATCACCTGTAGGGTATACCTGTCACTTGCGCTGAGCTCCAGTCACAAATGGTTGTTAGTGTGACTGAGAACTATTAGATGAGAATACCAACACAAAATCCAGAAAGCGATCTTTTCAGGGTAAAGCATCCAAATCTCTTGCATGTTGGGACATTTCATCAGAGGGGAATTACAGTTTGAAAATACTTGGGACCAGTAGATCATCAGGACCACATCGGAAACAGCAATCACGTGCTGCACCTTGGTTGAGGCTCGTGCTGGTTTGTCTACAAGTAGGCTGCTGAAGAGACTGTCCAGCAACATCAGCGAGAGGCACCTTCAGAGGAAGAATTCCTTGTTCACACATGAGACTATGTGTGTCTCATTGGCTTGCACTCATACTCGGTGACAGAAGGGTCTGCAGTGATCTTGCTTGTGGTAATTGTAGAACTTGACTTATCACACCATCTCAAGGTCCCAATGTCAATGAATGGCATGGTGATCTAGATAGGCTGCCACTCTCCCCTCTAATTAGAGCCACACCTTCTCTATCATATGTGCCTATATAAACAATTCTGTCCCCATCAGGCTCTTTAGACTTCAACACCAGTGGGATGAGTACACCACCATTGGAAATGTTCTTGACCTTCAGAGTGGTAGGCTTGATTTTTACCTCCACCTTGTAGGAGGAGCCAGTGAACAGCTTGATAATGCAGTTCCTGGCTGAAGCATTGCCCATCCACTTTGTTGGAGACCGCGCTGTTGTTGGGCTGGATGCGCAGCATCATGGAGAAGTATATGAGGCCCAACATGTCCCCCATGGCTGGGCAGGGGGCTGGCACTAGGGCTTTTGGGAGTGGCAGGAAGTGCTGGAGCACAGTGGAAGAGAGGAAGCTTGGGGAAGGAGGGAGGGAGGAGGTGGAGGGGAGGCTGCAACTAGGAGCCCAGGGCCTTCTCTGCTGTCTGCCTTGGCTTTGGAGGAGCAATTCGTGAGGCTGCAGCTCCCCCGCCCCCCCCCCCCCACTCTGGGAGGAAGTGGGACCAGGAGATACCAACCAATCCTGGAAGCTTTCCCATCCCCCATCCCCTGTTCCCCATCCTGTACCCTCTGGGCATGGGTGGGCTCACTCTGACCCACAGGCTGGAGCAGATAAACAGCCATTGGGGCAGAGATAGTTAAGCCTATTAATCTCATCAGGATTTTTGATTTGTTTCTTTTGCTTGGCCATATCTTCTTCTTTCTTATAATGGCTTGTAATTTTTTGCTGATGTTTAGGTATTCAGTTATGCTGTTGAATCTGACATTTTCCCTTGCATAATGGTTTTGCTTCATGGCTTTTCTTTGCTTTTTGGTTCAACTTACTCTAAATCTTTAAAGTTGTCCTGCTTAAATTAACAAAACAGAACCAGGGGTCCACTAATGGGGCACAGACCAGATTCAAAGATCCTGGGACATGAGACTTGAAAAAGTTTTTTTTTTTTTCTTGTAGTTTTCTGGACTGCCAGGCTGTGGTGCTGCTTGGAGAATCATTCCACAGGGGCATCTCTTGCAACCCCCATTTGCTGGGCTTATTTGGGCCGAGATTCAAAGCAGACCCTGCTAGCCAGACTCACTGTAAAGAAAGCACTCTGAACCCTCTATTGCACCTGTCCACTTCCCAGGGAAAGAGACCTCTGTTCCCCTTTTAGTGGGCCATAGTGAGCCACAGGTTTTACCAAGGCTGTTCACCTTGAGGGTGGGGGGACGGATGCCGTTCCCAGCTACAAACGGTGAGTAACCCATGGTTTTCATTTTGGCTTCTACATCTTTCTGGCCTTCTCTGTCCTGGATGATGCGCAGCACTCTCTTGGTCTGCACATCCCCTCAGCAACTCCCTCAGACAGATTTGTCCTTCCTCCATGGTTTCTGTTGGAGTTGAGCTCTGCCTACTATTCTCATGCCATCTTCGAGGAAATTCTCTTCATTTGAGTTTGAGTGATCATTTTTAAAAGTATTGCTTTGATGTAGGAAATACTGGTTTTTTATCCTAATATTATGCCTACACCATAGAAACATTTGTTTTTAAATTCTAGACTTTAATGTTTAAAAAAAAAAAAGGAAGGCCACCGAAGAGCATCATCTGAGATTTCAATAGACTTTTAACTTAATGCTCAACAATAGGGTAACTTTTTGCGTGTGTGTAAAGTGCTATTTTTTAGTATTTTCTAAAATGTAATTGTACATATTTTCCAATCAGTGCTGCCAAATTAAAAATAGATTTAATTTTTTGTTACAGTAAATGCTTAAGTAGAACACACATTTGTCTAATTGGATAGTGAGTATAGAAATTTGCACCATTCATAGTCCTGTGATAGCATATGCATATTTTGTACAGCATGTATAGCTATTCCAAATTTATAATTTACACTTTACATTGTTTTTTGAAAGAATAGTTACTAGTTAAGCAGGCTCTTCTTTCACTGTTGCTTTAAGTAAAACCAGCAAATCAGACTTGTTTTTTTATGCACTTAATTCAGAGTTTTTCAGATCTCTGTTGAAGCAGCATTAAATTTATTAAATTATGTTCAGATTTATTGCATATATTTTGCCATACACGTTATACCAATGAATACTAGAAAATCAGAGCAAATTACCTATACTATGTAGAGAATTTAGATAAGCTAAAACATTAGCTCTACTTAATATATTTGAATCAAGGAACATGCTAGAGCCAAATTGCTTGAGGTCCATGGAAAAAAACTACTAGAATTAACAAATGAGTTTATCAGTTCTGCAAGATAAAAGATGAACTTATATCAATCAGTTGTATTTCTATACACTAGCAATGAACAATCTGAAAATGAAATTAAGAAATCAGTTCCATTTTTTTAATGATATAAAAAAGAATTATATCAGTTAACCAAAGGAATGTAAAACTTGCATGCTGAAAACTACAAAACATTGAAAGAAAGGAAGAAGGCCTAAATAAATGGAAAGAAATTCCATATTTCTGGATCAGAAAACTTAATATTCTACAAAACAACACTAATCAAGACAATGTGGTACTGGCATAGGATAAACATATAGATCAGTAGAGTAGAATTAAAAGTCCTGAAATAAGCCCTTACATTTTTTTGTCAATTGACTTTTGACAAAGATGCCAAGAAAATGGAGAAAGAACAGTCTTTTACTCAAATGGTGCTGGTTCAACTGGATATCTGCATGCAAAAGAATGAAGTTGGACCCCTATCTCATACCATGTATAAAAATTAGCTCAGGAGAGTGTGAGAAAGAAGAGGCAAGAAAGACTCCTGGACCAACCAAAGCCTATACACTGCTGCATCCTCATGTCCAGTGCTTACATCCCACTACTGTAGCCACAATGCCCAAGAGAGACTGAAAGGGATGCTAAAGGAGATAAAATCAAGGTAAAGGATAAACAACAGAATATTAATAAGGTTAACTGCTAAACCTGCTCCTCCAAAGCCAGAGCTTAAGCCTGAGAAGGACCCTGCAAAAAAGGGAGGGAAGGTACCCAAGGGAAAAATAGAAATAACCCTCCAGAAAATGTAGATGCCAAAACAGACCAGGCACAGAATGCTGAAGGTGTTGGAGACAAATAAGTGAAGAGAGTGGATTTTTGATAACTGTACTTCGAGTGCTGTACAGTTTGAAATACTATTTTTTATCAAGTTTCATAAAATAGCATTTTGTTTTACTTTTTTTTTTAAGCTGTGTTGTTAGCACACAGAACACTTCATTTTGGTTTTTTGGGGAAGGAGCAGAAGTCTAACAGAATATTTCAGAAGATGGATTGATATGGAAAAAAACGTCTTTCCCTTCCAGTTTTGAGAGACTTCCTCTTTACCTCCAGGAGAAGGAATTCCCTAATGGTGACACAAATTGGCCACCTTGGAAGAAATGCCTTGTGTGGAAGAACTAAAATTTGTTTTTATGTCCTCCTGTCCTCTTCTCCCTCTCTGCCTGCTGCATAGACTTGACTTCTATAAATCCAGAGACCTAACCACCCAAAATTGGTTATCAGAATGTTAGGCAATCTGGACTTTCCAGTGATACTGTTGAGATGTCATCTTTCCAAAGAATAGCAATTCCTTTTTTAGTTGTGGATCTTCAGACTCATAATTCTGCTATTTTCATTTCATTTATTGAAAGTCAGGGTTGGCATGTGAAAAGTTGTTAAAACAACATACTAAATGTGAAATGTCAACTCTCTGTAAACTTTCCCTCAGAGCATCATATGAAGACTTCACTGGGTTTTGTAGTGGCTTTCTGATTTTGATAGTTCCTTGAAGAAGGGAGTTTGAAAGTTGGTGTATACTGCTAATGATTAAATGGCTATGTCCTTCCTGAAATACCATGATCGTTTATGAGAAGTATCTTTAATAAAGCTGGACACAGTTGGCTTGGAAAAAATGTTAACTCAAAATGGATCAAAGACCTAAACCTAAGAGCTAAAACTATGAAACTCTTAGAGGAAAACATAGGAGTAAATCTTTGTAACCTTGAATTAGGCAGGGGTTTCTTAGATATGACACCAAAAGCACAAGCAAAACAAAAAAATAAATTGGACTTTGTCAAAATGAAAATCTTTTGTTCTTCTAAGGATGCCATCAAGAAAGTGAAAAGACAGCCCACAGAATGGGAGAAAATATTTATTAATCATACCTGAAAAAATGATTGTATCCACAAAACATAAAGGACTTTGACAGCTCAGTAATAAAAGACAACCCAATTAGAAGAATGTGCAAAGAATGTGAGTGAATATTTCTCCGAAAAAGATGTACTGGTGACCAATAAACCCATAAAATGATGCTTGACATCAGTAGTCATTTGGGAAATGCAAATCAAAACCACAGTGAGGTGCTGCTTCACACCCACTAGAATGGGTATGAACATAAAAACAAAAGGTATTGGTGAGGACGGGTGGGAGATTGAAACCCTCATACATTGCTGGTGGGATTGTAAAATGGTATAACTACTTTGGAAAACATTTTGGTAGTTCCTCAGGATGTTAAACATAGAGTACCTATGGCCCAACCATTGCACTTCTGGGTATATACTCAAAAGAAGTGAAAACGTGTCCACATGAGAACTTGTAAGTGAACGTTCATAGCATTATTCATAATAGCCAAAAAATGGAAAGAACCCTGATGTTCATCCAATGATGAATGGGTAAACAAATGTGATATATCCATATAATTAAATGTTACTCAGTCATAGAAAGGAATGAGTTACTGATGCACACTACAACATGGGTGAACATCAAAAATGTGCTTTGCAAGCCAGGACAAAAGGTGACATATTGTATGAGACATTCCATTTATATGAAGTATCCAGAACAGGCAAATTCATAGAGACAGAAAGTAGATTAATGGTTGTCAGAGACTGGAGCAAGAGGAGAATGGGGAGTGATTGCTAATTTTTTGTGTGTGATAAAACTTTTCTAGAATTACTGGTGATAATGGCAAAATCTTGTGGGTATACTAAAAACCACTGAATTGTGCTCCTTAAAATGGTGAATTGTATAGTATGCGAATTATATCTCAATAAATTTCTTGTTAAAACATTTCCAAAGTTCTTTTTATTATATACTTTGGTTTAGGATCTGGTCATATGACCTATTATCTTACTCATGTTTTTGAATTCTTGAAAACTATAGGCCTTTTTTCATGAACAAGAATCCAGTAGGGATATTTTATTTCTAATTGTCTTAATCTCTGAAGTTACTTTTTTCTTCCTTTTAAATTATAAATGGATTATTTGAGAGGACAAGTCCAATGTCATGAAAGATAATTGCTTATAAAAGTCATTAATTAATAGCTATAATAAAATCCTTAGGCTTACCAGAAAAAAAATATTGTTTGAGCTATCTTAACTTTGAATATTCAGAATCTCATAATAATGAGTTATATGAAAATTGAATTCTATTCTACCTTTTAATGAAAGCAATTTGGAATTTCTATAAGCCAACATATTTTAGTGCTAATCTAGTGAGTTTTTTAGGCATGGTTTGTCTTAAGGAATTTGAATATCAGGTATTTATTTCTCAGCATTTATTTGTAGACTTAAACTGGTAAAGGCATTTTAGATTTAGGTTTTGGGTATAAAATCAAATGAGCTAAATGCTAAAATGCCTTTATTCAGTTTGAGAGTGTACAGAATATCAGATATTTAAGTAGTCTTCTCAAATATATATGCTCAAATTAATTCTTAACACCAAGTATTCCCAGCCCCCACCTATTTTTAATGTGAAATGTTTAAGGTTTGGAGAAGTAACATCTCAGTACTTGCCAAAATTTTGATGATTATTATTTCCCAGGTTATATATGGAAGCAGCAGTGTTTGAGGTAGGGATATCTGGGAGAGACTGAATATGAGATAGGAGATTTGCATCTCTTGAAAGAGTCATGGCCTTTGCAGCAACAACAATAATAATGCTAATCAGGCCTGGGTAGGCAAAAGGATTTTGGTAAAAGCATCCAAAGGGAACTAGGAAATCTGGACATGGCAGATACTGAAGAAATACTGGGACAGGCCTGAGTATGGTACATCACATGAGTCCAGTTGCCAAGAAAAGGAAACATGCAAAACCGCTGATGCACTTTGGTGTGATCAGAGAGAGTGGTTGGAATGATTCTGAAAGCAATGGATTGAGTGTAAACTTCTTCCTTAAGGAGCAGGTTTGGGCTATGAGGAGGGGCTGCCCTTAATAGCCCTGCCTAATAGATAGCTATGCTAGCCAAAAGGGAGCATATTTCATTAGAGGAGTTCAAATATTTGGTAGTAGAGGTTAATAACTTTTTGGTTCAAAAGAAATCTCAATGTATTCTAGGAAATTCTCTCCTTTCCTAGGGTGGATTGGAAACTCTAAAGGTTGCAGGGAAACAGAAATTCCCAAATCTAATTTTATACCCTCCTCTAAGAATACTAAGTTCACTTGAACACATGTTTTTCATTTTTGGAATAGTATGGAACATACCCACTAGTAGGTAAACAGTTTAATATTTCTAGACATGGTGCCTGTTGCTGACTTTATGAAGATAAAAAAATAATTCAGGTGGGGAGTAGATATGGCTCAGTGGTTGAGCACCTGCTTCCATTGCTTAGAGTCCTGGGTTCAATGACCAGTACCTTCTAAAATAATAATAATTCAAGGATTCTATTCCAAAGAAATCCATACTATAATAAAGACTTTAACCATGTTCGGGGGATATTCCGTTTATTGCATGAGCATGTCAAAATGTTAAAAAGTAATTTCTAAGGAGGCAGTTAGGAAAGAAGATAGATTGGAAGTCAATATTAAGACCTTTCCATGAAACTCATTTCTTTTATTAAAATACACAATTTGTAATATATGAATATGTATTAGAGTAACTTCCTTAAAATACTGTGTGTCTGTCTTGCTCTAAATATACTGCCTTTTAATTAATGAAAAAAAGTGGAGAAGAAACTAGCCATTCTAGGAGAACTCAGAATTATAAAATCCCCAATACAATACAATGTTGTGTCTGTGGTCATTAAAGAGAACTTCTAATTTAATAGCTTGTCTACAAGATGCTAAAAAGAAATTAGCAACTATTTAGAAATTTTGGTTTTCAAAGTGGTGTAGGTTGACAGAGTTAAGTTACTAATTTGAAAGCATTAATAAGAGTTTCCTTTTCTTTATTAGTACATATTTGTAATGAATAATTTACGGTCTAAATACAGTCTAAGTAAAGACTGATTTTTATAAAAGTTTTATTGACTATACATCTCTTGTTTTGTTTTGTTCTGTGTTTGCTTTTTAAAGAAACTATAGTGACGCTGAAACCGAAGGAGAGATTTTTAATTCCTTAGTGCAATATTTTGGTGATAATTTGGGGCAAAAAGTTAAAGCAATGCCATTAGTTGAAGAAACTTCTTTACTTGAAGATTCATCATTGACTTTGCCTGTGGTGATAATAGGTAAGTTATTCCATTTATCCATTTAAATTACAGTTATGACCCTTACAAGTTGTATAAATATATAGTTTGTATAAGAGCCTAAGGATTGCTTGAAAAGTATGCTTAGGTTGTTTGGTATGTTAAATTAACTAATAACCAAATCTTTGGAGAGAATAATTAGTTTATTTATCTGACATTAGATTCTGTTGTTAGAAAGCAGTATCTTTTTGTTGAAGGATTATTATTACTATTTTATTTTAAAATACTGTTTATCAGTTGTGTCATAATCATATGCAGTGCTATGGTAATGATGATAACCATTATTATTAGAGGACTGTACAGAGGATTCTGTCTGTCCATTATTGGATTATACATTATAACTTTACAACACTCTGATGTTGATAGGGCAGATACAGACAGGGAAACTGGCTCAGAAGTTCAGTGACTTGTGCAAATTAGGTTAGTGTTCACTTAGTAGTGAACATGATAGTACTATGCTGTAATATGTTTCTAATTACCACTAACCAAAACATTACTATTATATATTCTTCGAATCACGTAAATAGAGAGCATATAAATTATTAAGCATTAAGCTACTAATAAAACCTAGTTACTTCAGAGTTTTTAAAGCTTTTTTAAAAAATTTTATTGTATATATTTAATTGCCTGTTGCGGATATCTTCCATCTAATTTTCAAACTCAGGAGCACCCAGATTGAAGCCAAGTTGAAAGAGAAAATGATAAGACATGGGTACCCTTGTGGCAAAGAACTTTGATAGTCTGTTTCAAAGTTCATTGGAAGTGAGGAAAAATCCTGTCCTCTAATTGGCTTGTAGGAAATGTTAGGAAAGAAGGAAAGCAGAGCAAGGTTGTTTTTCTACATTAGGTACACCTCTAGGGGGTATGACAAAGTTGCAGTTTTGCAGTAGTTCCCATCCAGGATAGATCTCAGAGACCCATACCTCATTTCCCTTTTTCTACTTATATCCAACTCTGGCATTCCATTGTGGATGTCTTGGAATAAGTAAAGGAATCCTGAATTCCTGTCCTAGGTGGGCTGTTGGTAGGGTCAGAAAAAGATAAGCTACCTTCATCTGTACCTGCCCATCCCTCTTCCCCCAAAACAATCTATCTATGCTTTGCATCAGCTAACCCATGTGTAGCTTAACCTAATATGTATAGGGCCATTATTTCTGACCATGGTATCACCAGTGTCAGCACAGATAAAATTTTCCTTAATATGTGTTTTCAGTTGCTACCACAAACATAGTGGCTTTAAACAACAGAAATGTTTTTTTTTTTAAGATTTTATTTACTTATTTATTTCTCTCCCCTTCCCCCCCGCCCCAGTTGTCTGTTCTCTGCGTCTATTTGCTGCGTGTTTTCCTTTGTCCACTTCTGTTTTTGTCAGCAACACAGGAATCTGTATTTCTTTTTGTTGTGTCATCTTATTGTGTCAACTCTCTGTGTGTGTGGTGCCATTCCTGGGCAGGCTGAACTTTCTGTCCCGCTGGGCGGCTGTCCTTACAGGGCGCACTCCTTGTGTGTGGGGCTCCCCTACGCGGGGGACATCCCTGCACGGCAGGGCACTCCTTGCGCGCATCAGCACTGCGCATGGGCCAGGTCCACACGGGTCAACGAGGCCTGGGGCTTGAATCACGGACCTCCCATGTGGTAGGTGGACGCCCTAACCACTGGGCCAAGTCTGCTTCCCAAATGTATTATCTTACTGTTTTGTGGGTCAGAAGTCCTACGTGGGTCTCACTGGACTAAATGCAAAGTGTTGGCAGGATTGTATTCCTTTCTGGAGACTCTAGGGAAAGTCTGTTTACTTGCCTTTTCCGGCTTCTAGAGGCAGCTTATATTCCTTAGCTTATGGCTTCCTTCTCCATTTTCAAAGCCAGCAATGTTATGTTTCTTCTACCCTTCTTTTGTAGTCACATCTCCCTCTGACCATATCCAGGAAAGGTTCTCTCCTTTTAAGGATTCATAATTAGATTGAGCCCACCTGGATAATTCAGGATACTGTCCCTGTTTCAAGGTCCTTAACATAATCATGTCTGTTCAGTACTACTTGCCATGTAAGGTAACTCATTCACAGGTTCATGGGATTAGTCCGGGACAACTTTGGGGAGAACATTATTCTGCCTACCACAATATAGTTCTTTCTGTTGATCTGCCTACTTATATTCTTTGCCATTGTCTATTTTTTTTTTTTTAAACTCCTCCCTGTCCCTGCCAGATGGGAGAAATAGCATTCCCTTTTCTATACTCTTACGTTTCTATTTTTCATACTTTAAGCAGATTTTATTTTATTTATTTATTTTTTTAATTAATTTTTTTATTTTTTATTGACTTTGTAATAATATTACATTAAAAATATATATGTGAGGTCCCATTCAACCCCACCCCCCCACCCCCCCTCTCCCCCCCCCCCCAACAACACTCGTTCCCATCATCATGACACATCCATTGGATTTGGTAAGTACATCTTTGGGCACCTCTGCACCTCATATATATTGGTTCACATCATGGCCCATACTCTCCTCTATTCCATCATGTAGGCCCTGTGAGGATTTACAATGTCCGGTGATTACCTCTGAAGCACCATCCAGGGCAGCTCCATGTCCCGAAGACGCCTCCACCTCTCATCTCTTCCTGCCTTTCCCCATACCCTTTGTCCATTATGTCCACTTTTCCCAATCCAATGCCACCTCTTCTATGTGGACACTGGATTGGTTGTGTCCATTGCACATTTATGGCAAGAGGAGGCTCAGATTCCACCTGGATGCTGGATGCAATCCTCCCATTTTCAGTTGTAATCACTCTAGGCTCCATGGTGTGGTGGTTGTCCTTCTTCACCTCCATCTTAGCTGAGTGTGGTAAGTCCAATAAATCAGATTGTAGGTGCTGGAGTCTGTTGAGGCTCAGGATCTGGCTATCACATTGTCAGTCCAGAGATTCAAATCCCCTAAATATATCTTAAACCCCAACATTAACTGCACCTCCAGCACATTAGCATGGAAGTCTTATGAAGGGAGATCCCATCTGAGTCCAGATTCATCACACATAAACACCATTTCCAAAGAGGGGCCATCTGCCCTGGTAGTTAACCCCATCGGCCATGACCATAACTCCCATGGGTCTCTTTAGCCCTCAAAGGAACCAATATCTGGGGGTTGTATCTGCTTTATCTGTCTCTCTGACTCTGCTCAGTTGTGCATGAGGGCAAACCTTCTGCCAGCCTCCAGACTCTTTTTTAGAAACTCGTAGCCATATAAACTCATTTCTCCTTTCCATTTCCCCCTTACTTTAGGTCAAACAGCATTTTAAAGTCATGGTATTTTATGTAGACATGGATATTCTGCTGATCCGCATTGAACCTTCCGTATAAGGTCATTTTCCAGTTGCATCATCAGTTGGTAGTTGATAGTGGTCCCTCGTTGCCAGGGAGGCTCATCCCCGGGTGTCATGTCCCACGCTGGGGGGAAGTTAAGCAGATTTTATATGGAGCAAAGTATTAGGCAAGGAATGGAATTTTTTTCTGATGGCTACCAGTAATCCCATTTAGATCAAACTTTTGAAAGGTAGAGATAGAAAAGTGTCAGTCCAGACTAAAGGAACTACATAAATGGAAGTAGGAAAACACAGGGATTAACAAGAGATCCAGTTTGGTTTTAGGTAAAGCATATAAGATATAAGGAAGGTAGAATAAGAGTATGGGACACGAAAGATGGATGAGACCAGAACCTGAGAGCCCTGGGTGGTCAGAAACAGATGACTAAGGCCTTTAGAATAGAGGGGGTAGCAGGATGAGGGTTGTGTTACCCAAACCCATCTGAGTGTAGTATTATAAAATGCTTTGGGAGTGGGTGAATCTAAAGTAAGAAAAACAGGAGGCTACTCTGGTCTCTAGGTGAAAGTACTGGAGTGAAAATAAGAAAGACAGTTGACTAGATATAGGTGGCAAATAGGTTTAGAACCAGAATTTGATTAACTTAGGAGTTTGCTAGTACCATACTTTGAGGTGGGGTTTAAAGGGAGGGGACCTAAATGAACACATTTTGTTTGTTAGGAGTGGGCCAATCAGGTGGAGTGAATACGTATCATTTGGAAATGTGGATATGTTCTTGGGAGAGAGGTTAATCTAGAAACCTAATTTTGGGAGTCTAGAGTTGAAGCCTTGAGTAGATGAGATTCCCAAGAGAAAGCAGGAGAAGGCAAAGGTCAGGGTCTTTTGAAACATCTGGTTTTAAGAGATCAGAGAAGGAAATGTTGGTGAGGGAGAAGAGTATTAAGATATATAATGTAACCTCCCATCCTTTTTTTCTATATAGGAAATGGACCCTCAGGAATATGCCTTTCTTATATGTTATCAGGCTACAGACCATATTTATCATCAGAAGCAATACATCCAAATACCATCTTACATAGTAAGTTAGAAGAAGCAAGACATCTTTCCATTGTTGATCAGGTATTATTTCTTTTTTCTTTTTTTTTTTTTTTTAATCCAAATCGGGTATTATTTCTTTACATGACAGTTTTGGATTTTTTTAGTGCTGAAACAAGATTAATTTTATTTTTATATAAGCATCATGTTTCCTAGTTGCAAATTCTTTATGCTCAATAACGGTCAGTCTTTAGATTCATATATTCTGCTAAGTTGCTTCTTTTCATTTTCTTAAGTTCATTAGAGCAGAATTTCTCAAATTTATTTCCTGATGGATATTTTAAAGGATTCTCTATGCTCATGTATGTTTAGGAAGTGCTGCCTTTTTCTACTGGGGTGCTAATGTAGCTATTAGCATATTAAAGGCATCTTCAAGTTTTGCAGTAAAATGATCTGATTAGCTTTGTTGAAACATAAGTTTTTCCCATATCTATTTGACCGAAAAAATATCTACTAAGATGTCAAGGAACATTGGTGTTCTGTAGCACACTATCTAGGAAATGCTGGATTAGAGTTACAGCCGTCACCATGATTATGATAGCTTCCCCCCACCCCCACCCCATTATTTAACTCTTTCTGCCTTTTTTTCTTTTTTCCTTTTTTTTATTAAATTCTTCAGGACTTAGAATACTTGTCTGAGGGCCTTGAAGGCCGATCATCCAATCCAGTTGCAGTACTTTTTGACACACTTCTTCATCCAGATGCTGACTTTGGGTATGATTATCCATCTGTTTTGCACTGGAAATTAGAACAACATCATTATATCCCTCACTTAGTTCTTGGTAAAGGACCACCTGGTGGGGCTTGGCATGTAAGTATTTTTTTTCTTAGCATTTTAGCATATATGAATTATATGCCATCTTGATAAAGACCATCTCAATTCTTAAGCATTATGCTAATACTGTTATATATTATGTTTACATTTTTTATCTGAGAATTTAAGTGCTATTCATTTTGTTAAATATAGGTTAAGTAGCAGTTAAGCTAAATTTGATTACTGAATGGTCTAGAATAAGCATTTCTCTATACTACTTTATAAGAATCAATAAGGATTATATAAAAACATTTCAGAAATGTTCTGCATTTTAAAAATTTTAATTTATTTGTATAACTTAGAGTTTACAAAATCTCACATAATATTTCAAATCAATATCCACTATTTCCTTTCATTTTTAACATCTTAAGTGAAGGATATATTGTAAAAGAAAGAGATTTTTTAAACTGGAGAACCAGTAAATCAAGGAATCATTCAATTGCTTTGCATTAGGACGTCAGCAAGTAATAATTACTATTCTCTCCTGTGTCCTCAGTAGATAATGCAGTGTCTATCTTATAAGCTACTCATTTGTTGTACAAATAAATATTAAATAATTCTGTATAGATTTCACTTGGATGTTCTATATTAGTGTAGTATTATACCCTAAAGAGTTATATACATTTATCAAGTGACTATTTCAGGGGCATTAGGGGACTTTCCTAGATTAAATACGAAATATATCATTACTTCTTTTTTTCATCTTAATTTCCCTTATGGTAATGAGTAGCACTACCCAGTTATCTGTGCTTTTAGCTTAAGTGTTTATATTTGCTCTATTAATATTAGCATTCTTGATAAAATGCTAATTTTAAAAAAAGCAAAATGCACATACTTTTTAGGTTTAGACTGCCTTCTAAATTCATGAGGTTTTATTGCTTTGATTACTAAAACTGAAAACATTTGAATTAGCAGTAAAACATGAAATACACTTAAAACTTCCTGATTTTTTCCCCAACATTTATCATATCCACTGGAATAGTGTTATAAATATTTGAGCTGCAATCCTGTCATCAAACACCACCTCTATGGAAGTTCCTGACTTTCCCATGCATACCTATTTGTTCATACCTTTGCATTCTTTACCTTATTCTTACCTCACAGTGCTTACCTATGGTATGGTTTATCCATTTATGCAGCTGTCTCCCCTGCCATGTTTCATATACTTCCTAGTTAACCTTAGTCACTAGCCAAAATGTAAGCTAACGAAGTCATCTGTCCCTGTCATATTCATCTTCATATAGTTCTTTACTTCCCTTATGATCCAGTTTCCCACCACTCCTCCCTCCCACACTTTCCATTTATGCCCTCTTAAGCCCCATTTACTGACAAGCAAACTTTACCATCCTTAACCATTTCAGCCATTTGCCATTTCAACTCCCTTCCTTGAAAGTTTGCTCTTTCCTGAAGATACCACTCCTTGGGTCAGGTCATGCCATTTTATAACTCCTCTATCATTATAGACTGTTGCCCTTAATTACTGAATCTGTGGCGCCTAATTCATGGTCTTCCATTATATCCATTAAATATTACCACCTTGAATGATTTTACCCTCTACATACATAAACAATTCCTTAACCTCTTATATTCCTAATGTCCTCGTTTCCAGTGGCCTTCTCTTCCATTCTTCTTCAGCTACTAGCTCTTATGGTGCCACTGTACATTTTATCATCCATGACTGCTCAACTTACGAAAACAAAATTCTCAGCTATTGTACTTTCTGATCACGGCTTCCTATTCTGGCTGCTTCATCCAGTTACTCCCACTGTACCTAATCATCAAACTGAGAATGCTCCAGGCTCTGATCTTCTTTACCCCTTTACCTTACCCAGCTTAGGTTCTATAGTCCATTGAGTTAACTATTCACCTTAACTCCCTTGACCCATTGCCCTTCCATCACATCAGTTTGGCAAAAAAGCAGTTTATCCAACTGTCCACCTTAACTTTCCTATACTTGGGCTGTCAAATGTTACCACAGAAAAATTATACAACTGTGAAAAGGATTCTCCAACTCATTTGGCCTTGAACATTGCTTATTAATCCATTGTTTTTTCCTTAAATTTTTTTTTTCTTCTCAAACTTATATCCTTTTTTTCTTCATTACGCTTAGAAATGTTCTTGGTTCTTACCTTACAGAGAAAATGGAATTCATCAGACTTGAACGTCCATAATTTCATCCTCAAATCTACAAATTTATCTGCATTCATGTTAATTCATTGTTTCGTATCTTCTGTTATAATGGAAGAGGTATCACTTCTCCTATCTAAGGCTGACCTTCCAGAGTATTCTGGATCCCTGTCTTCTTAAGTACATTATTTCTTTGATTTTCATTTCTCTTCTTGTATCTTCAGTCTCTCTGCTAGCGCTTTTTTTTTTAAAGATTTATTTTCATTTATTTCTCTCTCCTTCCGCCCTCTGTCTGCTCTCTGTGTCCATTTGCTGTGTGTTCTTCTGTGTCCGCTTGTATTCTTATCAGGCGGCACCAAGAATTTGTGTCTCTTTTTTTGTTGTTACACCGTCTTGCTGCATCAGCTCTCTGTGTGTGCAGCGCCACTCCTGGGTGGGCTGCGCTTTTTTCCCCTTGCAGGGCGCACTCCTTGTGTGTGGGCCACCCCTACGCAGGAGGCACTCCTTGCACACAGCAGCAGTACATGTGGGCCAGCTCACCACAGGGCCAGGAGGCCCTGGGTGTTGAACCCTGGACCTTCCATTGGTAGGCAGACACTCTCTTCAGTTGAGCCACATCCACTTCCCTCTCTGCTAGCTTTTATTCATCAGAATGTAAACATCCTAAAGTTGTTTGTCTTAAAAAGTTTCTTTAGGTGTCAGCTTATCTTATTTGCTTTATAGCCAACTTCTAGAAATAGTTATCTATACATATTTGCTCTATGCCTTTGCCTCCTATTCTTAGTTCACCTGATTCTAGTTTTTGTCAGTTTTGGTCAGTAACTTCTTTGCTTAATTTGATAAAGAAACAAAATTTATCTTTCCTGGCCTACACTTTCTTGAATTCTGATCCTTCAGTCTTCTTGGTTTTCTTTTACCCCCTGTTTTGGCACTCTTTTTTGTTGACCTTCATGGAGTCTTGTTCCTCATATTGATTCTTTAAAATTATGATTCTATAAACTGTCCCAAACCAGGGTCTTCTCTTCATACTCTTCATTCTCCTTGGATTATCTCATCTGCTTCAATGACTAGCACACAAATGCTGATGATTCCCAAATCAATATCTCTGACCCAGATTTTCCTTTTTTAAAAAATTTTTTTATTTTATTTTTTTATTTTTTAGATTTATTTATTTCTCTTCCCCCTGCCCCCACCCCAGTTGTCTGTTCTCTGTGTCAGTTTGTTGTGTGTTCTTCTTTTTGTCTGCTTCCATTGTTATCAGCAGCATGGGAATCTGTGTTTCTTTTTGTTGCATCATCTTGCTGTGTCATCTTTCCATGTGTGAGGTGTCTTTCCTGGGCAGGATGCACTTTCTGTCTCGCTGGGTGGCTCTCCTTACAAGGCGCACTCCTTGCGTGTAGGGCTCCCCTATGCAGGGACACCCTTGCATGGCACGGCACTCCTTGCATGCATCAGCACTGCGCACGGGCCAGCTTCACGTGGGTCAAGGAGGCCCGGGGTTTGAACCGCGGACCTCCTATGTGTTAGACGGACGCCCTATCCACTGGGCCAAGTCCGCTTCCCAGGTTTTCCTCTTTTATATATCAAACTAGATACATTTCCCTGATTATTCCACAGGGTACTTGAATTTAACATGTCTAAAAGTAAAAACCTCTATCATTAACTTCCTTCTTTAATTTTCTTATTGAAATGCACTCATGTAGTTACTCAAAGCAAAAATCCAGCAGTCATCTTTGATTTCTCTTTACTCAACTCTCAAATCAAACTTCACAAATTTTTCTCCATTCTCCCCATAAACATATTTTTAATCCATCCATTCTACTTCTTCCATCTTCATTGCTATTTTGCTAGCATTGGCTATATCATATTTTACCCAAATTATTGAAGTCTTTCTTACTAGTTTTCCCTCTCCACTCTTAACTTTTCTTCCAGTCTCCATACCAAAGCTATTGTCCTCTTTCTAAAATACAAATCTGAGATGTTACTGTTACAGTCATGTATTAAAACCTCAATTACTCCCTATTTGTCTAATAAATAATATCCAAATTCCTTGGTGTGTCTTACCAGACTTTGTGTGATTCAACCCCTACTTAGCTTTCTTGCCTAACTTCTCTCTTTCTTATATTTCATGTGCCAGAATGCTCTTGTTGTGGGTCGCCAAAACCTCCCTTAGGTTTGATGGTTCATTAGAAGTACTCACAGGACTCAGAAAAGCTGTTGCATATATCGTTCTGGTTTATTACAGTGGAAAAACATAGATTAGAATCAGCAAAAGGAAAAGGCTCATGAGGCAAAGTGGAGGAGAAACCAAGCATAAGCTTCCAGATGTTCTTTCTCAGTGGAATCACATGGGGATGTGCTTAATACCCCAAGCAATAATGTGTGATAACATGTGCAAAGTGTTGCCAACCAGGGAAGTTCACCCCAGCCTTGATGTTTGAGGTTTTTATTGAAAGTCATTCATAGGGAAGTAGTGCCAGTGTTACTGATCTCAATTACTCACACCCCAACCCACCAGAACAAAAATAGGAGTTCACCATAAGTTACATTAGAATAAATTTCCTGGTCACATTCCTCCAGTGTGGTCCAAGGCCTCAGGCATAAAAAACCACTCTTATCAGGCAGAGTATTTGAAAGAGTCAGAGTTTATCTCCCCCTGTAATTGGCTAAGGGTCAGTTTGGAAGATAGGCTTTTCTTAGGAATGTATAGGTTTTGAGCTACTGAGCCCTGCTTAGTTAACACTTTCCTGAACAAGGCACAATTTCTTTTAATTCCTTGAAGAACAAACATGTTCTTTTTCCTTATTAAACTGTCACATGAACAATTTATTCTTCTGGGAATATTCTTCCTTTCTAGTGGGATACTCCTCAAAGCCCATTTAGAAATTGTTTCTTTTAAGAACTTGATAATCTTTCCTTTCTATATGGTCCTATAGGACCTCTGCCATATCTGCATCCCTCTATACGCTTGAGTTTTCGTGATAGCAAGCATTCATGGCATGTAAGGAATGGGGAAAAAAGGAAGGAATCAAGGGAATAGGACTATCAACCAATTGGGAGAACTGGTGCAATGGGAATAAAGTTAAGAGATGGTGGTCAGAAAGTGGAATATTAGTTCCAGATGAGATTATTATGGCTCCAGATAATCGCTAATATATAGTAAATTCTTAACAGCTCTTCTGATGATGATGCCAGTTTTCTCTGTTCCTGGTTGTGATCCTAGTATCAGGTCCAGCCTTCTCAAAACATTCTCCGTATGTTTCTTTCATAGGGCTTAGCACATAACTAAGTGCTCTATAAATGTTAGCTGATAATTATTACACTAATAAATGCTCCCTTCCTAATACTGGGCTATGTAGAAACAGGGACAAGAAGACTTAAGAGAAAAGAAGCCATAACCTAAAGAATTAGTTCAGAGAGAGAGAGAGAGTGTAGTCATTAGGATACTTGCCTTGGTCCTTGGGCCATTCTTGCTTTCTAATGAGTAGAGCAAAATTACCTAAGACAAAGGAGCTTGAAAAACTCACTTTCCTTGAAGACAGCATTAACATCAGCATTGACAGCCACTGCTTATTTCCCTAATATTAGGATGAAATGCTGTTGTATCTAAATCAGCCTTGTCCTAGTCTTAACAAATTATAATTGGAGGTGGAGAAGCGTTTTTTTCTGCCACTTTTTACAATCCAGCAGTAATAGTAAAATAGAAAGATAGGTAAAGTATTGGAGATTAATGAACTTTACTTTTGTTTAAAAAGTGAAAATACTTAATTCTCCCCTAACTTGATATTATGCATTTAATTTTCCTGTTAATCATAGACCAGAGTTGGCAACCTTGCATAGGAATGTAGAGCAGGAGTTCTTAACCTTTTATGTTCCACAGACTCATTTGCCAGTCAGGTGAAACCATGGATCTCTTACTAAGTCCACACTATACTGTGTCTTATTTAATAAATATATCACATCTACACCAAGATGTCCCTATAAGAATAATGTTTTTTGAATTTCAGTTCAAGTTCATGGACCCCTTGTTAAGAACCCCTGATTTAGAGTCTTAATTATTGTAAATGAAATAGGTTTGGTAAATAAAAATCCATGTTACTGCTTAAATATGTTTTTTTTACTGTACGTTTCTATTCTAATAGAATATGGAAGGCTCCATGCCGACAATTAGCTTTGGAAATTGGATGGAGCTACCTGGACTTAAATTTAAGGATTGGGTATCTAGCAAACGAAGGTAAATATCAGACTACATTAATACTCTTTGCTGTACAATGAAGAAAGACTATGGGCAGATTTCAGATTATTTGTGATCATGCTTTAGATGAATACAGAGATACATGTTTTTCAAATAAAAACCTCTCTTTGCAGCAGTGATTATAATAAGCTAGTTTCCATTTAGAGATGTTATTAAACTAAGCAGAGAGGTAATGGATTGTTCATAGATTAGGTTCCTGTGACTTCTTTGTGTATCATGGATTTATCCCACTCTCGTATTAAATCTCTGTCTGTTAACTTTCTCGTCCACCCACACATTCCGTCTTCAGTCTCTAGAGATGGGCAGGATTTTGAGCCTTGACTTTGTAACTTCTAATGTTGTGGTCTTGGGCAAATAACTTAAGCTGTCGTTTTCCTAATGTATAAAATGGAGATGATAATAGTGGTAACTGCTACATAGGGTATTCATAAAAATTGAGAGTTAATATTCTAAATCTTAATTTATAATCATTAAAATTTTAAAAATTATGAACTTCCAATTACAGGTTATATTGAATTATGATTTGTTAGGTTTAACAAATGATTTGTTAGGTTTTTACTGCTACTTATCTCTAATTGGGCACAGTGTTTACAGATATTTATGCCTTCTGTGTTAAAGTGAAAGATGTGCTAATACATTTTTTAATAAAGAGCAAATTTTTAGATCACTTTATAAGTAGGAAAACAGAAAGAAATGTTCTTCTATTGACCTAGATAGAAGATATTACTGTTCAACAGAAGACTGTGATCTGAATTATTTCTAAAAATCTTGTCAAGATGGTATATGTAATCTTTAGGGAAGCATATATATTTCAATTAGATCTGTAATATTTCACAACTGTAATATAAATGATTTAGTAGTCTAATTTTCAGACGTCCACATTCTTAATCCCTTCAATTATTTAATAAAAGTTTGTCAAGTAGCTAATTTGAGCAGACATTATCTATGCCAGGCCCTGGGAGAAAAAAGATGTGTTATATCATCTCTGCCCTCATGGGACTTCCTCTATTGATAAAATGAATTCATTAAGGGTTTTAACTAGAAAAAAAAAAACTTCCCTAGGTTATGATAATTTGTAGCTAAGAGAGATAAGAGGAATTAAAAAATAACCTTATTAGATAGAGAAGTAAAAATCATATGGAAACTAAAAATACTATAGACATCATAGGAAATATTTTCTTTCCCTTTTTAAGGAACCTAAAAGGGGATCGAGTTATGCCAGAAGAAATAGCTCGCTACTATAAACATTATGTCAAACTTATGGGTCTTCAGAAGAATTTCAAAGAGAATACTTACATAACTTCAGTGTCAAGACTCTACAGAGATCAAGATGATAATGGTGATCAAGACAGAGATGTTTCAACAAAGCATTTACAAATAGAGAAGTCAAAATTTATCAAGAGAAATTGGGAAATCAGGGGCTATCAGCGAATAGCTGATGGTTCTCATGTACCTTTCTGTCTCTTTGCTGAAAATGTAGCTCTGGCAACTGGAACATTAGATTCTCCTGCCCAACTGGAAATTGAAGGAGAAGATTTTCCTTTTGTGTTTCATTCAATGCCTGAATTTGGAGCTGCTATAAGTAAAGGAAAGTTCCGCGGCAAAGTGGATCCAGTGTTAATTATAGGTTCTGGGCTTACTGCAGCCGATGCAGTACTGTGTGCTTACAACAATAATATCCCAGTGATCCACGTATTTCGCAGACGAGTAACTGATCCAAGCTTAATTTTCAAACAGCTTCCCAAAAAGCTTTATCCCGAATACCATAAAGTATATCATATGATGTGTACTCAGTCTTATTCTGTAGACTCGAATCTTTTATCTGATTATACCAGTTTTCCTGAGCACCATGTGCTTTCCTTTAAGTCGGACATGAAATGCATTCTTCAAAGTATCTCTGGATTGAAGAAAATATTTAAGCTCTCTGCAGCAGTAGTGTTGATAGGTTCTCATCCTAATCTATCTTTTCTGAAGGAGCAAGGGTGTTACCTAGGCCATAGCTCAAGCCAGCCAATCACATGTAAGGGTAATCCTGTGGAAATAGATGCATACACCTATGAGTGCATTAAAGAAGCCAACCTTTTTGCATTGGGTCCGTTGGTCGGAGACAATTTTGTTCGATTTTTAAAAGGAGGGGCACTGGGTGTTACACACTGTTTAGCTACGAGGCAGAAGAAAAAGCAGCATTTATTCGTTGAAAGAGGAGGAGGAGATGGGATAGCTTAAAGCAAGTATACAAGTAATTTTATATGGACAGTTTACCATTAAAAATTTTTAAATAGTGGTTTTGCAGTGTACTGGCTTGAATTTTTTGGACTTGAATTAGCTGGAGGAGAGCCTCAAACTATATAGTATACTCTTTTAAAAGTTACAAGAATGTAGTATCCTGATTTATACTGTAATATATCAAAGGTGTCACTGTCAGACAAGTAGAAACACTGCCAATTTGTTTGGTATACTTAAAGCTGTCACTTAACTAAAACATTCTTTTTTTCCAAGGCTTACATTTTTGTGATCCTTTTTTGTTATCTTTTATGTTTGACTTAAAAATATTACAATCT
The DNA here is from genome assembly GCF_030445035.2 of Dasypus novemcinctus. Lineage (NCBI taxonomy): Eukaryota > Metazoa > Chordata > Mammalia > Cingulata > Dasypodidae > Dasypus > Dasypus novemcinctus. The sequence continues at coordinate 52,230,754 of NC_080686.1, forward strand.
TGAATCTATTAAAAACCACAGTCATTAGGCCAGAAATTGTCCTCACTATATGATATTGGGTCACCTTGCTGCTCAAAGGGTGTGCAAGGATCAGAAGTGACTACTTCACATGTAGCTGGACACGCAGACTTTCAGACCCCACAATAGACTTCCAGAATCAGAATGTTCATTTTAACAAGATCTCCTGGGGATTTGTATGCCTATTAAAGTATGAGACACATCAGTCTAGAAGAAAATGTGTGTAAGGTATTTATGCTGGCATGGGGCAGGATAAGTAAGAAGCATTTAAAACTCAGGTATTATTTATTTCGCAATTATCAATTGTATAAATCTAATTTATTATCAGATGGTCATTTAAAAGAAAAGATTTTTACCTTGACAGGCACTTCCTTTCTTAGCTTCTCATAATTTAAATAGTCTAATAATGCTGGCATACCAGAACCAGCCAAGATATTTTATGGAGATTTATTCTCTACTTTCAATTACCATAACACTTAATTTCTCTAATGTGCAATTCAATAAATTGCTAATGAAACCGTTTATCCCTGTGTCAATATTGAGTTAATTTCTATAACTGGCACTAAGATATTGGAAATGGTAAATATTTTTAATATCATATACTACTTGGATATTGCTAGAATTATTAAATTTGAATAAAACTTATTTTTTCCATTCTCAAGGTAGATTATTACTTTGAAATTCTAACCTTCATGCTTGGTTGTTGGAGATGACATAGCAATTCATACTGTGGTTACTTATTGATTTTACTTACTCTTCTTTTATATTTAGATTTATTTAGGTGTGCTTAATATGTCTGTATTTTCACATAAACACTCAAAATTTTTAGTTAAGTCTCAAGTTTTCCATGGCAAATTGAATTTCTCCGTCTTTTCTTGGTAAAATTTATTTCATTTGTGATTTGTTCATGGAATCTCTAATTTTTCTGATTTTCCTAGAATTAAAAAAGTGGACTAAAGTGTCAATATTTTTCTGTCCATTTGATTGCTGTGTCACATACTTAGTATATTAGAGATCCATAAGTTAACTTAATTGTTTAGAATATATTTGCTTTTACCAATTAACTGCTTCAGATGAATTCTTAGATGCTTGATAACTGTTGCACCTGATTCAGTTTAACTTCATATTATAAACTATGTAATCCAGTTTTAGTTTCTTATTATGATAACGTTTTAAAAACTAATTTCACACTTTATTGAATTGCTCTAATGTCCTCTAACTTCACTTAATTCAGTACTCTCTTGCTTGCCTGCTCTTTTCAGCTCTGAATGATGAGTTAAATTGGATGTTTTCTTAGTGTCAATTCTAACTTGAAAATAATGACTGTAAAGGGTGGGTTCTAAAGAAGGCCAAGACCTATTCATATCCCCTTGTGATCCAAAAGCTTGCCTTCTTACCCAGCAGGTAAACTCAGTAATTTCATCTTTGATAACTTCCCATTTCCCTGAGTCTCCCTCAAACCCAGCCGTCTTGTGTTATATATAATATTTTAGCCTTTTCTTTGCTATTATAATATTATATCCTTGTCTTCCAAAACTGCTCCTCCTTTCTGTCTCATAATTCCAAATCCTTTTTCCCTATTCAGTATCAACTCAGGAGGAGAAAATCATTAAATATTTGGCAAGCCATACCGTGATGGTGGGCATCTTCTTCCCATTTCCGTACCTTATCCCACAAAGTCTAGTGAAGTATCTGGACAGCAGTCCATTCTTAAGAGTTGTTGAAAGAATACTTACAAAGCAGAATCTTTTGGGGGTTTTAACAGTGATCTGACAAAAATAAAATTTAGTCAAAGCTTTCAGTATTTTAGGCAGTGTGATAGTTATGTGTAGTTGATCCACTTTAATTTTTGAAAATTCTCGAGTTAAATATGCTTCAGTGGCATTAAATTTTAGCTAAATTTTAAGAATCAAACTGAAAGATACTATGAAATATTACATAGTCACAGAAGTGGTGAAGAAAGTTCTTCTAAATAAATCCTGCTACCAAATTAAAGCAAGTTTCTTTAAGTTGCAGAGAGATACCCAGAAAGAAACAAAATAGACTTAAAAGTGTTCAAACCCCGGGCCTCCTTGACCCGTGTGGAGCTGGCCATGCGCAGTGCTGATGCGCGCAAGGAGTGCCGTGCTACGCAAGGGTGTCCCCTGCGTGGGGAGCCCCACGCGCAAGGAGTGCGCCCGTGAGGAGAGCCGCCCAGCGTGAAAAGAAAGAGCAGCCTGCCCAGGAATGGCGCCGCCCACACTTCCCGTGCCGCTGACGACAACAGAAGCGGACAAAGAAACAAGACGCAGCAAATAGACACCAAGAACAGACAACCAGGGGAGGGGGGGAAATTAAATAAATAAATAAATCTTTAAAAAAAAAAAAAGTGTCATTTTTAAAATTTAACTTGGCTATAGGGTTATTAGGTCATATTGCATAAAGCCGTTTTGTTTAGGTTATAGTCTTTTTTAAAAATATATTTTTATTGAAGTATTCATATAAGAACATTCATAAACAGTTAAGTGTAGTAAAGATTGTGAACTTAGAAAATACACATGCGTAACATATAGGAGTTTTATTCATCACCCATCCACTAACACCTTGCATTATTGTGAAACAGTTGTTAAGACTTTGCAAGAGCATCATCAAAACATTACTACTAATTATAGTCCCCATCTTAAATTTGGTGTATTTTTCCCTAAACCCATCCTATTTTTATTACCGAGGTTGTGAACTTAAAAACAATCATGCACGTGTAGAATTACCATACAACACCCCTTCACCAACACACCACACTGTGGTGGAACATTTGTTACAGATTATGAGATAAAATTAGACTTACTACCAACCATGGTCCATAGCATACATTTGGCACACTTTCTGTACACCCCCATTATCAACACAGTACATCTTTGGCATTTAAGCAAGAATATTGTAGAATTGCTGTTATAGGCTATAGTCTTTTAAAAATGCAGTTTGAGGGAAGTGACTGTGCCTCAATCAGTTGGGCTCCCATCTACCATGTGGGAGGCCCTGAGTTTGCGTACCAGGGCCTCCTTGTGAAGGAAGGCAGGCTTGCCAGCATGCTACAGAGAGCTGCCAGCCCGCAGGTGCTGCAGAGAGCTGACTCAGCAAGGTGACGCAACAAAAAGGGAGACAAGTGAAAAAAAAGCCAGAAAAGTGCACAGCGAATGGACACAGAGCAGACAGCAAGCAAGCCGCGGGGGCAGGGGGAATTTTTAAAAATGCATTTTGATACAATTGGCGGGGGAGCGGGTAGGGCCAGGGTCTTTCAGACCATCCTGAGAAGAGTATGTGGAATAAGTTCACAGATAATCTACTACTGTTGAATTATTTACCCAGGCTAGTCAAAACTGGTATCTTTGCAAAAGGATGAAGGCAAAAAAGGTAAAAATAACTGATAGTACTTTTGGGAAGATGGCGGACTAGAAAGACACAGGACTTTCTTCTCTAGAACAATAACTAGAGGACAGGCTGAAATAGCCTAGAAAAAGATCTAGGGGGCTTAGGATACCAGGCAAAGTCTACACTACACAGAGAGGGGACAAAGGAGGAAAATCCAGACAACAGTGAGTTAAACCAGCGGCTGCTGCTACCGGCACCATTCTCTACACTAAAGACACTTCAGAATTCTCAGGCCTCTGGACCAGCGACTACAGACAAAGGGGGCTCCAGGGACCTACCATCCCAGGGAAGGGGAGAGAGGAGAGACACAGCTTAAGGCTGATTCAGCTTTGGACCCACAAATTTGGTTTGCTGTGTCCCACAAACCCTTCCAGTCCAGTTGGGATCCTGTCCTTGTTTGCACTGAGAGAAGAACACTGGAGAAATCTGACCCTCACAATCTCCTCTCTTCTAGTTGGGACTGATTGTTGAGGGGAGAGAGGACACAGCCTAAGGCTGGCTCAGCTTTTGATGAACAATTTGGTCTGCTGTGCCCCAGGAGCCCTTCCAGGAGTAGGGCTGTGCCATTGTTTGCCTTGGGAGCCAGCAAGGGGCTAAATATATACAACCATCCCAATCTCCTGTTGAGGACTCAGAGGGGAGTGGAAATATTTCCTATTCAGGGAAAAGGAGGGGATTGCCAGAGAAGGCTGGAGAACTATATCAGAAAAAGTTTGAATTACAAGGCTCCTAGTTTCCAGACAGGAAACTCTATCATATTGATCCAGTCTGTGGTGCAACAAATATACTCAGTCATTGAACTGAGAGGGCTGCCAAAGAGTGCCATCTGTTGGCAGACAAGGAAGTGTATGCAAGAAAATTAAAAATAACTAGGAGAGGCTTTTTCCAGCCTTTCTAGTTTCCTTCCCTAAGGCCCTAGGATTAACACCAATCCTGTTTAAACTCTTCCAATAAATTGAAGAGGCAAAATTACCCAACAGTTTTTGAAGCCAACATCACCATAATACCAAAGCCAGAAAAAGCTACTACAAGAAAAGAAAATTACAGACCAATCTTAATGAACATAGATGCAAAAATTCTCAACAAAATCCCTGCAAGCTGAATCTAACACCATATTAAAAGACTCCTACATCACGATGAAGTGGGATTTATTCCTAGTATGCAAAGCTAGTTCAACATAAAATCAGTCAATGTAAACCACCACATTAATAAATTGAAGAAAAAAACCACATGATCATCTCAACTGATGCAGAAAAGACATTAGACAAAATCCAGCATTCTTTTTTGATAAAACATTTTAAAAGATAGGAATACAAGGAAACTTCCTCAATGTGATAAAAGGCATATATGAAAAACTCACAGCCAACATCTTACTCAATGGGGAAAGGTTGAAATCTTTCCCTCTAAGATTGGGAAGAAGACAAGCATGTCCACTGTCACCATTGTTGTTCAATATTGTACTAGAAGTTCTAGCTAGGGCAATTAGATAAGAAAAAAAAAGGCATCCAGATAGGAAAAGAGGAAGTAAAACTATTTGTGGATGACATGATCCTGTACTTAGAAAGTTCTCAAGTATACACAACAAAGCTAGTTGAGCTAAGGAGTTCAGCAAAGTGATAGAAGAGAACATCAACACACAAAAATCAGTCATGTTCTTGTATGTTAGTACTGAACAACCTGAAGAGGAAGTTGGAGAAAATTCCATTTTCAATAGCAACAAAAAGACTCAAAACCTAGGAATTAATTTAACCAAAGAAGTACAGGGCCTATATGTAGAAAACTACAAAACAATGTTAAAAGAAATTGATGAAGACTTAAACAAATGGAAAGACATTCTGTGTTCATGAATTGGAAGACTATCGTGAAAATGCCAATCTTACCCAAACTGATTTATAGATTTAATGCAATACCAATCAAAATACCAACAGCTTATTTTATGGAATTAGAAAAGGCAATTGCCAAATTCATCTTGAAGGGAAAGTGCACCTGAATAGCCAAAAGCATTCTAAAAAAGAAGAGTGACATGGGAGGAATTTCACTGCCTGAATTTGAAACATATTACAAAGCTCCAGTGGTCAAAACAGTATGGTACTGCCATAAGGATAGACACACCAATCAGTGGAATAAAATTGAGAATCCAGACACAAACCCTCACCTATATGGTCAACTGATTTTGAACAAACCTACCGAGTTAATGTTTATAGGACAAAACAATCTCTTCAACAGATGGTGCTGGGACTGCTGGATATCTATAACCAAAAGAATGAAAGAGGGCCCCTATCTCACTCCCTAAACAATAATCAACTCAGAATGGATCAAAGACCTAAATATAAAAGACAGGAATATAAAACTACTAGAAGAAAATATAGGGAAACATCTTTAAGATCTTTTGGTAGGAGGTGGTTTCTTGGACCTTATACCCAAAGGATGTTTAACAAAAGAAAAAATAGATAAATGGAACCTCCTCAGAGTTAAACACCTTTGCACCTTACAGGACTTTGTCAAAAGGGTGAAAAGGCAACCCAACTCAATGGAAGAAAATTTTGGAAATCACATATCTAATAAGGGTTTTTTAAAAAGATTTATTATTTATTTCTCTCCCCTTCCCCCCCTCATTGTCTGCTCTCTGTGTCCATTCACTGTGTGTTCATCTGTGTCCCTTTGCATTCTTGTCAGTGGCACCAGGAATCTGTGTCTCTTCTTGTTGCATCATCTTGTCATGTCAGCTCTCCGTGTGTGCGGCACCACTCCTGGGCAGGCTGTGCTTTTTTCACATGGGTGTACTCCTTGCACGTGGGGCTCCCCTATGTGGGGGACACCCCTGCGTGGCACGGCATTCCTTGCATGCATCAACACTACGTGGGCCAGCTCATCACATTGGCCAGGAGGCCTTCGGTTTGAACTGGGGACCTCCTATGTGGTAGGTGGATGCTCTGTCAGTTGAGCCAAATCTGCTTCCTCTGATAAGGGTTTAATATCCAGGATATATAAAGAGATGTTACAACTCAACAATAAAAAGACAAATGATCCAGTTTAAAAATCGGCAAAAGACTTTAATAGATGTTTGTCCAGAGAAAAAATACAAATGGCAAAGAAACACATGAAGAAATGCTCAACATCACTAATGACTAGGGAAATGCAAATCAAAACTACAATGAGATATCATTTCATGCCTATCTGAGTGCCACTATTAAAAAGAGAACTACAAGTGTTGGAGAGGATGTGGAGAAATAGGAACACTTATTCACTGTTGGTGGGAATGCAGAATGATACAGCCACTGTGGAAGACTGTTTGGCAGTTCCTAAAGAAGTTGAACACAGACTTGCCATGTGACCCTGCAATACCACTACTGGGTATATACCCAGAACTGAGAGCTGTGACATGAACAAATATCTGCACACCGATGTTCATAGTGACGTTATTAATGATTGCCAAAAGTTGGAAACAACCCAGGTGTCCATCAACAGATGAATGGAGAAACAAACTGTGGTGTATTTACAGAATGGACTATTATGCAGCTGTAAGAAGAAATTAAGTCATAAAGCATATGACAACATGGATGAACCTGGAGGACATTATGTTGAATGAAGCAAGCTAGTCACAGAAGAACAAATGCTATGAAATGTGTAACATATGTTTCCCAAAAAACCAAAAAACCCAAACAAAAAAAATTATATGTATCCAGTACATTTAATTGAGAAATGTATGTTTTATTCAACTGTTTTCTTTTTAGCTTTTAATTGTTTATATTTTCAATTATTAAAAGTACAAAAAGTTTAAAAAAGAATAACTGATAGATCAAAATGAATTAATAAAATAACTATCAAATTTAAAATGAAAAGTGAGGACTAACTTCTGTTTCCAGTCATGATGGACAAATGGGAATAGAACTTATCTTTCACTTTAATCAACTACAGACCTCTTAAAAAACACCAGGCACAGGACAGCAGCCCAGGGCTGATTTTTAAAAGAAAAGTAGTGTAGGTAAACCCTACAGTCATCCTTGCTTTTTGACTCAAGGCACTTTTGAAACTAATGCAAGAAGTGAAGTCCAAATCAAGAGCCAGTGATGTCTCTGGGTGAAGAAAAACATTACAGTTGAGGGTTGCTTAGAGAGATGGAATTACTGGAGAGGAGGATTGTACAGAGAAGCAGCACCAAAAATTTGCATGAAGATCACCTTAAGTCTGGCTAAATACTGACTGAATAAAAAGAGAAAAACTATGAGGCTTGGCAGAGATCAGCTCCTGGAGCCTAGGGACTGAAGGAAGCGAAGTTTTGGAGGCCATTGGTGTTCTGGCCATCCATAGTAGTAATGTTGTAGAGAAGTGGGGTGTGCGCGGTATTGAAGGCCAGGACACAAGAACTCTGAGAAGGAAGTTGGTGTATTTCAACTGGCCGGACTCGGCGGACTCTTGTCCTAATAATAACTGAGCCCCGAATAGCATTTTTCAGTCCCTTTTATACAGAGGTTTAAGATTAGGGAGACAAAGGGTGATGGTATGCAAACAGACCTTTGGTTAGTTTCTTCAGTGTTTGACCTGAGTATCAGGTTATTTCCTCCAGGTGCGTTGCATATTCCATACATTCCAAGTCAGCTTGGATTTAGCATATCTTCCACATTCCGTCTGGATGCAACCTTGAATACACCTTCAGTCTTACATCCTTTCTGAACACTCAAAGACTGTAGGGCCTATATTACTTATTTGGACATTTAGGGACTAGGTACACTTGGAAACAATTTTGAATTTATGCACAGGCTATATCATATTCCCCCTTTTGAGGCCAAGCTTAAGTTATTAAGCTTTGGCATCACTATTGTCTGAGTCCCTCTGGACTGACTGAGATGGGCATGCTGTTTGCCTTCTTACTATACCATTTATTAGAGTGCGTATTCTGTTTATGATGAAAGGGAGGATGCATGGAAGGATGGTGCATGCTCCTATGAAGAAGGCAATTATTCCCAGTAGAAGCTTGAAATTGTTTACTATTGACTGCCAGCTTCCAAAGGGATTATTTAAATTCCAACCATTCCAGGTCTGCACTGGGACATGAACAATTTTTACTGTTTTGCTTGTAATTTCATCAATAACCTTTCCAGTGTTATCTAATTCAAGGCAGCAGTTAGAGAGATTGAACTTTCCACAAACTCCCCCTTCAGCTCCCAAGAAATAGTCTAGGGCAAGACGATTTTGATAGATAGCATTTCTGAATTTAGTTTGCTGTTGGGCTAGTAAGTTTAGTGCATGGGCAGTTTCATTAGTTATTATTTCTACCACAGCTTGTAGGTGGATGATTCGATTTAGCATATAGATAGGGGTTCGATAACCCCACATGCCATCCTCTGCCCAAGTTGCTGGCCCATAGTATTGGATTATACATTCAGGGAGCCATTCTTCACCTCCCCAGGTAGTGACAGCCCTTTTTTTCCTTATGTTTTGATATACTGGCTGGCTTAGCTCTTTCCCTTCTGTTAAGGGAATGAAGAAGGAGGAGGATTTTATTGTACCAAGCATACACGTTCCACACCGGTTTCGCAGAAGTTCTCAGAATGCAACCTTCCCACAAATCCAGTACAAACTATTTGGGGCAGTAAAGGGGCCCTTTGCAGTGGAGTTCCACACTGTGATTAATTTGGGGAAAGTACGATTTATGAGAACGAGGTCAGATTCATTCCATGTTCCCCAAGGCTCTGTTGTATTTGTGGTATAATTTTGGAATTTTCCCCCTGTACATGTTAGGCTTCCAACAGCTATAGAGGAGCTTAGGCAGGCCCTTGAAGCACAATATTTTCCTATGACAGAAGTTTGCAAGGGCCACATACTATCTCGGGGGACAGCCAGGAGGTCAGTTGCATTATATGGTTGGCTGTAATTGTATTCCCTGGTTTCCCAGGGCCATTGGTCACCCATATTAGTACCTCCACATACGTAGCATGAGGAGACATTTAAGGCTGCTCCTACCATTTCAGCCAGGCTTATAAAGAGGTTTCTTGCTGCTTATGGGATGGAAAAGGGCTTTTCCATTTCTTCATAGAAAGAGTGAAACACAGAATGGGCTTTATTTGTGAGTAGGTATTCCCAATACCCAATCCAGATGTAGGCTCCTGGGTCTGTTCCTTTACCATCGATGCAGAGGCCCATTTGGACTCCCTGAGTCTGCCAGGATTCAGGCTTAAGGATGGTGAGGTTTAAGGGGTTACACTGACCATGTGGACAGTTAGCCAGGGCCATACCCTTGGTGAGGATAGCAGTTTGTTTAGCTATGTCTGTGTTCCAGGTGGCCCAGGTGACACAAGACCAGTAGGGGCAGTAGTATGCACCTATGTATTTGCACCAAAAGCCCCCCCCCCCCCTTGGGCTGCAATTCCTATTTCTGGAGCGCACATATACTTCTTGTTATGAGTATACATCTGCTCCCAGCTGAGCCCTCCACAATCTGTGTTCCATGGTATCCCAGAGTCTATAACTTGACATGCGTCAAATAGGAGGGACACTCGTTGGTTCTGGCTAGTGACTGGGGTGGAGGAAAGTAGCTCCCCGTTTTGATCAAGCACTCTTATTTCCCATTTATGGGAGACTGTTGGGGGTCTAGGGTCATAGCAGGTTATTTGGCCAGATGCATTACAGACACTATAGGAGGTTCCCTGAAACTGACAGGTGATTATCTGGCCCTTGCAGGTGTAATGACTATGATATATTAATGTGGTGTTGACATGGGCCCCTGTACGCACCTTTTGTTTTTTTTTGTTTGTTTGTTGTTTTTTTTTTTAATTTATTTTTATTTATTTAATTCCCCTCCCCTCCCCCGGTTGTCTGTTCTTGGTGTCTATTTGCTGCGTCTTGTTTCTTTGTCCGCTTCTGTTGTCGTCAGCGGCACGGGAAGTGTGGGCGGCGCCATTCCTGGGCAGGCTGCACTTTCTTTCGCGCTGGGCGGCCCTCCTTACGTGCGCGTAGGGCTACGCGGGGGACACCCCTGTGTGGCAGGGCACTCCTTGCGCGCATCAGCACTGCGCATGGCCAGCTCCACATGGGTCAAGGAGGCCCGGGGTTTGAACCGCGGACCTCCCATGTGGTAGACGGACGCCCTAACCACTGGGCCAAGTCCGTTTCCCGTGTACGCACCTTTTGAATACATGGCTCACACTCTATGATGTTGGCCTGGGACCAGGGGAGGGTTAGGGCTAGAAGTAGGAAAAATAGCCAAAGGGGCATTGTAACAGATTAAACCAGATTCCTAATTTTCGGCTATGTGTAGACCAATCAGCTTCCAGGGTGTGATTGGAGCAGAGCTCGGTGTTCCATCCTCAATCTTCAGCCATGCCTGGACCAGTCAGCTTCCTGGGTGTGACTGGAGCAGGGCTTGGTGTTTCCCTTTTTCACAAGATGAGTTTGGTTGGGCTGTGGGTATCTGGAATACAGGTCCAGGACTCTGGGGCAGCTCCTTGACTCAGCTATGGTGTATCCACAGGGTGATTTCAGCTACTTTAACTGCAGTGGGGGTGGATAAAATGACAAGATAGGGTCCTTGCCATTGAGGGGTTAGTGGAGCTGACTTCCAGACCTTGGCCCAAGCTGCATCTCCTGGCTTGTACAGGTGTACAGAGCTGCTTAAGCTAATGGGGGCCTTTTCTTAGACCCAGTGATGCAGGTTATGTAGGGTTTTTCCTAAGTTGATCATCTGCTGAGCTATTGATAAGTTTCCTCTTTCTCTGAGATCCCCTTCTATATTTCTGATTAAGGGAGGAGGCCTTCTAAAGAGGATTTCATAAGAGGTTAGGCTTAGTTTTCAGCTTGGGCTGGCTCTAACTTGTAGGAGAGCACTTGGAAGTACTTACACCCATGCTAGCCCAGTTTCTTGACAAATCTTGGCAATATAAGTCTTTATTGTATGGTAAGCGGTGTGCAGTTTCCATTGGATGCACAGTGCCTTTGCAATCTTTTGAGTGATTTCGGAGACAAAGGCAGGTCTGTTGTCAGAGCCAGTCGAGAGCAGTAGCCCATAGCGAGGAATGATTTCCCTGAAGAGAACCTTAGCTACTTCCTCAGCTTTTTCTGTTTGAGTGGGAAACGCTTCTACCCAGCCAGAAAACGTGCAAACAAGGACTAGGAGATATTTATAGCCTCCGGATCATGGCATTTCAGTGAAATCAACTACTAGATCTTCAAGAGGCATACTGCCAATTCTCTGGACCCCTGGGGCTCCTGTGGGCCCCTGGCAAGGGTTATTCTTTGCACATGCCACACACCGTTGGCATACGGCATGGGTGATAGCGACTAGTCTTGGGATGTAGAAGAATCTTTCTAACACTTCCTTAAGATGGGTTTTTCCCAAGTGTGTGTTCTCATGGTAGTCTTGAACTACAGTTGCTGCTAATATTTGTGGCACAACTATTCTGTGATCAGGCAGTGTCCACCATCCATTTTCTTCTTGTGTCCTGCCCTCAGAGAGTATCCATTCTTGCTCAGCTTGAGTATACTGTGGCTCTTGGTGACTCAGAGGCTGCGGGTCGAGAGCAGGCAGTGTATACTGGAGGTTCTGATAATTAAGAGGTTGAGAAATGAGAGCAGTGGCCAGGTTTTCAGATAGGGATCCTTCCCATGCCACTCTTTTTGCTTCAGTGTCTGCCCTCCGATTTCCCTGGGCAATGGGGCTGTGGCTTGTCTGGTGTCCCTTACAGTGCATTACAGCCACTTTGACAAACTCCCAAACTCCTTCTAGTAGCTCCAGAATCTATGTGCCATATTTAATGCTCTTCCCTCCTGAGTTAATGAGTCCCTTTTGTTTGTATAAGGCTCCATGCACATGCAGGGTAAGAAAGGCATATTTGGAGTCTGTGTAGATGTTAACTTTGGCTCCAGCCACAAGTTGCAGGACTTGGGTGAGGGCAATGAGTTCAGCTTTTTGTGCTGATGTGTTATTTGGGAGGCGCTGCACCTCTACTATGGTCTCGGATGTTACTACAGCATATCCTGCTCACCAGTTGCTGCCCTGCATAAAGCAACTCCCATCTGTGAAGAACTCCATGTCAGGATTTGCCAGTGGCTGGTCTTGGAGGTTGACCAGCTGGAATATACTTCCTGCAATGTTTCCAGGCAGTTATGGGCTGGAACCCCTGGCTCCACGGGTAGCAGGGTGGCTGGATTTAGGGTTTTTACAAGTTCCAGTTGGATGGACAGATTTTCACGTAATAGGGTTTGATATTTAACCAGGCAGCTGTTAGTAAGCCAATGTGTTCCTTTTTTTTTTTTTTTAAGATTTTATTTATTTATTTAATTCCCCTCCCCCCCCCCCCCCCCGGTTGTCTGTTCTCTGTGTCTATTTGCTGCGTCTTGTTTCTTTGTCTGCTTCTCTTGTCATCAGCGGCATGGGAAGTGTGGGCGGCGCCATTCCTGGGCAGGCTGCACTTTCTTTCATGCTGGGTGGCTCTCCTTACGGGGCGCACTCCTTGCGCAGGGGCTCCCCCACGCAGGGCACACCCCTGCGTGGCAGGGCACTCCTTGCGTGCATCAGCACTGCGCATGGGCCAGCTCCACATGGGTCAAGGAGGCCCGGGGTTTGAACCGTGGACCTCCCATGTGGTAGACAGATGCCCTAACCACTGAGCCAAGTCCGTTTCCCCAATGTGTTCCTTTGGCTTCTAAGATTGTGATTACTGGATGCGGAACCAGGACAATTATAGGCTGCCCAAGAGTTAATTTTATAGCTTCTACTGTAAGCATGGCTGCAGCTGCTATGGCTTGCAAACATGAGGGCCATCCCTGGGCAACAGTGTCCAGTTGTTTGGACAGATATGCTACAGGTCTTTGCCAGGAACCAAGGTATTGAGTGAGTACTCCTACTGCGATGCTTTGGCAGTTGTGAACGTAGAGGTAGAATGGCTTAGTGAGGTCTGGAAGTCCAAAGCTCGGTGCTTCCATTAGAGCTTGTTTGAGAACTGTAAAAGCATTTTTCTGTGGGCTTTCCCAGAGCAGGGGATCACAGTCTCCCCCCTTTGTGGCTTCATATAAAGGGTGCATGAGGACCCCAAAATTGGGAATCCAATTGTGGCAGAATCCAGCTGCCCCAAGGAACTCTTGCAGCTTCTGGCAGGTATTGGGCTCAGGGAGACTACAGATTGCTTTCTTTCTTTCAAGTCCCAATTCACAGCACCCCTGCATTATTTTATAGATATTTGACCTGATATAGGCAGATTTGGGCTTTTTTCTTAGACACCCGGTAGCCTTTTTGCTGTAGATGCTTTAAAAGAGCATGGGTTCCTCCAGTGCAGTCTTGGTAGGTGGGACTTCCGAGAATGAGGTCATCTACATATTGGAGGAGAAAACAGTTATGGCTTTCTGCTTTAAAGGATTTGAGATCACTGGCCAGGGCTTGTCCAAAAATAGTGGGTGCATTTTTAAATCCCTGAGGCAATCGCGTCCATGTTAGCTGCTGCCTTTCAGCTGAGTTTGGATTTTCCCATGTAAAGGCAAAAATCGGCTGGCTCCAGGGTGCTACCTGAATGCAGAAGAAGGCATCCTTAAGATCTAGGCATGACAAGTAGATTGCCGATGAGGGTATTAAGCTGAGAAGAGTATATGGATTAGAAACCGCAGAATGAAGGGTTATTACTGCCAAATTAACTGCTCGTAAATCCTGGACTGGGTGGTAATCTCCATCAGCCTTTTTAACTGGGAAGAATGGGGTGTTCCACGGAGACTGGCACGGCCTCAATATGCCCTCATTCAGTAATCTCTGAATATGTAGCTGGACCTTTTCCTGCTCTTCGCGTGGAGCTGGATATTGCCTTATGCTTACTGGACTGGCCGTAGGCTTTATTTCAAAATAATTGGAGGAATGTCATGTGCCATCCCCACTGGGTTACCCTCTGCCTATACCTCAGGCTCATCTTCAAAGGGGAGCTGCATGGCCATGGATTGGCCAGTCTCACTGAGGCAAAACAGTCTCCATTCCTCCTGCAGAGGAAGGGTTAGTGCTATTTTCAGAGGGTCTTGTGGCCCCAGTGTCAGTGTGGATTGCCCTGTGGCATCAAAGGTAATTTGAGCCTGCAGTTTAGACAGCAGGTCTCGACCCAGGAGGGGGACTGGGCACTCTGGAAGATAAAGGAATTCATGAGTGACCTCCTTTCCCCCAATGTTGCAGGTCCTGGCTTGAAGGAAAGGAGTGGGCACTTTTGCCAGTTGCCCCTATGATAGTGGGTTGTCTTTTTGATAGAGGCCCAACTGGCTTGGTCATTACAGAATGTTGAGCCCCAGTGTCAACCATCATCTGTATGGTGCGGCCCCCAATTTGAACTCTGACCATAGGCTCTGTGGGGCTGAGAGAATAGGAGCCTGGTCTGTCCTAATAATCTCTATCAGAGTCCTCCATTCCTGCCAGCCCAATGATCTGATCTGCAGGGTTTTTTTCTGAACCTCTTTGGACCCAGCATTTGGGTTGTGATGCCCCACTGGCTTTTTTGGCTAATGTTTTGGCTGCAGAGGCTGGGTCAAGTGGCCAGCTGGGACACTCTTACATCCAAAGCCCATCCTCTTTGCAGTATGCACACTGATTTCACCCTAGACGTGGCCTTTCCCTCTCCTTGGGGCTGGGGCTTGCCAGGTTACTTTCCTTGACACAGGAATGGATTTTTCCACAATTGCCACTGCCAGAAGATCTGCCTTTTTTTTTTCATTTTTCTATTTTCTTCCCTTCTTGTTTCTACATCATGGTTGACATAGACCTTTGTAGCTACTTCAGTGAGCTGAGAGATATTCATTCCAGCAAACCCATCCAATTTCTGCAGCTTTCTTCAGATGGCAGTCTGTGATTGAGCAACAAATGCTGCATTGACCATTGTTTGGCTCTTTGGAGCATCTGGGTTAAAGAGCGTGTATACATGAAATGCTTCGCACAGTCTCTCATAGAATTGAGCAGGACTCTCATCCAGAGCCTGTAGAATTTGGTCTTTGCCATATTCACTGCCTTGTGGCTCCCCACCTTGAAGCCTTCAACTAAGGCCCTATGGAACGTTTCTAGTCGTTTGAGCCTGACGATGCCATTTGGATCCCACAGGGGGTCCTCCTCTGGGAACTGCAAGGGGGCATATTGATCACTGTCCAAAGTTCCCTCAGGTGAGTGCTCTCTAAGCCAGGTTAGAGCTCCCTGCATGACACCCATTCTCTCTTCAAAGTTCAATAAAGTCATTATAAGTTGTTTACAATCAGCCCAGGTGGGTTTGTGGGTTTGTGGGTCTGTATGATGGACTGGAAAAGATCTGTCATGGCCTGAGGCTTCTCCGAGAATGGTGGGGTGTGGCTTTTCCAGTTAAAGAGGTCTGTTGTCTAAAGGGCTGATAGATGAAAGTCCAGTTTTCCCCCTGAACCTGGCCATCTGCATCGTAAAAGATTGGGGTCTGGGCTTCACAGGGAGGTAGCTGGAAGGCAGCCTTTTCCTTTGCTCCCTCTGCCCCTGGGGCTCCCTGTGGTTTGAGTTGCCTCCTCTCAGCATCTCCTTCCTGACTGACAGGGCAGTGCTGCAGCGGCGTTGCCAGGGGCAACCGGCTGTAAAAGCAGCTAGTCTGCATTTTCCCTTGTGGAAGGTACCAAAGACCATTGCAGAGACGGTAAAAGCTGCTGTGGGGATGGCGTAGGGTTCTCAGGTGCAGATGGTGATAAAGGCAGCTGTGGGGATAGTATAGGTGCCCTCTTTGATGGCAATAAGAGCAGCAGCGGGTATGGTGTGGGTGTTGCACTTCCCTAACCAAGGTGGGTTTTGGCTCACAGTGTTTTCCCAAGCATTGAAGTAGGGGAATTGGTCTGGATGCCCTGCATTTCCAGTTACTGCATCGTGAACTTTACAGATGATCCAGGGATCCAAAGTGCCCTCCTGGGGCCAGCCCATGCCGAAAGTTGGCCATTCTAATTCACAAAGCATCCTAAACTTCCCTGGCTGAAACCTTATGCCATACACATCTTCGTGGAATGCACAGGGGAAGTTTTTCAGTATACAACCTAATGGGGTTTTACTGTGTGTTTCCCATTTCCACCCTGTGCCGATGGTGCACAACAGTCACTCAAGCCTTAAGCTTCATCCGTCTCTGGCCGCATCCCCTGCAGGAGCTTTCGGTGCCTCTTAACCTTAGGGGATCGCTTTAAGCCCCCAATACGGAAGACCACCCTTGATCGTATGAGGTCGCCACGGAACCACGGATCAGGACTCCGCACTCGCCCCGCAGAAGTGATTTTCTGCGTCTCACTCAGTCGCCACAAGCACACGCACACACACACAACCACCCCCCTTTCCTTTCCTCAGACCTGGAGAGGAGATGGCTTCCTCCTGTATTCTCAGGAGTACTAGGGCCTCCCCTTTGAGAGTTGATCAGGCTCCCTCCTAATATTAGAATTAGGCTTTTCCTGCACTTTGCCCTTGTGGTCTTACCAGTCTGACGTGCGGAACTCCTTACTTCGTTTTCAGGGTCTCTCAAACCTTCCGGTGCCTCCAGTTCATCTGGGAGGGCTCCGGGGAAGACCACAACCTCTTTTTGGACTCAAATGGGGTGTCCAGGGGCACCCAGGGCTGGGTTTCGCCTGGGCCCTTCTGGCCTCCTTGGAGACGTCCAGGAGGGGCAAACAACTGTTGCTGCCTCTGGCCTTCTCAGCGCAATCCCAGACAGGCCCCCAAAATGTTGTAGAGAAGTGGGGTGTGTGCAGTATTGAAGGCCAGGACACAAGAACTCTGAGAAGGAAGTTGGTGTATTTCAACTGGCCAGACTCGGCGGACTCTTGTCCTAATAATAACTGAGCCCCGAATAGCATTTTTCAGTCCCTTTTATACAGAGGTTTAAGATTAGGGAGACAAAGGGTGATGGTATGCAAACAAACCTTTGGTTAGTTTCTTCAGTGTTTGACCTGAGTATCAGGTTATTTCCTCCAGGTGAGTTGCATATTCCCTACATTCCAAGCCAGCTTCCACATTCCATCTGTATGTAACCTTGAATACACCTTCAGTCTTACATCCTTTCTGAACATTCAAAGACTGTAGGGCCTATATTACTTATTTGGACATTTAGGGACTAGGTACACTTGGAAACAATTTTGAATTTATGCACAGGCTATATCAGTAAGACCTTGCTCAACATCCCAGAAATTATATTGAAATACCAAAAAGGCCATGCCTTAGGAACAGAGTTCCTCTAATCCACCTTAGCCTAAATCTACACCTCACCAGGATCAAACTGACCTGCCTGTAAAATAACTGCCAAAACAAAAAACTCAACACTCTTTAAAAGAAAAGCAAAATCGACTTTTTTTGCAGAGAAACAAGGAAACATGATATAAAACCAGGACAAAAAAACAAGCAATAAAAACAGACCCAGAGTTGACACAGATGATGGAAATAGCAGTTAAGCACTTTAAATAAAGTTAATATAAATAATTAAACAAAGGAACTGTTGACATAATGAATGAACAGATACAGAAATCTCACAACAAACTCTAAAGAGACAAGTGAACACTGTAGAGCTGAACAGTACATCCTCAAGTAAAAACGAAATACATGACACTGCAGAAGAAAAAGATCATCCCTTCTTCATCTTTGGCTAAGATAAAGTGTAGAAGAAAAAGATCAATGAAGAGTCTGGAGGCTGGCAGAAGGTTTGCCCTCATGCACAACTGAGCAGAGTCAGAGAGACAGATAAAGCAGATACAACTCCCAGATACTGGTTCCTTTGAGGGCTAAAGAGACCCACGGGAGTTATGGTCATGGCCGATGGGGTTAACTACCAGGGCAGATGGCCCCTCTTTGGAAATGGTGTTTATGTGTGATGAATCTGGACTCAGATGGGATCTCCCTTCATAAGACTTTCATGCCAATGTGCTGGAGGTGCAGTTAATGTTGGGGTTTAAGATATATTTAGGGGATTTGAATCTCTGGACTGACAATGTGATAGCCAGATCCTGAGCCTCAACAGACTCCAGCACCTACAATCTGATTTATTGGACTTACCACACTCAGCTAAGATGGAGTTGAAGAAGGACAACCACCACACCATGGAGCCTAGAGTGATTACAACTGAAAATGGGAGGATTGCATCCAGCATCCAGGTGGAATCTGACCCTCCTCTTGACATAGAGGTGCAATGGACACAACCAATCCAATGTCCACATAGAAGAGGTGGCATTGGAATGGGAAAAGTGGACATAGTGGACGAAGGGTATGGGGAAAGGCAGGAAGAGATGAGAGGTGGAGGCGTCTTTGGGACATGGAGCTGCCCTGGATGGTGCTTCAGAGGCAATCACCGGACATTGTAAATCCTCACAGGGCCCACTGGATGGAATGGAGGAGAGTATGGGCTATGATGTGAACCAATGTATATGAGGTGCAGAGGTGCCCAAAGATGTACTTACCAAATCCAATGGATGTGTCATGATGATGGGAATGAGTGTTGTTGGGGGGGGGGAGAGGGGGGGGGGTGGGGGGATGGGGTTGAATGGGACCTCACATATATATTTTTAATGTAATATTATTACAAAGTCAATAAAAAATAAAAAAATTAAAAAAAAAAAAAAAAAGAAAAAGATCAATGAACTTGAAGACAGGTTGTTAGAAATTATCCAGAGTGCAGAGAGGTAAAAGACTAAAAAACAATGAACTGATTTAATAACATACTTTTGGGAAAGGATCAGGGCAAAAAAAATGTAAAAAGAATAATATAAATCATTTAAAAAATAAATTTAAAAATTTAAAAAAAGTCACATTTTAAATTAACCAAAAACTATTAATTAATAAATTATTATCAAGTGTCGTAACAAATATTTGGAATCCAGAAAGAGAGAAGGAGAGATGGGAGAAAATATATATTTAGAGAAGTAAAAGCTGAAAAAATTCCAAATTTGATTTTAAAAATTATAAGTAACCCACAGATCCAAGAAATTCAATGAACTGCAAATGGGGTAAGTAATGGAAGATGGAGACTGCTCATTTACAGAGAAGATTCTAAGTTGAGTGCCCCATGCCATGGAGGCTGGTGCCCATCCTCCACTGGAGGCATAAGCAACCTCTGGAGCTGTTCCGCACCTGGAATTGAAAGCTCCATTTCCCAAAAGGGAAGGAAGAGACTGTTGGGCACCAATTTCAGTTACTGATAAGTAAATTCAGTGGGCTCAAGTATAATCATGAGAACAGATAAAGTTTGAGCCTGTCCAAGTTGGAGAGAGGCCAGGAGCCACCATCTTAACTCCATGCCTGGCACAAGGCAGACTGAAAATCACAGTGCTGGTGGGGACTGGCTTATTTCCATTCAGGTCAGATTGCAGCTCTAGCCAAGGCCCCAGTGCCACCTCCAGCAGGAAGGAAGGTGCGGGGACCTACACTAGCCTCTCTGGGAAATTACTTGCCAAGCCACAGAGACCAGTGATTATCTTACCCTGACAGCATGAGCCACCCCAGGAACTACTCTTTGGCTGGAAGTGGAAGCTCCATTTCCAAAAATGGGGAAGGAGGAGATGGTTGACTGCTGATTTTGGCTGCTGATTGGTAGACTTGGCTGTCTAAGATATAACCCAGGGAAGAGCTGGGGTGTGAACCTGCCCAAGTTGGAAAGAGGCTGGTGGCTGCCATTTTGACTCCACCCCCAGCCTGAGGGGAAGCCTGGCCGATCAAAAATCACAGTGATGGTAGGAACTGATTTCTTTCACCCAGATTGGCCTGCAGAACTAGCCTAGGCTTCAGCCCTGCCTCTGGCAGGGAGGAGGCTGGTGGGCTCTGGACCAGCCTATCCAGGTAACTGCAGGTACATTTGGCTGGCACAGACTGAAAATCAAAAGTCTACTGGGGCAACTATAGTCATCTTGGACCAGTACTACATAGACTTCTGCCCACACCTACAGGTCCATCCCCACCCCAGGCAGGGGAGAAAGGGATATGAAGCTTCATTAGTCTTTCTATGCAACTACAGGCTAGGCCTGCATTACTTGGATTATTCCACACAGCCGTGACTTTGTCCCTACCCCTGGCAAAGGAGAAAATTGGAATAAGCTTCATTGTTCCCTGGCAAAATGAGGACAACTTGAGCCTCCACAGCTTACAACACCAACTAAATGCTTGGCTCCTACTGCACAACCAGCAAGGGAGAAAGGGCAGGAAACCCTAAAGAGAAAAACTGCACCCAGAATAAAAACTCTAGTAAGCCAGACACCAAGACACCAACAAAAAATTACAATCCACACCAAGAAACAGGAAGCTATGGCCCAGTTAAAGGAACAAGCCCCCAGATGACATAAAGGAGTTGAGAGAACTAACCATAGTGTTGAAATAAATCTTAATAAATCCAATGAGATGGCTAAAGAGGTTAAGGATATTAGGAAGATGTTGGATGAGCACAAAGAAGAATTTGAAAGCATATATAGAAAAATAGCAGATCTTATGGGAATGAAAGGTGCAATAAATGAACTTTAAAAAACATTGGATCCAAAAGGGGGAAGGGGAAGAAATAAATAAAAATAAAATACTAAAAAAAACAAAACAAAGCATTGGAATCATATAATAGCAGATTTGAGGAGGCAGAAGAAAGGATTGGTGAGCTTGAGGAAATGGCCCCTGAAAGTGAACATACAAAAGAAGAGATGAAGAAAAGAATGAAAAAAAAATTGAACAAGGTCTCAGGGAGCTAAATGACAGCAAAAGGTGTGCAAACATACTTGTCATGGGTGTCCCAGAAGGAGAAGAGAAGGGAAACGGGGTAGAAGGAATATCTGATGAAATAATGGTAGAAAATTTCCCAACCCTATTGAAGGACATAGATATCCATGTCCAAGAAGCACAGCATACTCTCATCGAAAAAAATCTGAATAGACCAACTCTGAGCCACATACCTATCAGAATGTCAAATGCCAAAGACAAAGAGAGAATTCTGAGAACAAGAGAAAAGCATAGCTTAACATATAAGTGATATCCAATAAGATTAAATGCTGATTTCTCACCAGAAACCATGGAGGCAAGAAGACAGTGGTCTGATTTATTTAAGATATTACAAGAGAAAAACTTCCAGCCAAGAATCTTATACCCAGCAAGACTAACTTTCAAAAATGAGGGCAAGATTAGAATATTCACAGATAAGCAGAAACTGAATTTCTAAGCAAGAGACCAGATTTTCAGGAACTACTAAAGAGTGTGCTAGAGCCTGAAAAGAAGACAGGAGAGAGAGACCTGGAAGAGGGTCTAGAAATGAAGAGTATATCAATAAAAGTAACTTAAAGTGTCAGAAAAGTGGTGAAAATAAAATATGACAGATAAAACTCATAGTCAGGAATAAACTTAACCAATCATGTAAAGCACTTATATTTAGAAAACTGCAACTCAATTTTAAAAGAAATGAAAAAAGACCTAAATAACGGAAAGAACATTCCATGCTCATGGATTGGAAGACTAAATATCATTAAGATGTTAATTCTACTCAAATCGATATACAGATTCAATGCAATCCCGATAAAAAATTCTACCAGCATTAAAAAAAAAAAAAAAAAAAGAAAACATGATCATCAAATTTATTTGGGGGGTAAGTGGTCCTGAATAGCCAGAAACATTATAAAAAGGAAAAACAAACACTCATCTCCAGACTTTAAATCATATTACCTAGTTATAGTGGTAAAAACTGCATGGTACTGATGTAAAAACAGACACATAGAACAATGGAACCAAATGTATGGTTCAGAAACAGACCCTCACATGATCAAGTGATTTTTGACTATCTTGTCAAACCCACACAGCTTGGGCAGAACAATCCATTCAACAAATGGTGCTGAAAGAATTGGATATCCATAGCTGAAAGAAGGAAAGAGGACCCCTTTCTCACACCTTATCCAAAAATTAACTCAAAATGGCTCAAAACCTAAAAATAAAAGCAAAAATCATAAAACTTCTAGAAGAAATTATAGTAAAATATCTTCAGAACCTGGTGGTAGGTGGTGGACTTTTAAAGGAGATCAGAGGAGGAATGAAATGGACTACTGATTAATGTATGTAGAACTTTTATTAACTTTACTATAAAAGTGTGGAAATGTATAGAGTGGATGTTAACAAACAGTGAGTAACAGTTAGTTTATAAATGGGGATGTGGCTGAAAATGGTAGTCTAGGTATGTAAATGCCAAGTGACAGAATGCTAGAGAATAATCTAGAAACTGAATAGCACAGTGAACCAAGAGGCAGATGAGAATTGTGGTTGATGGTACAGATGCAAGAGTGTCCTTTGTGAGCTAGAGCAAATGTACATCACTACTGCAGGGTGTTGGGAATGTGGAGAAGCATGGGAAAAATACAGCTGGAGTGACCTCTGGACTGTAGTTATAGTAATAATATAATATTCTTGCATTTATGCAAAAGATGTACTGTGTTGATAATGAGGCAGTATGGAAAATTTGAGCCAAATGTACACTATGGACATGGTAACAATCAGATGATATTATATTATCTGTAGCAAATATTCCACCACAGTGTGGGGTGTTGATGGAGGGGTATTGTTTAGGAATTCTGCTCATATGCATGATTGTTTTGTAAGTTTACAATTTCTGTCATAAAAAAATATATTTTTAAAAAAATAATAGGGTGGGTTGGAGGAAAAATACACCAAAATTAAGATAAGGACTATGATTAGTAGTAAGATTTTGACAATACTTTCATAATTTGTAAAAAACTTCTCACAACAATGCAAGGTGTTGGTGGAGGGTTGATGTATGAGACCCCTGTATGATGTTATGCATGTTTGTTTTGTAAGTTCACAATTTTTACTATACACTTGTTTATGTATGTTCATATATAAATGATATAAAGATAATAAGGTTGTTTGGGGGAAAAACACTTAGGTTAGTAGTAATATTTTGACAATGCTCTTTAGTCATTAATTTAAAAGGTTTAACAACAGTGCAAATTATTGGTGGTAGGGAGAGTTATGAGAGTCCTGTATGATGTTATGTATGTTCGTTTTGTAAGTTCACAACTATTATTATATAGTTATTGTTTATGTATGTTTATATGAGTGATATACTTCAATTAATTAATTAAAAAAAAAAAAGCCAAGAGGGAGATAAAATGGTTGCTAAGAAATACTTGATTAATCCAAAAGGAAGATAAATAAGGAGGGAAAAAGACCAGATTGGACAAAAAAAAAAAGGGGAGGGGCGGGGAAAGCATGATAGACTTCAGTCCAACCATACAATAATTATATTACTTGTAAATATACAAAACACCACCAATTTAGAGGCAAAGATTATCTGACTGGATTAAAAAAAGTAAGCTTCAGCAATATGCTTACAAGAGATTCATGTAAATATAGTTAACAATAGCTTATAAGTAACAGGATGGAAAAAATATATTTGCAAACACTAATCATAAGACAGGAGAGTTCAAGGCACGGAGTAATACTGGAAATAGAGAATTTCGTAATGCTAAAAGGTTTAATTAATCCAGAAGACATACCTAAATGTGTATGCACCTACTAAGTTCAAGATGAGACAAAAATTGATGGAACTAAAGAGAGACAAATCCACAACTATAGTTGGAGAGTTTAGTATTTCTCTTTCAGTAACTGGCCAAACAAGTAGTAAAAAGCCAGAAAGGGTATAAAAGATTTCAGTAGCACTATGAATCACTGACCATAACTGCAGATACACAATTCTCTTTTAAGTGCACGTAAAACATTCACCATAATAGGTCACCAATATGCTTCCCCATGAAACAAGTCTCAGTAACTTGAAAAAATTATAATTTTACCAAGTATGATAGTTGACCACAGTGGAATTAATTTTGAAATCATAATACATAGAAATAAATAGTAATAAACTAGTGACTCTCTTCTCCTCCAGAAAAATAGCTAAGGACAGGCTGAAATAGCCTAGAAAAAGATCTTCTAGGGTTTAGGATACCAGGCAAAGACTGGACACTGTCCAGAGGAGAGGGGACAAAGGATGGGAAATTGTAATGACAGAACTGTAAGTTGAAACCAGTGGCTGCTGCTGCCTGCACCATCCCCCACACTAAAGACACTTTAGAATTTTGGAGCCTCTGAGCCTGACTACAAAGTTGGCTCCAGGGATCTTCCACTCCAGGAAAGGGGAGAGAGAGGGACTCAGCCTAAGGCTGACTCAGCTTCTGACCCACAAGTTTGGTCTGCTTTGTTTCACAAGCCCTTCCAGGCCAGGTGGAACCACACACTGTTTGTCCTGGGAGCTGGGGAAGGACTGGAGAAATCCAACCCTGGCAACCTGCCTCTCTTCTGGCAGTGATGAATTATCGAGGATGCCCCAAGAAAGGGGAGAGGGACACAGCCTAAAGCTGACTCAGCTTTTGACTCACAAATTTGGTCTGCTATGTCCCAGCAGCCCTTCCAGGCCAGGTGGGGCTGTTCCATTGTTTGCCTTGGAGCCAGCAAGGGATTAAAGATATGCAACCCTCCCAATCTCCTCCTCTACTAACAGGGACTGATTGTTGAGGACTCAGAGGGAAATGGAAATGTGAAAATATTACTGACCTGGGAAAAGGGAGGGAGCTGCCAGAGAAAGCTGGAGAACTGTTTCAGAGAAAGTTTGAATTGCAAGGCTCATGGCCTCCAGACAGGAAGCTCTATCACATTGATCCAGTTTGTGTTGCAACAAATACACTCCAACTAGGCAATGGACTGAGAGCTGCCAAAGAGTGCCATCTGCTGGTAGACCAAGGAAGTACACACAAGAAAATTAAAAATAAGGAGAGGCTTTTTCTAGCTTCTACTGACTCCCTCCCAAGGCCCTTTGAAGTGACTCCACAACCAATTACTGGGTCCAGTACCCAGTTTTGAGCAACTGGCAAGAAATCCTAACAATCCAGGTTGAGCCAAGAATCAAAAATCAAAAAGCAGTGGTAACCAACAGCCTGCTGCTACTAAATCCCTAAAAAAAGAAAGAAATTGAGCATCTGAGTAAACTACATCCTAATCAGATGCCTAAATGTCAGCAAAAAATTACAAGCCATACTAAGAAAATAGAAGAAAGACATGGCCCCCAAAAAGGAATATATCAAAGCCCCAGAAGAGATGCAGAATTTGAGAGACCTAATCTGTGACATGTGCACAAATTTTCAAAATCAAATTAATGAGTTGAAAGACAATATGGTCAAATAGATAAATGACATCAAGGGGACAGTAAGGGGGGAGAGGGGAGAAATAAATAAATCTTTAAAAAAAAAGACATTGAGTGAGTGCAAAGAAGAATTTGAAATCCTGAACAGAAAAGTAGTGTAATAAACTAGTGTATGGAAAAATATTTAGAAATAAAACATGTCAATGAAGAAATCACAAGGAAATTAGAAATTTTGAACTGATTTAAAAAATCAATTTATCACATACTACTAAAGCAGTTACTAGAGGGAGATTTACAGCTTTAAATAATGATAGTAGAAAAGAAAGGTTTAAAACCAATATCTAAGCTCCCACATTTAGGGGCTAGAAGAGCAGATTAAACCCAAAATAAATAGAAGGAAAGAAATTAACAAAATAGAAAGCCAGTAGATGAAATTAGTGAACCCAAATGTTCTTTAAAAATTTTAATAGAATTGATAAACATTCATCTACTTCTCTAACATTTCATCAATTGATAAACCCTGTTGATTCTGCTTCTAAGGTGTCCAATATTCTTTCCAGTGTCACTGCAATTATAGTTTAACTGTTCATAACCCCTATACTATTTGCATGATCTCTTTATTTTCCTAAAGCAGACAAACAATATATTAAGCCATTCAAAAAAAAGTACATGTTTAAAATTTGTGGTGCAATCTAAAATTTGCCACTTTATTTTTAACAGTATAATTTAGTGGCATAAATTACATTCACAATGTTGTACAATCATCACCATTATCTCCCCAATTTTTCTATAATCACTTAGTTGCTCTTGATGCCTGTAGTAGTTACTATAGTTTGGCTCACCTCATCCCACTCCCTAGAGAGGCTGAGAAGCTTTAAAGGTGTATTTCCTTACTCCTTTTGCAGCTAGAGTTCTGTCTGCAAGTAGGTTGAGTAGTGTATTCATTTCCTAAGAGTACTGTAACAAATCATCACAAATTTGCTGTCTTAAAACAACAGAAATTTATTCTCTCTCAGTTCTGGAAGACAGTCCAAAATGAAGGAGTAGTCTGGGCCATGCTCCCTATGAAAGTTCTAGGAAAGAATCCTTCCTTGCCTCTTCCAGGTGTTTGTCTTGTGGCAGCACTCCAGCCTCTGCCCCTCTTGCTCCTGTATCTGTGTTCACATGGCATTCTTCTCTCTGTGTCTGTATGTCTTTTTCTCTTATCTTCTAAGGACACCAATCATAATGAATTAGAGCCCACCCTAATTCAATGACCTCATCTAACTTGAGTACTTCTGCAACAATCTTATTTCCAAGTAAGGTCACATCCATAGGTACTGGGAGTTGGAGATTCAAGATATCTCTTTTTTTCCTTTTTTTTTTTTTTAATGTTAACATTAAAAAAAATGAGGTCCCCATATACCCCCCACCCCCCTCACCCCACTCCTCCGACATCAACAACCTCTTTCATCATCATGGCACATTCATTGCATTTGGTGAATACATTTTGGAGCACTGCTGTACCACATGGATAGTGGTTTATATTATAGTTTACACTCTCCCCCAGTCCACCCAGTGGGCCATGGCAGGACATACAATGTCCAGCATCTCTCCCTGAAGTACCACCCAGGACAACTCCAAGTCCTGAAAATGCTCCCACATATCTCTTCTTCCCTCTCCCTACCCTCAGCAGCTACTGTGGCCACTCTCTCCACATCAATGCTACAATTTCTTCCATTACTAATCACAGTAGTTCCATAGTAGAATATCAGTAAGTCTACTTTAATCCATACTCTATTCCTCCAGCCTGTGAACCCTGGTATGGTTATGTCCACTCCCCCTCTATATCAAGAGGGGGCTTAGATTCCACATGGATGATGGATGCAATTCTCCTGCTTGCAGTTGTAGGCACTCTTGGCTCCCTGGTGTGGTGGTTGACCTTCTTCACCTCCCTATTAGCTGGACAGGGTAAGTCCAATAAACCAGACAGTAGGAGTTGCAAGTTTGCTGAGGCTCAGGGCCTGGCTGTCACATGGACAGCCCAGAGATACAGGTCTCTTGAGTATACACCAACCCCAGTGCCAACCACAGGTCCAGTAAAAGTAACAGAGGAGGCATGTGTGGAAAGGTCATATCTGAGTCCAACTCCATCACTTAGGAACACTCCAAAGTAGGGCCAACAGACATGGCACTGAACTCCAGAGCCATCTGCCATGACCACAGAACCTGTGGGTCTCTGTAGCCCTCAGGAGAACCAGTACCTGAGCTTCTATCTACTTTGGCTGTCTCTGGGACCCTGCTGAGGCGTGCATAAGCATTACCTCTCTGATGACCTCCTGACTCTTTTTTGGAGACTCATAGCCAATAAACTCATTTGTTCTTTCCATTTCCCCCTTCTTTCCAAAGTCACAAAGCAGTTTTTAACACCTGATATTGTATGTAGGCTGAGATATTCTGCTTGTCTGAGTTGACCCTTTTATTCATGGTCTTTTTCTAGTTACACCATCAGCTGGTGCTTGGTAGTAATCCCTTGGCATCAGGGAGGATCATCCCCGGGAGTCATGTCCCACACTGGGGGGAGGTATTGCATTTACATGCTGAGTTTGTTTTAGAGTAGCCACATTTGAGCAACATGGAGGCTCTCAGAAGGTAACTCTAGGCCTAGTTCATATTTCCGGGACCCGGGCTCATAATCGTAGCCATCAGTATCAAGGGCTCATTGTTGGATCATCCATCTTTATTGGTCTTTGCCATTGCAGTTGGGGGATTGTTGCTGTTCCATTGGGGAATGTGATAGAGCTCCCCTGGCTAGGAACTCAGCACTCCCTCAGTTGTTTTTAACTGAAACCACGATGAAAATATCCAAACATTTTTATGTACAATAACACTCCACACCAGTGTTCCTCTGCTGCCATTTTTTTTCACATCTCCAACAGATTTATTTTGTTTGAAAGGAATGGTTTTTGAAAGAGAAAACATGGGGCAGGGAGAGTATGGACTAGAAAATAAATACAAATATAAGCTGTTCTGCAAATTGTTTTATAACCACAACAAACTAGTACAGAGAATGCCCTGTACAAAACAACACAATAAAGGTTCAGAGATCGAGGTATTCCCTTAGCAAGGCTGAGGATTTCAGTCTCTGGTATTTGGAGTTTAGGCTGCAGTCCTTGTTTTTGGATGGATCACTGGGTGGGTGTCAGTCCATGCTTTAACCGGATTTGAACAGAAGAATGGCCACTTGGCCCAGGTAGAAGTAGATGAAGTACTTGGTTTCATGTGTCACATAACTACCAAAGTTCCTCCCCACAATGCAGTGCCAGGTGGGGTTGTACTTCTTGTCAAACTCCTTCTTGATATGCGCTGCAATGTCCTTCTCTGTTATATTTCTCCAGCGCCTGAGTCACGCACTCCACCGAGTCCTGTTGCATCTCCTCTGACATGTCCGCATTTTTGATCACGGCCTTTTGGTCGCACATGGTTACAGAGGAGTAGGGGTGGCCGGCTGCAACGGTCTCCTGGGGGAGGGGCTAGCGGGGCCTAGGCCTGGGAGAGCTGCCATCGCTACCGAAGCCGTGGCGCATCTCTGTGGTCTGAAACTTCTTTAAAAATGAAGCCAATATATTGCCAGGTTCCATTAATAATAAAATGGAATATAGTGATGGTTAAAGGTTAGATATAGAATACATATTAATTTAGAAAACTTAACAAAAGAAATTGGGGTATCAAAAAATGAAAAAGCTTTGTTTTTGACGTTTTGCCTTTCATCACTGCTATAGGTGTTGCCCTGTATGTATAGTGGCAAGGCAATTTCTTCCATTTATTCCTGTGTCTACATTCTACATCCCTTTTTTTTTTTTTTTTTTTTTGGGCCTCTTCAACAAATGGTGCCTGGAGAACTGGATATTCATATGTAAAAGAATGAAAGAGGATTACCAACTCACACCTTATACAAAAATCAACTCAAGATGGATCAAAGATCTAAATATAGCTAAGACCATAAAGACCTTGGAAAGCAATGTAGGGAAGCATCTACAGGACCCTGTAATAGGAAATGGCTTCATGAACTTCACATCTGAAACACGAGCAGCAAAAGAACAAATATATAAATGGGACTTCCTCAAAATTAAAGCCTTCTGGACCTCAAAGGTTTGTCAAGAAGTGAATGGAGAGCCTACACAATGGGAGAAAATATTTGGTAACCACATATCTGATAGGAGACTTATATCCTGTATATATAAAGAACTCCTATATCTTAAAAATAAAAAGACAACCCATTTGAAAAATGGGAAAAAGATTTGAACAGACACTTCTCCAAAGAAGATATACGAATGGCTAAGATATCCTTTCAAAGGACGCAATTAGACCTATAATCATTAGGTCCTTCCAAGTAGATGCACCCTCCTGCAATGTGGAAGATGAAAATGAGGTAGAGGCCAGTTTCTCTTTGCTCTTTAGTCAAACAAGGAAACCATGCAGTATTGTTTCATTCCCCATTCTCCAGAGAAATGAGCAGCTGGACTTCTGGATTTCAGCTTCCTGTTCTCTGGATCATAGGTACACAATGTATTCTTAACACACAGCTCCAGTGAGAAATCAGAGGTAAAAGCTATGTAAGTCTAATTGTTCTGAGAATTGTTCTTGAAGGTCCAGGTTAGAACTTGCTCCCAGTCTATTTTAAGCACACACTTGTCTTAAATCCTTTCCTGCTTACAAATACCATAGTGTTTTCTGTTTGATTCAATTAGGTTTCTGTATAGATATGGACATCTCGTCTCCATTTCCTAATGTAACTTATACAGAATTAACACTAATTTTGAATTTCCCATTCAAAAACTGTTGACAGCTCCCCATTACCTAGAATAAAATGCAGACCTCTTGGTCTGACATTTAAGGACTTGTGCTATCTGCTAACAAAGCGGATGCTTCATTTTAAGAAGTACTGTTTCCCTTGTTTGGAAAGCTAGCCTTCACAGTGGCAGATCAGAAGTGACATTCAGTTCTTGTTTAGAGCAGTAAAATGCCTATGCCCAACTCATTTATCAACCCCTTATAAAGGGAAGTAGGGTGATTCACTATTTTTATGCTATATATTCACAATTGATAACCTGATAAAAAAGGCACAAATGTTCAGAAACAAGTTATAAAGGAGGTCTTGTTAAACTTGAGACAGGAGACTTGACCCAAGTCTCAATGTACTGCATCCATTTAGGAAGGAATTAGGGTCATGATTAAAATCCAGATAACCAGATGTACACCAATGACAAAGCTTCAGTTGTGGAATTACAAAGAAGTTTGGCAGGAATACTGAATAGAAAGGGAAGAAGGCATGCCACTCTGAAAGTGCTGCTGAGGTATGGACAATTTTGATTGTGGCCAAAACCCTAGACTACTTCCTCGCCCATCAGGAAGATAGGCTGTTCCACAGATCCTAAAACCCTAGGGTAGAAATAGGGGACATAGTTCTCATGCATCTGATTAACAGAGAAAGGAAGGTAGCTTATTATCTGCTTACTTCCCCCGATTCCCCCACCCCCCCAAGCTTTGAAAACATCCCTAACAAGGCCAGAAAAAAAGGCACAAACCCTATCAAAAGAGGGCTGTTACTGAAGTTTTTCAGGTCAGAGCTAGCAGCCTTCTAAAGACTGAGCAGAAGTGAAGCATCTATGCAAAGCTAAGGGAAGCTTCAACTATTTAACAATACTTTTTACACTAAATCAAACTTAAAGGGAATTTAAAAATTCAGACTGTCAGTTCTTACAGACCAGAGACTATGACTCATTAATCTCTGGCTACTTTTAGTGTTAAGGAGGGCAATGCTTTGTGTACAGTACATGTTTAAGAACGTTTCTTGGACAAAAAAATTTGAAGGAATAATGAAGGGTGAGAATAAAACTAAGAAAATAAAATAAATAAAACTATGACATTTAGAAATTATCCCCTGAAAGGAAATATGTTCTGAGGATTGGTAAAAGGTAGAAATTTTTTAGGTAGATACTTAAATGTAATGACTTCCCTTGACTGAGTTTTGAGGAATACTGAATCTTCCACAAAAACCTAGCAGCAGTAAACTTATTAGGATATGAGAACCCATGTGACACCAGGAAGCCTTTTTGTATAAAAGGTTTATTCTACTTTCTGGGGCATAAAGTCCTTAGAGCTGATAAAAAGACTTCACTGTAATTCCAATGTATGAACGAAATTTGAAAAAAGACATCTTTTTTTTTTTCTTACCATCTCCCTTTCGGGTAGAAAGGAGAAAGTCTTACCATTTCTATTTTATAGATAGGAAAACTAGAACTCTAAGAAGCTCAAAACAGAGGCACACCCAGTTCAGTGAGACCATCAAAAAGGGTGGATAGCCCTTCACCATTCTGCTAAGCTTAACCACAAACCTGATAGTCTTCTATATTGTCTTCAATTTGCAGTGCTAGAACTACATGTGGGTGACATCTTCAACACTGAAATCCATTTAATTTGGGTCAGCTCAGGGAAGAATACAGTATAATGAAAAGAAAAAAAAACATGTTTTGATATGCCTATGATCTTCAAATCTATTAAATGAAAAGAGCAAGGTACAAAACACTATGTTGGGAAACGGACTTGGCCCAGTGGTTAGGGCGGCCTTCTACCACATGGGAGGTCCGCGGTTCAAACCCCGGGCCTCCTTGACCCGTGTGGAGCTGGCCAATGCGCAGTGCTGATGCGCACAAGGAGTGCCCTGCCACGCAGGGGTGTCCCCTGCGTAGGGGAGCCCCACGCGCAAGGAGTGCGCTCCGTAAGGAGAGCCGCCCAGCGTGAAAGAAAGTGCAGCCTGCCCAGGTATGGCGCCGCACACACTTCCCGTGCCACTGACGACAAAGAAACAAGACGCAGCAAACAGACACAGAGAACAGACAACTGGGGGAGGGAGGGAATTAAATAAATAAATAAATCTTAAAAAAAAACAAAACAAAACACCACTATGTTACGCTATCATTTGTTAGGATGTTAGGATGTTATGTAAAATGATATGCATAAAAATTTGAATATGCATTAAAAACCTCTGGGAAGACTCACAAGAAATAGTTATCATGGATTTCTTCTAGGAAGCAGAACCAAGTAGCTAGGTGGCAGTAATGGAAAGGAGACATTTCAGTCTTTATCCTTATATACTTTCAGAATTTTGAACTATAATGATATTAACTATTCAATAAATAAGAAACACTTTTAGAAATGAAGAAAATTTACCATGAGATGAAATGAAGAAAGGACACCTTTGTTACACACACAAGAGATGGAGTTTTTTATTTAACAAAGGTAGGCCATAAAGTATTTGTAATTTAAATCCCTTTTATACACTATATGCATGTACTTCAAGACAAAAGAAGTAAATGCTTATTAGGAAATGTTTTCCTGTACTGCTTTATAAAATCCTCAGTTATCTTCTCCGTTTTACATTAGGGTTATATCTGCAAATAAAGAAATACAGTTAAATGTTATCTAGATAAATGATGGCATTTCTTTCATTTTTAATAAAGGTTCTTTCAAAATATAGCCACACATTTTGACAAACAGGATTAGAGTGCCAATTCTGCCCACAGGATCAGATATTAAGCCCTGACATCTTTTACTTCTATTTATCCCTTTGATGAATATTTGGTAAAAACAAAACCATCAGCAACAACAAAAAACATGTATGCACCAAAATCATGAACGAAAACAACATTTATAAAATCAAAATGTGTTTTTACTTTTTCCAGTTTTGGGAACAGACCGGCCTAGTCCCCAAATTAAAGTATAGCATTTGCATAAAAGTACATAATGAACCTAAAATATAATTATCCTTTTACAAAATTTTCTCCTATAAAAATTAAACAAATGTAGCTTGCAACCAGATATTCTCATATGTCCATCGATGGAAAAGAAATATTGTTTGTCAACATTTTTACCAATGATTCATACTGTCATGTCAATAATGAAATTGGAGAATCGAATTGTCAGACTCAAGAAATTATAGTACTTCTTGGTTCTACCTTTAAGTAAGTTTGGGAAAATATTCTCTCCTAGCCAGTACTGACCTATAATGTAATATTTTAGGAATAATTATTATTAGGTTTAAGTGTACAAAAATGCTAAAAATGTGTTAAATCAGAATTAAATTATAATCACCCATTCCTCTAAAACTTCCCCAAATACCTGTTTTGAAATTCTCACCTAGCCTTTTGTTTTTACATATGTACCAATGAAAACTAAACAAATGGTCTGGGATTTTACCTGCCTTAACTCAAAACCTATTCCTTCATGATTCTGCTCATTGCTGAAAATGTCACAAATATATGTGCCCTTTGCCCATCTCAGGAAATTTTGCCTGAATGCCCCCATATAGATATACAAGTACCTGTGATATATCAAAACGGAATCATCCCCACCCCAAACCTTAAGGCTATATCCAGTAAACCCCATTAAGAGGTCCTCAAGTAGTAAAAACAATACATATGTTTAAAAAATAAAATAAAAAGCACCCATGCATTAGGTGAAGGACTAAGTGCCTATTTATAAGGACAGAAAAAACCAAGTATTTAATCTCTATGAACAGAACTGATTTTTCTCTCTCTCAAAGATATATGAGAAAGCTGAAATTAAACTTTACCTAAAGAGGTCATCAGCAAGAGACTCCTCTTTTGCATGCTGATTTTGTACCTGTCAAAATTAAAATAATTTCAAACATTTAGTCAAGGGTGCATGTATAGTTAATGTACTGTTACACTGGAAGATCAGTCACCTCTGGGATTTGTACACCATCAAGTCCTATGAGTTCTTGCCTCTATAATCTCTCTCTTCCAAAAGATCCTCTTCATTTTCACTTCATGCCAAGATTATTACAAAAATCCTCTTATTAGACAACTTTCTCCAATCAATCTCCTTTCTAATGCAAGCCACTATATTACTACTTTGTTGCGTTCTTAAACGTTCCTCCCAAATGAAATTGTCAAATAAAAATTCAGTTCTTTGAGGTCAGACCATTGGGAGGAGGTGCTAGGAGGGTAATACTTATCCCCCACCTCAACCAGAGAAGCTCCCCCTCCTCCTCAACTCTAAAAAGCTGCTGCTGAATTACTTCACCCAATGTAATTTTCAACACAAACTCACCAAAAAAACAACTCCAAGAGTTAACATTTGAAAACCCCAATGCTAAGTGCATCTTCCTGAAGTACAGTTATGATCCTATTATTTGCCATTCAAAATCCTTCAATGACTTCCCCCCACCAACCGAAGAAAACCCAAACTCTTGAGATTGACCCCTAAAAGCGTGCAAGGTTCTTCATAACCTGGCTCCATTTTAACTTCCCAATCACTCCTCACCCACCTCTTCTTGGACCCCATTTTGCCAGTTAAAATCACCCAGGAATACCCAATAGGTATTCTGCATCCTCTCTGCTTTTTATTATGCTTCTCTCTCTGCCTAGAATGTTACTTCCTTTTTCCTCCTCTTCCCTCATTTATCTTTCAAGGTGCATTCATTCAATAATTACTGTCTACTATGTGTCAAAGTCTTTCTAATTCTAATTATTTATAATTTATCATACCTTCATTAAAAGACCATAAGTCCCTTGAATACAAATACTCTTTATTTTTATTGTTAAAATTTATATTTGTCAACTTATTATGTACCAAATAATATTTTAAACTCTTTACGAAAGATTTCACTCAATCTTCAAGTAACTTACTACCTACAATTACACTATTTTCCCAGTTTTAACCAATAAGGGAACAGGGCCTTAGAGAGGTTCAGTAACCTGTGGAAGAGCAAAAGGCGATCAGATGGAAGAGCGGAGATCTAAATCTACCTGAATACGAGCACCAGCTCTTACCTATTTTGCCAGCTTGCTTTTAAGTCTTTGTAAGGAGCCTAAAATAGTGACAGACACAGATTCAATGATAGAATGGTTTTCTATTCACACAGTGAGATGTCAAAATGAAACAAAATCTTTTCACATTTTCTAATAGCTATAACAGAATGTAAATGGGAAAGGATGTTCATAAAGCAGCTGTCAAAAAAACTTGCTGGTTTCATTATTCTATCTATTCTTAGAAGTTTCCTAGCAAAGAAGACTCATTTTAAAGTTACAGCAGAGAAAAGAAATATCAGCAAGGAACAATCAATTTAGTTTCATATATTTAGTAAAATACCACATTAACTGGTATCAAGAAATAGAAATCCTCAAATTACTGGCATTTTTCAAGGGTTTAGGAGAGCCACTATCTGATAATCTTTCAAAATTTAAATCAAGTTGTAAAGAGTTTAAAGAATTACCATGTTTGATTCACAGATTGAAAATGCCCTAATACAAGGAAACTTTAGGAACTGATCAAGCAGTTATTAAAACTAAGACAGGTCCACAGAAGTAGACAAAGAAGGGTTGGAAAAGAACAAAAGGCAGGGTATATATAAAACAAGGGATCTGTGGAAATATTTCAGGGAGTCTGTGAGCTTGAAATGAAAAAAATCAACTTATTATCTTTATCTTCTCTGACCTCTAACTGAAATCTAGCATTTCCTTCACTTTTGAATGTATGCAATAAATTACAGTAGTATTCATTTCATATCACATTACAGTTGCTGCACATCTCGAAAAATCACTTATGCTCATTCATACTTCAAAATTACAGTAGTTGTTAGACCCAATGCTAGCTGCATGTCATAAAACTATCTACTGCTACGTTCTAAGAAGGGGTGTGTGGTTTTCACCTGACTGGCAAAAGTGTCCATGGAACAAAAAAGGTTAAGAACCCCTGATATAAAAAGAGTAGCTAGGGCAAACCTAGCAAAATGAGTTATCAATATAGTAGTAATTTTAGATATATAAGCAGCAGCCATACAGCAAAAGAAAACCAAGTTTATCTTAAAGAGTAAATCCTACCTAGAGCATCTACAATTGCTTTAACAAAAAGAAAAGAAATTTGGGTGAATAAATCCAAAACACAAACTCACTCTCTCCTAATTCTAAAAATAAATATACAAAAACCAGGAAAAAACCTGTAGTTAACCATAGTTCTCTCAACCTCTCCCTCATAAAAAAACAAACAAAAGTCAACAGTTTTAATTAATCAAAGAGAAAAGTATAATCCCATGCCACAGACTTCAAAAGATGGCTGTGCAAAACTGAGCCCTGCCCTGATCTAGATGGTGGAGTGAGACACTCAGGACTCTGTTTCCCCATAGAAGCTTTGCCCATCCCAGCAAGAGCTGGCAAAAACATCTTTTGCAAAGCTGCAGAAAGCTCTACTATAGTAACAGGGCCAAATCAAGAAAAAAGCTACTTAAAAGTGGTAGGATTTCATGGTGCCCTGGGTGGCCCTTCCCTCACCCCTCACCAGCTCAGTATGGAGCCTGCCTGCGCTCCCATTGTGGATCTCTGGTCCCAGTAAGGAGGGAACAAAGTAACCCTTCTGCACATACTGGGAGCATGTATGTCTGGCCCAATCTGCCTGGTGGCAGCCTGGGGGACTTGCTGTCCCAGAATGTCCTCTATGCATAGAAGGCAGTTACGAAAGTCTTCTACAGAATGCTGGGGAACAGTAGCCTAGTGGCTGCCGAGGGGCAAGGGATTGCTGGCTGTAGGACATACACTGCAATGCCCAGGACAGTGAGGAAAAGGAAGAAGGGACATTCAGGACTGTGTAAACTAGGGAATTTCTAAGGTATCATGCCCAAGAAAAGAGGCATCCACAAAAAGGATCAGGGAGGCCCCTATGCTGAACTATTCTCCAAATTCACTCCATGGATAGCCCAGAAGAGAGTCTTCCCATGGGTCAAGCTACAAGACTGGGAAAGGTGTTTTCTTTTTTTTTTTTTCAGTTAGTTAGCTCCTGGCATTCAAGGAAGGCTCAGTCATAACACTAGCTGGAGGACTCCCAGGAAGATGGTGGACTAGAAAGACACAGGACTCTCTTCTCCAGGAAAATAGCTAGAGGACAGGCTAAAACAGCCTAAAAAAAGATCTTCTCGGGTTTAGGACATCAGGCAAAGGCTAGACACTGCCCACAGGAGAGAAGGGCAAAGGAAGGGAATCCTGATGACAGAACTGTGGGTTGAAACCAGCGGATGCTGGCACCCTCCCCACACTAAAGATACTTTAGAATACTAAGGCCTCTGGGCCAACGGCTATACACAAAGGGGGCTCCAGGTTTCTACCACCACAGGAAAGGGGAGAGAAAAGGGCACAGCCTAAGGCTGACTCAGCTTCTGATCCACTATTTGGTCTACTAAGTGCCAGGACCCCTTCTAGGCAGGGTGGGGCCACACCATTGTCTGCCTTGGGAACCAGCAAAGAGTTAAAATCTATGACCTTCCCAATCTCCTCCTCTACTAACCAGGACTGACTGTTGAGGATACAGAGGAGAGTGGAAATATTCCCTACCTGAGAAAAGGGAGGCGGTGCTAGAGAAGCCTGGAGAAAGGTCTCTGAGAAAGTCTGAATTACAAGGCTCTTAGCCTAGAGGCAGGAAGCTCTATCACTTTGATCCTGTCTGTGCTACCATAAACTTACACCTCCCAGGCACTGAACTGAGAGGGCTGCCAAAGAGTGCCATCTGCTCGCAGACTAAGGAAGTACATGTGAGAAAACTAAAAATAAATTAAGAGAACAACAAAAACAAAGATTAAAAAAAAGAAAAAAAAAAATTAAGAGGCTTTCCCCAGTCTTTATAGCCTCCCTCCCCAAGGCCCTAGGAAGCAAGTCTGCAACCAATTACTGGGCCCAGACCCCAGTTTTGAGCAACTAGCAGGGACAATCCTAACAATCCAGGTTGAACCAAGAATTAAAGAGCAGTGGTAGTACACAGCCTCCTGCCACTAAATACCTACGAAAGAGAAAGAAATTGAGCATCTGAGTAAAATACATCTTAATCAAATGCCTAGACATCTGCAAAAAATTACGAGCAATACTAAGAAAATGGAAGATATGGCCATATCAAAAGGTCCATATCAAAGCCCCAGAAGAGACACAGGAGTTGAGAGAACTAATTAGCGAGATGTGCACAAACATCCAAAATCAAATCAATGAGTTGAAACACAGTATGGCTAAAAAGATAAATGACATCAAGAAGACATCAAGTGCAAAGAAGAATTTGAAATCCTGAACAGAAAAGTAACAGAGCTCATTGAAATGAAAGACAAAACAGGTGAGATCAAAAACACAACAGTGGGAAGTGGATGTGGCTCAAGCAACTGGACTCCGGTCTACCATGTAGGAAGTCCAGGGTTTGATACCCAGGGCCTCCTGGTGAAGGCAAGCTGGATGTATGGCAAGCTGGCCCAAGCGGAGTGCTGGCCTGTGCAGAATGCTGGCCTGCGCAGAGTACTGCCCTGCAGAGTGCTGGCCCACGCGGACAGCTGGCGCAGCAAGATGAGGCAATAAAAAGAAACACAAAGGAGAGACAATAAGAGACACAGCAGACTAGGAAGCTGAGGTGACACAAGAGAATGATCACCTCCCCCCCCCTCCGGAAAGTCCCAGGATCAGGTCCTGGAGCTACCTAATGAGAATACAAGCAGACACAGAAAAACACACAGCAAATGAACACAGAGCAAACAATGGAGGGGAGGGGGGATAAATAAATCTTTTAAAAAAAACCAACAACACCACATTAGAGGCATACAAGAGTAGACTCAAAATGACAGGAGAGAGAATAGGTGATACCAAAGACAGAAGAGCTGAAACTGAAGTGAGGAAAGAATGGAAAAAACTGAGTAGAGGCCCAGAGAGTTGAATGACAACACAAAATGCAACAACATATGTGTCATGGGCGTTCCCAGGAGGAGAAGAGAAAGGAAAAGGGGCAGAAAGAGTATTTGAGGAAATAATACCTGGAAATTTCCCAACTCTCATGAAAGAAATGAATTTGCATGTCCAAGAGGTGCACCATATTCTAATCAGAATAAATCTGAATAGACCCACTCTAAGGCAGATAATACTAAGAATGCCAAATGTCAAAGATAAAGAAGAAATTCTTAGAGTAGCAAGGAGTAAGCTAACCATCATATACAAAGGTAGCCCCGTAAGACTTAGCACAAATTTCTCTTCAGAAACCATGGAGGTGAGAAGACAGTGATATGATACAATTAGGATACTAAAACAGAAAAATTGCCAGGCAAGAATTCTTTATCCAGCAAAACTGCCCTTCAAATATGAAGGTAAGTATAAAATATTCACAAACAGAAACAGTTGATTAAAAAAAAAATCCACCTTTGCAGGAAATATTAGAGGAAGTCTTAGAACATGAAAGAAAAAGACAGGAGAGAAAGGCCTGGAGAGTATAGAAGAATAGAAAAATAACCGAAAGAGTAAAAAGACAAAAACATGATATGACATATGAAAACCAAATAAAATGGAAGAAGTAAATAATGCATTTACAGTAATACCACTGAATATGAATAAACAGTCCTATCAAAACATACAGGCTGAAAGAAAGGATAAAAAAATGAGCCATCCATATGCTGCTTATGAAAAACTCACCCTAGGCCGAGGGATATAAACCAGCTGAAAGTAAAAGGTTGGAAAAGGATACTCCATACAAAAAGTAACCAAAAACGAGCAGGGGTAGCTATACCTATATTGACAAAACAGACATTAAATGCAAAAAAGTTTTAAAAGATATAGAAGGCCATTATATTAATAATAGAGACAATCTACCAGGGATATAACAGTCATAGATATCTATGCATACCCAGGGTGCCACAAAAACATGAGACAAACTCTGGCAAAACTGAAGGGAGAAATAGATGTCTCTACAATAATCGTTGGCAACTTCAACACCCCACTCACATCATTAGATAGAACAACTAGATACAAGATCAACAAGGAAACAGAGAACTTGAACA
The DNA here is from genome assembly GCF_030445035.2 of Dasypus novemcinctus. Lineage (NCBI taxonomy): Eukaryota > Metazoa > Chordata > Mammalia > Cingulata > Dasypodidae > Dasypus > Dasypus novemcinctus. The sequence continues at coordinate 52,271,119 of NC_080686.1, forward strand.
ATATGATAAATGAGTTAGACCTAACACACACAGAATACTGCATCCAAACTCAGGGGATGATACATTCTTCTCAAGTGTCCATGGATCTTTCTCCAGGTTGGACCACATGTTAGGGCAAAATGCAGCTCTCAATAAATACAAAAAGATTGAAATTATATAGAGAACCTTCTCAGATCATAATGGAATGAAACTTGAAATCAATAATATACAGGAAAAAAGTAAATTCACAAATGCATGGAGGCTAAACAACACATTCCTAAATAATCAGTGGGTCAAAGAAGAAATTGCAAATGAAATCAGTAAACATATTGAGAAAAATGAAATCGAGAACACAACTTACCACAACTTATGGAATTCAGTGAAAGCAGCTTGAGAGGGAAATTTCTAGCCCTAAACAATACTAAAAAAGAAGAGGTAAAATCAAAGATTTAACTGAAAACTAAAGAAACTAGAAAAAGTATGGCAAACTAATCCCAAAGCAAGCAGAAGGAAAGAAATAAAGATCAGAGCAGAAATAAATGAAATTAAAAACAAACAAAAAAGAAAATCAACAAAACCCAAAGTTGGTACTTTGAGAAGATCAATAAAATAGACAAACCTCTAGCTAGATGAACAAAGAAAAAAAAGAGAGAAGATGCAAAAAACTACAATCAGAAATGAAAGGGGGAAGTTACAATTGACCTCACAGAAATAAAAAGGTTCATAAGAGGATATTTTGAGAAACTGTATGCCAACAAACAAGACAATCTAATGAAATGGACAAATTCCTCAAAATGCACAATCTACACTGACGCTACAAGAAATACAAGAATTTAACAAACAAATCACAATTAAAGAGATTGAGTCTGTCATCAAAAATTTCCCAACAAAGAAAAGTCCAGGACCAGATGGTTTCCCAGGTGAATTCTACCAAGCATTTTGAAATGAATTAACACCAATCCTATTTAAACTCTTTCAAAAAATGTGAGAGAAGGGAAAATTACCCAACGCATTTTATGAAGCCAACATCACCGGAATACCAAAGCCAGATAAAGACACTACAAGAAAAGAAAATTACAGATCAATTTCTCTAATGAACATAGATACAAAAATCTACAAAATACTTGCAAATTGAATCCAACAGCATATCAAAAGACTTATACATCATGAGCAATTGGGATTTATTCCTGGGATGCAAGGCTGGTTCACCATAAGAAAATCAATCAATGTAATAGACCACATTAACAAATTGAAGGAAGAAAAAACATATGATCTACTCAATTGATGCAGAAAAGGCATTTGACAAAATCCAGCATTCTTTTTTGATAAAAACACTTCAAAAGATAGGAATAGAAGGAAAATTCTCAATATGTTTAAAGCCATATATGAAAAACCCAGAGTCAACATTGTACTCAATGGGGAAAGGTTGAAAGCTTTCCCTCTAAGATTGGAAACAAGACAAGGATGCCCACTGTCACCAATGTTATTAGATACTGTACTAGAAGTTCTAGCTAGGGTAATTAGACAAGAAAAAAAAATTAATGGCATCCAAATAGGAAAAGAAGAAGTAAAGCTCTATTTGTGGATGACACAATCCTGTATTTGGAAAAATTCTGAAATGTCCATGATGAAGTTACTTGAGCTAATAAATGAGTTCAGCAAGTGGCAGGACACAAGATTAACACACAAAGATCAGTAATGTTTTTGTACACTAGTACTGAACAGTCTGAGGAGTACATCAGGGGAAAAATTCAATTTACAATAGCAACAAAAAGACTCAAATACCTAGGAATGAACTTAACCAAAAAAGTAAAGGACCTATATGCAGAAAACTACAAAACAGTGCTAAAAGAAATTGATGAAGACCTAAACAAATGAAAAGACATTCTGTGTTCACAGATCGGAAGACAAAATATCTCCCCAAACTGATTTATAGACTCAATGCAATACCAATCAATATACCAACAGCCTACTTTACAGAATTAGAAAAGGCAATTGCCAAATTCATCTGGAAGGGAAAGTGCACCTGAATAGTCAAAAGCATTCTAAAAAAAGAAGAGCAACACGGGAAGAATTTCACTGCCTGACCTTGAAACATATTATAAAGCTCCAGTGGTCAAAATAGCATGGTACTGGTATAAAGACAGTCACACCAATCAGTGGAATAGAATTGAGAATCCAGACATAAACCCTCACCTATTAACTTATTGTTATTTTAGCAATGTCTTTTAGAAACTTTATCATTTGATGTGCAGGCAGTAGCCACCACAGGTTCTGAGGGGAGGAAGAGAGAAAAACAGGTTAAATATGGGGGCATTTTTGAGGGATTGAAATTGTCCTGAATAACACTGCGATGAATTATATATTCTGTCATAACTTAGAAAATTGTGTGGGACTGAGTGTAAACATAGTGTAAACTATATTCCACAGTTAGTGACAATGCTCCAATATGTGTTCATCAATTTTAACAAATGTATCACATTAATGAAGGATATTGTTAATGTAAGAAAGAGTGAAGAACGATAGGGAGTGAAGCATATGGGAATCTCCTGTATTTAATATGTAAAATTTATGTAATCTAAAATATTTAAAAAAAAAAACAACAGGTGAAAAGGCAGCCCACTCAATGGAAGAAAATATTTGAAATCAAATGTCTGATAAAGGTTTAATATCCAGGATATATAAAGAGATATTTATAGTTACAACGCAACAATAAAACGACAAATGACCCAATGAAAAAATGGCCAAAAGACCTGAATAGATATCTGTCCACAGAAGAAATACAAATGGCAAAAAAACAACACATGAAAAAATGCTCAACACCACTAATGATTAGGGAAATGCAAATCAAAAGTACAATGAGATATGATTTCATATCTATCAGAATGGCCACCATTAAACACAGAGAACTACAAGTGTTGGAGAGGATGTGGAGAGGTAGGAACACTTATTCACTGTTGGGGGGAATGCAGAATGATACAGCCACTATGGAAGACTGCTTGGCAGTTTCTAAAGAAGTTGAATACAGACTTGCCATGTGACCCTCCAATACCACTACTGGGTATTGCAGAAGACCTAAGAGCAGTGACACAAACAGATAGCTGCACACCAATGTTCATAGTGGCATTATTCATGATTGCCAAAGTTCGAAAAAGCCCAGGTGTCCATCAACAGATGAATGGATAAACAAACAGTGGTGTATTCACACGATGGAATATTATGCAGCTGTAAGAAAAATGAAGTCGTGAAGCATGACAACATGGATGAACCTAGAGGACACTATGTTGAGTGAAGCAAGTCAGACACAAAAGGACAAATACTGCATGACTGCATTACTATGAACCAAATATATAACATATTTTAATATTTTAAAAAGTATATTTATCTAGTACATTTGAGAAATGTATGTTTTTATTCAACTGTATTTTCTTTTTCTTTTTAATTATTGTTTATATTTTCAATTATTAAATGAAAAAATAAAGTAAAAAAAATAAAAAAAACACAAAACACTAGTTGGATACAAACTTAAAGGACAGATGGCTCTGAGTCTAAACTCTAGTAAAAAATACATTAAAATCTCAAAATGTTCAAGTTTCAACAAAAAATTACAAAGCAAAGAAACAGGACCTAATGGCCCAGGAAAAGAATATTAAAGCATTAAAAACATCATGAGGAAGATCAGACCTGGAACATACCAGGCAAAGACTTTTAAAAAATGGCCGTGAATAATCCTCAAAGAGATAAAGGAAAACATGGACAACAAATTAAAGGAAATCAGGATAATGACAGATGAACACAAAGAAAATATCAATAGAGAGATGGAAATTATGAAAAGGAGTCAAAGAGAACTGAAGATCACAGCAAAAGAAATAAAAAATTCCCTAGAAGAGTTCAATAGCAGATTAGAGCTGGCAGAAGAAAAGATCAGTGAACTTGAACATAATACAATCAAAATCATTCAATCTGAGGAACAATAAGAATAAAGAAAAGTAAAGAGAGCATGAGGAACCAGTGGGATACCATCAATCATACTAACATACACCATGTGGGAATCTGAGAAGGAAAAGACAGAGAGGGCAAAGGAAATATTCAAAGAAATAATGGCTGGAAATTTCCCAAATTTAACAAAAAGACATCATTATACCAACATGCTCAACAAACTCCAACAGAATAAACCAAAATAGACTCACACCATGTAAAGGGTTTTATTAGGTTTTATTTTTATTTTTTTTTAGGTTTTCTAACTGTCCTGTAAGTTTGAAAATATTTCAAAATGTTTCAAAATAAAAGTTAAAACAAAAACAAAAAACAGTTTTGCAATGAACCAAAAGATTCAATATAACTGTCATTTTTAACACAGCCATTACTCATTAAAAGGTGCTGCAGAACTGACCAAGACCTGAGAATTCTTACTAATGCCCCAAATTTGGGAAAAAGCAGTCTAAACAGGGAAAAGAAAACAACTGCTAGCAGGCTGCTGAAAAGGTAGTAATGGAATAGGGAGGGGAATAGATGGGACTGACACAGGCTCCAGGGATTCCCTGATAAAAGAGGTAAACAACCTAAAATGCTTGCTTATTGTCTTTTGGTGTTAGGACATACTTCCTGGTACAGGAGAATGAAATCAAATCCCAGAAGAGAACTAGCCTAGCTTTTCAATAAAAGCTGCACAGAACTACAGCTGACCCTTTCCTTTCATGATTCAATGTCTTCAGGTCACAAAAACTAGATTGAACATGCAATGTATCTCTACTGGTTTGAGCATGTTGCCATGCTTACTGTAAGGCACATTCTGTTCTTTAGGGGCAAGCTAAAAGGATTAGAAGTAGTTTTGACTACAATCAATTATTGCCTCACAAATTTGCTTTCAACAGCATCCACAATGTCTGGACAGGGCATCCTACTTTAAATAACTTCAAGATGAATAAAAACAGCAAAGCTACTCTATATACTAAAGCAAAAAAAAGAAAAAAAGAAAAAAAGGAGACACTGGAACAGAAGATAAAGAGAAACTTATTTGCAAGAAATAACACCATTTCAGAACTAAATAAATTTTAAAAAGTAGTGATAGCTAGTTTGTGACCATTATAAAGACTTTCAAATATTATCTGATTTAATTCTCACATTAATCCTATAAAATAGAGGTTCCCATTCTGCACAGAAGGAAAGAGAGGCATAAAGAAGTTATGTAATTTGCCCAAGATCACGTAGCTGGTGAGGAATAGTACAGACACAACTGAAATTTGAATTTCTGATATCGTAAAAGGGCTTAAGAAAACTATAGTGAATGCAGAAAAAAACAGATGCAGAGGGCAAAGATGATCCAATATTAGGACAGTTATGTCTTAAGAGTCAGTAAATGTCAAAAAAAAGTTTTCAAAGATGTAGCAGTAGAAAAGTTCCTAGAAATAAAGAACTGTATCTACTGTATTCTAGGAAAAACTACTGGAAAATTACCAATACTCTGTTATGATTAATAATCATAATATAGTAATATTCCAATTTTTACTGACTTTCAAGTCACCTAAAAAGAGAAAAAAGTCAGACTGTCACAAATTGGGGGAGTGAAAAATGGGAGGAAGTACAAATAATTTCCTCACTCGTGACAACAGAGCCAACAAATTGTGTCGTAACTGCAATACACAGTTTTTACAAAAATACTGACTTCAATTTCATAGTGTTTTTCATATTTTACCCCCCTGAATCTTAAAAGGACAGTTTAGGAAATACATTGGAGGAAGAAAATATTTATGCAAATTCAGTGATGGCTTCAAATTTTACCTGCTTCTAGCTATCTCTTTCTCTCCCTTACCACTCTGTCCCTGCCTCTCACCCTTCTCAATAAAGAGATATCTAGACTATTATTCACTGAATAGTAAAACTGGCCTTTCTGGGCTTTAGGAAATGTATTTTTAACTTCTGCACTTATTTTTGTACTGCTATAATTATTTGGAGTACACTTTTATAAAACAATAAAGACAATTATTCTTTTAAAAAAGAAGGATGTAGCTTCCATTCTTCCATTTTTTGACAATAAAAACCCTGAGTGACCTTAATAACACTTTACTTAAAAAATTCTTTTTAAATGAATTGCTGAAGAACACACTAATTCTACAATAACACAAAATAAGGAACACAAAAGGTTGGCAAGTGTTTATCAAGGCCAGCTTTTGTGCTGCAGATATCTGTAACCATGGAGAGCCTGAGCTTTGCTTTGATGTTTGCATGGGGTGTGGGTGATATGAAAAGAAAACACAAAATGTGGACTCTTGAAGCCCCAGCACCGAAGGGCAATAGAGAAATAAACTCTATAACACAGAAGGATATAGCAATAAACTTGCCTGTTTTAACCCTGGCACTAGGTGACAGAAAGAAGTAAAAATCTCATTTGAAGTATATAACCACAAGATGGCTTTCATTCAGGCATATGGTCCAAATGCATACTAACTACCTGGGTAATCCAAAAAAGTCACAAAGAATTTTATTTAAAGTGATCTCATGCTGCTAGAACAAGACTGGTAGATACACTTTCATCTTTTCTGGAGGAATTATACTTGACCTTAGGACTCAAGAAATTCAGAGATCAAGTTCCAAGGAAAAGAAACAGTTTCACATTCAAGGATCACAAAATATATACTTCAAAACAAGGCACAATAGGATAAAACTAGCAGAAACAATCTACAGAAGTTTTAGGTCTTGGTATTATAGTAAGTTGACTAGCCCCCTCCCCTCTCATTCCCTCCACATCGCCCACTACCAAATTTGTCTACCTAGAACCTCAGGATGTGACCTGTGACCTTACTTAGGGACAAGATTTTTGCAGATGTGTTAAGTTAAAATGAGATTATACTGGATTGGGGGAAGGAGCACCTGAATCCAATGACTGGTATCCCCTTATGAGAATACAGACACACACAGAAGAAGGCCAAGTAAAGAAGGAAGCAGGAACTGGAGTTATGTTGTCACAAGCCACGGAATACCTGGGATCACCAGAAACTGAAAGAGGCAACAAAGGCACCTTAAGAGAGAGCACAGTGCTGCTAACATCTTGATTTTGGACTTAGAGTCTCCAGAACTAAGAGAATAAATTTCTTTTGCTTTAAGACACCCAGTTTGTGACATAACAGCATTTGTAAAGTAATATAGGCAGTATTAACCCAAAAGCAAAAACAAAAACCTGTTTAATATGTTTAAAGACATAAAAGAGTAGCTTAAAAATACTAGGAGGAAACAAGATTTCAAAACAAAACAAACTTACAGAAATGAAAAAGTACAAGAGGTTCAATTAAAAACTGTGGACAGATGGAATAACAACCAATCAGACAGTTGAAGAGAGAAGTAGTAAACTAGAAGAAAATCTGAAGAAATCACCAAGAATAAAATCCAAAGAAACAAAAAGATGAAATTTAGGTAGCAGAAGATACATGGAGGAGAAAGTGAGAAGATTTAACTTTTGTCAAATTCGAGTTCTAGGAGGAGAGAAAAGAAAAAAAGCATATTCAAGAAAATAAAGAACTGTTGAAAGATACCTCCTAGATTTTTCAGAAAGCTCAGTCTATTTATATACTATTTAACTGATATATTTGTAATATACTCCATATAACTGTATGCCCATCTTTTAATTGTCATCCTTTACTTTCTTTTTAAATTACTGTGGTTAAAGTCTTTATTTTTCCTTTATATTAGGATGTAAATTTAACTCAATCATTTGTTCTATAATTTTAATTAACAACAAAAATCTAGAGTTCCCTTAAAGAGGTATTATGGAATGGTATACATTAATCTTAAGGCTGTGTAATTTAGTCGTTTTCTTGAACCATCTTAGGTCACTTATAAAGCTTGGTTTTAAGAAGAATTTGCTCTAAGAAAACCACAAGGAACCAAAATGCAAATCAAACAAGTTTTTGGGCCCCCTTTCTACTAACCTCCATTTCCTGCCTTAACCACTCTTCTAATTCTGTATTCTTTCGAGCATGATGAGCTATTAGATCTGATCCACCAATGATGTGTGGAAGTTTTCCTGCTCCAGGAAATGTGACCTGTTAAATAATAAAAGTAATGAGGTTAAACATATTACATTAAAATGACCATTTTTTAAAAATCAGAGGCTAAGTCATGCATAACAAGAGCTAAAGATGTTTATATTCTATAAATGAAAATAAGAGAGGTAACTGTAGTGCTAGACCCATCTGTTTACTGCCCTAATCTCTTTTTAGCTATCACTATACCCAGATTTAGACCTGCTACTGTGATTTTTTAAAAAAATGGCCTTAGCTCATGACGTGGCAATTAGAGCAACTCAATGTGAAAACCTTGAATTTAAAGCACTATATTTTGTTGTAAGGATTTCAAAGTTTACAGCCTTCCTAGTATTCATGAAAATTTGAGTCTTTTCAAAACTTTTCAATTTATAAATCTCTAGCAAGACATGTTGGAGAGGGCAACAGTTTATACTTCTAAATGTCTTTTTAATTATTTACAATTAAAGAAGTTCTGTAAAAAGGAAAATTCTATGTGAAAATGTATACCAAGTACACTGCTAATACTGAATTAAAGGAGTAAATAATAAATCCCTAACAATTTATGGGACATAATTATAAAATTTAGTTTATGAAGTATAAAGAGAATTTTAAATTAGTCTTCATTATTAAGGAGTATTTTTAAAAAGATAAACAGAGCCATGCCATTGATTTGACAGGAAGAAATCTCTTCTTATTGTGGAAGATGAAAATATCTCCCACTAGAATGGTATCATACCTTTAAACATCTCTTATTCTTTTCCCACCTCATATCTGGCTCATGAGCAGCCCGGGATCGTGCTTATTGTATTGTTACTTTGTGTTCAATATTATGTTACAAAATCTTATTGTTAGAAAACTCAAAAACACATGCTATTTTTTAAATTGGATAAATTACCAAAGCAAAAGGAATAATATTCACTTTTGGCACTGGAGTGTTATCTTTACTCTGAAAAAGTACAAGGTAGTGCAGACTTCTGGAAACTGGTCTGGAAAAATTTAAAATCATTAAAAATATTAATATCCTTTGACCAAGGAATTTGGTTTTAGACTATAAAAGAAATTTAAACCAAAATTCTTATAGAAAAATATTGAGGTGGCAGACTTGGCCGAGTGGTTAGGGCATCTGTCTAACACATGGGAGGTCTGCGGTTCCAAACCCGGACCTCCTTGATCCGTTTGGAGCTGCCCCATGCGCAGTGCTGACGCGTGCAAGGAGTGCCGTGCCACGCAGGGGTGTCCCCCACGTAGGGTAGCCACACACGCAAGGAGTGCGCCCCCATAAGGAGAGCCGCCCAGCGCGAAAGAAAGTGCAGCCTGCCCAGGAATGGCGCCACACACACGGAGAGCTGACACAACAAGATGATGCAACAAAAAGAACACAGATTCCCATGCTGCTGACAACAACAGAAGCGGACAAAGAAGACGCAGCAAATAGACACAGAGAACAAACAACGGGGGGTGGGAGGGGGAGAAGGGGAGAGAAAAAAAATAGATAAATGGGAAAAAAAAAAAGAAAAATATTTAACTGGATTACCTCTGTAATGAATTTTGTCTGAGTTGCTTTTTTAAATCTCCAAATCAATGAGATGGCTCTATTTATCTTTTTTAAAAAAAATATAATTAAAGCACCCTTTAATCAGGGTTTAATGAAGTTTGTTTCATTTTAGGTGTTCAATATATTCATTACCTTTCAGTTCATGTCTTTCCTAGAGTAATTTTTTTTAACCATTTTAAGAAATATCAGCTTTCAACAAAAATGGCTTTTATTACTATTACTATTTAGTACTAATAATATTTCTAAAAACATTTCAGACACTGCTCTCTTGTGATATAGTTAAATACCGACCTTTTTGAATTTCTTGAAATTCTTTAGCTGACCATAATCATCATTGACAATGAGAGGATTTCTGGAAGTAGAGTTACCAATCACTAGTAATCTAAACTCAGTCTGTAACACTTTTCTTGGAAGCATCTCACTATCACTCTGAAGCTGAAGTTCATCATTGTTCTTAAATGGAGTAAACATGGAAAGAAAGAGAGAAGAAATTATAAGGAAAATTACTTGTCATTTCAGGATCTAGGAAAAAAAGGTCTCAAATACTTGAATTAATAATAAACAAGGTTTATTTCTGTACCTGAACTTTGTATTTGGATTCAAATCATATATATTGCAAAATCAGAAAATTACATATTCAAGTGCCCTATAACTTTGAAAAAATGTATAACATACTCATCTGTAATAGAAGACTGAAAACCATAAAGTATTTTAAACTTATTAGCGTAATCTAATAAATATCTCAAACAATTTATCTTCCTGTATATATTTTCTGGACACAAACTTTCAGCATTGTCTGTGTCTTTTCATTAAAACTATATTCAAGATGATTTTTATTTATTCCTTTCTATAGGTCATCCACTGTATTTAAGGTTTCTTGGATTCTCAATAGTTTGTATTTTTTATTACTTTTCATACTTCAAAAAGTAAATCACTAATTTTGAATAAACTATCACTTTAACTGAAAAGCCAAGTTTTTTATTCCAGATAGATCTTAATAAGATTTACTTGAATAGTTAATTATATCAGTCTGAAGATTCCTTCCTGTTATCATTCAATTGCTGGATGAGATTCATTGCTTTACGCCATTTACTATTAACTTTCTATTAGTGACTTAACATTTCTACAGCTGCTCAAGGTTACTATCATTTTATAATAAAACTAGTCAGGGAAAGAAAACAGGAAAACCAAAAGAAAAGGTTCATCTCATAGTGAGAAAGTATAATTAGGACCTCCAGTAAAATAACTATAGTCTAACACTGCTTTATGGTACTTTTAGAATTTATAAATATTTCATATCCATTACTCTATTTGATATAAACAACTCTGCTGGAAAAGTATAAACCTCATTTTAAAAACAAAGGACTTGAGGATTATAATTGTAAAAATGACTTGTTCAAGGTCACATTACTGATAGAGTATCAGGGCAGGGAGTTACACCCTGGCTTCTCTCCATACGTCTTTTACTCTATCATGATTAAAATACGATCTATCCATCTCCAGAGGAGGTATAATCATTAAGTAGAACAAAATTTCAGAAGAGATATAGTTAATCCTAAAAATGTAAACTGATAGGAATTGATGAGATAATGGCCCATTTAAGTCAAATTGTTATAAAAATTAAATAAATAAAAATTTCCTCACAGATATTTCTTCTTTAGTTGACCATAGCGATTCTTTCTTGAGCTCACATTTCTTCCCAATTTCATTTTCTTGCTAGAGAAATAAAAAAATACTGTTCACAGTACATGGTAGTACCTTTCTGAAAACCTTAGAAATATTGACACTCTTTGATGACGTGATATGACTTTCTAGTATCTTTCCTAAAGAACGTATCAGATAGAAGTATAAAAGTATATGCAGAAAGAAATATTATAAAGCATGAGTTATAAAAGCAAAGAATTGGGAATTAATCTAAGTTCATGTAAGTCATACATTTAAAGGATATTTAACAAAATGGGAAAATGATAATAATATAAGTGAATAAAAAAATGGCATTAACAGTACAAAGTAAGATTTTTAAAAAAGAATACCAAAATATTAACTATGGTTGTCAGTAAATGGTAGGTTTAACTGTTGGTATTTTTTTAGTTTCCAAATTTCTGTATAATCATATATTCCTTTAACAATCAAAAAGGAAAAGAAAGGCTTTAAAAGGATTCTATCCAAATTTACATTCAGGATTGAATCTTCATTCTTAATTCAAGGGGAAAGAAACAGAGTTACTTCAACTGTTCAAGGTATTTGTCTGCAATTAAACTGAAAACTGCCTTGCATTCAACCATACTGTCTTTTAGATCCACACAACCAGACCATGTTCTATCCATACACAGATGACCTTTCAATACTTTCATAAAAACTACAAGACCCCTTGGATATAATGGGGGGAATATAGTTTTACAGTAAATTTTCAACGATACAGCAATAAAAATTCATAAAACTTAAAAAAAAAAAGGGGGGGGGGACTGGAAAGAAAGGACAGAAAGACCAATTACTTTGTGCTTGCTTAGGGACTAAAGAGAATTAATATTTTCAATATATCAACAATAAGATAAAACAAAAATTTATATTCCAAGACCACTTTTTTACATAAGCTAATACATTATCCACTGGAAGTTGTCATCACAAGCAGAATATTTTTATAGCACCCCCCCCCCCCCTTCCTCCTCCTGTATTCAGTATTTCCTACCTTAGAGAACCATACTACAACCCACCAATACCCTCAAACTGAAAGTCTGAGAGTTATCCTATACCATTTTATCTCTCCTCATTTCCTGTGCTGAGTCAATTACCAAGTTCTGGGGATTCTACCTCCTTCAAGGTCTTTTCAAACTTAAATTTTCTCCAACTGCCTTTCATGTTAGTATGCCCAATGCCTAGAATGACTGAATAGAAGAATGAATGACATTCTGAGAAAGCTGGCAAAAGGAAAAGGAACTCAGAATTCTCTGCTATATTAAGAGCACAGCAGACCTTTGTTTTTGTCTCAGTTGTTGATACCTAAGCAATGTAACCTTGGAAAGTAACTTAACATTTCCCACTGTCAGTTTCCTCATGTGTTAAATGGGTTTAGTGCTACTTCCTTGCAGGGTTTCTATTACTATGGGATATAAGAAGATGCTATAGTTATAAGAGAGGACGAAATCTTAATTTGACATAGGGAGAGTAGAAAGACGTGAGGGATATTCTATAGTCACAGCAAGTGCATGCCGTTAACAAGAACAATGTTAAGAAGGATGCTGAGTCATGCTGGCAGTTTATGAACACTGGGAAACTGAAAGTAAGGCCAGGACCTAACCTTGAAAGGAAAAACACTTTTATAAGTAGTTTCTTACTAAAATTAAAAAAACATAAAATGCTGGAAAATACAGTGATTTAAATTTTAGTATACCCTAAAGTGTATCAAACCAAATACTATTCATTCTCCAAAAGCCAACTATATCTATTTATTTTGTAATTATTATTTTAAGATTTATTTATTTTTAATTTCTCTCCCCTCCCCCTGTCTCTGTGTCCATTTGCTGAGTGTTCTTCTGTGACCACTTCTATCCTTATCAGCAGCACCGGGAATCTGTTGTTTCGTTTGGGCTGCACTTTCTTTCGCGCTGGGCAGCTCTCCTTATGGGTTGCACTCCTTGCGCGTGGGGCTCCCCTACGTGGGCGACACCTCTGCATGGCACGGCACTCCTTGCGCGCATCAGCGTTGCACATGGGCCAGCTCCACACGGGTCAAGGAGGCCCAGGGTTTGAACCACGGACCTCCCATGTGGTAGGCGGACGCCCTATCCATTGCGCCAAGTCCGCTTCCCTGTAATTATTTTCTTAATTTAGAATGCCATGAGTTCTGAAATAATAAGGATAAGGAAAATATGCTACAGAATCATAAAGCAAAATGAAATAATTATGTTCCCTTATAATCAGAGGTTCTTAATATTTTTTGTTCCATGGATCCCTTTGCCAGTCAGGTGAAGTCCACAGACCCCTTACCAAGTCCACACTATACTGTGTTATCACTTAATCAATGTATCACACCTGTACCAACACATCTACACAAGAATAACATTTTTTTGAATTTCAATTCAAGCTCACAGACCCCTAGTTAAGAACCCCTGAAAGGCATTACATATCATGTAAACCTTGGCTATTAAATGAAAGGTCTTTGCTAATCTATGAAAGACTATTTAATGGTGCCCAAGTCACTGGTGCATGGTGCCCTCTCTTGTTTTTCCTGACCTGGCTCTAATGCCCAGTTCTTTGGATGAGATGAGTCCTGGAAGAATGTGCTGTGAAAGCAAATATTTAAGATTAATTAACAGTCATATAGGTTGGATCATAGAGTTCTGTGACAAAAACCATGACCATTCCCAAACAAGTAGTGGCTACAGTGAACCAATCTGGGATAGAATTTAAAGAAAAGGAAAAATATGTCTATAAAAGAAGAAGGATAAAATAAATAATAGGACTATTAGAGAAAGAAAAGAACATATCAGAGAAAACTAAAAATAAAACGAGGAAAGACTACCACAAGGAAATAAGGCTTAACTTATATAAAGACTAAATACTTAAAGTAATAAGTAGCTTGGACATAGATTCTGGAACAGCTTGGAACTAAAGTGACAATGTGAACTCATAATGCAAGAAGAATAAGCATACCTTTATAAACAGATGTAAATTTATTACATTTAGCAAACCACCCCTTGGGTTTCACCAAATGCCACATTATACTTCCCTACTGTGACTCTAATTTTGTTAGAGATGGTAATGTCTCAAGCTTAATATACACTTCCTAGTCTCTCTTAAAGATAGAGGGTGAGGGTTAGGGGACCAGGCAGCCCATGACCAAATTCTGGCCAATGGGATATATACCAAAGTTATCAAGTGAGATTTTTGAGAAAGCTCCTTAGAAAGTAGGGAGGAAGCCTGTCTCCTTCCTAACCTCTTCTTCGTCCAGAGAAAGCAGCATTGATGGCTGGAGGTGTTATCTTGTAGAGCAGAAAGACAAACACCTAGTATACTGATAAGACCATAGAACTGCCAAAGCAACTTTGGATTACCTTGTTTTCCTTCCCTCTTACAGGAAAAAAAAATAAGGCCATCTTATTTGCCACTGCTTTTAGAGTTTTAAAAGAAATCAAAAGGAATTCTTAACTAAGACAACAAGGAAACTTTTTCTGGGTAGAAATTCAGGTGTGCTGAAAAGGATCTCTGGGGCATTGGAAATCTTAAAAATAAAAAGCTCACTGAGTGATTCTGATGCAGCTAATCCACAGAAGGGTGTTTAGAATTCATTCATAAGAAATAACAAATGATGAGGATACCCTCCTGTATAAGATGCCCACTATAGAAGTCAAAGAGGGCATATACTTTGATTTTTACAATAGTGGTTACAGATTTATATGGTACTTACTACACACTAGGTCTGCAACAAATGCTTATCAAATTGATTGTACCTTCTAATTACTTATCCTTAACCTTTCATTTAGTCCTCTCCTTAACCTCTAGCTGTTTCATAGGAGGGGGTGCCATAACTACAAATGCAGAGTGGAGCTAACTGACCCTCATTATTCTGGGCGATCCAAATATTAAATTCTTTATTCACCAGGTCTGTGCTCTCACTTAATGAGCTGCTACCCAGTCTATTGTCACCTTACTAATACATAAAAGAGGAAAAATCTGATGAGATTTTCTTAGATCAAAGTCGATAAATAAATTAAGTTTCATGGAAACAGGATAGGACATTAAAGACAAAAATGAAAATTCCTAGTGATAGTATGTATACTGTATCCTAAAAATGTATTTTGTAGATACTTTAATAACTTTCTTCACCTTTTTGTGCCTGTTTATTCTATCAAGCCATCTTCTATATTTACTATCATAGTCAATATCTGATAAGATCATATAGCCTAGTTTGGAAATCTATTAACACAATCATATTGCATTAGTGAAGGTTCTCTAGAGAAAAAGAACTGACAGGAATGGATTAGCTATAAGAACATGATTTTCTGGGGTACATACAGTTTCAAACCACTACATATATATAAGTTTTATTGTTTTCATTTATTTTATATTATTGAAAAATCACTACAATTTTTAACTTTTACCTTATCAGACAATGAATTTTTATACTTATTGCCTGCTGAAGATATTAACTTTTTCCCTTAAACAGACACATGGATGCTAATACTACTAACATAAAATCTAAAGAACTTTTTATTATTCTGAGTTTCGTTATACAATACTTCTCATTAAATATGTTACTTACCGATATTTTGTTCCTTTCTGGTATTGCTTCATCATTAAAAGTGTTATTTGTTTCTACACCCAACCTCGGCTTTTTTTTTATATTGACATCTTCCTCTTGTTTTTGAACTCTCACTTCAATTTCTGAATCTGCTTTTGTGTTCTTGAATAATTGTTCTAATACTTCATCTTCTATAGCCAAATGATCAGTTTCTTTTCTTTTTTTTGATATTAACTTTTCTGTAAAAAGAGATTTATTGGCAGAATTTTTCACATTAGATTTTAAATCTTTATCTGTAAATATGCTATCTGATTTTTTATCCAGGGGCTCATTCTGAGATGGATACTGTTCCTTATTTTTCCATATTGAGGGTGTAGCAGGTTGTGTTTGCTCTAAAAGAGAACAAGACATTTCTATTCTTGCCGATTTGGACGAGGACATTTGTTGATTTTCTTCATCCCTTTCCCTTAGTTTTAAAAAAGGAGAGAAGAAAAAAAAAACAAAACAGAAAATGAACACAGCTAAGTAATTTTTTAGTTTAGCAATAGTTGTCCCCCTTTTAATTTTCAATGTACTCTAGGTTTCATTGATTAAAGTGTCATTGGAAATCAACAAATAAACATTTAAAAATAGTCATAATTCACATACACACTACTGTTTTAATAGGAATAATCAACCTTGTAACTAAAATAATATGAAGATATCTTTCTTGTCTGCTGAAGGAGAAGTATTGATAAATCATGGAGGAAAAGATAGAAAAATAGAAAAATACAAAGGACTTGTTGCTAAGAGAGAGGAGATTACTTATAATGTAAAGAACTCATGGGCAGGGAAGTGTTACTCTGGAAATATAACCT
The DNA here is from genome assembly GCF_030445035.2 of Dasypus novemcinctus. Taxonomy (NCBI): domain Eukaryota; kingdom Metazoa; phylum Chordata; class Mammalia; order Cingulata; family Dasypodidae; genus Dasypus; species Dasypus novemcinctus. Next base: position 52,287,772 of record NC_080686.1, read on the forward strand.
AATAGAGAGTCATAACCTATTGAGAGTTGGATTCAAGATAAATTAGAGTGGCTAAGTTCAGAATATACTGCAGACCATACATTACAAATAACATGTGAATATATGACTGAGTTTTTGATACAGTACTGAATTATTCATTCAATAAATAATGAACACTTATTTTCTGCAAATTGTACTTATGTGCCATAAAGGACAAACAGACTTGGGTTTCAGTTCTTCAAGAGTTTACTGGATTTATTTTGTAGTGGACGGTCAAGGTGAATTTTAATAATACGAATATAATATCAGGGTTCAGGACAGACAGATCAGGAGGCTTCTGAAATAATTTAAGTCAACAGAGTTTGAGCCTGTGAGCTAGCAACCCGAAGAGAAGAAGGAGGAATTAATGAGACATTGAAAATAAGAATCAACATTATCACACCGAGGAAGCAGAGGAGAAAAAATCAAAGATTATGGACAAGGTGAACCACTAACAAAAATAACAGCAAAAAAACACATTTAGTGAGAAGGGCCCATTATTTGGACAATACTAGGAAATCCCTGTGGAAAGGCAGGCACAAATAAGTTGGTCATCTGTAATAAGGTCATGAAACCTTCAAGGTTTTCAGAATATAGAGTGTAAAGAGCAGCAGGAGGAGGAAATTAATTCCTTCAAGGGCACAAAAAGAAGAAGAGTCAGAGAGGCAGAAGCAGCAGTATAGAACACTATTACAAAAGCCAAGAAAGGAGACAATAAGGAGGAGAAAGTTTCAAGAATTAAATGTTACCAAAAGGACACTAGAGTTGGCAGTGTGACAATGGTTAATTTTAAGGATGTCATTTCAGGAAGAAATACTGCTGTTAAGAAATAGTTCATACATGAATGGAAGCAGTAACAATAATCTTGTTTTTGGGAGGGTAGGGAGATGTGTAACAGTGACTATAAATAAAGAAAAAAGGTAGTAGAGAAAGAAACCAGGTCAAGGGAAGGTTTTAAAAAATAAAGATGAGATTGAGCAATTGAAAACAAGAAAATAATCTGAGAGGATACTAAAGGGAAGCGAACTTGGCCCAATGGATAGGTCCACAGTTCAAACCCCGGGCCTCCTTGACCCGCATGGAGCTGGCCCACGTGCAGTGCTGATGCGCGCAAGGAGTGCCCTGCCACGCAGGGGTGTCCCCCGTGTAGGGGAGCCCCACGTGCAAGGAATGCGCCCCGTAAGGAGAGCCACCCAGCGCAAAAGAAAGTGCAGCCTGCCTAAGAATGGCGCTGCCCACAGGGAGAAATGACACAAGATGACGCAGCAAAAAGAAACACAGATTCCCGTGCCGCTGACAACAACAGAAGCGGACAAAGAAGACGCAGCAAATCGAAACAGAGAACAGACAACCAGGGTGGGGGGGAAGGGGAGAGAAATAAACAAATAAATAAATCTTTAAAAAAAAATACTAATGGTTTTGGAGACTAATATTAATATTACTAATAATCCTACAATACTAATAACACTAAACAGTAATACTATTAGGTAACACTAATACTAAAATTATACTAATTCTAAATTTTTAATTTTTTCAGATATTTTCCACAGAATTATTAAAAACACTAAAAATACCTTTTTTTGGCAGATGGCTGAAAGTAGTTTTTGATGGAGTTGGTTTGCTGCTGCTGCTGAGGAGCGTGATCTCTACTTTTACTTACCATACCTGGGAATTTAGTTGGTGAAAGCTGATAGTTTGGGATTTTCATCCTAATAAGATTATTTGACAGTATATTATTATTACAACTTGTTTTAGGGAGTTCCTTTACAGTGCATGTTTCTTGTGAAAGCATTCTGCATTTTTGTTCACTTCTGGATATTTTTATTTCTTTTGGAATTTCACTCAAATCCATACTGCAGCAAAAGAAAAGAGGACAAGTTAAGCAATCAAGCAAGCACAAGGTTACAGCAGCTTTTATCTAGAAACAAAGTGCTTTAATAGTTTTAATGTGATATAGCTTTAGAAGATAATTATCTTTAGAAAATAATTCACTGAATATATTTTACCATCCCAAGAAAGTAGGTCCTTGAAGAAGGATGTTCTTTACTGTTCTTCTTTCCCTATAGCAAATATTGTTAGTCATGTTCTGCTATAAATATCTGCCAAATGCACATGGAATGTCAACCTAGTATCCTATTATAAATTAAAACTAGGAAATAAAAGTAGGTAATTATTGTTCTATTTAAAAGTTTTAAATTATTTTCCATGCAAAAGTAGCATAATAAAAAAATAGAAAATCAGAATAAGAAAAATCTATCATGTCAGTATTATATAAAATGGGGTATGTAGATCACTTTGGATGAATTGATAATAGTTGTATTCCATCCAGATGTCAGTCTCCAGAATAGTATTCTAGACTACCAAAAAATATTTTAAACATATATAGTTCTACAACCTATGTTGAATAGTCTGAATACTTACTGCTTTTGATATGCTCATTCTCATTGGTATTCAAGTGACTTTACATTAACACTTGCACTTAAAAAAGTAAAATCTGGCCTCAATATAAAACATGGGAATAGTAAAAATTTTTTAAAAATAAAGTTTAATACAGTGATAACACAAATATCCTTCAATATAAACTAATTACTAAATATTTAAAATACAATATACTGTCTTAAATAGAAAATACCATAAAAAACAAAAAAGCTTCTTCCTCTCTCTAAAATAACCCCCTTTAAATAGAGAACTACTGAAAAACTACCATGAATATTAGCTACTCAGACAACCAGACATATATAAACTATCTCCTGAAATATATATATTAAAATTATAATCAACATCATACTATACAAACACATTTCAAACTTTTTTTTTTTTGTCAGTTTCCAAGTAATTTTATTCAGAATTTTGTTGTGTTTCCTGAATCAATAAATACTATACAAAACAATGTAAAAATGGCTACCATGTTCTCTCCCCTGCTCCCCCCATCTGGGGACAATCTCCTGGGGCACCTTACTCATCAGGGGTTTTCCCTTCCTGATTTGGTCCAGCAAATGAGGTTGAGTGACATAAAGCCTCCTGAATCATTTTCTGAAGATTTTGGCTGGGGTGGGGGGAGAGCCCCTAGGGTATGGAGGTGACTAAGTTAGGGAAATGGGTTAGTGTTTTTTGGGAGAAGAGACGGCGCCTGGGGCAAGAGCCTACCCCAAAGAAAAGGGTGTCTAAAATGTTCACGGTTCCTTCTTTTGCCTCAAAAAGTGACATTTATTCAAAGAAAAAAAAAAAAAAGAAAAAAGAAAAAAAAATGACAAGATGTCCATCCCTTGGCTCCCTTCCCTCCCCCCTCCTGCTCCTCCTCAGCCCCCCAGGAATGACCCCTCGTTGGGGTCCCTCAGATGAGGTCAGCAACACTGAGGGGCATCTCCTCAATGGAGGTGTTGTAGAAGGTCTCAATGTCTCGAAGAGTCCTCTTGTCTTCTTCTGTCACCATGTTAATAGCCACACCCTTACGGCCAAAACGTCCACCTCGACCGATTCTGTGGATATAGTTTTCCCTGTTGGTGGGAAGGTCATAGTTGATGACTAAAGAAACCTGCTGCACATCAATGCCTCTGGCCAGCAGGTCAGTGGTGATCAGTACTCTGCTAGAACCAGAACGGAACTCCCTCATGATCACATCTCGTTCCTTTTGATCCATGTCGCCATGCATAGCAGAGACAGTGAAGTCTCGGGCATGCATCTTCTCAGTAAGCCAATCAATCTTTCTTCGGGTGTTGATGAAGATGACTGCTTGGGTGATGGTCAGGGTCTCATACAAGTCACACAATGTGTCCAGCTTCCATTCCTCTCATTCCACATTGATGTAGAACTGGCGGATACCCTCCAGCGTCAACTCTTCCTTCTTGACGAGAATCCGAATGGGGTCCCTCATGAACTTCTTAGTCACCTCGAGCACATCGGAAGGCATTGTAGCAGACAACAAAACCACCTAGGTATTGCTGTTGAGTTTTTGGAATATATCATAGATCTGGTCTTTGAATCCACGGCTCAGCATTTCATCAGCTTCGTCCAGTACAAACATTTTGATGTATTTGGGAGACAGGTATCTCCGATTAAGCATATCAAACACATGGCCTGGGGTACCCACGATGATATGGGGAGCCTCCATCTGCAGCTTCTGAACTTCAGCACGCACATTGGTGCCCCCAATGCAGGCATGGCAGGAAGCACCCATGTAATCTCCTAATGCCATTATCTGCTGAGCCAGTTCCCTAGTGGGAGCCAAGACCAAGGCCTGGGTGGCCTTTGGATCCAATTCAATCTGTTGCAGAATCGATATGGCGAAAGTGGCTGTCTTCCCAGTCCCAGATTGGGCTTGAACAATCACATCATAACCCTTGATACAAGGAAGAATGGCTCGCTGCTGGATGGCAGAGGGCTTCTCAAAACCATAAGCGTAGATGCCACGGAGAAGGGACTCGGAGAGATTCATATCATCAAAGCTGTCGACAATCTCATTCCAGTTGCTCTCGATGACACCTTCGGGCTCCATCCCATTGGGGCCATTGTCTCTGGATTGGGAATCCTGACTCGCAGACATGATCCTTAGAAACTAGCCATTTCAAACTTATTTCATCAGTCACAAACAAAGTAGTAGAATTCATTATGGTACTCTGTAAACATCTGCCTACAACAACAAAAAACACCTTTACCCTAAGACAGAGGTTGGCAAACTATGGCATCTGTTTTTGTAAAAATGTTATTGGAACACAGTCACTATGACAGTTTGAGATTGTTTTTGTGAATCCCTAAAAGAAAGAGATTATGTTTGAAAACAAATCTATTCCTCTGAGTGTGATACCCTTTGATTGTATTAAATTCAGTGAGGGGGCTCTGATTAAATTTACTTGATAAAATCAATTCAGGGCTTTTGATGCAACCTTGTAAGGTGTGACTCAGGATGAGTCCTTGACTTAGTGGTCTGATAAAAATGAACACTCACTCTAAAAAGACATACCAGAAGAGAGAGTGTTTTGTCATTTTTGATCCTGGGGCCCAAGGGAGAGATAAGCCATTCGCCTGACAGTTTACAGGTGACCTTGGGATGAAAGCTGAGATTGAGACAGGAAGCCCTGAGAGACAAGCCGTATGCCAGTCTAAAGCTGAGATCAGGAAGAAGCTGGAAGCCCAAAGTGGAAGGTTGAAAACCCAGCAGAGATCAGCAACCATCTTGCTTCAACATGCAGCAACTTATTTTGGTAAAAAGCAACCCTGAGTTAGACTTTTTAGGGATTCGTAACTATAAGCCTTTACCCCAAATAAATACCTTTATAAAAGCCAACAGATTTCTGGTACTTTGCATCAGCACCCCTTTGGCAGATTAATACAGTCACACTCATTCATTTATGTATTGTCTGTGGTCTGTGGCTACTTTCATACTGTGATAGCACAGAGGTGAATAGCCATAACAGAGACTAATGGCCTGCAATGTGGAAAATATTTACTATCTGTTCCTTTATAGAAAAAGTTTGCTGACCCCTGTCCTAACATATTATAATTACTTGGTATCCCACTTTCCCACCTTTATCTCCCAAGAAATGAACTGGTAAAGGTACTTGAATTTACTATTAATTTATTGGCAAATAATTTAATAAAAAAAAAGTTAAAAGAAATTTTACCATGTATCTGCTTGCTCTGATTCTGTGTCAGCTACATATGTTGTGGTATTGACTGTGGCACTTGGCATTAGTTTTTCACTGACTGAGAAGTCTTGGGAAAGACTTGGTCCTCGAGTTGTTGGCTTTAATCCTGTAAATCAAACAGTAAAAATAAAGAATCACACAAGATGGACATTTGGTCACTTAAAATTGTTAGACTGTGTCATGCAAGGGTATTAACTAGGATATGCTTGTTTTCAGTCAGTGGAGCCAATAAATATTAATGAAATTGCCTATATACAGCCTGTTGGCATCTATGATGGACTTATTTAAACCAAATCATTTTAAAGCTGCCTCAAATCCTTAGTGAAGTATATCAACTTAAATTTTAAAACTCCACTTAAATTCTAATTCAAATTATGCTTTTAATCAGTAGACTCCCCTAAAATTATACTTTCCCCTGCAGACAGTATAGCTATACCACCATGTACACAAATTAGAATGAGCTTCATTTTGAGAATAGGCTATTCGAACTGAAAACATTTAAGACAGTTTTAGATAAAATTTTGACTATTCCAGAAACTATGATTATGTTATCATTTTTTTTTACTACAATAGCAATTTAAGTGCTACTCTTCTGGGATACTTTCCTTGAACATTTCACATTGTATTAGATACTCCTTATTTCTCCTTCCCCACCGCCCTGTGTTATCACTCTTCAAAAACATTTATCACTAGCTGTGTGGCCCTGCTTATTTAGCCTCTCTATGCCATAGTTTCCTCATCTGTAAAATGGGGATAAATATAGTACTTTCCTCACAGTTTTGAGGGCAAAATGAATTGACATATGGATAGCAGTTAGAAAAGTGGTTGGTATATATTAAGAACTATACTAGTTTACTTGCTAATTCCTGAGTCTTGTTCATTTCTATATCTCCAGTACTTAGATCAATGTTTGGTATATAGTGGATATAAATAAGTTAATGGAATTAAATTGTTAACTGAAAATTTTAAAAAGTTTATGTTTACTAAGTATCTAAGCTAAATTATCAATCTATTAGGCACTTACAACATAAAATACACTTAATAAGTGTTTATTACCAATTCCAATTTCAGGTACTTAAATAACTTTTACTACTTTCCTTAAATAACTACCTTAAAAGCTCTTGCCATTTACTTAAAAGAGACATAACCCTAGAGTTCACTTTGGCTTGCACAGAAGCTTGCAAAGAATAATTAAGAATGTTTACATAATCACTAAAACAAACATTTATAAATGTAATCTAATGACCCAGAATGACTAGTGTTTGTTAACGATAATTTTATTTACAGTGTTCTCCTGGCTAAATACACCATGAGGGAGTCTGATTTTCTCACCTCTTTATTCCAAGCACTTAGCATAGTTGCAAGCATATAACAAATGCTCCAATAAACGCTTGTTGAATAAAGAAATGAATGAATATGGGAGGAAAAGTGGGGAGGAAAGAAAGTGGGAGAGAGGGAGACATACATTCTCACCCTGCAATCTGATTTGTGTTCTAAAATTTTAAGTCAGGGGTCCAAAACTTGGAACTGATGTAGATCTATTTCACTATGTGTCAGAAGTAATACTACTCACCCCTTATGATTCATTTCTATATGGAATGATATAACAGAAAAAGTACTGGTCTGAGAGTCAAAAATTTAGGACTGGCTTAGTTATTGGACCTTAGTTACCTTTTCTCAACCTTGATGCCTCTTATCTTTTAATAGAGAGACAGATTAGATGATCTCTAATACCCCTCAGCCAAAAACACAATTGCAGTAGTGGATGACAAAATTTGTTGTCCCAACCTGGCAAAGATAATCTTGTGTACCAAGAACTTAATTCAGGTAAGCAAATATTCATGCCTACTACAATAAGTACTGTGCTTGGGGCAGTCAGGGGATCCAAAACTAATAAGAACTTAAAGTCAACCTAAGGACTTAAAGGGACATGGAAACAATAGTTACTTTTCAAAGTAGGAAGAAAGAAATGATAACTGAAATGAAAAAAAAAAAGTTACTGGAGTGTAGAAAACGGAATATTTCATTCTGACTTGGATGAGAATTATGGGAGGGAGGGAAAGCAATTTAGAAATATTTCACCAGGGATTTCATCTAGTTCCAACCAGGATACCGGACCTGTCTTCCCTCAACCTCAACAGAATAGGCAGAGAGGTTTATATCCTGTCAGGCAGGGACTACCGTCCTAACCAGCAGGAAGTAACTACAGAAGAATGACCATCGTCGCTCAGCACCCCCTTAAGAATAAGGGTGTGAACTCTCTGAGGGGGAACTTAAGGCAGGTTAATACAGTGAAAGGGGGAAGGGGGCTGGCCTGGCAGACAAAAGGGCTGACAGACAACATGGCCACAGGACCCTGCTGAGACCTTGACCTCAACCTTGAGGTCCCAACTGGAACTCTTTTGGGGTCCGAGGGGAGGCCCCAGATATTCCAAGCAGGCCTCACTATTGGCCCCCACCATTGGGGTAACCGTTAACAGCTGGGGCCCCTTCCCTTAGCATTAGCAAGAGGAGGAATAATTCATAGCTTAAGAGGTGACCACACAAACCAAAACTCGCTCTCTCTACCTAGAGGAGCCTGCACCAAATCTTGGTGCTTATTTTTCAGCAATTCTGTTCTTCTGTTCTTTCCCCCCATTTCCCAATAAATTCTTTTTACTGGCCTAACTAAAAAAAACCCCAGTGAGCATTTGTAGTGAGATTTTAATAAGTGGTACTGACATTTTAGGAAACAGGAACATGGTAAGTACAGTTAGGGAGTATGGAACTATGAACAATATGGTATGTATTTTGTAGGAAGATACTTAAAAAAAGATGAGGATGGAAGAAGATAGGCTGCAGCTAAATGACTAAGGGCTTGAAGTCTAGACAAAGGGCTTAGGAATTTATTATGTAGGTAATAAGAAAAGATAGAAGTTTTTGAGAAAAGGGAAGACAATTCCAGTGGCAAAATGAAATATTAATAGTAGAAATGAGTTTGGAGGCAGGACCACTATTGAGGGCAATTAGAACCGCCTTCCAGAAAGAAAGTTGAAGAGGGTTCAAATAGGGCAAGCTGTGAGAAGGGACGGTAGCTGATCTCGAAAAGATGCTGCAGATGAAGAATCTCAGGTCTTGATGATCAAATGGATGTGAAAGGTAAGAAAAAGGGAGAAAAAAATTTATAGCCTGAGTGCCTCTTCCATTTACATAAAAAAATATTCCTCTTTAGTTAAGTCAATATCAAGGTATTCTAACCCAGTGTTTCTTGGGGTTTGTGTAAAAAACATAAGATTAAATCAAACAAAACAAACAAAAAACCCAGACATCTAGGCTGAATCCCAGATATTTTGAATTCTGGAGAATTTTTATTAAACAATGTTTCAGAAATATAAACCCAGTTAAGACCTAGTTTTCTAAATGCAGAAACAAATGCAATTGCCCCTAAATGGGGGCTGGGATGGGGGAACTACCGACTTAAACCAAAAAAGTCTATTTGTTTTTACAGGGTTCATTTGTTGTTGTTAAGGTCTGAAATTGCTTATATGGATTTTTTTCCCCTCCATAAGAGAACAGAAATTCACTGTCAGCAAAATACCTGCTAGAGCATGCAAGGAGGTGGTACTTTTCTAACCTGTGTTTCAGTCAAAGCCCAATTACTGCTGACAAGATCACCAGAGAAAACCAGGAGACAAGTAAACATACACAGGTGTAGCAGTTTGATTTTGTTTATGAATTCCAAAAATAGATATTAGATTATGTTTGTGAACTGGTCTGTTCCTCTGGGCATATTAGATTATACTGGATTCAGAAGTTTCACTTTTACTTGATTAAATAATGATTAAAGCTTTGATTTGGCCATGGCAGTAGGACATTGAGTCCCTACCCTCTTAGTGAGAAACCACAGAGAAACCACACTGCAGAGAAAAGAGGATGGAGTTTTAAGCTGGAGCCTTGGGAAGTAAACACACAGGCGAAGAACAAAGAGTAATAGAGACAGCTCCATAGATACGGCAGAGGCCCCAGGAAGAGACACAAACCATTAGCCTGATAATCTATACCTGGCCTTATAGAGAAGGCAGAGCAGCTAAGCCCAGACAAAAATGAGCCCCAGGAGAAAGACGAGACTTATCCCAGCCTACAGCTGTAATTGGAAGAAGCTGGGACCACAAAGCCTTAACGAGAAGAGGAAAGCTGAACCCTTGCAGACATTAGCAGCCATCTTGCTCCGACATACAGCAAAGGACTTTGGTGAAGGAAGTAAGGTATGCCTCATGACCTGGTAACTCTAAGTTACCCCAAATAAATACTCCTTTATATGAGCCAACAGATTTCTGGTTCTTTGCATCAGTACCCCTTTAATTGACTAATACAAAAGGCATATAAAATGGATGCTTTTGTTAAGTAGGTAAAGAAGTGACAAGAGAAGAGAATTAAAAGAACCGTCTTTATAATGGCAGTGTCAGCATATTTGCAAGACACTAATTATTTTCAAGAAAGTTATAGGAATGATTTTTCAGTAACAAAGAGGATTAGTGACTGTGAGTGCACTGGCTTCTGTGACAGTCAACACAATGTAATTATAATACGCATTCTTCATCTCAGTAAATGGTACCACCATCTACCCAGTTTTTCTTGACAAAAAAACTAGGAATCATTTTGATTCCTCCACATGCAAGTTCTACTGGGTCTAGTTCCAAAATATATCCTGAATCTATTCATTTTCTTTTTTCTCAGTTCTACTACTACCACCCTGACCCAAGATATCAGGTTCTCTCTTGCCTGGACCTATACATTAGTTTTCTATTGGCCCTGCCACTTGTGTTTGGACACCTAGAATCCCTTCTCCACACAAAAGCCAGAGTGATCTGTTCCTTCTATTGAGAACTTTGTGCCACCCAGATCTTCATATGGCTGTTTTATCATGCCCATTCAAGATGCAAGAGGCTCAGATGTCACATCCTCAGTGAGGCCTTCCCTGACCTCCTAATCTAAAAAACAACCCACTTGTCAATCACTTTCACATCACCTTGTTTTGGTTCCTCAAACTTATCCATATCTGAAAGTGTCACGTGTGTTTTTGCTTATTGTCTGAATCTTGACCTTCTGAATACAAAGTTCACAATAATAGGGATCTGGTTTACTTTATTTCTGCATCTCCAACACTTAAAACAGTGCCTGGTAAATGGGAGACACAAATATGTTTCAAACAAATAAATGAGTGAATGGATGAACAGAAAAGCTTTTTCAAGAAGGTGAATATGGTCACTCCAAGCAAGTGTTAAGAGTAATGTACAAACAGCCTATGGTCAATTTATAAAACGACGCTGCTAAAGAATTAATGAGGGAAGTGGATGTGACTCAAGCGATTGAGCTCCCACCTACCACACGGGAGGGTCCCTGGTTCGGTTCCTGGTGCCTCCTAAAGAAGACAGCAAGCTGGCATACCAGGCAGGTGCGGCAAGCTGGCGCAACAAGATAATGCAACAAGAGACACAAGAAGAAAAACATAATAAGAGACACAACAAAACAGGGAGCAGAGGTTCCCGGTGCCTCCTAAAAAAGACAGCAAGCTGACCCAAAGTGCAGGAACAGTGAGCTGACGCAACAAGATGACGCAACAAGAGACAAGGGGAAGAAAAACCTAATGAGAGACAAAATAAAGCAGGGAGTAGAGGTGGATCAAGTGATTAGCCATCTCCCTCCCACATCAGAGGTCCCAGGTTGGCTCCGGGTATCTCCGAAAGAAACAAGGAAGATGATGAGACACAGCAAGTGCAAAACACTGAGGGAGTGGGGAGAAATAAAATGAAAAAAAAAAAAAAAATCTTAAAAAAAAAAAAGAATTAATGAAATAATGTTTTAATTACCTGAATTGGGCTGGTCCTGAGGATCACAGTAATTCTCTGTAGTCATGAAAATAACTGCCAATCCTATTTCTGCTTCAGGAATAGGTCTAAGACCCTGCCTATCAGAAAAAGACAGTTTAAGCATGATTACATACTAAAACTAACAACTTCACTAAGATGATATCAAGCTGAATCCATCTTTCATTTTTTTCTCAAAAAAGATATAAAAAATTTATGGTATAGAAGGAATTCAAATATAGAGTCTATACTACTCACAGGGGTTGTGTTACATTGGGCAAGTCCACCACCTTTTATTAACTCAGTGACTAAATCTGTAAATAAGGAGATTAAAGGATATATATCTTTCCAATTCTAAAATTCTATTAGAGAGAGAGAAATACAAAGAACTATATAGGTGTTTTAACTGGACATACCTTGAAAATAAGAAAAAAGATTACATGTAACATGATGACCATGTTATAAAATTAAATAAAATTAAAAAATACATTTTAGGAATATATGATGAAGCAGTAAAACTATATATAAAGAAAAACAAGTAAATGATGATCAAGGGATTTAGGATGACAGTTATCTCAGGTAGGGGATGACTAGGCTAGGGTATTAAGGTATTATTTTCTTGTCTTTTTTTTTTTTTTTTAAAGATTTATTTCTCCCTGCCCCGCCGTTGTCTGTTCTCTGTGTCTATTTGCTGGGTATTGTTTCTTTGTCCACTTCTGTTGTTGTCAGCAGCATGGGAATCTGTCTCTTTTTGTTGCGTCATCTTGTTGCGTCAGCTCTCCGTGTGGGTGGCGCCATTTTTAGGCAGGCTGCACTTTCTTTCGCGCTGGGCGGCTCTCCTTAGGGGGCGCATTCCTTGCGCGTGGGGCTCCCCTACGCGGGGGACACCCCTGCGTGGCACAGCACTCCTTGCGCATCAGCGCTGTGCATGGGCCAGCTCCACATGGGTCAAGGAGGCCCAGGGTTTGAACACGGACCTCCCATGTGGTAGACGGACACCCTAACCACTGGGCCAAGTCCATTTCCCAAGGTATTATTTTCAAGGCTCTAGTTTGTATTTTGGGTGGTAGATTCTCAGACACTTATTATATTATAAATAACTAATTAGTGAATGAAATGAATGTGAGATATACATGGTCCGATGATAAAAAGTGCATCATGAACCAAGGATTATGAGTCATTCAATTTTGTGCAAGGTATAGGTGGAGAGGAAGGCAGAGGGAGAGGAGGAGAGGAAGAGAAATTAAATAATTATTTCCCAAATGTGAACTTAAGATAATGGAGGAAATAAAAAACAAAAAAACCAAAAAAACAGGTAACAAGGACAAAAACCAGGGTTGTGTTGTTTCTCTAGACTTCTAATCCAGAAGATAATCAATCTTAACCCACTTCTGACATCTGATCAACAAAGCCATGGCAATTACCAATAGAAATTTTGCCCTACTGCCTGAAGTTAATCAATGTTTGACTTAACTGACCTCACTGCTCAATATAAATAATAGAATTGCACCTTCAGTGGCTATCAACTGATTAAGACTAAGTGGACAGGTGTTATTATAAGTGACAGACTTTCCGAAACAATAAAATTGCCCATCCTCTCCTTGCTCCCCCAAAAGTGTCACAGGGGCCAAGGACTATAAATATTACTCCTCATCAAGGCACCATGTTCTAAGTGTCTTTCTTGGTTGCAGTCCAGGTTTTTTCCTCTATCAGGCCCCTAAACATGCTAAAAAGCAGCATGATGCATGATAAAGAACATGGATTCTAGAACCAGACTGCCTGGGTTCGCTTCCAGGCTCCTCTTCTCATTACCTGTGTTCTACTTAAAACTCTTTTGCCATAGTTATCCATATATACAATGAGGACCATAACAGTAAATAATGATCAGTATTTTGAGGATTAATTGTTTTTATTATATAACTCTTAGAAGAGAAGCTTCTATATAGTTAAGTATTATGTAAGCATAGACATTAGTGCTGTTGTCTGCCTGCCACATTCTTCTTCTCTTTGAAAGACTGGCTCTTTTAGGTCATAGGGAAAATATGGCACCTGAAAGAAGCCTTCTCGATTTAGAATAAGCTTCTCCCTCTGTCCTGGTCATTGTTTCCTTTACATACATTTTTAATTAGCTGTTTACCAGTCTTGTATCTCTCTCCCCCAGATCCCCCTACAGTAAACACCAATGGCTGCAGAGACCATGGCTTTCTTGTTTACCATTTATGTCTACTGCCTAAAATATAATCAAACCACAATAAATTTTTGTTGTAGAAGTAGGATAGTATTTTTTTTTACACAACTGTATTTTTGCAGCATGTAATGTATTTCAGTTAAAAAAAGCATCTATGGGGTAATTAAGATTTTATTTTTTATTTCAACAAGCCCATAAGAGGAAAAGCAATCTCTATGGTCAGAAGGACTACTGGGACAGGAACAATGAATCTTTTGTAAGAGCTGGCTCTGGTATTTTCAGGCATGTATTTACTTTTTGCTAGATGAAGAGAAGAAATTTAGTCAACAGACTGCCAAGCCTGCTATTTGCACAATACTTTTTGGTTCCAAAATGCTAAGATCATTAGTACCAATACAGTCTAGGAAACAAACTCTTCATTTAGCTCTTTCAGTCTTCCTCTCCACTACGAACACCATTCTAAGATATGACATTTTTTTCTGTGTTCCCATAATAACCTACGATGGAATGAATTATTTAAATGCATTTTTTACTAGGTTATAATCAAGAGACAAATACATTTCAGCTTTAGGCAATTTCAAGACAAATTTTACCTTTGAGCTTCAACTTTCTCAACTGCTACATATTCTACAGAAAAACTTAATAAGTATGACTTTATTAATTTAAAGAGATAAATTCCGTAATTTTATTCAGGTATAGCGCCAACAAAAAAGCACTAAATATTGAGATAAAAATGGTCACAGACAAAAGATAATCTATTTTTATCATACTAACTCATAATCATTTTTCAAGTACTCTACAGAATAAACCTTTATAATAACTCTTATTTCTACCTTTACATTGGAAAGTGGAGTACAACAAAAAAGTTATATATGAAATAATTTAATTGCACTTCTTAACTAATGAAGAGGAATTCTATACCTTTGGAGTACATCCATAATTGAATGAATCCATTTCTTCTGAGAGTCAGGAATTAAGATCTGTGAATTTGTTATTCCTACATCAACAACACAAGTTCCAGGAGCTGAAAAGAAACTATCTTCTTCTTCATTTTCTTCGGTTATCAACCTAGCTTCTCCACCTCCAAAAACAATTGCCGAACTTAATTTCTTATGCTAAAAATGGAAAGGAAAAGAACAAAAAGCAATTTAAATAACAAATATCAATTCCTTAAGTACATTTTCACAATTAGAAGAATTCTGATTTGGGTATTAAATAGAAGTAGATTTGAAGAACCGATTCTACTCCTCTAATACACTTAATCTTAGCCAAAAGACCAAGAAGTGACTGGTTCTACTTCTTGAGAGGGTAATCTGAGCCTCCACTCTAAGAAAATCACTAGCTCACCAGGCTCCTATGAAGCTCTGGAATCACTGCATTTTCTGCATTACCTCAGCACATTTACCACATAGTACCATAAGTGAGGATTCACTTGTATGATCTGCCATGACCTAAATTCCTGGAACCTCCATTATGGCACACAGAAGACATTCAACAGATATGTATTAAATGAACAAGTTAGAAGTTAAACCAAAGTTTTCTGTCCCCCCACCTCATATATTTAGATAAACTTATATAACAACATATATTAAGAAATATCTGGTCACTGTGAAGGTTCTGAAGCCTGGGTAGTTTTTTATTCCACTTCACACCTCTATACAAAGTCCCAAAATGAAATGTGTTAATAACTATTGATAACAGATAGTAATAACTTATGATAGTTTATAATGTTTTCTATTAGAAAAATTTAGTTTATAACATTACCTGTTTAGAATTTAGAAATATAAATGTTTTTCCTTTGAAGATTTGCTTTCTCTCCTGTCGTCCTGAGAGATCAATATTTTTACTTCCAATAGCTGGTTCATCAACAGGTGGGTAAAACCTGTAAAAAATAATTAAAATATATTCTAATTATATACTACCCTGTTTTTTTTTACTAATAATTGGTAAATGGGGTTACTATGTAGATAATAAAAAGGCTTAATTTCCATAATACCATTAAAGGTGAGAGGGACATCATCCATAAACATCAAATTCTATCAGTATCTTGTTTGCTTTGGAACCAATATGTATTAATAATGGTCACATTCCAATTCTATGAACTAGTTTTTCATAGTTCTCTTCGAAGAGTTCAGGAAATTTTAAACTACATTATTTTCTTAGTTTAAATAAAATTTCTAAAGTGAGATTAAAGAATGCACCTTTAAATCACTTTAATATAAATGATCAGATCTTTTTCTACAGCTTTTCATAACTGATCAGACATTCAGTCTGTCACTCTAACCTTCTAGTAAGAATACTAACATCAAAGTGGTGAGAGGACAATGCAGGATGAGGAATTTACAACCTGTACAAGTCACCAAAGAATCAAGAGTTAACTATATGCAAAGAGCAACAATCAACATGATAAAAATAATGCAGTCATCAGAGCCACCACCATCCAGCACATTAGAACTATTTTCCTTCCACTTTTTTTTCCAGATTTCTCCTTGGCAACAAACATATTTCATAAAGTAAAGCTGAGTCATGACTGAAGAATTATTTTAATTAAAAGTTTTTGGTAATTGATTAAAAACACAAATGCCTGTGCTTTAATCTGTTATAATGGATGTTACAAGACTATTTTAAAAGTAATGGTCTCTGGAACATGCAGTCTCAA
The DNA here is from genome assembly GCF_030445035.2 of Dasypus novemcinctus. Lineage (NCBI taxonomy): Eukaryota > Metazoa > Chordata > Mammalia > Cingulata > Dasypodidae > Dasypus > Dasypus novemcinctus. The sequence continues at coordinate 52,304,128 of NC_080686.1, forward strand.
CTAAGTGGGTTGTCAGCAAGCAGAGAGCAGAATTAGTGGGTAGAATGGAATACAGGTCATTGTATTATTCTGATTTTCTAAATAAACTGACTTCACAATTCTACTTATTTTAATTTAAAAATGCACAGGTAAGAGTTGAACCTATTTTAACTGCTAAGTAAATATTTGATAAGAAAAGAATTAGTGATAGATATTAGTAGACATTCAAACGCATAAATAGGATCAACTGTTAATATCTTTTCAAACCCTTTCATCATTTCAACAAAAATGTTCCCACATCTTAGACTTCTTTTTGTATAAAAGTCAACTACTAACACTCCTCTTATATACAAATAGCTACTTTAAGCATTAGTCTATATAGCAATTTATTCCCCAGTAAATAACAACCCTAGGATAGGTTATAAGGTCAGACAAAAATGGTATGTAAATGTTTAATACATACATACGACTAAGTAGAGGTGAGGTTCCTATTGCTTTCCAATGACAGTAAACTATGATTTTTAAAATATCTACGGCTTTGTATTATTTATACTGTCATTCTTTATTTTGATACAGACAACAGTTTATTGTACCAAGAAAGATAGCTAGTTTAGTTCAGTGTAGTATATATACATCCTGTCAGTTCTGTTTCTCTGGAGAATCCTAACTAATACACATTTTGGTACCAGGAGTGGTTCCTGAGAAACAGAATCTTAAGAACACAATTTCTGAGTTGGTTGTGGAGTTTTTTAATCAATTCTCTAATATGATTAGATTAAAAGGCACTAATGACTTTACTTCCAATGATCCAGAGGACTCTGGCAATCCGTGGCATGAACTGGCAACAAAGCTATGCAAAATATCACCACTGAATACTGCTACTCAAATGCTTATAAGAGACAAGCCTCTGAGTGAAGGTGTATTTGATACCAAAGTTTTGTGAAGATAAAAGTATAATGATATTGACTGGTTATTCCTAAACAATCAGGATAAGGTTGTTAAAAGAAAAAGATGAACTCAGGGCTTCAAATTCAAGTGTTGCACGAAGGACATGAAAGTCTCTATGTATGCCATGAAAGAAACTTCTTTCTTACAGGTGCAGAATAAACCAGATGCAGTCTCATTATGCAAGTGGCTGAATTACAACACAACTGTTGGTGGGTGCATAGAACCTCCTAAATTCTGAGTCTTCTTTGTCAGATAAAATTGTAACAGGCTGCCCTAAGGAATCAGCCATCACACCTCTGAAGATATTGAACACTGTTAAAGGAGATGAAACTTTAATGGAATGCTCTGAGGTAACTGACTTGCAAAACACTGCCAACTGCTCTCATGACTCACACCACTATTCTTTTCTTCCTGATCTACAACTAGCCTGCTACCAACAGGACTGGCAAGGTGAGGTATAAAAGTATCACCCATGAGGAGGTGTGCTATACTCTAAAAAAATTGCACGATTTTTCCAATTTATACAGATAGAAATCAGAGGAATATGTGTTGGGAATGGACATTAAGGGTGTGGGATGATAGTGGAAGGAACATGAAGTTAGATCATACTGTACTTATTGATATGGAATGAATAAACAGAGATTCTGGATTCAATGTTATATAGCTGGAGGGTAACAAAGGGGGTTAACTTGGTTGGCTGGCTGAAGCATGGACCAAAAGGTGGTCAACATTAAATGAAGTTGAAATGCCAGGAATGTCCTGGTATAATCAGATGAGGGATCGAAAGGCTTAGAAAGTTGGAATGTTAGAGTGGATTTATGAAGAAAGATGTGCTCACCCACTCCAGTGGATTTAGCAAGTAAGATGTCCAGAGGACTTCATACTATGACTGTGAGGAAAAATTTTGTGAGAGTAGCTCCATTTACCCTAAAGAGCTCTGTGGTTGCTCTTCTCTGTCAGATATTACTGTGGGAACTGCTGCCACTGAACATGGATCCTTTAAATACAATGGGGATGATCAGATCTGGCATTAAGAGCCAAGGAGAAGCACTTAATCCTTACAAGAAAGAGACTAGTGATAAATATGAAGAAGAGATAATTCAAAAAATCAGTATTTCTGAAGCAGTACATTCTAAAAGTTTTAAAGGATTTCTGAGACTCTAGTGATTCAAAAGCTAGTAAGAAAACTGGAAAACAGGAAATGATCTTGGAAGAAACCCAGGTTAAAGGCATATGGCTTCAATATAAGATTATCACAAATGTAAAAGGGGATCTTCAATTTAAACAAATGTTTTTTGTCCCACTTACACAGAAACTTTAAGGGCTATAAATAAAATAATTTTATTTTACTATGTAGTGACTTTCGTATAAAATCGTTGTAGTATAGAAACATTAACTTTTCTTCCATTCACATTTATAGCTTTTATGTAAATTCTTTACAAGATCTTCAAAAAATTTCACCTAAACTAAAGCATGTCATTTATACATCTGTCCCAAGAATTTTTCAGGTACAGGATTTTTCTTTATATGTAACTGGAAACTGTATCCCAAGCCATAAGTATTTATTTGTCCAATATTTGGACTGCTGTTAATTCCATCAGTCCTACAGATACATGTTTGATTTCTAGAACCACTTAATATGCTGCTTTTTTGTGCCTCTAAGAGGCTTGATTACATTGACACCCACAATTCGCAAATGTGAGTCATACCTCCAGGGAAAAATTATTTATTTTTTCATTATTAATTATTAATATTTATTAATTATTAATTATTAATACATTATTAAAATGTATTAAATTTCTTTGCCTTGGGTTTTTTTTTTTTTTTAAAGATTTATTTATTTATTTAATTCCCCCCCTCCCCTGGTTGTCTGTTCTTGGTGTCTATTTGCCACGTCTTGTTTCTTTGTCCGCTTCTGTTGTCGTCAGCGGCACGGGAAGTGTGGGCGGCACCATTCCTGGGCAGGCTGCTCTTTCTTTTCACGCTGGGCGGCTTTCCTCACGGGCGCACTCCTTGCGCGTGGGGCTCCCCCACGCGGGGGACACCCTTGCGTGGCACGGCACTCCTTTGCGCGCATCAGCACTGCGCATGGCCAGCTCCACACGGGTCAAGGAGGCCCGGGGTTTGAACCGCGGACCTCCCATATGGTAGACGGACGCCCTAACCACTGGGCCAAAGTCCGTTTCCCTGCCTTGGATTTTAATTGATTATGTAAGGTTGCCTCTGTAAGTTTCCCAAACTGTCATTTACTGTGATTGTTTCAAGCTAATATGTCTGTTGAATCTAGGATTTGATTACAAGCTAATAAGTTAACCTGTTACTCTTTTATGGATGTTGGACACAAGACTCCTGGATCCAAGACAACGCAAGCAGTGAGGATGAATGCAGAAGGCACATAGTGTGGGTTGTGTTTCAGGAGCGAGGACCACTGAGCATGGGGAATTCGTCAGTTTTATAATAAGCTATAAGCAAGCCTGTTCTTTGCTTCAGAGGGAGAAATTACCTTTCCCATCAAGGTTTCTCAGTCCAAAACACAACCTGGAGAAATGGCCCAGGTAAAGAATGGTCACGCCTCACATTCTCAGAATATTCAGCAAGTTGCCTGTGACTATGTTCTCTTGTAAGAACATTTCCCAAAACAATATTTGTTTGAAATAAAGTAATTGAGAAAGCATCCTGCAATATGAGAGACATTTTAAGAATTCAAATAAAAAGAAACTCCACTGTTCTAAGGGATAATTGGGGGTGTGTGTATGGGGGGAATGTTAACCTAAATTAAGTACTCCTTTTAAATGGAGTCTTCTAAAGACAACTCATCTACATTGACATTTTGAAGACTGTATAGGAAAATGAGGTATCTCTGAAGCTCTAACTCTTTCTCACCCTATCTCTTGATAACAGTGCAAAAATGTAGACGAGGCAGGATTATATTTCTTGTTGGGTAAAAATATTATGGTACGCTTCCAAATTTAAATCCAGGACTAGTGATCATGCTTTTTTCAGAAATAAAAGAAGAACAACTCATATAATTTTAAAAGTTACAATTTATTTCATGTCCCTTTTGTAACCCATTCTTATTACTATTTAATCTTTTAAAATTGGATAACTCTTCTATTTAAAAATTGACTATTCAGTGAAATAAGCCTTCAACAAGCCTATCAAAATGAATAGAGGGAAGCAGACTTGGCCCAATGGATAGGGCGACCGCCTACCACGTGGGAGGTCTGCGGTTCAAACCCCGGGCCTCCTTGACCCGTGTGCAGCTGGCTCACACACAGTGCTGATGTGCACAAGGAGTGCCCTGCCATGCAGGAGTGTCCCCCGCGTAGGGGAGCCCCACGTGCAAAGGAGCCCCACGTGCAAGGAGTGTACCCCATTAAGGAGAGCCGCCCAGCACAGAAAAAGTGCAGCCTGCGCAAGAATGGCGCTGTGCACACGGAGAGCTGACACAACAAGATGACACAACACAAAGAGATGCCGATTTCCGGTGCCGCTCATAAGGATGGAAGCGGTCACGGAGGAACACACACAGCGAATGGATGCAGAGAGCAGACAACGGCGGGGGGGGGGGGGGGTGGATTAAATAAATAAATCTTTAGAAAAAATGAATACAGATAGATATAGAAATCTGTTAAGGCATATATTTTACATACATACAAAATATACATGCTTTAAAATAATATTAAAAGTTTTATTATTAGTTGCTACCTCACATACAGGCTAATTTGATAGTCTTTTCTGGTGAACAGTGAATTAGGAGTTATTTAACAATCTTATAGATGCTTTATTGTAATTACATAAATTAATAGATTCACAAATTGAAGTCTCAAAGAAACTATACTGTACCTAGTAAAAAACAGACCCAGGTTAAGCACACCTGAGAATCTGAATAAAAAGTAGTAATCAATGACTAATAAAACTACACAACCATGAAACATATCACCAGTAATGAAAACTTAGCAGACCCTTCTACCCTTAAGTGATGTGGAATTTAGGATGGCTGTTTTCTGTAGCAAGGGTCCTTAGCTACAGGATTTATGGACATCCCCTAGAGAGATTTATGAATAGGATTCAGTGGGAAACATGATTCTGTTGAAAAATAATGCATGTTTATAGTATGTACGTGAATTTGCCTGAGGAGAGACCAGTGCTTTCAAATTCTCACAAGAATCTAGGGCTTAAAAAAGTTTAAGAATCAATTCCCTTAAAATGAGGGGACCTTTTTCGAGTTCAAAAAGATTAGTTATCTGTTAACCAGATCATAAATATGTGCACAATTTTTGAAGCAGAGTTCATATAGCACCTTGCTCTGGAGTACACGCTCTTTTAACTGCACCTCTGTGCCCTTTACTAACCTTCAATGTTCTTTAAATATTAGCACATATTTAACATTTGTTTCACAGAGATAAGAAACAACCAACAAAAAACTGGGGGAACCCTTTCTTGATATACTAACAGAAAACCTTCCATTAACAATGCTGAATTATAACACTGCAACTCTTACATCCTAAAACAGTCATTTAAGAGAAAATTAACCTAAATCAAATCAGTATCGTGATTTTTTTATATCATATCTCATCCTTTTTTATTTAGAACATATAATATACCTTTCAATTTGTGGAGGCTGCTTCTTGGACCGAACTGCTTTGAGGAATTCAGTAAAATATTCTGGCTTTACAATTGGACATCCACAAATGAGTGCACATATTGTCTAAAATGAAGAAAACATATATGAATACATCTATTCACATGCTGGCTCTTTTAAAGAAAGGTGTTAAGTTACAGACTACTGTCCTCTCATAATTCTAAATCTATAAAGGGGGAACAATTTATAAAAGAAAAGTCGTTATTTGGTCACTGCTTAATTTGAGAACAGAAATCAGTATTTCCTTGATTATAAAAAGCCATAAATTATAACATTAGTTTAAAAACTGCTTTTTTGGGAGATGGGATAACATAACATATATAAATCAGTTTTAAAATGCATTTCAGTTTTTAAAACATCAAAAGTATATATAAAGCTTAGAATTGAGGAAATGCATGTCTGCCCCAGAAAACTGATATTAAGGGAAAAGCATGAAAGAAAATCTTTGCAAGTGAGCAGAGGTGGCTCAAGCAATTGAGTGCCTCTCTCCCACATGGGAGGTCCTGGGTTTGATTCTCACTGTCTCCTAAAGAGAAGAGGAGCAGACAGAGAAAGCACACAATGAATGGACAGGGAACAGAGAGAACAGGCAAGATGTGGGGAGAAATAAAATAAATTAGAAAATCTTTTCAGCTTAACTGTCTTTAACAAAAGTTTTAACTACTGAACAAAGTCTTCTCAAGAAAATAAAGGAACAATTGTTAGGTTTGGGTAGAGGCTCAAAATAAGTATAAAAAGATAAGGACAAAAAATAAACTTTGACTAACACATGGATTACGCTATAGGCCTCAGCTAAGCTACAGCAACGAATTCTGAGAAAGACTAGAAATTGCTCCATGCTCTAGCTACCTCTTCAGAAAATAAAAGTTGAACTAAATGCTCAGTAAACTCCCTTTTGGTTTTAACATTCACAAAGTTAGAAACACAAGCTAAACTGTACTTTTGGAAAAATTACCAAAAAATAATATAAAGACAAGGCTTTCTATTTTTGTATGACGGATCAGAAATACTGAAAAGGGTGGATCGCTCTGTAAGCCTCTGTTAGTGTTTTCAGGGCTTTTTAATGAAAAGAACAACCATGGGCATTAGCATCCTAGTCACTGCAACTGTGCACACGCTGGTGAATGAGTACTGCTTTCCTGGTTCTGTCACAGCTTTGGCAAAACGTCTAACTGCCTATTTTTAGCTCATACCCACCAAGCAGGGCATAAATATCTACTTTGTTCTTCAGGTACCTTGATACTTAAAAGGGGGGCTGTGCTGGAGTCACATTTAAATATTCTGATCAGTGTAAAGGTACATCTTCACTGAAAACAAACAGACATTTTGACTTACAAATCTATTATTTGTAGATTTATCAGCATAAATTAGTACTCCCGAGGCTAATCACACTGCTGAATTTATAAAATCAATTTCATAAACTTGCAAACATGAAAAGATCCTTGATCAGAGACAACTCCACCAATATACAAGTTTAAGTTGAGGTTCAGCTTAAGGAACAAACCTTTCTCTATGAAATCTCTTTAGATAAAATACATGCATTCTAATTTAAACAGTTACATTAGTTACTAAGTTCAACTTACATGGACTTTTGTATCATTGAATAAAGGAATCTAAATATTTGTTGCTTTTCACTATAGGTATTAAACTAAAACAATCTCATATATCTATGATCAACCTGTTTAAAAGGAGATGAATCACCTCTCAATGCCTTTCTTCAATTAGCTTTGGATATAACCAAATCTGATGAAGATGCAAAATCTGAAAATATACCAAAATATACCACTGTTTTAATTCAGCACCTTTACCTTTAAAGGTGAAATCTATTTATCTACCTATCTATCTACATCTAGGTTTTGAAGATACATTAAGGTAATAGTAAATTACAAGAACGTGAAAGTCTTTGTGATTAAGGACTTAAATCAAATAAATCCTAAATAGGAGAACTCGAAATCATGAGAGGATATCAGACTAGAGGAAGACAACTTGATGGAAAGAGATAAGACGTGAACTTTGAAGACTGGCAGTTGATCTCTAATGGCTCTGCTTTTAGACTGAAAATACAAACTATGTACTGTAATAAAATTCCTGGTGAAAGGATAACAAATCATTTTTTAAAAAGCTCTATCAAAATCTAAAATCTTATTTTATGTTTCATATGAAAAGCCATTCTAGTCTAAATGGTATATAAAGGCCTGGGGTGGGCATATTCATCCATAACTAATAGTTCTGATAGCTTAAAGTAAATGATTTAAAAATAAGTCTGTATGTTGTTGGGTAAGTAAGTAAGCTTAAGCACATATAAGTTATTTACATTAACATGGCATTCAACCTACTTTAATGGTAACTTTAACTGATATCATGACAAGGTGAGTACATTCTTCTGTCCAATTGTTTACCGTAAGTCCTCCAAGTTGCAAAATAGCTTGATTTAAAGCAGTTTTCCCAGAAACATCTAAACAAGAAGAGCATGCAACCAAAGGCTCATATTCAACTCTGTAAATGAGAATATGTTACATATAGTTATCATGGTTTCAGTTATGGCAGTTTACAGTACTTTAAAACTTTAAGCTCACATCACATCTGGTTATTTTAACTTTTATCTTTATGTACTATAAAACTTTCTAACTCATGAAATTACTACCTAAGTTTTGGGTTTCTAAGAAAAAACAATGACAAAGTCAATGTTAAACTTTCACTTATGCAGAATTAAGCAAATGTAGCTATCATCAAGGTTCTCATGCCCATTCAAACTCTCCTTCACTCTCATAATTATCTATAGCTGACACTGTAGTCTGAGAATGTATTAAACATGAGTTGGCTCAAAATTCAATTCTGTGCTAAGTCACAACTAAATTCTTCAATTCATCATCCATAAATCTCCTTTTCCCTTTGAATTTGATTAATATAAAATAAAGCTGTCTATTTCAATATCAATAAAAAAAATTCAGGTTATTTCATTATCAATGAAAAAAAAATTCATACCTGAATTTACTTTCAAACACTCCAAAGGTAACTCTATCCCCTGTCTTCAAAGTTTGTGAAATTCCATTCTGCATTTTTTCCTCATTAACAAAGGTACCATATTTAGAATTATCTTTGATTGTCAATATAGGGATTTCATCGATCTGACTCTGAAAATCAGCAAATAATTTCAAGTCTTTTACCACTCACTGAACATAGTTCATAGGGAGGAAGATTTCAAAAGCAAAGGGTGGTAGCTGTTAAAATAGGCAAAAGATAGATGACTAACCTCCCAATACAATAGATGTTACAGTTATAGTTTTGGTTGCTTGCTGAGAATGACCACTCAACTAGCAACTAATATTTCTCGTTAGGGAAAATTTCTTAACTCCAGGATTGCTACTTCTAGAACATAATTTTACTTATTTTTTAAGTCAGCAGAGATATTTACCTGTACATATTTGAGAATTTTTTGTTTTCGTACGTTCTGTTTTGTGTATAACATGATAGATAATTTTTTAACATTATCCAAATCACATTGAAAAAAACTGGTTCAATGAAAAAGAGGGTTAAAGCTAGAGTTTTACTTTTTCTGTAGGAATTTCAACAATATTTTTCTACACTTAAAAGAATACAAAGTCTTAATATCCTGAACACATGCAGCATCTGCTTATATGCAGTCTTTGCTCAAAATGACTTTTCTTTCTTATTACTATCAGCATTATCATGAACACAGCTATTTGTATATATCTGTATCACTTTTTACCCATGGCTGTGATTAAAGCAAAACAAACTCAAAGCCCTTCAAAGGAGCTGCATCGCATAAGCAACAGCTGCTTTTCCTTGTAAAACAGATCAATTCCTGGTGTGAAAACTTTCATTATACAGGAAATGCCTGTGTTCACATGGCTACATAAGCTCTTTACAAGTAAGAGTCCTGCTGATCTGTTCGCTGCTCTATCCCCAAACAGCTCAGTAACTGAGTAATAAATAATAAATAATGAAGTAAATACATATGATTATGTCCTACCTTCTCTGTGTTCCTAAATCACTCAAACAATCAGGCTTTAAAAATCTTGGTACAATTCTGAAACAGAAATCTCAAACTTCAAAATAAACAAATACCATTGGTATCATTGCCAAAATATAAGTAATTAATTTTATTAACATTTTAAAAAAAATCTAGCTGTTTAATGAAATGAAAAGTTCCATGAACTTTGATACACATTTGCACCAAGGCTCTTTTTTGTGATTTCAACCCCCTTACCACATATTTGTGAAATATAATTAGTGACATACCAGGTTGGTTACAGAAAAGTTAGCAGTTAACACAGCATGATTTCGACTGACTGACCGATCACCTTCAATTACAATGCCACAGTTTTTCTTTCCAACAATGTATTCAACACCAGTCAAAAGTCTGTGTGGTTCTAAGAGAAAAATTTTTTTAAAAGTTAAATTGATGCATACAACACTTGTATATAATTTATATATATATACACACATACATGCATATCTATGGCAAATATTTTAAATATTTTTAATTTTTACTTTAAATGCTAATCATCTTTATATAAATCAAGTGTTTTCTATTAAAGTCTCACTGAAGCTTAGAAAAGATTATCTAAATAGATGGAAATCCATTCCATGTTTCTGAAAGGGAAAACAATATTGAAAGGAGTCAATTCTCCCCTATATTAACTTATAAATTTAATGCATTAACAAAATCACAATACCATGTTTGAAACTCAAACTCATTCAAAAATTCATCTGGAAAATACAATGTGAAAAATAGAAATATTTGAATAATACCACAGTACCATGCCCTGTCAGATGGTAAACTATGTCACAAAGGGATAGTAATTAAAAAGTATAGGGAGCAGATGTGGCTCAAGCAGTTGAATGCCGCCTCCCACACGGGAGGTCCGGGGATACCGGTCCCTGTGCCTCCTAAAGACAAAGAGTGAGCAGACAACAAGCAGAAACAATAAGTAAACAGACGAGGGAGACATTTCAAGGTGGGGGGAGGAAAGCACAGCACTGGTAGTTTTGTCCCAACACAAAGAATGAATCCTAATGTAAACTATGAATTATAGTTAATAATTATAATATTGTTTCATCACTTGTAACAAAGATATCACACTAATGCAAACGTTAATAATTAAGGAAAACTGAGGGGGGGTATATAAGAACACTATTTTCTGCATTTTCCTATAAACCTACAATGGCTCTAATAAAAAACATTATTTAAAGTATCCTATTGGACCAGGAGTAAATAACAAATGCAACTAAGTCCATACAAGATTCATGTGTACATGTACATGGAAATTTTGTTTTTATGTTAAAAGTAGAATTGCAAATCAGTGGGAAAGGGTTACCAGGTTTTTAAAAATTCACAAATTGCTGGAGTTAACACCATGCACGTTGGAGATATGTATTTATTCTGGGAGCACCAGAAGCAAGTATGTTGGAGACTTTTGGAGCATTAAGTCTGGGAGTACCTCAAGCCATTAAGGGAGTGATAGGGAGATTAGGGCAGATAAACTAGACAAGTAGGAAAGGTCAAGAAAGTCTTGGACACCATTGTAGGACGTTTAGATTATGTCCTGTTATTCAGCGATTTTTAACCTAGAGCGGACCGTTTCAAACAAAGTTTTGCGAGTTGGGGTCTATCTATATTTTTTCCAGCTTAATAGCTTCCATCAGATTTATTAAAACGTTCATGATCTTCCCTCTGGTACCACCTTACTGGAACTTCAGCCAAAAGAATCCTACTACAGGAACGTCCTCCAAAATAACTGAATCCTACTTTTTCATTGAGACAAAGCTTATGTCCTATTCAGGACATTTCCCTACCTTTTGGCCCCCTTCATACTGCCTTACACTGTCAATTTGGTATCTACACAGTTCTTATTTTTATAATATAAACCTCCTGAGGGCGAGAACCAACCATTGGCTGTCCCCTTCTATTATCTAATTCACTCACTAGGCAACCAAGTAACACGTAATAACCATTTTCCACTTCTGGACATTCAGTAAAGAAAACAAAAATCTACTTTAAGTTGGCCTGAAACAAAACTGAAATTATGCTCTTCCGTAGTTGCCGTTTATATAAGTCATCTCTGTGGTTCTTTAGAAAAATAAACAATGTACTCAAAACAGAGTCGTCCGTTGCCATCGTGTGCTATGGCCTGTGGTAACTCATTGTGATGATTTCCCCACAAAGCTGAAAAGATGGGATGTCGCAAAACAGGGACCCGGCCAAGCGTTTAGAGTCACAGCCAGCGAGGTAAGCGGGCGGGAGGCCGCAGCAGCCACCGAAGGGCCCAGCGCTCCACCAGCCCCGGCTGAAGTCTGGCCCGAAGTCACTGCGCCGCCCGGGAAGACCACGCGGCCTCCGCCACCCAAAAACGCAGCTCTAGTTCCGTCTTCGTAACATTCCGGAGCGGAAAAAGAGGAAGCGCCGGAAGGAGGCCAGGAGTGGGGGGAGAACCGACCGGAAGCACCGCCGCGCAGACCCTCTCAGCACGCCAGGTGCTCCCGTGAAAAACCGACCCCGACGCCTCCCTTCCGTGCTTACCTCGGGCCGAGCCCGCGGCGGGGAGCAGCTTCCACATGGGTGCAGATCCTCACAGCCGGGGCCGAGGGCGGTCGCGTACGCGCGGCAGACCACGTGCGCGTCACCAGCGATTGAGTCAGCGCGGGCTCCGGGGCGTGCGCGCTCCCAGGAGTGAAACCTGCCCTGGAAACCGAGGAATAAGGCAGGAGTGCGAGGTCGGCGCCAGATCGCCCCCTGGTGGTTAGGAGAGGAACGGGTAATTTGGATGGAAATAAGCTGTGGTAAGAAGGTACGAGTCTTAAGCAAATTCATACAGTCAGAAAATAGAATTCAGGTTATCAGTGCCCGAGTGGGGGATAGGAAGTGGGGATTTAATATTTAATTGGTGAAAAATTTCTTTTGGGGTGATGGAAAGGTTTTGGGTGCTGGTGATGGTAGCACATACTTAATATCACTAAATTGTATGTATATTAGAATGTAGTTAAAAGGAGAAATTTTAGGTTGACTATACGTTATTAGATTAAAAAAAATTTTAGCCATGTGGCTGTTAGAAAACACAAACTGAACCCTAATATACACTATAGTTAATAGTACGATTATAATGTTGTTTCATCAATTGTAACAAAGGTACCACACTAATGCAAAATGTTAATAATAGGGAAAACTCAGTGTATGGGGTGGTATTGGAACTCTATATTTTCTACGTGATTTTCTGTAAACCTGTAATTTCTCTAATAAAAATTAATTGTTAAAAAAACTTACAGAAAAAAAATGGTATAATTTGGTTTGGGGAGATGAAAAAGTTTTAGAAGTAGATGGTAGTGATGGTTGCATAACACTGAATGTAATTAATGCCAATGAACTGTACACTTAAAATGGTTAAAATTACACATTTTCTGTTTTATATATATAAACACAATGAAATTTATAAACCAACCAACCAACAAAAAGGGGTATAAGGTATGGAGCCCATTATAAAGTGCCCACCAAATATAAGATTATCTATTTTTTCTGATTGTGAATGGAGATAATTCTTGTTTTCAAAAATATTCTATAATGGGAAGAAAAAAATGTCACTTTGAAAGGCTGATGATCAATATCATTAGCCATTAAGGAAATGCCAATCAAAACCACAATGAGATACCATTTCACACCCATTTGAATGGCTATTGTTTAAAAAAAATTTTTTTTGTTGGAGAGGATGTGGAGAAGTAGAACACATTCATTGCTGGTGGGAATGTAAAATGGTGTAACACTGTGGAAGACAGTTTGACAGTTCTTCAGAAAGCTAATGGTGGCATTACTATATGACCTGGCAATCCCATTTCTCAGTATATACACAGAAAACCTGAAAGCAGTGACTGCAATAGATATTTATACACTGATGCTCACTGCAGCATTATTCACAGTTGCCAAAAGATGGAAGCAACTTATATGTCCATCAACAGATGAAGAGATAAACAAAATGTGGTATATACATACGATGGAATATTATTCAGCAATGAAAAGGAATGAAGTTCTGACATATGTGACAACATGGACATCATGATGATGTAAATAAAATAAAGTAAAATGATGTAAAGTAAAATAAGCCAGGCACAAGAATAAAAATATTGTACAAACTCACTGATATTAAATATTTAGAATAAGTAAATTCACAGAATCAGAAACTAGAATACAGGTTACTAGGGGCCAGGGTGCAGGAATGGAATTGGGAGTTAATGCTTAATTGGTATACAATTCCTGTAGCGTTGATGGAAAATGTTTGGTTATGAACGGTGGTGAAGGCAGCAACATTATAAATGTAATTAACTCCACTGACATATATCTGAATGTGGTTAAAAGGGGGAAATTTTAGGTTATGTATTTATTACTAAAATAAAAATAAAAGACAACCACCACAGGACTGTACAACACAGTGAGCCCTAATGTAAACTATGAGCTATAGTCAATAGTACAGTTATCATAATAGTCTCTCATCAGTTGTAACAAAAGTATCACACTAACGTAAAATGTCAATAGTGGGGGCAGGTATCTGGGAACTCTGAATTTTCTGCATGATTTTTCTGTAAACCTAACATTTCTATAATTAAAAAAATTTTTTTAATGAAAAAAAGGAAGAAAAAAATTTTAAAAACCCTTAAAGGCCCAATAAAATTTAGCATTTTTCTCTACCCCACCTCAAAACCCACACTTTAGATTTTTATATCATCAGCATCTTCTGCACTGTAGTGTTTTACTTTTTGATCACAGCTGCCTGGCCTAGCTTTTTTATATGCTTACTCCCATCATGCCTCCTATTTTGCCTCATCTGAGTCTCCCCACTTGGTACCTCTGCTTTACCGAGTTTATCAGTCTCTTCTGTCCTTCAGACCGAGCAGGGTCTGTAACTTGAACTACTTTCAGTGCTACTCTCAGCTCTATAGTACACTTGTCTATGAAATAATAACCCCCAACCATGAGTCAATATTAGTACAGCCTTCTATATGGAGGCATCTAGAGAAACTCTATCTTTGAAAATGAGGAGCCAATGCAAATTCATAAACTCCAATACCAGGTGAACTACAAAACACCATTTATGAGTCCTTTTACCAGCTTTTAAAAAATCTGTTCTCCCTGAAGAGCTACTTGGAAACCTTTAATCTATTTAAACTCCTTTGCCAAACTCCTTTAATCTGTTTATCTCCTGCCCTCTTTCAGAGAACAAGGCATCATATCTTAGGGAGGAAACTGATGCCAGAACTTCCTTACAATTTCTGACCCTACTGTGCTCCTACTGCTATTGCAAGACAAACTTCTTTTTAAATCTATACTTATACCTCATCTTTTCCACCTTATCTCTTGTTTCAGAGTATGATTTAATGCTTCAGTTCATGACCAGTTCCTCCATTTGTGCTTAGCTTAAGCCCAATCCTTTTTTGTTGTTGTTGTTTTCTTCTTTATTTTTTTCAAAAATGTTACATTAAAAAAATATGAGTTCATTGCCAAGTTGAGTGGGACTGATCAAACTCTTCACCCTCTTCCCCTGGGGCAGCTTTGGTGTCATCCAAACACAACTTTGTAAACTTATTTTGGTTACTGAATGGCAAGTTTTTGTAAACCTCTAACAAAAATATTAAACAACACTAAGAATAATTTCTGGACAATAAAGTTTAAAGCAAGGCTCATTGTAGGCTTTCTTAGAGTAGCCCTGACAAAGACATTCAGTTTCCCAAATAGGGTAATAGTAGCCCCAATTTCATAAATAATTGGGAGGATTAGTAAAATATGATCCCAGAGATCAGTCTGACACAGAAAAAAAGTTGATACATGCTAGTTTTTATCACTTGTATATCCTCAGCATTGGAGTCAGACACCCATGCTCCTGTCTAAAGGAAATAACTCACTGCATTTGTAATGCCCTCTTGAATATCTCTGGTCTCTTCCTTTGCAGCTCTGTGTGAGTCAAGGGACCTAGATGCTCTATCTTCCCCGCCCCCCCCCCCCCCCAGAAACACATAGCCACCAGGTATAACCAGGATATTCACTAGTTTAAAAGTAACAGACACGTTGTGAACTATGATCCATGCTCAGCCGCAATGCTCCAGGATGGGTTTATCAATTGCAATCATTGTGCCACACTAATGAAGGATGTTGTTTATGTGGGAGGGTGTGGGAGGTGTGGGGAGTGGGGCATATGGAATCCCTATATTTTTGGTGTAACATTCATGTAATCTAAGTATCTTTTTTTTTTTTTATTGACTTTGTAATAATATTACATTAAAAATATATATGTGAGGTCCCATTCAACCCCACCCCCCCACCCCCCCTCTCTCCCCCCAACAACACTCGTTCCCATCATCATGACACATCCATTGGATTTGGTAAGTACATCTTTGGGCACCTCTGCACCTCATAGACAATGGTTCACATCATGGCCCATACTCTCCTCCATTCCATCCAGTGGGCCCTGTGAGGATTTACAATGTCCGGTGATTACCTCTGAAGCACCATCCAGGGCAGCTCCATGTCCCAAAGACGCCTCCACCTCTCATCTCTTCCTGCCTTTCCCCATACCCATCGTCCACCATGTCCATAATCTAAGTATCTTTTAAAAAAGTAACAGACCTCCCTGAAGGAGAGAATGTACTAATGGTCCTGTGAACTTTAATCCCCTCAAGGTTCTGTACTCCCTTCCTGTGATAACATCACCAAACACCCTGTTTGTGCATCTAATTTAACTCTTTGTCCCACGATCCCTTATAGCCTCCCTCCTTTCCTCGCTTCTTTGCAGAGCGCTAACTTCATTCTTGGACCTGCCGCCATCAAAGCTTCTGTTCAAATGTCCCAATAGAGCTCATGTCTAACCATTAGCCTGATGTATTCTTTGGTCTTATGGCTGCCCCCCCCCATGCCCTTCAAAGTTGGGTTGAACAATTGGTGAGCCACAGCCAGGAGCCCAAAAGACCACCAGCAGTGGTGGACATTAGCTCCAAGAAGGGAGAATCCACATAGGAAATCTTGAGTGGTACTCTAACTCCCCACTATGTGGGGGGAGGTGGCTGCCCTCCTGGATGTGTGGGGGACCAGACAAGTGGGCTGCCAAGAGAATACGGGGTTACCCACTTGCTTGACTGTTGTAGAAATCTGCATGAGTATGGGGATGCCCGAAAACGCTGATGGGAGTAGAGTGCATGCTGCAAGAAGAAAAGATTATGAAATTTAAGAAAGACAGCAGGCATGCTGCCACAGTAATCAGCTGGCGGTTGCTAGGAGCAGTATGGTTAGCTACAGCAGATTGTCTGGAGGAAAACAAAGAAATTCCAGGCTTACAGGAAGAGGTCCAGCTAGAAAGGGATTTGCGGACTTCTACCTCAGCCTTAATGGCAGGTCTCTGAGCACTTAGATAAGGAAATAGTGATTCAGATGTAGCAACTACGGAAGAATCTTTAAATCAAGTTAAAACACTTGTTAAAAAAAAAAGGCTAAATCACAGATAAAACATCCTCCGCAAGCAGAAGTGCTAAACAGGACACTTGTCAATGAAACCATGCTTGTAAGAAAATATTCTGCTGGAGAGTTAACTGTGATAAGGAAAACATTCCTCTGGCATGAACTCCACAAACCCCCTGCCGTCTGGACGGTGTGACTGTGGGCTAGTGGAGATTGACAGAATTAATTTAGCTGCTGGAAAAGTGGAAAAACTTAGCAACATTAATGTTCTCTGTTTTGTTTCCATATTAATTCTAATTAAATCTGGATAGCCACATTAATAAAATCGCTGCTGTTAAAGTTTACTTACTTTTGAACTACACAAATCTATGAAAGTAAAAGAAGGGAAAAAGTTATGTTTGCATATAATCAAATTGAATAATTTTTCTGACAAGTTTGTTTAGTGTTAATGATAATTGTATGTTTAAGAGGTTTGCTTGAAGACAGTTTCCAAATCATTTTGGTAATTTAAGTATGTAAGGTATATAGTCTGTGTTTTTTTATTATTAAGGAAAAAGAAAGTAATTTTGCCCCAAGAAAATGACTGGTTATTAAGAAAGAGGAAAATGTGGGACAAAACCTAAATGAATACAGGAAGTGCAGAAAACTCACAGAAAAGGAATTTTTTCTTTTTTTTAAAGATTTATTTATTTATTTAATTTCCCCCCCTCCCCTGGTTGTCTGTTCTTGGTGTCTATTTGCTGCGTCTTGTTTCTTTGTCCGCTTCTGTTGTCGTCAGCGGCACGGCACGGGAAGTGTGGGCGGCGCCATTCCTGGGCAGGCTGCTCTTTCTTTTCGCGCTGGGCGGCTCTCCTCACGGGCGCACTCCTTGCGCGTGGGGCTCCCCCACGCGGGGGACACCCTTGCGTGGCACGGCACTCCTTGCGCGCATCAGCACTGCGCATGGCCAGCTCCACACGGGTCAAGGAGGCCCGGGGTTTGAACCGCGGACCTCCCATATGGTAGATGGACGCCCTAACCACTGGGCCAAAGTCCGAGAAAAGGAATTTTTGTGGTCAAAGTTGAGTAAGATTTAATGCGTCTATCTGTAAAGTTTTAAAAGCCTTATCAAGCAGTATATTGATACAAAACTAAAATTTGATTCTCTCTGTTACAGTAACAAAGTTTCTTAAATCATTAGTATGCTTCAGTAAAAGCTTATAAAGGTTTCTCCTGAATAATTGGTATTCAAAACAGAAAGCCTATTTTATCAAAATAGTTTCTTGTAGTTTAACCTTATCATGTCCCTGGTTATTTAAGCAAAACAAGTCTTCTCATTTGTAAAAGGACATAATGTTCAAACCAGACAACTTTTAACATGTTGCTTTCTCATTAAAGTTTCTCCTGTTCATTATCTCCCTATAAAGCTCACGTCTAACCATAAACCCGATGTATTCTTTGGTCTTACAGCTGCCCCAGCCTGTGCCCTTCAAAGTTGGGTTGAAACTAGCTCCAACCAATGCTACATGTTCTCTAGATTATTTTTATGGTACCCTTCTAAGTTCCCCTTTAGAAAATGACAACAGTCTCAGTGTTTACTCATTCATTCAACAAATGGTTGTTGAAGGCTCACTGTGTACCTGGCATTGTGCTTGACATGGGGGATAGAAGAGTAGCAAATAAAAAATACACACTTCCCCATCTCACCTCCTTTCTAATATAGAAAAGAGAGATATAAAAGAGAGAGATAATAGTGATTGTAATAAGAACTACAAAAGAGAAATCCAGTGCTCTCTATGAAAATATGTAGTAAGGGGCAGAGGTTGGGGCTCACTTGCACAAGGCCCTGGGTCCCTCTATTTCTCTGTAAAATTTGCACGAGATCTTGTAACTGCAGTGTTGGCCTCCGCTGCGGCACTGCAGGCGGGTCACTGCAGGTGAGTCGCTGCCGGGGATCGGGCCTACGCCACGGCCTGACCGGGGCGGCAGCGGGCGGCTCAAGGCTTGGTGGGGACGCGCGGTTCGATGGAGGAAAAACCACGGAGACGAGGTCTATGCGCAGGTCTGATTTTATTCGGGAAGTACATGGGGTTTTATAGTGTCATGGAGGCGGGGAGGTTGTGGGAGGGGCATGTCCGCGGGGCAGCTGAGGATTGGCTGCAGAGGCAAGGGCGGACCTGCGGTTTATGACGTAAGCCATTGATGGCAGAGGGGGTTGTTTCCGAGGTTGTGCCGGGGCGGATACGGGATGAGGGCGGTTGAAATGAGGCGGGGAGAACAGCGATCGGCTGGGAGGGGGAAGATAACAGTGGCTGGGAGGAGGGGCAGAGGGAGGCAGCAGCACAAACTGCTGCTGAGAAGGGCCATAATACAGGGAGGTTACGAGGAACAGGCGGGCAAAGTATAAGGAAGCGAAAGGCAGAGTGGGAGCAGGGGACAATTGCTCCCTCTTTCAAAAATAAGAACGCACAGGTTTTGTGGGATTGACATTTTGTAGGGAGGAAAGATGCGGGGGGTGAGAGGAGGGGAAATAGGAGAGAAAGGAACGAGGAGGGGCTACCGGCAGGGGGCGTGGGGGCACGAGGGGGGCGTGAGCAGAGGGGAGGGCGGCTGAAACGCCCGATTCCCCATGCGGAGGGCAGAGAACCCGTACCCGCAGCTCGAGGCGACCACGATGGGCCCTATCGATGGCCGCCTCCTGCCACCTCCGTGAGCCACACCTGGGCGTGCCTGGCCTCCTCGGGAAGGGGATGGCTTTGGGAGAGGACTAGGACAGCTGTGGCCAAGAGCCTTTGCCGCTCTCGGTGCTGGCGAACGGACTTGCGGATACAGCAGGCGAGGCCTAGGAGGAGGAGGAGAAGGAGGAAAAGGAAGGCGTAGAGGAGGAGGCTGGAGGGTTGGAAAAGGGAGAGGAATTTTTGGAGCACGTCTCTAAGGAGGGAAGCTGAGAGGGTTGGGGGCTTGATGGATTCGAGGGTGAGGATGTGTTGCTGGAGGGAGTGGGTGTAGTTGAGGAAGGAGGTGTTGTAAGAGGAAAACATCCATTGGCGTAGTGCAAGGCGGGCGGTCACCGACGAGTTGACGGGGTGGGGGGTTAAGCAGAAGCTAGAGAGGGGCCAACGGGCATCACAGGTGGTGGTGGCTATGTCGTAGAGGGCGGCAACGTCAGCGGCGAGCAGGTCGATTTGCTGCTGTAGGTTGAATAAGGCTTGGTGGTGAAGGTAGTTGATGTTGCTTTGGTCGCCGAGGGCAAGGGCTGCTGCTGTGGATGCGTTGATGACGGCGGAGGCAGCGCCAGAAGAGACGGCAAGGGCCGCCGCCGCGGTGGTGGCGGCTGCGAGGGATACGAGGACGGCAGCAGTAATGGCGGCTGTGATGCCAAAATCTCGGGGGTGGCGAGAAAGGGGGAGATCTACCAGCTGGGGGGCAACCCAGTCGGGGGAGTCAACGGGGAGCCACACAACGCGGGGCTGCATCACCAGAAAGGCGGAAGGGAAGGAAGAGTTCCAGTGGTTTGCGAGGCTGCAGTTGGTGAGGGTGGATTCGGAAGGAGGGGGGCATAAAAGGAAATAGTAAGGGTGTCGAACGAACGGGGTGGAGGTGAAGGTGACGTTGGGGGGAGGGGTTGTAGGCGAGGAGACAGTATGGGTGATAACCGAGACGTTGGCGTGGGAGACAAGGCAATTGGGGTGGCAGGTAAGGGCACGGAGATCGAAGCAGGTGTGGGGGTTGCACAGGGACATGACGCTAAACGTGCGGGGGACCAGGGGGGAAACTTGGAAGGGGTTTGCATAGCAGGGGGTAAGGTTGTGGGGGTCAGAGATGTTGCAGGGGGCTCCGTGGAAGAGGCCACCAATGCAAGGCGTGGGGTAGAGGCAGGGGGTCCAAGGGAAAGTGGGAAGGTGGGCCGGCAGGGTGTCGGCGTGGCAGGGCTGGACGAGGGGTCGCATGAAGGGGTGGGAACTGGGCATGGGGGCGGAGATGGTGGGGAAAAACCAGGGACCTGTGACATTGAGAGCGGAGGCGTTGAAGGAGGAGTTGACATTGAGGGGGGAGGTGGGGGAGAGGTCAAGAAGAGTGGCGTTGGTGAGAAAAAGGCAGGAGTTATTGCGGGGGTTTACGCACAGGGAAAGGTTGGTGACGAACTGCAAGGCGTCGAGGGAAATAGGGATGGAGACATTTGGCAACGACGAGGAGACAGGAAGGGCGAGGGGGTCGCAGCTTTCTGGGAGGAAGTCGCAGTTGGGGGAGTACATGGTGGGGAAGGTGGGGGAGTGAGGGGAGAGAAAGAGGAAACCAGGCGGTTGAAGAAGGGCGGCCCAAAGGGGCGTGGCCTGGGCTGAGGAGGCTAAGGAGAGCATAATGATGAGAAGGTGTGTGGGGGGGGTGGTAGGAGGGCGCGGGGCAGGGGAGGCGCGAGCACGACGGAGAAGCTGGAGAATTTGCTGCTCGATGGAGGCATCTTCGAGGGAGAGACCGCTCAAGCGGCAGACAAGAAGACGATGTCGACGTCGCTCGCGGCGGGAGAGAGCTGGCGTGGTCCCTGCGGGTGATGGCGCAGGAGGGGCAGACTCAGGCGGGCTCGACTGGGCGACTGGAGGCGTCATCTGCAATGACAAGAGGAGAAAAACCTCACGGGGGGGGTGAGGTGCGGAGAGGGGCCATCATTATGGCAGGGGGGAATCATCAGGGGGAAGGGGGTCGGGAGGTGGAAGGTCGGCAGGGCCGTGTGGAGTGAAGGGCTTAACAAGACGAGCAGGGATCCAGACAGGCTGGGGTGCAGATTCTGGGAAGACGCAGGCAAATCCTCGCCCTTGGGTGAGAAGGGGCACTGGTCCGGTCCACTTGCTAGTGAGCGGGTCGCGCCAGAGGACGAGAGGGGCCGGAGTGGGCCGGTAAGAGGGCCCCCAGTGCTTGTGGACGGGCGAAAGCCCCTCAGAGTCAAAGGTCATCAGGTTGTGCTGGATGAGCACTTGCGTGACTGTTTCACGTGGGGTGAGGCGGGGTTGAGTCTCTCTAGTCTTCTGGACGAGGATCTTGAGGGTTTGGTGAATTCTTTCAACAAGTCCTTGGCCTTGCGGGTTGTATGCGATGCCGAAGTGGTGGGTGATGTTGTAGAGCTTCACAAACTCGGCAAAGGCGGCGCTGCGGTAGGCGGGGCCATTATCTGTCTTTATGTCCCAAGGGACTCCCATGAAGAGGATGGCTTCCCGGAGCGCTTGAGTGGCATACTTGGCAGACTCTCCCGGGAGGGCGACGGCGTAGCAGAGGTGCGAAAACGTATCGATGGCAACATGAAGGAACTTCCATCGGCCAAAGGAAGCGACATGTGTGACATCTAATTGCCATCTAGAGTTGGGCCGCAATCCGCGCGGGTTGACACCCTGGGGCTGGAGTGGCCCCAGGGGCAGCAAAGGTGCGCAGGAGCGGCACGCACGCACCAGATGTTTGCATGTCTCGATGGGAAGTTCTGGGAGGAGTTGATGGAGGGCGGGCGCACCAAGATGGAAGCGCGCATGCAAGGTCTTTGCCTGGTTGATAATGTCTCCTACGGCAGCTGCGGGGCTGAGGGCATTGATGGAAGCACCTTGGGCGGCCTGGTCAGCGAGATGGTTGCCGTGAGCCAAGGGGCCTGGGAGGCCTGAGTGGCTCCTAACATGGGCAATGAACCAGGGTTGTCGCCGCCTCTCTAAGAGGAATTGAAGGTCAGCTAAGGCCAGGTTGATGTCCCGGTTGCC
This sequence comes from Dasypus novemcinctus, assembly GCF_030445035.2. Classification (NCBI taxonomy): domain Eukaryota; kingdom Metazoa; phylum Chordata; class Mammalia; order Cingulata; family Dasypodidae; genus Dasypus; species Dasypus novemcinctus. Next base: position 52,326,872 of record NC_080686.1, read on the forward strand.
GATGCTAGCAGGCGGCAGGAAGGCCGCAAAGGCAAGGATACGAGAGACCTGCAGGCAGTAGAGACTGTCCGTGAAGATATTTACTGGCTGGTCCTGGAGGTATTGGAGAGCCAGAGTGACGACTTTCAATTCGGCCACTTGGACAGAGCTGCTATGTCGGCGGGTGTGGCAGAGGGGTTGTGTGGAGTTTGGCTTGTAGAGGACTATAGCAAGGCAGTGCTTGGAGGCGTCAGTGAAGGCGATGGCGGCGTTGGGGAGTGGCTTGGAGGACGGGAACGGGAAATGGTCAGGAGCTGCGACGGGGAGCGTGCTGAGGCCTTGTATGAGGCGGTGCTGGGGGAAGTGATTATCGAATGGGCCGGAGAATAGGAGGAACAGTGCCTGCATATCTATGGAGTCCTTTAGCAAGTGAGTGACCTGCTGAGTTGTAAGGGGCCAAATGATGACATCTGGATGACGCCCGTAATGGTGGGTGGAGCGCTCAACAAGGGCGATGGCGAGCTGCGCGAACAGGACGGATTGGGGGGTGATTTTGCGAAGCTTGCTTTTGGCTAAATGGACCCACAGGAGTGGACCGTCCTGCCAGATGAGGCCAGTGGGGGTCCCACGGGTGGGAAGGACAAGTCCTGCAAATGGCTTGTCTGGGTCTATTCGCTGGAGCAAGCAGTCCATTAGGGCAGAGTTGACACAGCTCAGGGCGCACTCTGCTTCATACGACAGGGTGACCCTCTTTGTGGGTGCCTGTGATGGTGGGCCAGTGGTCTGAAGGAGCTGGAACAGAGGCTGCAGCTGATGTGTGGTGACTGGCAGCGGCGGGCGCAGCCAGTTGAGCTGGCCACAAAGCTGTTGGAGATCATGGAGCGTCATGGTTTTGGGGACGTTTATAAGCGGCGCCATGGGCGTGACCGTTTCCGAGATTTCAAAGCCCAAGAATTGAAACGGTGGGTGGAAAACAGCTTTCTCTATGTTGATCTGAAGACCGATATCTTTCAGATTGGAGAGAAGACTGGCAACTATAGCTTGTAGTTTTGGCTCACTCGGATGGGCTACAAGGATGTCATCCATGTAATGCACGATAGTGGCCTCGGAGGTTAAGGGCTCAATAGCAGTAGCCACAAACAGCTGGCAGATGGCAGGGCTGTTCTTCATGCCTTGGGGGAGGACTTTCCACTGATACCGTTTGGCAGGCCGGTGGTGGTTGGGCTGGGGAACAGTAAAGGCGAACCGTGGGCGGTCATCCGGATGCAGGGGGATAGAGAAGAAGCAGTCCTTGATGTCGAGGACTGCCACATACCAATCTTGCGGAAAGGCTGACGGGTGAGGCATGCCGGGCTGAGGAGAGCCCATGGGTTTGATGTGCTTGTTAACCTCTCGCAGGTCGTGGAGGAGGCGTGGCTTGCCAGATTTTTTGATGATGAAAAAAATGGGAGTATTGTATGGACTGGTGGAGGGCTCAACATGGCCAGCACGGAGCTGCTCTTCCACGAGGTCCTGAAGAATAGCTAGTTTCGGGGCAGTCATAGGCCATTGCTCCACCCAAATGGGTTCCTCTGTGTCCCATTGCAGAGGAACGGGTGCTGGAGGTCGAACGCGAGCAACGGCCAAAACTATTGGGGGGGCAGCGATGGCTGCGAAGTAAAAAGAACGGCGCCTGACTGGTGAAGAATGTCGCGCCCCCAAAGGACTTGCTTGATATCCCTGAGAACCAGGGGACGGAAGAACCCTGACCGTCTGTTGGTGTCATGCCAGGCAAGATATTCAGCCGCCTGTTGCGAGGAGGACTGGCCTGTGGCGCCTACGATGACGGGTCCGGCTGTGAGTGGGAAGTCACGAGCTTGGGAGAGTGGGATGCAGGAGATTTCGGCGCCGGTGTCAAGAAGGCCGTCCATCCACTTTCCATTGACCTTGATGGTGAGGCGCGGCTGCGAAGCGGGCGACATGGGAACGGACCAGTGGATGCCTACGGGCAGGGCTGGCGTGGGGCGATTGGAGCCTCTTGGTGGCGGGGCTGAGGCTTGCCCCGCTGCCCATTTAAAGGCTGTCTCGGAACACGGCAATCGCGAGCCCAATGATACCCTTTTCCACAGCGCGGGCAGGGGGTGGAGGGCGGCCGGGCGGCAGGAACAGGGCGCGGTGGTGGCACCATAGGCTGGACTACGGGTTGCGGCGGAGCCGGAAGGTTGGGGCACTCCCGAGCGAAGTGGCCCAATTCGCCGCAGCGGAAGCAGGTGTTGGTTGTTTGGACTGCCGCGACAATAGCCGCTGCAAGCGCAGATGCTTGCCCAGAAACTCCGGAGCATGCGAGGACCCAGTCTTGGAGCGGCTTGTCACGAAGGGGACGAATGATGGCTTTGCAAGCTAGGTTAGCCCCCTCCTGCAGGATGTCCTTAACGAAGGACTCGCGGGCTGCATTGCCGACAACTCGCCTCTCTGCAGCGGCCTGCACACGAGCTACGAACTCATTAAACGGCTCCTCGGGTTTTTGGAAAAGCTTCACGAGGGGCTCTGGGGCGGCCGCGGTGCACGAACGGAAGGCTCGAAAAACACAGTCACGGAGCTGGATGAAAAACCCAGGCGGGGTGGCAGTGTAGGCGCTGGGATCGCCGTAAGGGCCGAACCCGAGAAATGCGTTTGCAGGGTAATGCACACCCTGACGAGCATTGTCGGCAATCTGATTGTCGATCAGGACACCGAGATGGGCTCGCCAGTCAATGAATTGCCCGGGGGAGAGAACCGCTCGGGCTAGAGAGATCCAGTCGTAAGGGATGCAGCGAGGGATGGTCATACGCTCGAGAATGTCTTGGGCATGAGGGCTGGCAAGGCCATCCTCTTTTATCGCGTTGCGGAGCATTTGGATGTCTTTGGGGGAAAAGGGGACCCACGCTTGTGGGCTCTGCGGAGTGCGAGCGGGATTGAGGGGGAACATCTGAGCCAGAGGCGGAGTGGGGGAGGTGAGAAAGGCGGTGTCATACGCTGGTGGAGGAGGATTCCCGATGCTCCCGCTATTGCTGGGGCAGGCGGGAGGTGAAGCGGGCCATGGAGGTGAGGCATGGGCGGTGCCACCGGGCGCCGGCCAGGAGGGCGCGGCGGCAACGGTGTTCCTGATTGGCCAAGATGGCGGCACGGTGACGTCACGCCTGACATCACTTCTGGCCTCGGGCCAAGATGGAGGAGTGGCCACGTCATTTCCAGGTACAGGCCAAGATGGCACCGGAGGCTCTGCCGGTTTAGCCGAAAATGGCGATCGGCAGGCATCCGGGACGGGACCGGATGGCGACGAGACAGGAAGAGGTGGGTAAAGGCGGGAAGAGGGCGCCGAGGAAGAAGAAGGAGGAGGTGCGCCATGTTGGCATTGTTTGCAGGACGCGGTGGGGGGGGGAGAAGGCGGGGGGTCGCCATGTTGGTTGGGGTCCGGGTCGGAGGCTGTGGGGGGATCCAGTTCGAGCGCGGCCTCTAGCTGGGCGGACAGAGAACGAGCATCGTCGTCTCCATCAGGATCGCAGGTGAGAGGGTGGCTAGGCTCACAGGCGAGAGCAGAGGCAGGGGAGGGCACACCTTGGAGACAGGCGCGGATAGCGACGAGGGTCGGGATAAGGCCGGGGGGAAACTGCTTGCGATCGTGCTCCATAGCGGACGTCACCCGCTGAATTAAACGTTCGTAGGTCTCTGGGCTCCAGAGAGCACAGGTGACGAGCCAAGGGTTAAAGGGTAGGAGAAGGTCCCAATACCGCTGTAGCTGACGGAGAGAGACCTTCACGTGGTGAGTCTCTAAGAGGGCAGCGAGCAGGCGGACTTGAGGAACCTGAAGGGATGAGAGGGAGGCCCCCATCGCGGCAGAGGGCTCAGGAGGGGGGTGAAGGGAGCAACGCCGGAGAGTCCCTACCTTGAGCGGCGGCACGGGAGGACGGCGATGAGTCCCGTGCGAGGGGTCAGCAGCGGGCTGGCCAGACAAGGGGCCGTAGCTGGGGTCCCTGTTCAGGCGCCACCTGTTGGCCTCCGCTGCGGCACTGCAGGCGGGTCACTGCAGGCGAGTCGCTGCCGGGGATCGGGCCTACGCCACGGCCTGACCGGGGCGGCAGCGGGCGGCTCAAGGCTTGGGGGACGCGCGGTTCGATGGAGGAAAAACCACGGAGACGAGGTCTATGCGCAGGTCTGATTTTATTCGGGAAGTACATGGGGTTTTATAGTGTCATGGAGGCGGGGAGGTTGTGGGAGGGGCATGTCCGCGGGGTAGCTGAGGATTGGCTGCAGAGGCAAGGGCGGACCTGCGGTTTATGACATAAGCCATTGATGGCAGAGGGGGTTGTTTCCGAGGTTGTGCCGGGGCGGATACGGGATGAGGGCGGTTGAAATGAGGCGGGGAGAACAGCGATCGGCTGGGAGGGGGAAGATAACAGTGGCTGGGAGGAGGGGCAGAGGGAGGCAGCAGCACAAACTGCTGCTGAGAAGGGCCATAATACAGGGAGGTTACGAGGAACAGGCGGGCAAAGTATAAGGAAGCGAAAGGCAGAGTGGGAGCAGGGGACACTGCAGTGGTTAAAATAACTGTCATTTTCCATTCCTACATCTGTTTGTCAAATTTCATTTCATGTGGGGTGATGTTGAAGTGGAGTTGGGAATCTGCCAAGAGGAAGTTGAATGGAGATAGGCTTAATTTGGATTAACTGAGATTTGTACTTGTGTGGTTTGCTTGTCACTACAGTATAGAGTTAAGTCAATGTTAGTTGTCCTGGTATAGGACTATCTTCCAAAAATATACTTTCTGCCCATCCCATGACATGAAGGTGCAGGGACAGAGGGGATATCAAATTATAGATGTATCTTATGGTACCCACCTGGAAGTTTAAAGGGATTGGAGAAGAAGCAAAGTTTAACATATATGGAGCCATAAGCTGGTATTGATGTGTAAAGCTGTAAGCAGAGGATATGGTTTCATGGATACATAGTCAAAATAGATCTCCTCTGTTAGGAATATTCAGTAATGCAGTGTTTACTATTATGAATGTCCCATATTTTTTTAATAAAAATTGGGAATCACACACAACAGCAGTTATCAGAATTTGTTTGTAGAGCACATATCTGTAGCAGTCCCACAAACAGAAGGTATGTGTGTACACGAGGCTACCTGTTTTAGCACTCCAGCTTTTTATTTCTCTCTAAAGAAAATGAGCTTACAACATCTTTGCTATATAAAGAGATGATCAAAGAGAATGCATCCCAAAAATGTAGGGGAAAGTTGTCTCCCATTTAGGTAAATTTAAATATTACCTTATTTTTTTGGACTGTATGAAATTTATGGTATTATATTTTTTTAAAATTTTATGGTTTCTTTTTATATTCTGCATTAACATTCATTTTTGCATTCTCTTTCCTAAAGAAGGCTCCCCAGATTGTGCAGGCTTTAGGTGCCACAAAACTTGGATGCATCCCTAAAAGGGACACCTAAGTAAGTGGAGAAGTCAAATGTAACCTTTGTAAAGTAATGTTTGGATCCCAAAGATTTTTTTAAAAATTTCCATTATTTAAGAAGGAAGTATGTTTGGGTGCTTAATATTTGTAAATTACTTTAAACTTTAAATAAATAAATACAAATAATAAATAAATAAATAAATGGAGAGGTAAGGGAAATTTCCCTGAGAAAATGACATCGATGCTGACCCCTGATTGTGAAAGCGGGAGGCAACCATACTTAGGTGAAGGTGGGGGTGGGGAAGGGGGGAAGGCAAGAGGAGTGGCATTTGTTGGAGTATAGCAGAGGGCCAGATACTGAGGCTTGGGCCTTGAGGAGGGAAATGAGAAGTCATAGTATGTTTTTAAGGCCCTTTGATTATAAGAAAAATAAACATTTTTACAACTTTTAGTTGATTAACTTTTTCTGTTTGACAATCAAAACAAATATAGAGGGTATGAATTTTCAATCACAGAGTTAGAAGTAAAAGTAAAAGGAGTAAACAAAACCTTATTTTGTTGAAATCACCTTAAATCCTATTCCCAGTCTCCTCTATCACTCCATGATTGTGGGAAATTCTAACTTAGCTATCTTTTGTGCCCTATCACCTTCCTTCCCTCTCAGGACCAAGCAGAAGACCCCAGGGCAGCCTGGGAGGCTTGTCTGGTTTTCCACCCCTAGTAGTTATATTTTCCCTAGTTGGCTTGGTCCCTTGGAGTCCTGCCCTTCTGATTCTGTACCAATCTTGGGGCACCAGCAGTTAAGCTGGGTGCCCAGGGTCCAGCCTGCTTAAGTGTACTCTGCAGTCATTCTCCTCTGACAGGTGGTAGAGTGTGGGTCTCACTCTTTTGCAACCTCCTTTCCTCCCCGTATATAGCACAGTGATTGTGGTAGGCAGAATTCTAAGACTACCTTTGTATTAATCAGCCAAAGGTGTGCTGATGCAAAATACCAGAAACTGGTTGGTTTTTATTAAGGGTATTTATTTGGGGTAGGAGCTTTACAGATGCCAGGCTATACAGCATCAGTTACTTCCCTCACCAAAGTCTATTTCCACGTGTTGGAGCAAGATGGCTGCTGACATCTGCGAGGGTTCAGGCTTCCTGGGTTCCTCTCTCCCTACGGCTTTGCTTCTCTCCGGGTTCAGGATTCCTTTCTTCCCAGGGCTTGCTTCTTCCTGGGCTCAGGTTTCCTCTCTTCCTGGGGCTTGCTTCACTTTCCTTTGTGAGCTTACTTCCCGGGGCTCCAGCTTAAGGCTTCAGTATCAAACTCCAACATCAAAAACCCCCAACTCTGTCCTTTGGCGTGTCTTTTATCTTTGAGTCCCCATCCACCAAGGGGTGGGGACTCAACACCCTAATGACGTGGTCCAATCAAAGCCCTAATCATAACTTAATCATGCTCAGGTACAGACCAGATTACAAACACAATCCAATATCTATTTTTGGAATTCATAACCATATCAAACTGCCACAGCCCTCATGACCTCCACTCCCTGAGTTCAAACACCATATACTTTCCTCTTCTTAAGTATGCGTGGGACCTATGACTTGTTTCAAGTCAACAGAATATGGCAAAGGTTGAAGGGATTTTCAGATGTCATTAAGGTACCCAAATCGTTTTTTCATTAATCAAAAGAAGAGTAAACTTATCCTGGGTGGGGCCTCATTTTTTTCAGGTGGTTGCCCTGAAAAGAGGGACTGGGCCCTCGCTAAGGTGAAACATTCTTTCTGCTGCTTTAATGTAGTAGCAGCCAAGTGAGGAACCCCACATGGCAAGGAACTGTGAGAAGCCGCTAGGAGTTGAGGACAGCTTCCTATTGACAGCCAGCAGAAAACTGTACCTCTGTCACATGGCAGCAAGGAAATGAATTCTGCCAGTACCCTGAATGAATTTGGAAGTAGATTCTTCCCCATTTGAGTCTCTGGATGAACACAGGGCCTGCCAATACCATGACTGCAGTCTTGTGAGACCCTGAGGAGAGGACGCAGCAAAGTCATGCCTAGACTTTCTGACCCATAGAAACTGTGAGATAATAAATGTGTGTTTTAAGACACTAATGCTGTAACCACTCTGAAGAAGTAGGATGGACCCACATCCAAAATTTGGTTCAGATATCAAGATTAATGATGCCACACACTCACACCAAGAGGGCATGAAACTGTTTCTACTGAGGCTTTCTAGGGAGAGCAAGGCAGGCTCCCACGCTGGTGTGACAAAGACTTAAGAAAGCAAGGGAAAAAGAGGGGCTTGGGATTTTTATTGTGGATAAGGTATGGGGCTGGCATGAGAGTTCCTGATATGGGAAGGAGCACCCAAGAAGGGAGTACCCAGGCTTTCTTATCAGCTTACCCAGATGTAAGATACAAGAGGAAGAGAGAGGTAATGTCTTTTAAAGATGTCAGGAGTCAAACATCAAAAAATGGACTCAGATTCTTTATTACAGCCAAGTTTGTGATTAATTTGTTATGTACCAATAAACAAATACTGTTGTAACAGGGCTTTCAGCTTCAAACAAATACCAGCTCCACCACTTATAAGATTAAGGCATGTTCCTCAACCAATCTATGCTATTCCTTAGTTTTCTAGTCTGTGAAATGGGGAAAATAATAATATCCATCTGACAGTGTTGTGGTGAGAATTAACTGAGTGAGGCTGAAAAATGTAGGTGCCCCACGGCTATCTCTTAGGCCCTGTCTCTTCAGGGTACTATCTCCCTCCAACAGCCAGTGTCTGCATTTCTTTTCTTGCCTTTCTTGGAAGCTCTGAGGCCAAGCCCGCCCCCTGCCCGGAGCCTCCCACAACCATTGACATGGGAATTAGTGTATAAGTACTTCAGCCACTTCACCCCTGAGGTGGAAATTCCCTGAGGGCTGTGTTCTTCATTTTCCTACAGGATTTCTCCTGTGGGATTAAGCTTTAGTTGTCCATGTGTTAGCTGCTTGACAACTTACCCTGTATTGGTTGCCTTTCCTTCCCTAATGGTGTTTCCCAATGAATCACTTGCACTGGATCCTTTTCTCAGGGTGTACTTCAAGGGAACCAAACTAAGGCAGTGAATTAATGCTCTAAATCAATGACCTCCAGCCAAAGACCACCAGAGACAACTTGTAGTTCAAAAAGTTTGGATAATTACTCTTTTTAGCAAGGGAGGACATACACCTTGGGACATCATGAGGGGTCTGAGTAAGAGGGTGTTAGAAAGGACCTATTACAGGATTTGGGCTTTGATGATTGTTGGAAGGTCTAAGGAAGTGGGGGTTCACTGTAGATTGGGCACTATCAGAAAGCAGGGACAATTCTATGAATAAGGATCTTAATAAATTTTAACTATAGGGAGAGTAGACTGGAAGGAGGTTAAAGCTGTAATTGGTAAAGAAATAGTCACTCCCCTTGGCTGACAGAGGGGATGTATGGTATTTTGTGGGTGGAAACTTGTTTCTGCCTATGCTTAGACAAAATCAGGAAATGGACTTGCGTTGTCCCTTTTTATCATGATCTCAGAGTACCTTGTCTGAGCTTGTTATTCTGTGAGATGGTTTATGTCTGATAGGAATAGCATAGCTTAGTTTTGAGTGTCAGGCCAGTTCTGAATGCCAGGGGTTGCTCTTTTTTTTCCCCTTTCTTTCTCCTTTTTCTTTTTCAGCACTTAGAAAGTGCCAGACACATAGCAAACTCTCAGTATGACCTATCAACACGGAGCTTGGGACTTCACATACCTCCTCTTTTAATCTTCACAGTCATCCTGGGTATGTATGATTGTTCACATTTTACACGTGAGGCAAGAAATGTGATCTCGGCTTAGGCAGCCCATCAACAGGTACGTTATGCTAAGATGGAGAACGCTACTCCAGGCATCTGCGTTTGCTTCTAACTCTCCCTTTGAGAGTCGCGATGCGTCTCGGCGACAGGGGGCGGTGTGTCCCACCAACAGTCCAAGCCGCCCCGACGTTGCAGCTTTTATTTGATTTCACCCGTTTCGCTTTAAGAAGAGTGAGGCCGCGTTTTAAATCCCAGATATTATTCTGATAATTTGTTGTTTGGCCCCACACCGAACACGAACTTAAAGACGCGCTAAAGGAATAAACCTACAACACTGCGGGGGGCGGGGTATCAGCACGCAGTGGGCGGTGTGTGCATGTCGCGTGTTTCTACAATTTGCAAACTCTTTTATGGCGCGGTGGTTCTCCCTCCCACAGAAAGACACCAAGATCACCAAACCCCGCACTGCAAAAACTCCGGGAAGACGGAAAGAGAGCGAGAAAAACGCCTGGGCTGAGGCCGCGCAGGCCGCGCTCTCGGGCTCGAGCCGGGGCTCGCGGGCCCGGGTAGCGCCCCCAGGCCGGCCCCGCCGCCGCCTCTCCCCGCCCCTCGCCCAGCCCCGCCGACCTCTGTCCTTTGCGACTCGCCTCCGCGTCCGGCCTTGTTCCGACTCTCGCTCGGCGCTCAGCATGGCGTTGCGCGGCCGTGGTTTCTTGGCTTGGGGGCCTCGGCGGGTAAGGCGGCGCCGCAGGCCCGGGCGGGCTCCCTCCTCGCGAGCGCCCTCGGCCCGGGCGCGGGGAGCCAGGCAGGGGGACCCGGGAGCTAGGAAGTAGGGAGGGTCTTGGGTTTGGGGGCACCACCTGTTACGTGGCTTTTGCCCTTCCTGGCACTTGAGTTTGAGTTCCCGAGAGAAGAAAATATTTCACATCTGTGAAGTGGGAGGTTGTTCCAGAGAACATCATGTTTTTTTGAGCAAATACAAGTTGTTACAATTAAAACCCCTAATTTGAATATTTTTTGTTACCAAAGACAAAGAGAAATGTTTTATTTTTCAAAAACTATTCGTGAAGTCCTGTATTAAATTGGACTGTTACCTAATAGGGCATAGTTCAATTCACAAAACTGAGAACTGGGTTTGTGCCTGGCCCTGTACTATGCAAAGAAACTATCAAGTTGCCCTTTGTTCTTCTGAGGAAAACATTCATTATTTCAGTTGTTTATTAGGATATGCTAAGTGCCAATTAAATGATGGACAATCTTTGGAGATGCATGTGAAAAGACCGCCTTCCTACCTTCAATGAGTTGGCAGCCTCGTGTGTTTTTGAAGCTGCAGATCTTGAAATCAATTTAGTGGATCAAAATAGCGTTAAAAAAAGAAAAAGGGAAATAGAATAGGAAATGCCAGAACTCATGTTATGTAGTAAAGTTAAGATTAGTGTGAAACTGCTTTTTGTTGTTGAGATGATAATTTATCATTCTTCCTTTTGTAGATTCTTCAGCATCTGTGTTGCTGCACACTGGCACTCTTCCTTTTTCTTCTGTTTTTATCAAGAGTAATACCTTTCCGTTTTTATAAAAATGATACCTGGCCATTATTCTTTCAAGCTATACAGTTAAATAAAAATGCAAAGTAATACTTGACCCCAAACCTGCCACCCAGAAATAACAAGGGCTGACATTTGGTGATCATCATCCCTGAGGGCTGTTGGTGCTGATGAAAGGATGATGGATAGACCTTTTACTTGGGATGTGTTACATTTTATTTTCCCCTCAGAACTTAGTCAACATTGTTTCATTGTATGCTGACACCAAATATTGTTGTGAAGAAATGTGAAGTCAGGTGGATTTTTTCCCCCTTGTATTTGTTTTTTATATCTGGAAAGCCCAAGAAGTTTTCCTTTAAAATTCTAGAGTATAAGCTCTATGGAGGTAAGGGTTTTCATGTGTTCTCTGCCATGTCCCCAAGCAGAACAGTGCCTGGCAGATTTAGGAGGCAGGTGGTGAGAGAAGGTTAGTGAGACACCTTCTAGGCCAGCTGAAAGTGTTAGAGCTTTGTCCTGGAGGCATGGGAGTGAGGGCGATGGGGGCGAAAGTGGAGGTAGAGAGAACTGTTAAGCCATGTGTTATCCTCTCAGATGAGAGGCGATGGCAGCCTCAAAACTAAGTGGATATGGAGAGACTTGAAATTGAGTGATATTTAGGAGGTCTTTGTGGTTGGTGACCACTGGGGTGGAGGGAGCTGAGAGATTTAAGTTGAGGTGGTATGGAGAAGATGATATGGTGCCATAAAAATTGTGAGTGGAAAAGTGGATATGGTCAGGTGAGACTTGAGATAGGGAGACTAGAAGGTCACTAGCACAAAAGTGAGTATGGTTTAAATTAAGTGTTAGAACTCTTTAGGACTGAAGTGTCTGAGCCAGGTGGTGTGGATGTGCAATGTGTGAGGAAGCTCAGATCCCAGATTGTGCCTTTTGCCCCTGGGCTAATGGCTTCTACAAGGGGGAGCTGGAAGGAAGTCAAGGGATAAGTGATGACAGTCTTGAACATGTTAAAGAGCTTAGGAGATTCCTAAACTAATATGTAAACAATTTAAATGAAATGACAGAGGTGGAAGAGAGCATGTTAATTCTGCCTGGCTGTTTTTGGGGTAGACATCTGAGCTCTCAGAGCTGGATTTGAATGATGAATAATGGGCGATGGTAGGGGTCAATTCGTGTAAAGGTAGGGGTAGAAACCATTTTTGTTTGAGTTACTCTTGTGTACTTTGTTTTCCTGAGTATAAGTTTCAAAGGAGGAAATCAGTGGGAGATGAGACTAGGGAGAAGTGCAAGAGCAAGGTCAAAGAGACCTGGTGTGCTATGTGAGAAGCTAAGGAATATGGTCTTTGTGCAGACATCAGGAGCCACTGAAGGAATGTTAGGAGCAAAGTAGCATGATCAAGTTTAGGGTTGGGGTAAACTTGCGCTGAGTTGTGGTAAGGAGAGAGTGGAAGCTGGAGACAAGTTAAAAGATGACACAGGGTGATCCCTCAGTATTTGTGAATGATGTGAGTTTCAAGTCAAGCAGTGGATGGAGAGGAAAGATACTATGGAGGTCAAGCACATGGGATTTGGTATGGACTGGATATGTTAGGTGAAGAGAAGGACAGGAGCGAGTCACTAGGGATCTCAGTGGCCTCAGAGCTCCTTCATACAAAGGAAGAAATTTCAAAACTAAACCCCTTCCCAAAACTATGGAACTAATTTATTAATGTTAAGGAATCCCCGATCCAAATGTCAGATTATTCCCCAAAGGTCATTAGAAAAACATCAAAAGAGGAGGGAGTTCCAAAGTTATCTAGGGTTTCCAGTTTTTCTGCAGCCCAGATTAGAAGATTTACTGTTGAAGTTTGGCAATCTTTAGTTTTTAAAAGAAAATTTCAGTAGAAAATCATCAGTAATCTCAGATTTTCTATGCTCTTCTCCTCCTAGGATGTTAGCTCAATTTGAAATCAGAATTTTCTGAATTAAATGTAAGTTCAGAAAAAAGGGACAACTGTATTTTGATTCCTTCCAGTATTGGGAAACCCTATGCTGTATTGCATCATAAAAGCAGTGATAGAATGTAAGCATTCGTAATCACTGAAATGATGAAATTATGTTGCTATTCTTCACCTTTGGCCCTGATTTATTCTGTTTCAAAACAGCATTTTTAACTGCAGATTTCTCTACCCAAATATCCCTGCCAGGCATCCCAGGTGCAGCATTTCTAATTCAGAATTTCTTCTGTTTAATCCTCCAGTTTGGGTCTTCTCGTGTCAACCCAGTCATTTCAGTTATCATATCCCTCTACTTGCAGCCAGTTAAGCTGAAAACTCTTGACATCTTCAGCTCTCCCCTCCTCACTAACTCCTTCCAGCTCGTTGGCTTCTGAGTTCAGAGCCCTCTCCATGTCAAAAGTCTCCTTTTTATTTGTGTGCCCTCATTGTCTCTTACCTACACTAAGGCCTCCTGGTTTCCATTTCCAAGGAAATGATTAAGTGATGATGTTTCTAAAACCGAAAGGAAATGCAAAGGTAAGAGAGAAATTGAGGTGAAGATGAGGGAGGTGGAAAAAGCTGTTTCTGTTCGATAGCCTTGATCTTTTAAGCGAAGTGGGAGACCTGTTTATCTGCTTTTATGGAAACAAGGCATGATGCAATTGGGCTTGAGCAAGAAGAAATAATTGGACCAGGCAATATTAGGTACAGTGGAGTAATTCATTACATCCTTGTTTTCGGGGACCATCCCACATGCAAATAATTTTCTGGGCTCACTTCCTGCCAGTTAGGATGATGGCATCCTGATCTAAACCATCATTATCTCTTGTGTAGCTTCCTACAAAAGCATTAGAATGAGTCCCTCTGCTTCCAGCCTTGTCCCCTATACTTCATTCTCAACAGAGCAGCCAGAACAATCCTGCCAAAACTTAAGGCAGATCTTGTCCTCTACTTAACACTTTGCATTTGTTTCCCACCCGACTCAGAGTAACCACCTAAGACTACATAGCTGCATGGTCCAGCCGACTTGGCCTTGTTGACCTCACCTCCTGCCACCTTTCCCTCCCTCCTACTCCAGCCACACTGGCCTCCCAGCTGTTCCTCAGACTTGCTAGGTATAGTCCCTTCCCAGGCTTTTACTCTTACTCTTCCCTCTGCCTGGAACAAACATCTGAATCTTTGCCTCACCTTCAGATTTTTGCTCAAATGTCACCTTCTCAATGAGGCCTTTGCTGTTTAAAATTGTTTTACCCCTCAGAACATATCAACTTTTAAAATACTATAGAGTACACTTAGTTTGTTTACCTCCTCCCCTCCCAAAGATACTCTCTCTGAGGGTAGAATATTGCATCTGTTTTGTTCACTGCTATATCCCCAGTGCCATTCTAGGTGCCTGGGGTATAGTAGATGCTAAATTAAAATTGTCTAGAAAAGAAACGAATGACCTCTATACCTAATCATAACATCACGTTTATATTCAATACTTTTTTTCTCCCCCTCCCCCTGTAAAAAGAATGGCAAGTACTTTTTTTTCTTTTTTCTTTCTTTCTTTTATTGTTTTTACTTTCTGCAAGTACTTTTTTAAGGACTCACGTTCATTGCTATAAGCTGTATCATTACTTAGAAATGTAATTTTGGCCTTGCAACTGGTAACTCAGTAATTCAGCCTAGACACTGGAGCCTGGAGTCCAGCAAGGCACTCGCTTTTATATTTGCTCAACCTTTCTTCAAGTTGCTGTGGCAACAAGGTCTGTGCTGTGCAGAAGCTTAGAATATCAGCAACCTCTGTGCTGCTCTACTTTAAGTAAAGGAATGGGTAGAGGTGCCCAAGCAATCCACACAGGCACAGGGCATGAACTTAACACTGCCAGTGAAGCCGTGTCTGTGGGTAGAGTTTGGGCACTTTAGTCCTTTCAAAGTTTGCAGGGTCACTATTGGCATATATTCCTGGCATATATTTCCTGGCATATATTCCTGTAAATGAGGCATAGTTCCTTGTAATGAAACTGGTTCTATGTCATTTTTCTTCTTACTTTAACTCTCTTTTCCTCTGCACCCTTCTTACATTATGTGTGCTTACGTATGTGCTTTAATGTTTTGTTAACTATTTTTTAATGAAAAAATATTTATGAACATGTTGAACATTCAAGCAGTGCAAAAAAAAATATTCAGTGACAATACAGTAAATTCCTCTTTCATTCTATGACCCCTCCCCAGAGGTTACTAGTATTTACAAGTTCTTTTGGATGCTTCTAACAATTTTTGTGCGTATTTCAACATAGTATATGAAGATATTCTCATTTAAAAAAACAAAAATGGAAGTATATCATATGTATAATATTTCTCTACCTCAGGTTTTCACTTATCATACAATGCCTCACATTGTTGGCAATTAATAAATATTTTTTCAGTGATAGAATAAGGAAAATATCTTTACCAATATTTATATTAAGCATATAGGTTCTAGCTCTTTCTTTAAGTAGCTCCACAGTATTTTATTGGATACGAACTAATGGACCATGCTTCACATTGTTGGCAATCAATAAGTATTTTTTCAGTGATAGCATAAGGAAAATATCTTTACCAATATTTATATTAAGCATATAGGTTCTGGCTCTTCTTTAAGTAGCTCCACAGTATTTTATTGGATACCCACTAATGGACCATGCATGTTCCCTATGTAACAATCTATAGTCTTTTTAGTTTTTCTGTGTCTCTGCATTTCTGTATGAATTTTAGGGTCAGCCTATCAGTTTGTACAAAAAGCCAACCAGGATTTTCATAGTGATTGTGTCAAATCTGTAGGTCAGTTTGGGAAGTATTGCCATCTTAACATTGTCTTCCAACTCATGAATACAAGGAGATTCTTCTATTTAGTTAAGTCTTCTTTAATTTATTTCAATGATATTTTGTAGCTGTCAATGTATATATCTTACACGTCTTTTGTTAAATTTATACCTAAAAATTTTATTCTTTTGGGTGACATTGCAGTATTGTAAATAGCATTGTTTTCTTAGCTTTATTTCCATCATAATGAATATTCTTATACATAGGCTCCCCCTACCATGAGTGAGTATATCTGTGGAATAAATTCATAGATGTAGAGTTGCTAGCTTATGGGCCATTTATATTTAACATTTTTATTAATGTTGCCAAATTGTCCTCCAAAGATGTCCCAATTCACATAAACAGATTTTAAGAGTGATGTTAATAAGCCATTTCCTATAATATGCATTACAAAAGTTTTGAACTTTACCAATCTGCTAAGAGAAAAATGCTATCTCCCTATGTTTAAAAGTGCTTACTCAATTATATGTATGGCTGAAATTTTTTTTCTGCAAATAATTTGTATTCCTTTTTGTGTGGACTATCCCTTTAAGACAGCCTTTTCCAGCTTGTCTAATGGCAAATAATTCATTAATACTCATGTATCAGGAAGCAGACTTGGCCCAGTGGTTAGGGTGCCCGTCTACCACATGGAAGGTCTGCGGTTCAAACCCCGGGCCTCCTTGACCCGTGTGGAGCTGGCCCATGCGCAGTGCTGATGCGTGCAAGGAGTGCCCTGCCACGTAGGGGTGTCCCCCGCATAGGGGAGGCCCACGCGCAAGGAGTGCGCCATGTAAGGAGAGCCGCCCAGCGCGAAAGAACGTACAGCCTGCCTAAGAATGGTGCCGCACACATGGAGAGCTGACGCAACAAGATGACACAACCAAAAGGAACACAAATTCCTGGTGCTGCTGATAAGGATAGAAGCGGTCACAGAAGAACACACAGTGAATGGACACAGAGAGCAGACAGTTGGGGTGGGGGAAGAGAAAGGGGGGAGAAAAAAATACTCATGTATCAGTCAAGCATCCAGTGTCTTTGGATTTTGTTTTCTTGGTTGTGAACCTTTAAGTTCTCAACACTTTTCATAGCACTTTTAAGATACTATGATTTATGGTCATTGGAAATTATTTCTTAAAAACAAGTGACAAAGATTTGTATCATGTCTGCAGAAGACTTCACGTGTCTGTATCTGTCACTGTCTAATGGAACTGGAACCTGACCAGTCAAGTGTTACATCCAATAAAACAGTCACTGATTGGATGCCACTTTGGTGCCAGGATCTCTATTATAGCGATGAACAAGGTGCTGGTCCTGTCTTCCTGAGTGCTCACAGGCTGGTGGGGGCATCCCAGAGCATGGTGGCTGGAGGGGTTCAATGTGTTTTGTTGTTTTTTTTTTAACAGAGGTGCCCTGCACAGTTGTTGATACTTTTCCTTGACTTTGAAAGCTGATTTTGATAGGTTGAGAAAGAAGGGAGGTATAGTTCAGGCTGAAGAGAAAGTGCGAGGAAAAGCCAGAGGGTAAAAGTGCTTGGCAAATTCCAGGAATGTCGAGGTATTGGTTGAGGGTAGAGAATACATGTGGTGGAAATGTTAGAAAGTGGCTCTAGGAAGGGAAGATGAGGACATAGTGTGTAATGGCTTGAATATTATGCCTAAGGTGTTTTGATTCTTGTCCTTTTGACTTTCGAAAGTATCCATGATTTTGAAGGATATGATATTAATGTGGAGGCCTATTCAATAGTGATGAAGATGATGATAGCTCAGCTCAGCTCTATTTAAATATTAACTTGTTCAGCCTTACAACTTCTGTATAGGGGTCTATTATTAGATGATATGACACATTTGAAACTGGAGTTTCCTAATAATGCTTATTTCATGTAAGTGAGATTATTATAGAGTATCTGTACTTTTGTGTCTGACTTATTTCACTCAACATGATGTCTTCAGGGTTCATCCATGTTGTAGCATACGCCATACCTTCATTCCTTTTTGTCACCAAATAATATTCTGTTGTATTTATGTACCCCATTTGTTTATCCATTCATCCATTTGGGGATACTTGGGTTGTTATGAACATCCATGAACAAATACCTGTTCGAGTCCCTGCTTTCAGTTCTTTTGGGTATATACCTAGAAAAGTGATTACCAGGTAATATGGTAAACTATTTTTAACTTTCTGAGAAATTGCCAAACTGTGTTCCACAGTGGATGTACCATTTTACATTCCCATCAACAATATATGAGTGTTCGTATTTCCCCACATTTTTCCAACACTTGTTATTTTGTTGTTGTGTTTTGTTTTTTTTATATAGTAGCTGTTCTAGTGCATGTGAAATGGTATCTTATTTGTGGTTTTGAATTGCATTTCCCTTATGGCTTACGATGTTGAGCATTTTTTCATTATGTTTTGGTCATTTGCATAGCCTCTTTAGCGAAAAACAGTTATTTTTATAGAAACTTGTTTTACATGGTCACTAAACATCTCCGGAAAAATTAATCTTCATATGAGTGGTGTAATTTCCATTTTCAAAAGACAAGTTATTTCTAGAAAACCACAAAGCAAGATTTGAAAATCTTTGAAAGCCTGTTTTGTATCCACTTTTTATGATTCTAAAAGAAATGGCCAAAGTGCTATTTTAGGTTACTCAGAATGTTTCTTTCTAGAAATAATGGATTGAATACATTATAATCCTCTGATATCTGCTTCTCTCTGTGGATCTTAATATTGAATTGAACAGCTTGCTTTTAGGCAGACAGATAGCTTGAATTTAACCTTCAATGGCATATGTGCAATGAATCATCAGAGAATAATGTGTATTGAAAAGTCACATTAATTCCTTCACTTTTGGACTGGTGGGGAAGGGTAGAGATCAATATTGATCAGATCAAATTAGGTAAATGAGACTGTGGCATGTAATGACCTGTTACATTAGGGACATTTGTTAGGAATTGTTATCACCAAATGTGATTTTTACCTTTATATTCTTTCCTCTACCAGCTAGAAGGTTCAGAAAATATTTAAAAATTGAAAAAAAAAGTTTGTATACAAATGTCTTCCTTAATTTCCTTATCTTTCATAAAGCACCACATCAACTTCTCCACACAAATCAGTGCTAAGTAAATAAAAATTCATGGTAGAGCCTTTGGCAAATTAGAAAACATTTTTTTCCATTATTCCTGAGTAATGGAAAACTTATCAGCCTCTTTGCGCAAACTCCCTGATTCATCATCTTAATGTAATAGTCTTGGAGGCGCGTGACAGCCCCTAAGTAAAACTGCCATTTACGTAGAGAAAGATTATTGTAGGTTGTTTGGATTATCATGCCTAGTTGAAAGCAAGGCATGATAAATGGCTTTGTTATCATGAAGATTAAAGGTAATAATCAGCATGAGCATAATTCATCTTCACCAATTATTATATATATTCTTAAATTTTGTTTTCTAATAATGTTTTTAAAAAAGCAAAGTATACTTATTTGATACATTTTGACTATACTAAAACCTAATAAAAAAAAATGAACAAATCATCATCCATAATCCTATCACCTAGAGATAATAACTGTGTAAGGAAGAACTCTGAAAATCAGATCCCGGGTTTGAGTCAAGTCTTTATTTATCTTCGTGTAAGTTACTTAACTTTTCTCTGCCTCAGTTTCCTCATCTAATGAGATGGAGATAATAATAGAATTTACCATTTAGTTGTCTGTCACCTGGTAAATATTGAATACACTGTCACTGCTATTTCTTTCTAGTCTTTTTTCTAAACACACCTTTTTTACAGTTAAGAATGTACTCTAAGTCCTACAGTATTGTATGTTCTCTAGTTAAGAACATGCTGTCCATTGTTTTTTCATTTAATATCATATCATAAGCATTTTCTTGTGCTCTTTCCAATTGATGAACAGCTTTATCCTAAATCATTGACCACATTTCTAATTATTTTCTTATAAATTTCTGACCAACTGATGGTAGTCCATTTAGCCCATTGAGCTTACAGGCATATTCTTGCAGATTCTGGAACTTTAATCTTACAATCATGACCTCCTGGGGAATATTACCTACCTCATTGATGTGATCAAGACTCACCAGAAGCTCAGTACAGAGAGGGCTTTGGACTGAGCTTGTTTAAATCTTGATTCTGCAACTTGGACAATGTATTTTAGGCTCTATAGGCCCCTCCTGTATAATGGGATAATAATAATACGTATTTCATAAGGTCATTGTAAAGATTAGACAGTTTGCTTTATAATCCTGGCATATGGTAAATACTAAATGAATGTTAAGCTGTATTGTTTATTATTATACTCAACACTTAAAGTTTGTTTCTGTAATTAAATATGAGAGTTTGTCAGTGATATTCATAAGTAATATAAGAGGATAAACTAATAGCATATAAAATGGGGCAATACAGATTTTTTGGGTTCAGAATGGTTTATTTTCCTATTTTAAATATAACAAACATTTTATCTCTTATAAATTTATCAACCATAAGACAATAGGGGATAAGACATTTGATTTAATAAATCTTTATAAAAAACTTAATTTTTTGTCTTCAGTGATTCAAAAAGAGGATATTATTTTAATCCAGATTATTTTTGTGAAAAGACAAAAGTGCTTTATGTTGTTTTTTTAAAGCTTAAATTTAGGCAAACCCTGCAAATAATAATGCTAACATTTATAGAGTGTGTACCATATGCTACACACTGTTCTTAGTATTTTTGCTTATATTACCTCATTCAATCCTTACAACATCCTATAAGGAAGGTTCTACTGTTGTCCCTGTTTTATAGATGAAGAAACTGAGGCACAGGTAAAATAATTTTCTGAGGGTCGTACAACTAAGGAGCAGATTCCAGCCCAGGTAGTCTGGCTTCAGAGCCCATGAATTTATTCCATTAACTTGCTTAACTACAGTCAGGTAGAAAAAGAGTAATAATTGATTTAAGTACGATACCAATATGTTTATATTGAGTTTGTATTAGTTCAAGAATTTAATTAATATTCAATTCAAGAGTAAGTTTTTAAAAATGCACCTCCTTTGTGGGAATATGTGTGTGTGTGTGTAAAGCATTTCGGTTAATTCGTTTTTTTCCCTTTAGTTTTTCAGTTATGGAACCAAAATACTGTATCAAAACTCTGAAGCTATAGTGTCTAAATTCTTTTCACCCCTTCAAAAAGTGATGCTACCACCTAATAGTTTTCAAGGAAAAGTGGCTTTCATTACTGGGGGAGGAACTGGCCTTGGTAAAGGAATGACAACTGTTCTGTCCAGCCTCGGTGCTCAGTGTGTGATAGCTAGTCGGTAAGTCACTCTCAGCAAGTTGCGTAATGCAAGAGAGTCCTTTGAAGAGACAGTTCTGTCACCAAATTGAAAACAGTTTGCCAGAGTAGTTTGATTAGCAAATTAATCTTACAAAAAAATTATCCTTTAGATTATATAAATAAATTTAGGCAAGAGATATTTATAATTTGAGATGATGTGAATGATGAATTTGGAACTGTTGATATATACATTTCCCAAATTCAGTGTTAGAATTTTTTTTTTTTGTATAAGAAGATGAACAGTGCTATATTGAGACTGCTTTGTTTTCAGTGGGAGTGATTATGATTACTGCTTCAATAGTTAATTAACCTTGTACCATGGTAACGGATATAATCCTTCCATTTTCTGTAAGGTGGACAGATATTTTAAAACATCTGTTGTGGTGAATGAGGGATGGGTAAGACCATGTAGAAGGCCATTTTAAAAAAAATTTAGTCATATTTTGGTACCGTATAACTAATTTAGTCATATCTTGGTACCACATAACTAATTTAGAGACAGACCCAAAATCCTATCCCTTCCTACAATTTTGAATGGTGTAAATTTTTGAGTATCCCGATTAGGATTAATCTGAACCACAGTCAGTATGTCATTTACAAAGACACAATTTTTTTTTCAGATGTTTTCCTTTAATTCAAATTGGCTAGGACTTTTAACATTTTTGTTTTAATGTTGTAATTTTTTTAAAAAGAGCTTTAAAATGCTGTTTTCATTGTAATACTATATGATTTATATTCATGGTTTATTTTCATATTTCTTTCAAGGACAAGCGATTCTGAATGTATATAGGTTGTCCAAACCTATTAATTTGGTCTAAAGCCTACTATAACATACCATGAATGTGTTTCCTTTTTAAAACAGGTTTGGACAAAGAGATAGATACAAATGATACAAATGCAATTAAGGAAATGATTTTAAATCTATGCATAGATAATGTTAAAGTACCTAGTTTAAGAATAAACTTTTATAACTTAGTATCAGATATATAAAATTGTTTGAGTTTAACTTTTAGAAAATGAATCCATTCAAACTAATTTATATTGGCTATAGTTTTCATATTTTCTCAAAAATGCTTTTCTTTTTTAACCTGTGGAATCTGTGTTCTTCACTATATGGAATTTAAAAAACTATATATATAATCTGAAGTCATTTAAAAAATGTATTCAAATTACCATGTATTTATTTCTAGGAAGATTGATGTTCTGAAGGCTACTGCAGAACAAATTTCTTCTGAAACTGGAAATAAGGTATATTAAAAACTGTGAATTAATTGGATTTATATCATGTTTAAATAATTTACTCATGTCTTTGGTTTGGGAAATCTGGAAAACATAGGATTCTTTTTTCTCTTTATTATCTTGCAGGTTCATGCAATTCAGTGTGATGTTAGGAATCCTGATATGGTTCAAAACACTGTGTCGGAACTGATCAAAATCGCAGGATATCCTGATGTAAGTGTAGTGGTGATGAAGCCCAAATCCAAGGCACTTGATGTTGATGACACCTACCAAGGTGCACCAAGGAAATAAAAGATTGATTTGAGAAAGTGTGATGTTGAAAAGCCCCTATTTTCTGTAGCTAGGTGAATTGTACTTTCAGATAGCAACTCTCCCTAAAGCAGGTGGACTTGCTCTATTATTTCCTTCCAGGAATACTTTAAAAAAACATTTGCAATCATGTAGAGCAAATTTGATTTCACTTTATAAAATAGGATTAAGAAATAACAAAAGCAGTTATCCAAGGGTACAATATCCAGTTTAAATGATTCATTCTCTTTGCTTTTCCTAATAACTTGATTATCTTTATCAGTGGCAGAGAATAATACAAACAAGGAAAACTGCAGGAAACTCCAGATTTCTCTTTTTTAAGATTTGTATAGGTATTTTGCTATTGTTTGTTTTACATATTATAAAGAAGTCATTTCCTCTTTAAGCCTCAAAGAAATTACTTTTCTGTGTTAAAGATATTTTCAGATAGGCCAATAATATTGAATATGCTATAGAACTAAGCAGTATCTTTCTTGATAGTGAAGAAAAAGGTTACAAGTCACGTGTTCTTTGGGGGCAAGTTAAACCAAAATGATATCAGAAATTAAAAGGCACAATAAAAGAGAGAGAGGAAAAAAAAAGCATTTGTTGAGATTCCTTGAAATTGTGGTTACATGGTAGATATACTTAATTTGCATTAGTTTTTTAAATAATGTATTGTACCCTAATTTTAAAATAGGGGTTAGGATCCTCAAACTTGGTATCAAAGGAGGTTTTTCCAGAGTCAAAAATGTAAAACTGAACCAATCCTTAAGGCATTCTTTCACTGCAGACTGTGAACTTCAAATTCATTGTGTTATTTGGGTTAATAAGTTTTAGAAATAAAAGCCCTTGAGAAAAAAATGTTCTTTCTCATATAAAAGTTTCTGTAACTTGCTTCATTCATTTATTAGATTGTGATAAACAATGCAGCAGGGAATTTTATTTCTCCTACTGAACGGCTGTCTCCTAATGCTTGGAAGACCATAATTGACATTGTTCTAAATGGCACTGCCTTTGTGACACTGGAAATTGGAAAGCAACTAATTAAAGCACAGAAAGGTATGTTTATTCATCACAACTTTATTGCACCCCTACTATGTGCATGTTCTATAATTCTCACAGAAGTCAATGAGACAGTTTTTGTACTTGGACAACTCCTAATTTAATGGGGGAAAAAAGTACTTAAGTATAATTATCATATATTATAATATAAATTATAACAAATGCATCTTTTAAATGCCTTGGAAACCTAAAGACAGGAGGGACTAACTCTGCCTAAGTTTGGTGAACAGGTTGAGGAACAAAATACAACTTGAGCTGACTTTTCAAGATCTCTATTTAGAAAAGGAGGAAGGGAAGGAAAAATAAATATCTATGGATAGAAGCCTGATGAGCCTGGCAGAGGAGAAGTGTTTCAGGAATGAGGAGAAATTTGGTTTTAGGTGGGGAGTGAGAGTAGTTGGAAATGATTTAGGGAAGGTGGGCTAGAGTATAATTGGGAACGTTCCCAGTGCCAAGATAGGGTGTTTGATGTTAATTCTGAAGAAATAGGTAACTATTTCCTTATAGATTTCTTCTGAAGTTCTTTAATAAAGATTGCAAAGACCTTGCAAAGGTTTCTAGCAAAAATGAGGTGAGATGGAAAAGATTAGGGAGATCCAATGTCTTAGTTTGTCACAGGGCTGCTGATGCCAAGTACCAGAAATGGGTTGGTGTTTATAAAAGAGATTTATTTGGGGTAAAAATGTGCATTCCTGAAGCTGTGAAATGACCATATCAGAACACCATCAGGGATACATGCTTTCTCACCAAAGTCAGCTGCCACATGTTGAAGCAAGATGGTGGGTGATCTCTGCCTAGGTCTCTGTCTTCCCCTCCAGGCTCAGTGTCTTGTGGAGCTCAGCTCCCAGAACTCAGCTGTGGGCAACCAGGCATAGGACTTGTTTCTTTCTGGCCTTGTCTCTCAGTCTTGACTGTTCTGCTTTCTTTCCAAGTTCATCTGTGAGCTGTGAGGCATATGGCAAGGCTCGTCTACTGAGCCTTGAGCTGCCCCATGGGCCCAGCCCCTCAGGGGCCTCTTTCTGTGTCTCTGTGCTCTGCTGGTTCCAGATTCCAGGATCTCTCAGGTCTTGGGCTTCTCTATTTTCCTGCCCTCCTCTCTCTCACATAGCAAGATCAGTATGGTGGCTTCCTTTTCCTGTGTCACTCTCTCTGTCTCCGTTTATATCAGCTCCAGTAAGAGGGTAGAGACCCAATCCAAGTCACTCCTCACTGATATAGTAAAATCAAAAGGGTCTCACACTCACAGGAATGGATTGGTTAAAAAAAAAAAATCTTTCTCTTTTTGCTATTATAAACTGTCACACCCACTTAGAAGGGTTTTATTTATCTTTTGGCATGTGGATGGATCATATTCCCCACAAAAGACATGTTCAGGTCCCAACTCCTGGTCTTGTGAGTATAAACCCATTTGTAAATAGGACCCTTGAAGATGTTGTTACTTAAGGTGTGGCCAAACTGAATGCGAGTGGGCCTTAATCCAAGATGGCTGAAGTCTTTATAAGCAAAGGAAATAGGACAGGGAAAGAGAAGTCATGAGATGAGCAAGAAACCAGAAGCTAATGGAACCCAGTGGAGAAAGGAGATGACATCGCCATGTGCATCG
Organism: Dasypus novemcinctus; assembly: GCF_030445035.2. Lineage (NCBI taxonomy): Eukaryota > Metazoa > Chordata > Mammalia > Cingulata > Dasypodidae > Dasypus > Dasypus novemcinctus. Next base: position 52,351,948 of record NC_080686.1, read on the forward strand.
CCATGTGACATAAAAGCCAAGGGCCAAGGATTGCTGGCAGCCATCCCTAGACTGCCACAGTCTTCTCGGAGAAAGCTTCATCTTGCTGATGCCTTGATTTTGGACTTCTAGACTCACAACTGGGAGCCAATAAATTCCTGGTGTTAAGCCTGTCCTTGCATGGTATTTGTTTTAGCAGCTAGTATACTAACACAGATGGATAGAGGGGTAAGTTAGTTGACATTAGGAAGATAAGATCACAGGACCTACTAATCACATGAGAAAGTTTTTTGCAGGGCTGAACAGTTTGGATGGTAATACCCTCAGTGAAGTTGAGAACACTGGAGGAACAGATTTAGAGGGAAGCTTCTAGGAGGATGTTTTAGTTTAATACCATGAGCCAACTTTATAGAAGTTCATGAATATATAAGAGTAAAGGCATAGGTACCCAAAGGATGAGTTAATATACATGTATGTCTTGAATCTGTGTACATTTATTAATTTAATAGACAAATATTGATGATTTATAGGTAGTGAGTCCTGTGATGCTTGCCAGAAGCAAGGAGTGTCCTGAATAAATTAGGTTTGGAATTTGAAGGATGGGGGTATTTTCTCAGAAGGTGGAGAGTATTTTGACCAGTGACAAGGAGGAAGAGTCCTTGTGCTCCTCAAAGGATGTCCTTTGAGGCTTGAGGGGAGGAAGGAAGGTGCGGAGCCAGCCAGTTTCCTTCTTCTGGTTCTGAGCCTCTGCCTCATTAGTTCTTCTGGGCAGTTTGGATAATCCTCAAACCAGCATGAGAAAGGTTTTGGGCACAGACAGGGAAGCTAGAGAGGCACTAGCTTTTGTTGTGTGTGTATGCTAAGAGTTTCTATCTTTTCTCCATACCCTCACTGAAATTGAAATCTCAGGTCACTTATTGCTACTACAACAAAGTGGATTGTTTGAAATTTGAAGTTTGGATGTGTATTTGTTAGCCAAAGGGGTACTGATGCAGAGTATCAGAACTCTGTTGGCTTTTATGAAGGGTATTTATTTGGGGTAAAACCTTACAGTTACAGGACCCTAAAGAGCCCAAATCAAAGTTGCTTCTTATTAAAATCTGTTGCCATGTGTGGAAGCAAGATGGTGGGCAATGTCTGTGAGGGTTCATCCTTCCTCTTTCCTCTTAAGGCTCCATGGATCCAACTTCTTTAAAGCTCAGCTGTTTGCAGGCATAAGGCTCATCTTTCTCCCCAGCACTTGTTTCTTTCTGGGCTCAGCTGCTCTGGTCTCTCCACAAGGTCAGCTGCAGATTATCAGGCTCATCTCTCTTCCAGGGGTCATGTCTATGGAGCAGTCTCTCTTCCTGCATATCTGCTTCTGTGTTCTCCTTCTCAGTGCATTTACTTCTGTGTGAGTGTCTCTTTTATTCCCGAGAGGGCTGAGACTAGATGCTGAGTCACACTCTAATGATGTGGTTGGATCAGAGCCCTAATCTTAACATAATTTAATCAGACATTTCAGCTGAATCTAATACAGTCAAAGGGTTATCACACCAGAGGAACTGACCAGTTTATAAATGTAATCTATATTATTTCTTTTTGGAATTCCATACATTATATCAAACTGCTAAAGGGTGTTTTAATTTTTTTTTTTTTATTTGGTTTTCTCAGAAGGGACTGATGATTAGGAAGGGACATGGGAAGGATTATGCTGACTCCTCTCTTCTGCTGCTCTGTTTGAGAAACAGAAGGTCTACTCTCTGAACCTCTCATCTCTTTCTCTGCCTCTATCTGGTTTTCTCTCTCCATCTCTTATTCATCTATTTCATTCTCTGTCTCAGTGTTTCCCTTTTGATTTCTATTTTTCTCTTTGTCTCAGTTTTTTTCATCACTTTGTCTTTCTCTGTCTCATTTTCTCTTTTACTTCTTCCTCTTCCCGTCTCTATGACCCCTGATTTCTGTCTAACTCTTCCATCTTTTCTCATTATTGACCTTCATTTTAACAAAGACTTTGATCTATTTTTATTCACCACATTGTATTAAAATTCTATGGGCTTCATTAAAAATGTATTAGTTAAGATTTATTAAAAGTTGGAAACCAGTTTTTATTCTTCCGAGATTCCTGTCAGTTATTGATGATGTAACCTGACTTTTTAAGGAACTTGTTCCACTGGGCTAAGAAGAGTACTGGTACAGGGTTTATTCTGGTATTGGATCAACAGTCAGGGACTTCAGGTGCTAATGGTCTCTAGTGTGTATCAAAGTGTGGAAACTGGAAGTAAGTTCAGGGGACAGGCAATATAGGTAATTTGTGATCACAGGTGCAGCAGTTTGATATTGTTTATGAATTCCACATATAGAGCTTGGATTATGTTTGCAAACTGGTCTGTTCCTCTAGGCATATTAGATTATATTGGGTTCAGAGGTTTCACTTTTACTTGATTAAATAATGATTAAGGCTTTGATTGGGCCAGTAGAATGTTTCAGCCCCGCTCCTTTGGTAGGTGGGGACTCACAGAGAAAACGACATGGCAGAAGAAAAAGTTAGAGTTTCAATCCTGGAGCCCAGGAAGTAAGCACACAGAGAAGCAGATACATGAGGAAAGAGAAAAGCTCCATTATACACACATAAACACATAGCAGAGATCCCAGGAAGAGAGATGAACCATTAGCCTGATAGTCTACAACTGGCCTTGTGGAGAGAGCAGAGCAGCTGAACCCTGAGAGAAATGAGGCTCAGAAAGGTGGTGGTGGGGGGGGCAAAGGGGGCGAGGGATAAGACTTATCTCAGCCTGCAGCTGAGATTGGAAGAAGATGGTACCACGGAGCCTTAGGAGGAAGAGAAAGTCTGAACCCTTGCAGCCATTGGCAGCCATCTTGCTCCAACATGTGGCAACAGACTTTTGTGAGGGAAGTAACTTATGCTCTATGGCCTGGTAGGTGTAAGCTTCTACCCCAGATAAATACCCTTTATAAAAGCCAACAGATTTCTGGTGTTATGCATCAGTACCCCTTTGGCTAACTAATACAAAAGATATTATGTGGTCTGGCATCTAGAAAGTCAGAATAAGATGTCTGGGATATCAGATCAGAGATGATAACAGCATCAGCAACTGGAGGATAGAAGGTCTCTTGCTGGGGGCAGGAATTGGTAACAAAGTGCACTCAGGAAGGGGACAACAGATGACTGACAATCAAGGGAACTGTGTCCTGGGAAGTGGATGTGGCTCAGGCGATTGGGCTCCCTTCTACCACATGGGAGGTCTGTGGTTTGGTTCCTGGTGCCTCCTGAAGAAGACAGTGAGCTGGGGTTTTGGGTGGGTACAGCAAGCTGACGTAACAAGATGATGCAACAAAAGACACAAGAAGAAAGGCACGATAAGAGACACAACAAAGCAGGGAGTAGGAGTTCCCAGTGCCTCCTAAAGAGGACAAGCAGAGGGAGCTGGGATGATGGGCAGGCATGATGAGCAGACATGACAAGATGACAATAAAAGTCATGAAGGAAAAATAATGAGAGGTACAACAAAGCAGGAAATAGAGGTAGCTTAAGTAATAGGCACCTCCCTCCCACAGTGGAGGTCCTGGGTTCGGTTTCCATACTTCCTAAAGAAACAAAGAAGATGAACAGACATAACAAGTGTAAAACAACGATGGGGTGGGGAGAGATAAATAAATAAAATAAATCTTTAAAAAAAAAAAGAACTGTGTCCTTAGCAGAGATAGAGTAGCCAGAATTAGAGGGACGTTGTTAATATGTGTCTCCATGGTTGGGAGCAGATGTCACTCAGTGGTTGAACACCATCCTCCCATACATGATGTCCTGGGTTCAATCCTTTAAAAAAAATACATCTCTATGGAGTACTGAAGCAAAATTAATAATTGTGAACAAATAAGAGATTAATGAAACTTCTAAGGACATTAGCCCAATGTTCTCCTTTTGCACGCAGATTAATAAATAAATGACTGGTACATATTGGGAAGTATATTAAAAATATCATGCTAAGGTCTATTCATCAGTAGAATATCATGTATAAGTGTAAAAACTGAGTAAATACTACAGAAAAGGGAATCTAATTTTATTAAAGAATTGAGAGAACCTGCAGTGAGGAAAGGCTAAAAGCAAGAATAATATGTTGTTTGTTTTTTTTTTCCTAAGAGTCTAGTCACAAAGGATATGGATAGAGTAAACATTGAATTTTTCCACCAAATCCTAGCTCACTTGGAAGCAATCATCTGAAACTCACAAGAGGTGGTTTTAGAACATATAATGAAGTATTTTTATTGAAGTAGGATTAATAATACTTTATACCATTATATTACCTTATAATTTATAAAATGCTTTCAAGTACCACTGTGGAAACAGTATGAAACCTGAGAGTGTTATAAACTGAAATACAGATAGATCCAAGATTAAGTGAAGGCATAATATAGCTCTAATATATTATTTTTAGTTTGTTAAAATTGAGGAAAAATTTAGATAGTGCAATGTGCAGCTCTTATGTGTATAAATTAATGAGTTTTTATAAACTTATACACTTATGTAGCCATTACCCTAGTAAAGACACAGAACTTTTCTATCATCCCCACAAATTCTCTTGCCACCTTCTAGGCAGCCCTCACCATAAATCTTTGGCTCATTTAAAAAAAAAATTTTTTTTTTTATTTTTAAAGAAGGTTTGTATTACATAAATGTTGCATAAAAATATAGGGGATTGCCATATGTCCCACTCCCTTTCCCTCCCACATTTTCCCATATTAACAACATCCTTCGTTAGTATGGTACATTTGTTACAGTGGAAGAACACATATTGAAGCGTTGCTACTAACCATGGTCTATAATTTATGTTATAGTTTACATTCTGTCCCACACAGTTTTGTTGGTTATGACAAAATATATAATGGCCTGTCTCCATCATTGTGAGGTTATGCAGGACAATTCCAGGGTCTTGAAAATGCCCCTATATTAAACCTATTCTTCCCTGTCTCTCCCCTCAGAACATCTGTTGACCACTGCCTTTATATCAATGATAAGAGTTCTTCCATTGCTAGAATAATAATAAGTCTATAATAGAATAATAATAAGTCTGCTTTAGTCCATTGTTCATTCCCCAATCTTGAGGGTTTGGGAATGGTGATGCCCACTCTGTTTCTAATTTAGAGGGGACCTTAGATCCTCATGGGCAGATGGATGGAACTATCTTGCTTGCAGTTTCAGACATTCTCTGTTCCTTGGAATGGGTATTGCGTATCATTATCTCCTTGTTAGTTGTCCTGGGTGAGTCAAATGAACTGGAGAGTTGGTGTTGCAACTCTGCTGAGATTCAGGGCTCAACTGGCATATGAATGGACCAAATGTTTAAGTCTTTGGAACATATATCTAACAAGTATAGTGCTAATTATAGGTTCAGATAAAAGGGGCGGAAGGACCATGTGTAGGGAGACTATAAATGAGTCTAACTCTGTTACACTGGGGAGCATAAATTCCCAAGTAAGGCCCACTGGCAGTGTGCTGAATTCCTGAGCTTGTCTGCCCTGCTTATAGTGTCTGGATATCTCTAGTAGAGCGTGCTGTTTGAGGCACTGTTTACTGTGGCAGTCAATGAGATCCTGCTGAGATGTGCATAAGTGGATTGATGTCCTGACTCCCTTTGAAATCTCTTATACATAAAAACTCATTTGTATTTAATATTTCCCCCCTTGGTCAGTCTTTTTCCAGATGCATTGTTAGTTGGTACTTGGTAATAACCCTTTGGTGCCAGGGAGGCTCATCCCTGGGAGTCATGCCTCACCTGGGAAGGGTGTGTGGAGGTAGTGCATTTATATGCTGAGTTTGACTTAGAGGGAGGCCACATTTGAGTAAACCAGAAGGAGGTTTTTAGGAGGTAATGCTTAAGCTATGTTTCAATTGCACAAGAAAAATTTTGTAAGTACAGTCATCAATATCAAGGGCCTGGCATAATGGTCTGTCTTCCTTTACTAGGCATTGCCCTTGTGCTCAGGGGATAGTTGTCATCTGGTTAGAGAATGTAGCAGAACTCCCCAGGATGGGAATCAATATTCTTTTGGTTATTTTGTGGGTCTCCAGTCACTGAGACAACACCCTGTGAACACTTGAACATATTCATATGCCTTAGAGGCATGCGCCAGGTGCACCCCTCCCCATCGCAGACATTCTGCTTGAGTGATCCTCCCCTGCCAGAGTTGTGCCCCTTCTGTGGTCCAAAATCTCTCCAAAAGCTAACAAAATAACCAAATAAAATTAATAAGAAAAGAAAATATAGTTTTTAAAATAGCAAATAAAATACAAAATTTAAAAATTTGAAATAATATAAAAAAATTTTAGACATTATCTTTCATCACTGTAAGATCTGTTATCTTGTATGTACAGTGACATTTTCTTCCATATATTCCCCCCGTGTCTTGTTTTTTTCATTTTATCTTCTAAGAAGCTTTAGGTTACAGAAAAGTCACATAGAAAATATAGGGGATTCCTATATACCCAACACCTACGCCCCTTTTCCCACTCTCCCTTATTAATGACATTTTACATTTGAATGGCACATTTTTGATATACAAATATTGAAACATTGCTACTAACCATGGTCAATTGTTTATATTATGGGTTACATTTTGGGTCATACACTTTTATAGATTTTGACAAAATGTAAAATGACCTGTATCCATTATTGGAAGATTGTGCAGAAAATTCGAATGCCTTAAAAATGCCCTATGCTCCATCTATTCTATTCTTTCCTCTCTCTCCGTTCAGAACCTACTATAACTACTAAGTTTCAATTTTTATAGAATAAGATTCATATTTACTTGCAGTAATATGAGGGCTTGACATATTGGTCTGTTTTCTTTTATTAGGCACTGCTTATGTTCTCAAGGGATTTTGTCCCTCTAATTGAGAATATAGCAGGACTCCCCAGGATGGGAGTTTAATATTTTCTCCTTTACTGTGTGTGTCTCCACCCTCTAAGATAATGCACTGTGACATATTCTGTGGAAGCATGTCCCAGTGCACCCTATGCTGTATATGCCCCCAAACCCAATGCCCTACACCAGTAACCCTTCCTTGCCCTATTTGCCAAAAGAACATTCCCAACATTGTAATTTTAACCACAGACCTTCAAATCCTCAGAATTCAACTCGTCCTTCCACCAACCCTTCCTCCAGTTCCATAGTCCAACCCAACCCCCTACTCTACTCCCCCTCACAGACCAGAACCGCTGAACCCAATCACATCACTGCACCACTCTCACCCTATCCGCTGCCCAAACACCCTTCCACCTTATCATAGATTTTGTCCTTATGGGCATGGCTCACCGCCCTCTACTCCCTTTCTGTCTGCTGTAAACCCGTCTTCTGGACTCTAGCTCTGTGAGTCTGCTCAGTTTGCTTAGGTCATATTTTAGCCCATTTTTTATTGGATTGCTTATGTTTTTTTGAGTGATTTGTAGAAATTCTTTTTACAATCTAGCTTTTTTATTTTGTCAGATAAATATATTACAAACACTTCCTCTCAGTCTGTGGCTTGCATTTTCATTTTCTTAACAATGTCTTTTGATGAGTAGAAGAAAATTTAAATTTGGATGAGTCTGTCAAACTGTTTTGCAAACTGGTTGTACCACATTGCATTCCATCCTCAATTTATACGTTTCAGTTACTTCGCATTCTTGGCAACACTTGTATTGTCATTCTTTAAAAATTTTGGCCATTCTAGGGTTATGTAGTGGTTTTAACTTTCATTTCTATAATGATTAATGGTGTTTAGCATCTTTTCATGCTCTTATTCATGATTTGTATATTCCCTGATGAAGTGCCCTTTCAAATCTTTCGTCCATGTTTTTATTTCAGTGTTTGTTATCTTGGTATTAAGTTGAAACTTTTTTTTTCATGTGTTCTAAAAGCAAGTCCTTCATCAGATATATGTTTTGCAAATAATTTCTCCCAGTTTGTGGCTTATCTTTTCATATTCTTAATGTCTTCTGAACAGAAAGATTAAAAAAAATAGTTAATAGTTTCTTTTTAACAAATACATTTTATTGATACATATTAATAAAGCATAAATCAATCCAAGGTGTACAATAAGTGGTATTCGGTATAATCACTTAGCGGTGCATTCATAATTTCAATCATTTTTAGAGCATTTTCATTATTCCAGTAATAATAACAATAATAGTAATAAAAGCCAAACAAACAAAACTCACCACCTCTCAATCTGTTTCTGCTTTCCCTGCCATACATAGCTGCCATTCTGCTTCCTTCTTTCCAGAATATGTGTATTTATATTTTGTAAAGGTCTTATATATGCAATATCACTTGTATTTTACATGAGGCTACACTGTTATACAGTCCCATGTTGCATTTTTTAGCTTTCCTTCTAGTAATATGTTTAGAATTTCCCTTTCAACCAGTGGCATACTGATGTAATAGCTTTGCTAGACAAAACACCATGAGATGCTCTCACCATTTACATTCATATCCAAAGATTTACAAAAAACCTTTAAACCAATTCTGCACAGATTAACCCTCAGCTTTCCATTCTCTACTCTCATTCTATTTTCTGGTGACCTATATTCTAATTATTAACTCCATAAGTTTACATAATATATTTAGGTCATAATAGCATAATCAAACAGCATTTGTCCTTTTGTGTCTGGCTTGCTTCACTCAATATAATGCCCTCCAGGTTCATCCATGCTGTCATATGCTTCACAACTTCATTTCTTCTTACTGCTGCATAATATTTCATCATGTGTATATACCTCAATTTGTTTATCCATTCATCAGTTGATGGACACCAGGGTTGTTTATAACTTTTGGCAATTGTGAATAAAGCTGCTATGAACATTGGTGTGTAGATGTCTGTTTGTGTCATTGCTCTCAGTTCTGGATATGTACCTAGTAATGGTATTGCCAAGTCACATGGCAAGTCTATATTCAACTTCCTCAGGAACTGCTGAATAGTCCTTCACAGTGGCTGTACCATTCTACATTTCCACCAACAGTGAATAAGCATTCCTATCTCTCCACATCCTCTCCAACATTTACAATTTTCTGGCTTTCTAATACTGGCCAATCTAATAGGTGTGAAATGATATCTCATTGTAGTTTTGATTTGCATTTCCCTAATTGCTAATGATGTTGAACATTTTTTCATGTGTTTCTTTGCCATTCATATTTCTTCTTTGGACAATTGTCTATTCAAGTTTTTTTTTTTAAAGATTTTATTTATTTATTTATTCCCATCCCCTCATTGTTTGTATTCACTGTGTCTATTTGTTGTGTGCTCATCTTCCTTTTAGGAGGTACCAGGAAGCAGACTGAGGACCTCCCATGTGAGAGGGAGGTGCCTAATCATTCAAGTCTGTTTCTTTTTTTTTTTTTTTCCCAAACAAGGTGACATCTGTGCTTACATTGCGGTCCATACTTTAGGATATACAGTTTTCTAAAATTTTAGTTATCCTATGTTTTACATTATGGTTTACATTATTAGTCTGTCGTCCCCTATATGTTTATGGTGTAATATTACATGTTTTATATCCATCCTTGTGTACTCTCGTGAAACTCCTCTCTTACCCCCACCTTTACCTTGGTTCCATCCATTCAACATCCATTTTCCCCTCCCCGTGGGGCCCACAGTGATAGCCAACCTCCATTTCCTGAGGAGCCACGTCCAGAGATACTTGCAACAGTGTTCAGGGCCTGACTTGCTCAACTGCCCTAATGCCCTGGGAGCCATCCTTTCTCTCGAGAGATACAGTTCCCTCTATTTGATGGCATTAGTCCTCCCCAGGATGTGGGTCCACCCCCACTCTCGCTACTTGGGTCTCTACATAATGGTACAACCCACTCTGGCAAAATGAGAATTCAGACATTCCCCAGGAGTCCGTCCCACATCAGACCATCCCCTCCGAGCATCCTAAACAGGTAACCCTCCTAATTATATTTTGATACGATTTTCTCAGCATTTTATTCCCAACCAACACCTGACACTCCCTGTGTTCGTATGTTGCCCCTCCCTCCCCCCACTTTTTGGGCAATATTACCCATCCGCCCATCCCCAGCCCCCCTCAAACCCACAAAGCCCCACCCAAAGGCAACCCCTTGCCCCCATTTTATCTCTTCTTTGTGCTCATACTTACCGCCAGCTCATCATAGATTCCACCCCTGCAGACATTGGCTCACATCCTTCCTCCACCCCCCGATTTCCTGTAAGCCTATCTTCCGGTCTCTAGCTCTCTGAGGCAGCTTGCTTATTTCATATCATTGAGGTCGCGTAGTATTTGTCCTTCAATGCCTGGGTTGCTTCACTCAACATAAGGTTCTCAAGATTCATCCATGTTATCACGTGTGTTTGTAGTGTATTTGTTCTTACAGCCGCGTAGTATTCCATTGTATGTATATACCACATTTTATTGATCCACTCATCTGTTGATGGGCATTTGGGTTGATTCCAACTTTTGGCGATAGTCAACAATGCTGCTTTGAACATTGGTGTACATATATCGGTTTGTGTCCTTGTTTTCAGTTCTGCTGGGTATATACCCAGCAGTGGTATTGCTGGGTCATATGGCAAATCTATGGTTAGTTTTTTGAGAAACCCCGAAACTGTCCTCCAGAATGGTTGGATCCTTCTGCATTCCCACCAGCGTGGATGAGTGTTCCCTTTCTTCACATCCTCTCCAGCATTGTATTCTTCTGTTTTTTTCATAGCTGCCAATCTTATGGGAGTAAGATGGTATCTCACTGTAGTTTTGATTTGCATTTCCCTGATAGCTAGAGATTTGGAGCATTTTTTCATGTGCTTTTTAGCCATTTGTATTTCTTCTATGGAGAAGTGTCTGTTTAAATCTTTTTCCCATTTTTTAAATGGGTTGTTTATCTTTTTATTTTCAAGATATATGAGTTCTTTATATATGCAAGTTATAAGTCTCTTATCAGATATATGGTTGCCAAATATTTTCTCCCATTGTGTGGGTTCCCTTTTTACTTTCTTTTTTATTTTTGTTATTGATTTTGTAAAAATATTACATTAAAAAAATATGAGGTCCCATTCAACCCCACCACCCCCACTGCACCCCTCCCCCCCCCCCCCCCCAGTAACACTCACTCCCATCATCATGACACATCCATTGCATTTGGTAAGTACATCTCTGGGTATCTCTGCACCTCATGGTCATTGGTCCACATCATGGCCCACACTCTCCCCCATTCCATCCAGTGAGCCCTGGGAGGATTTACAATGTCCTGTGATTGCCCCTGAAGCACCATCCAGGGCAACTCCAAGTCCCAAAGGCGCCTCCACATCTCATCTCTTCCTGCCATTCCCCATACCCATCAGCCACCATGTCCACTTTTCCCACTCCAATGCCACCTTTTCTCTGTGGTCCTTGGATTGGTTGTGTCCGTTGCACCTCTATGTCAAGAGGAGGCTCAGATTCCACATGGTTACTGGATGCAATCCTCCTGCTTTCAGTTGTAGGCACTCTAGGCTCCATGGTGTGGTGGTTGTCCTTCTTCAACTCCATCTTAGCTGAGTGAGGTGAGTCCAATAAATCAGATTGTAGGAGCTGGAGTCTGTTGAGGCTCAGGGCCTGGCTATCATATTGTCAGTAAAAAGATTCAATCCCCCAAATATATCTTAAACCCCAATACCAACTACAATTCCAGTAAAGTAGCATGATAGTCTTATGAAAAGAGATCCTCTCTGGGTCCAGTTTCATCATGCAGAAACACCAGCTCCAAAGAAGGGCCATCTGACATGGCAGTGAACCCTATCTGCCATGACCATAGAACCCGTGGGTCCCTTTAGCCCTCAAAGGAACCAGTACCTGGGGATTGTATCTACTTTATCTGTCTCTTAGACTCTACTCAGTTGTGCATAAGGGCAATCCTTCTGACAGCCTCCAGACTCTTTTTTTTAGAGACTCATAGCCATATAAACTCATTTCTCCTTTCTATTTCCCCCTTACATTAGATCAAACAGCATTTTAAAGTCATATTATTCTATGTAGACAGGGATATTCTACTGATCCGCATCGAACCTTCAATTCAAGGTCATTTTCCAGTTGCATTATCAGTTGTTAGTTGATAGTGATCCCTTGGTGCCAGGGAGGCTCATCCCCGGGTGTCATGTCCCACGCTGGGGGGAAGGCATTGCATTTAGATGCTGAGTTAGGCTTTGAGACTGGCCACATTTGAGTAACATGAAGGCTGTCAGGAGGAAATTCCCAGGCACAGTGCTGCTCTAGGCCTTGTTCTTATTTCAGGCATATAGGCTCACAAGCATAGTCATTAGTATCAGGGGCTCACTGTTGGACCCTCATTCCTTCTCGGTCCTTGCCACTGCACTTGGGGGACTGCCGCTGCTTCCCTAGGGACACGGCACAGCACCCCCAGCCAGGGACCCAGTACCCCCCCCCCAGCTTTAGTTTTTAATTGTTGCCACTATGAGTATATCCAAACATTACCATGCACCCTGGACATATGCCCTGTATAGCTCCCTGTCAGCCATATATCCCCTGTCAATAGTATCCTATACCAGTATTCCTCCGCTGCCATTGTTGGACCACTCTGGGATCCAGAACTTCCTGAATATTGAAGCCCCAATATAATGTCAGGATCTCTTACTAGCAAAATGGGATATAGCGATGGGTTTAAAGGTTAGATATAGAATACGTGTTGACTTGGAAAAATTCTACATCCTATCTTTTTCTTTTCCTTTTTTTTTTTCCCCTAATTATTGAACTTCTCTTCACAAGAGCCCTAGACCACAGCAATTCATGTATGCAATATACAGAACTCCCACACATCCACCACAAAACCTTTTCCCTTCCACAGCGATACTCTTACAACCTATTCACAACATATTTACTTAAAGTGATGTACAGAGTCTGAGACAATAGCTTTCAAACCAGGTGACATCTGTGCTTACATTGTGGTGCATACTTTAGGACACACAGTTTTCTAACATTTTTAGTTATCCTATGTTTTACATTATGGTTTACAATATCATTCTGTCGTCCCCTATATATTTATGATGTTATATTACATATTTTATATCAATCCTTGTGTACTCTCACGAAACTCCTCTCTTACCCCACATTTACCTTGGTTTCACACATTTAACATCCATTTTCCCATTCCCTTGGTGCCCACAGTGACAGCCAACCTCCGTTTCCCGAGGAGCCACGTCCAGAGATACTTGCAACAGTATTCAGGTCCTAACTTGCTCAGCTACCCCAATGCCCTGGGAGCCACCCTTTCTCTCGAGAGATACAGTTCCCTCTATTTGATGGCATTAGTCCTCCCCAGGATGTGGGTCCACCCCCACTCTCACTACTTGGGTCTCTACCCAATGGTATCACCCACTCTGGCAAAATGAGCATTCAGACATTCCCCAGGAGCCCGTCCCGCATCGGACCATCCCTTCTGAGCATCCTAAACAGGTAACCCTCTTAATTATATTTTGATACGATTTTCTCAGCATTTTATTCCCAACCAACACCTGACACTCTCCTGTGTTTGTATGCTACCCCTCCCTCCACCCACTTTTTGGCAAATATTACCCATCCGCCCATCCCCAGCCCCCCTCAAACCCACAAAGCCCCACCCAAAGGCAACCCCTTGCCCCCATTTTATCTCTTCTTTGTGTTCATACTTACCACCAGCTCATCATAAATTCCACCCCTGCAGTTGTCGGCTCACATCCTTCCTCCACCCCCCGATTTCCTGTAAGCCTATCGTTCAGTCTCTAGCTCTCTGAGGCAGCTTGTTTATTTCATACCATTGAGGTCATGTAGTATTTGTCCTTCAATGCCTGGGTTGCTTCACTCAACATAAGGTTCTCAAGATTCATCCATGTTATCACGTGTGTTTGTAGTGTATTTGTTCTTACAGCCGCGTAGTATTCCATTGTATGTATATACCACATTTTATTGATCCACTCGTCTGTTGATGGGCATTTGGGTTGATTCCAACTTTTGGCGATAGTGAACAATGCTGCTATGAACATTGGTGTATATATATCGGTTTGTGTCCTTGTTTTCAGTTCTGCTGGGTATATACCCAGCAGTGGTATTGCTGGATCATATGACACATCTATGGTTAGCTTTTTGAGAAACCGCCAAACTGTCCTCCAGAATGGTTGGATCCTTCTGCATTCCCACCAGCAGTGGATGAGTGTTCCCTTTCTTCACATCCTCTCCAGCATTTGTATTCTTCTGTTTTTTTTATAGCTGCCAATCTTATGGGAGTAAGATGGTATCTCATTGTAGTTTTGATTTGCATTTCCCTGATAGCTAGAGATTTGGAGCATTTTTTCATGTGCTTTTTAGCCATTTGTATTTCTTCTATGGAGAAGTGTCTGTTTAAATCTTTTTCCCATTTTTAAAATGGGTTGTTTATCTTTTTATTTTCAAGATATATGAGTTCTTTATATATGCAAGTTATAAGTTTCTTATCAGATATATGGTTGCCAAATATTTTCTCCCACTGTGTGGGCTCCCTTTTTACTTTCTTAACAAACTCCTTTGAGGTGCAGAAGGTTTTAATTTTGAGGAAGTCCCATTTATCTATTAGTTCTTTTGCTGCTCGTGCTTTTGGTGTGATATTCATGAAGCCATTTCCTATTACAAGGTCCTGTAGATGTTTCCCTACACTGCTTTCCAGGGTCTTTATGGTCTTGGCTCTTATATTTAGGTCTTTGATCCATCTCGAGTTGATCTTTGCATAAGGTGTGAGATGGTAATCCTCTTTCATTCTTCTACATATGAATATCCAGTTCTCCAGGCACCATTTGTTGAATAGGCCATTCTCTCTCAGTTGAGAGGGTTTGGTGGCTTTATCAAATATTATATGGCTATATATATGAGGTTCTATATCAGAACTTTCAATTTGATTCCATTGGTTTGTGTGTTTCTCCTTATGCCAATACCATGCTGTTTTCACTACTGTAGCTTTGTAGTATGTTTTGAAGCCAGGTAGTGTGATTCCTCCAATTTCGTTTTTCTTTTTCAATATGTCTTTGGCTATTCGGGGCCTCTTTCCTTTCCAGATAAATTTCATAGTTAGTTTTTCTAGTTCCTTAAAGAAGGCTGTGTTGATTTTTATTGGGATTGCATTGAATGTATGGATCAGTTTTGGTAGGATAGACATCTTAATAATATTTAGTCTTCCTATCCATGAACAAGGAGTATTCTTCCATTTATTTAGGTCTTCTTTGATTTCCTTGAACAGTCTTGTATAGTTCTCAGTGTATAAGTTTTTTACATCTTTAGTTAAATTTATTCCTAAATATTTGATTTTTTAATTTACTATTGTAAATGGTATTTGTTTCTTGATTTCCTCCTGATCTTGCTCATTATAGGTGTACAAAAATGCTACTGATTTTTGTGCATTGATCTTATAACCTGCGACTTTACTAAACTCATTTATGAGTTCTAGAAGCTTTGTTGTAGATCTCTCAGGGTGTTCTATGTATAGAATCATATCATCTGCAAATAATGAAATTTTGACTCCTTCCTTTCCAATTTGAATGCCTTTTATATCTGGTTCTTGCCTCAGTGCTCGAGCAAGTACTTCTAAGACAATGTTAAATAGAAGGGGAGACAATGGGCATCCTTGTCTTGTTCCTGACTTTAGAGGGAAGGATTTTAGGATTTCTCCATTGTAAACAATGTTGGCTGTAGGTTTTTCATATATACTTTTTATCATGTTCAAAAAATTCCCTTGTATTCCAATCTTTTGGAGTGTTTTTATCAAGAAAGGGTGCTGTATTTTGTCAAATGCTTTTTCTGCATCTAGAGATATAATCATGTGATTTTTTTCCTTCAATCTGTTTATATGGTGTATTACATTGATTGATTTTCTTATGTTGAACCATCCTTGCATACCTGGAATGAATCCCACTTGGTAGTGGTGTATAATTCATTTAATGTGTTGTTGAATACGATTAGCAAGTATTTTGTTAAGTATTTTTGCGTCTAGGTTCATTAGAGAAATTGGTCTGTAATTTTCCTTTCTTGTGGTGTCTTTGTTTGGCTTTGGTACTAGGGTAATGTTGGCATCATAGAAGGAGTTAGGCAATGTTCTTTCTGTTTTGATTTTTTGGAATAGTTTCAGCAGGATTGGCGTTAGTTCTTTCCGGAATGTTTTGTAGAATTCACCTATGAAGCCATCTGGCCCTGGATTCTTCTTAGTTGGGAGGTTTTTAATGACAGATTCTATCTCTTTACTTGTGATTGGTTTGTTGAGATCATCAATTTCTTCTTTTGTCAATATGGGTTGCTTATGTATTTCTAGGAATTTGTCCATTTCCTCTGAATTGTCATTTTTGTTGGAATATAGTTTTTCAAAGTATCCTCTTATGATAGTCTTTATTTCTGTGGGGTCATTGGTGATATCTCCTTTCTCATTCCTTATTTTGTGTATTTGCATCTTCTCTCTCTTTTTCTTTGTGAGTCTCGCTAAAGGTTTGTCAATTTTGTTGATCTTCTCAAAAAACCAGCTCTTGGTCTTGTTTATCTTTTCAAGTACTTTCTTATTTTCTATTTCATTTAGTTCTGCTCTTATCTTTGTTATTTCCTTCCTTCTTCTTCCTATTGGGTTACTTTGTTGTTGTTTTTTCTAATTCCTCCAAATGTGCAGTTAGTTCTTCAATTTTTGCTCTTTCTTCTTTTTTGATATATGAATTTATGGCTATAAATTTCCCTCTCAGTATTACTTTTGCTGCATCCCATAAATTTTGGTATATTATGTTATCATTATCATTTGTTTCAAGGTAGTTGTTGATTTCTTTTGAGATTTCCTCTTTGACCCACTGTTTTTCTAAGAGTGTGCTGTTTAATTTCCAAATTGTGTGAAATCTGGGCCTCTGACCCTTGCAGATTTCCAGCTTCACTCCACTGTGGTCAGAGATATTGTTTTGTATGATTTCGATCTTTCTGAATTCATTGAGCCTTTCTTTGTGGCCTAGCATATGGTCTATCTTGGAGAATGATCCATGTGCGCTTGAGAAAAATGTATATCCTGCTGTGTTTGGGTGTAATGATCTATATATGTCTATTAGATCCAGCTCCTCTAATATACTGTTCAAATATTTTGTTTCTTTAGTGATTCTCTTTTGAGATGTTCTGTCCAGAGTTGATAGTGGTGTATTAAAATCCCCCACTATAATTGTAGATGCATCTATTCTTTCACTTAGTTTTTCCAGCATTTGCCTCACGTATTTAGAGGTACCCTTGTTAGGAGCATAAATATTTATGATTGTTCGATCTTCTTGACAGATTGTCCCTTTTACTAAAATGTAGTATCCTTCTTTGTCTCTCACAATTGTTTCGCATTTAAAGTCTATTTTGTCTGATATTAATATAGCTACTCCTGCCTTTTTTTGGTTATTGTTTGCTTGTATGATTGTTTTCCAGCCATTCACTTTCAACCTCCATGAGTCTCTGGGTCTAAGATGTGTCTCTTGTAGACAGCATATAGATGGGTCATATTTCCTTATCCAATGTCCCAGTCTGAATCTTTTGATAGGTGAGTTTAATCCGTTGACATTCAGTGTTATTACTTTCAAGGAATTATTTGTGTTAGCCATATTTTGATTGCAGTTGTGTTTGTCATATTTTGTTTGCTTTTTTTTTCCCCTTCTCTTTTTGTCTTTTTTGTTGCTCTTACACTCTCCTCCAACTCTGCCTGTCCTGTTTTTTCCTTTCGTTCTGCAGAATTCCCTTTAGAATTTCTTGAAGGGGAGGTTTCTTGTTGGCATACTCTTTCAGTTTCTGTTTATCTGTGAATATTTTGAACTCCCCATCATTTTTGAATGCTAGTTTAGCTGGATAGAGTATTCTTGGTTGGAAATTTTTTTCCTTTAGTACCTTGACTATATCATACCACTGCCTTCTTGCCTCCATGGTTTCAGATGAGAAATCAGCACTTAAGCTTATGGAGCTTCCTTTGTATGTGATGGTTTTCTTTTCTCTTGCTGCTTTTAAAATTTTCTCTTTGTCTTGAGCATTGGATAATTTGACAAGTGTATGTCTTGGGGTGGGCCCGTTGGAGTTTATGACAATTGGAGTGTGCTGTGCTTCTTGGATATGTACATCTGTCTTTTTCAGTAGATTTGGGAAGTTTTCAGTCATTATTTCCTGCAACACTCCTTCTGACCCCTTTCCCGTCTCTTCTCCTTCTGGGATGCCTATAATACGTATGTTTGAGTGTTTTGCATTATCATTCAGGTCCCTAAGTCCTAGCTGGATTTTTTTCTATCTTTTTATCGACCAATTCTACTATCTGTTTGATTTCCTATGTACTGTCTTCCACATCACTAATTCTCTGCTCTGCCTCTTCTAGTCTGCTGATATTTGCTGCAAGTGTATTTTTGATTTCTTGAACTGTGGTGTTCATTCCCATCATATCTGTTATCTTTTTGCGTATGTCTGCAATTTCCCCTCCAAGTGTTGTCTTCATGTTGTTAACCTCTTCCTTTACTTCATTAAATTTGTCAGTGATAAATGTTCTGAGATCTTTCATTTCTTGTGAGAAGGTCTGCTCCCCTTCCTGATTTTTAGTTTGTTCATTGGATTCAGCCCTGTTTCCCTGATTACTGGTTTGGTTTGTAGATTTTTGTTTCTGTCTGGTCATCATTTTATCTTGACGAGTTTAATCAGTTCCTTAGCTTCATTGTCTAGTCTTGGGGATTAATTAGCTGTTGTTTTTGTGTAAGTGTTATATCTTATCTTTGTCACTTTGTTCTTCTTACTGCTGATTGAGTTCACTTCCCACCAAATCGATGTCCAGATACCTCCTGTCCTGCAAAAATCCTGAAACAGCCTGGTCCCGAAGAGCCTCCAACACTGCCCAGCTGTTTCTTTGCAGGAGATATTATCAGGTAAGCTCACTCAGTCACCATCTTGCCCCACTCAAGTCTGTTTCTTTATCAAGTAGTTTGTCTTTTTCATTTTTGTGTTGTATGATCTCTTTTTATATATTATGGATATTAAACCCTTATCAGATATGTGATTACCAAATATTTTCTCCCATTGAGTCATCTGCCTTTTTATCCTTTTGACAAAGTCCTGTGAGGTTCAAAATATTGAATTTTGAGGAGGTCCCATTTATCTATTTTTCCTTTTGTTGTTCATGTATTGGGTGTAACTTTTATGAAACTGCCACCTACCACAAGATCTTGAAGATGCTTTCCTACGTTTTTTTCTAGGAGTTTTATATTTAGGTTCTTGATCAATTTTGAGTTAATTTTTGTATAAGGTGTGAGATAGAGGTCCTGTTTCTTTCTTTTTGATATTGCTATCCAGTTCTCCCAGTACCATTTGTTGCCTAGCTGGGAGGTCTTGACAGCCTTGTCAAAAATCACTTGACTATAGATGTGAAGGTCTATGTTTGAATTCTCTCTTCCGTTCCACTGATCAATCTGTCTGTCTTTATGCCAATACCATGCTGTTTTTACCACTGGAGCTAAGTAGTATGCTTTAAATTCTGGAAGTGAGAGTCCTCCAACTTGATTGTTCTTTTTTAAGATTTTTTTGGCTATTCTGGGCCCCTTACCCTTTGTAACAGTTTGATATGGTTATGAATTCCAAAAATAGATGTTGAATTATGCTTTTAATCTGATCAGTACCTGTGCATGATTGAGTTATTATTAGGGCATTGAGTCCCCACCCCTTGGTGGTGGGGGGCTCACAGATAAAAGACATGGCAAAGAGCAGAATTGAGGGTTTCTGATGTTGGGGTTTTGCTGTTGGAGTTTGATGCTGAAGACTTAAGCTGGAGCCCTGGGAAGTAAGCTCCCAAAGGAAAGAGAAGCCAGCCCCAGGAAGAAAGGAACCTGAACCCAGAGAGAAGCAAGAACCTGGAAGGGAGGAATTCAGGAAGCCAGAACCTCACAGCCATTGGCAACCATCTTGGTCCAACAAGTGAAAATAGACTTTGGTGAGGGAAGTAACTTATGCTTTATGGCCTGGTATCTGTAGGCCTCTACCCCAAATAAATACCCTTTATAAAAACCAACCAATTTCTGGTATTTTGCATCAGCACCCCTTTGGCTGACTAATACACCCTTTTAAATAAATTTGATAATTGGCTTATCCATTTTTGCAAAAAAAAAAAATGCTGTTGGGATTTTTATTGGGATTGTGTTGAATTTGTAGATTAGTTTGGGTAGAATTAACATCTTAAGTATATTTAGTCATCCTATCCATAAACATGGATTGTCCTTCCATTTATTTACATCTTCCTTGTTTTTTTTTTTTAGCAGTGTTTTTTAGTTTTCTGAATACATTTCCTTTATGTCCTTGCTTAAGTTTATTCCTAAATATGTGACTTTTTTGGTTGCTATTATAAATGGATTTTTTTTCTGATTTCCTCCTGAGATTGCACATCATTAGGGTTTAAAAACTGTTTATTTTTGCATATTAATCTTGTATCCTGCCTCTTTGCTGAACTCATCTATTAATTCTAGTAGCTGTGTTGTAGATTTTTCAGGATTTTCTAGACATAGTATATCATCATTGAAAGTTTTACTTCTTCCTTTCCTATTTGGGTGCCTTTTATTTCTCTGTCTAGCCTAATTGCACTACTAGAACTTCTAGAACAGTACTGAATAACTTTTGTGACAGTGGACATCCTTGTCTTGTTCCTGATCTCAGTGGAAAAACTTTCAACCCTTTCACCATTGAGTACAATGCTAGTTGTAGGTTTTTCATATATGCACTTTAGTATATTGAGAAAGCTTTCTTCTATTCCTATCTTTTGGAGTATTTTTTATTTTTTATCAAGAAAGGATGTTGTATTTTGTCAAGCATCTTTTCTGCATCAACTGAAATGATCATATGATTTTTCTTCTTCAAATTATTAATGTGGTTTTATGAACTATGTGATTTTCTTGTGTTGAACCACCCTTGCATCCTGGAGTAAAACTTGATTGTGGTGTGTAATTCTTTTAATGTGCTTTTGGATTGGGTTTGCAAGTCTTTTGTGGAGGATTTTTGCATCTATATTCATTTGAGATATTGGTCTGTAATTTTCTTTTTTTTGTAGTATCTTTATCTGGTTTTGGTATTAGGTTGATGTTAGCTTCATAGAATGAGTTTGGTAGTGATCTTTCCTGATCAAGTTTTTGGAAGAGCTTGAGCAAAATTGGTCTTAAATAATCTTTAAATGGTTGTTAGAATTCACCTGTGAAGCCATCTGGTCCCTGGCTTTTCATCTTTGGGAGGTTTTTAATGACGTTTCAATCTCCTCACTTCTGATTGGTTTGTTGAGCTCTTCCATTTTTCTAGGGTCAGTGTAGGTGGTTCATGTGTTTCTAAGAATTTGGCCATCTAATCTAAATATTCTGTGTTTTGGCATACAGTTATTTATGGAGTCCTCTTATGAGCTCTCTTATTTCTATGGAATCAGTGGTAATATATTTTTTTTTTTTAGGAAGGACTTCACATGGGAAGCAGGTGCTCAGTCACTTAAGATATAATACATCTGCTCCTTCTCATTTCTGATTTTATTTTTGTCTTCTCTCTTTCTTTCTTTGTCAGTCTAGCTAAGAGTTTGTTGATTTTTTTAATCTCAAAGAACCAACTTTTGGTTTTGTTGATTTTCTGTATTGTTTTTTGTTCTTGATTTCATTTATTTCTTCTCTGATATTTACTTTTTCTTTCCTTCGACTTGGTATGGAATTAATTTGTTGTTCTTTACCTAGTTCCCTCATGTGTACAGTTAGATCTTCAATTTTAGCTCTTCCTTTTTTTTTAATGTAAGTAGTGAGAGTTATAAATTTCCCTCTCAGTACTGCCTTTGTGGTGTCCAATAGGTTTTGATATTTTGGGTTCTCATTTTCATTTGTCTCAAGATATTTGCTGAATTCTTGCATTTTCTTCTTTATCCCACTGATTATTTGAGTGTGTTGTTTAATCTCCATATATTTATGAATTTTCCCCTTTTTCATCCATTATTGATTTCCAGCTTCATTCCATTATGATCAGAGTAAGTATTTTGTATCATTTCAATCTTTTTAAATTTATCTTGTAACCCAACCCATCAAGGAGAAGAATCCATGAGCACTTTAAAAGAATGTATATATCCTGCTGTTTTGGGGAGCAATACTCTATAGATGTCTGTTAGGTCTAGTTCATTTATCATACTATTCAGACTCTCTATTTCTTTATTTATCCTATGTCCAGATATTCTATCCAATACTGAGAGTGGTATATTGAAGTCTCCAACTATTATTGTAGAGACATCTGTTTCTCTCTTCAGTTTTGCCAGTGTGTGTCTCATGTATCTCGGGACACTCAGGTTAGGAAAAGAAATACTTAGTATAGTTTTTTTCTTCTTGGTGAATTTCCCCCTTTATTAATATATACTGACCCTCTTCATCCCTTATAACAGTTTTGCACTTAAAATCTATTTTGTCCAATATTATTATTGCCGCTCTAGCTACTTTGTTACTATTTGCATATAATATCTTTTTTCAGCCTTTCGCTTTACACTGAGTTGTGTCCTTACATCTGAAGTGAGTCTCTTATAGACAACATAGAGATAGTCATTTTTTATCCATTCTATCAGTCTATGTCTTTTGATTGGGGAGTTCAAGCCATTAACATTTAATGTTGTTACTGTAAAAGCATGGCTTCATCCATTTTGTCCTTTGACTTTCTGTTGTCATAGCTTACTATTGTCTGTCTTTTTATCGTTTAATTTATCCTTCCTAATAATCTTCATTTTTTTCTCCAAGTCTCTTGCCCTTATTTTTTCCTTTCAGGCTACAGCACTCCCTTTAGTATCTCTTGTAGTTCTGGTTTTTTGGTAATATATTCTATCAGTGTTTGTTTGTCTGTGACTGCTTTGAACTCACCTTTATTTTTTTTTTTCTCCCTAATTTTTGAAGGACAGTTTTGTCAGATACAGAATTCTTGGTTGGCAGCTTTTTTCTTTCAGTACCTTAATATCATAACTCTTTCTTCTCTCCTCCATGGTTTCCAATTAGAGGTCAGCACTTAATCTTATTGAGATTCCCTTGTTTGTGATGATTTGCTTTTCTTGTGCTTATTTCAGAATCCTGTCTTTGTCTCTAATATTTGTCATTCTGAATAGTAGGTGTCTTGGGATAGGTCTATTTGGATTTATTCTGTTTGGGGTGCGTTGTCCTTGAATATTGATATTTATGCTTTTCAAAAAGGTTGGGGAGTTTTCAATCATTATTGCCTTATATATTCTTTTCCATTCTCTTCTTCTTCTGGGACACCTTATGCATTTGTTTGTATGTTTTGCATTGGCCTTCAGTTCTCTGAGATCCTGTTCTATTTTTTCCATTCTTTCCTCTTTTTGTTTTCTTGTCTTTTTCAGTTCAGATGTTCTTAGAAACCACTAATTCTCTCTTCAAGCAATTCAAATCTGCTCTTATGTCCTTTTAATGTAGTTTTAATCTCATCCGTCATGTCTTTCATTCCCATAAGGTCACTTACTTTTCTTTGCAGGTTTTCAAATTGTTCTTTATGCTCATCCAGTGTTTTTCTTTTTTTTTTAAGATTTATTTTATTTATTTTTTACCCTCCCCTTGCTGCTTGCTCTTGCTGTCTGCTCTCTGTGTCCATTTGTTGCCTGTTCTTCTATGTCTGCTTATCTCCCTTTGTTATGTCATCTTGCCACACCAGCCCATCGCGGCTTGGGCCACCAACTTTTTGTGGCACGGGCCAGTTTGTCTTCACCAGGAATTGAACCTGGGGCCCCCATATGGTAGATGGGAGCCGAATCGCTTGAGGCACATCTGCTTCCCACACCCAGTGTCTTTTTAATATACTCTACCTCTTTAGTCATATTTTCTTTCAATTCTTTGAATTGATTTAGGAGATTTTTTTGATTATCATTAATTTCCTTAAATCCTATATATCTTCAGAATATTTGGTTTGTTCCTTTAGTTGAGTCATCTCTTCCTGATTCCTAGTATGGTTTGTAATTTTTTACTGATGTCTAGGCATCTGAATATGTTGGTGAATTTACTCTTATGGCCAATTTCTCTCTCTTGCCAATTGTTTTTTTCTTTTTTTTCTTCAGAGCTCTTCTTTGATATTTGGTCCAACTTATTCTAAGTCTTTAAAATTGCCTATTTTAAGTTAACAAAATGATCCAAGGACTCACTAATGTGGCACAGATTTTTCTCCTAGGAGTTAGGATATAGAGAGATCCAAAAGCAGTTTTTGTCCATGCAATTTCCAGACTGGCCAGCAGATGGCACTCATTGGTGCACTTTTCCACAGAGTTGTTTCAATCTCTGATTTCCTGTTTTGGTCTGGCCAGAGCTGAGATTCAAAGTGGACTCTGCTGACTGAATTCACTGAAGAGAAATCCATCCAACTCCTCCTCCCTTTCTTCCTTGTAACAGCTGACATGGAGGAAGAGGTCTGTTCCCCTCCCAGTTGTCTGCAGTGAGCCAGGGGTTTTACCCTGTGTGATGGTTAGGCTATTGTTTCAACTCAGCCAGATAATTGTGCCCAGTTGTTTGGTCAAGCAAGCACTGGGCTAACTGTAATACAAGGGCATTTATGGACTTTAGTCACCATTGACTTTACAGCAGTAATAAATCACAGATAGCTGGTTATAATTAAATCAGTCAGGGAGATTGCCATCAGCAATGAGTAATGCTCAACCCAATCAGTTAAGTATCTTAAAATGGGGAGTGATTCCAGCATTGAGAGAGAATTTCTTAGCTCATTTTTGGAGAGCCAGCCTCTCCCAGAACTCGTTAAGAACCTTCATTGAACTTTCATTGTAGCCCTTGGTTGCAGCCTGCCCGCGGAACCTGGACTTGTGTATCCCCATGGCTGTGTGAGAGACTCTTATAGAATCGCATACCATTGACAGATATCCCTCGTTAGTTCTCTTTCCCTAGAAAACCCTGACTAATACACCCTGGTTTAATATCTTTGGGGTGGGGGAGAGGTGCTCTTCCTGGCCACCACAGGGGTTTGGTTATTCATGTTTTTGTTTTCCGGTTCTTCGTCTCTCTGTCCCTCAATCTCCTGGAAATTGTGTAGCACTCTTCTGGTCTGCTGACCTCCAAAGCAGTTTCCTCAGATAGCTTTTGGCTCTGTCTCCATTGTTTTTGTGAGAGAGTTGAACCCTACCTACCTACTCCAACACCATCTTTCCCAAACTCCATGTTTTTTATTTTGATGTTGTCTAACTTAAATTTTTTTTTTTTGTATGGCTCTTGCTTTTTCAGACCTATCTGAGAAATCTTTGCCTGACCAAATGTCACAAGTAATTTGTTCAGTGTTCTCTTCTAGAAGTTTTACAGTTTCAGATCTTAACATTTAGGCTCATGATCCATTTTGAGTTAATGTTTGTATGTAATTTGAGATAACATTCAAGGGTCATTTTATTGCATATGATTATCCATCCTTTCCTCATTGAATTACCTTGGTACTTTTGTTGAAAATCAATCAGCCATATACATGGGTCAATTTCCGAACTCTATATTCTATTTTATTAATCTATATGTCCATCATTATTCTGATTAGTATAGACTTATGATATATGCATATGTATTATCTATTTTAAGTATTTTGATTACTTTTTTAGATTAACTTGAAATCAGGTAGCATGAGTTCTCCAAATTTGTTTCCTTTTTCAAAATTGTTTTGGCTATTCTATGTCCTTTGCATTTTCATATACATTTAAGAATCAACTTGACAGTTTTTGCAAAGAAAGTCTATGAGGATTTTTGCCAGGGTTTTGTTAAATCTGTAGTTTTCTCATGTATCATCATGATTTGTTTCTTCATTTATTTAGGTTCCTTTAATTTCTCTCAGCAGTGTTCTCCCGAAGTATTTCATATTTTTCGTGCTATTGCAAGTGATATTGCCTTCCAAATTTTACTTTCCAATTGTTTCCTTCAAGCATATAGAAATACAATAAATTGGATTTTGCATATTTATCTTGTTTCCTGACACCTTGCTAAATTCATTATTAGTTTTGATAGCTTTTTTATTACTTAGGATTTTTTATTACTTAGGATATTCTACATTGATAATTATGTTATTTATTTTAAAAGACAATTTTAAATCATATGTGCTTTCATCCTTTTCCTTGCCTTATTTTACTGACCAGGACCTCTATTACAATGCTGAATAGCATTGGTGAAAGGAAACATCATTGTTCCTGATATCACAAAAAAGCATTCAGAATTTCACTATTAATTATGATGATAACTGTGGGCTTTTCATGAATGCCCTTTATCAATTTGAGTAAGTACCCTTCTATACCTAGTTTGTAGATAGCTGTTGTTTATTTTTTAAATCATTAAAAGGTATTGAATTTTTTTACATTCTCTTTCTATATTTTTTGAGACAGCCACATGTTTCTTTCTTTTTCTTTTTAGCATGTTAATATAATGAATTACATTAATTAATTTTTGAATATTAAAACAAAGTTGCTTTTCAGAGCTAAGCCTCCTTGGTTATGATGCTTATCCTGTTTGAATATTGCTGAATTTGTTTTGCTAAAATTTTCTTAAGAATCATTGTGCTTATGTTCATGAGAGATAATTGGTTTGTAATTTTCTTTTCTTGTAATATCTTTGTCTGGTTTTGTATCAGGATAATAACTTGCCAAATATTCCCTTTTTTCATTTTCTGAAAAAGTTTGTGGAGATTTGGTATTATTTCTTAGTTAAATATTTTGTAGATTTCATAAGTGAAGCCATTAGGGCCTGGAGTTCTCTTGGTGAGAGAGTTGACTACAAATTCAGTGTCTTTAAAAATTTCGGGCTATTAAGGTTATCTGTTTATTCTTGAGTAAGCTTTGGTAGCTTATGTGCTTAAGGAATTTGTCCATTTCATCTAAGATGTATAATTTATTGACATTAAGTTCATAATATTACAATATTATAATTTTACTGTCTGTAAGAGCTGTATGTAGGCTCCTCTTTCCTGATATTGGTGTCTTCAGTCTCTCTCTCTCTCAATCAGTCTGGCTAGTGGTACATTCATTTTACTAATATTTTCAAAGAACCAATGTTTTTGTTTCATTCATTTTGTTTATTGTTCTTGTTCTTTTCCTCCTTGATTCTGCTCTCATCATTATTATTTCCTTCTTATTTTGGGTTTTATTTGCTTCTCTCTGTCTAGTTATTTGAAGTAAAAATCTAGATGATTGACTTGAGATCTCTTTTCTTTTTCTAATATAAGCATTTAAAACTGTAAATTTTCTTCTAAGCACTCTTCTGGCTGCATCTCACAAGCTTACCATCCTCTATGGGTCAATTTCTAGCATCTCAGCATCTTCTTTCCTGCTAAAAAACCTGTCTAAGCAATTGGTGTAAGTGTTTTTCTTCTCAATTTTTCTATCCTTTCTTACCTCACAACAAAACTGACTTACAAGAAAACAGTCCTCACCACTCACAAATTGGCTACCCAAGAAGACTGCTACAAGCCTTCTAATTGAGCCACATTTGCCATTTCTTTTTCCTCTTTTTCTCAGCTTTCTGACTTTGATATCATGCTTTTCAATTCTAGTTTGGACACTGAGCTATTCAAGTCATTTAATTTATGAACAACATCAGTAGGCTCAAGCTGTAAACTATGTTGAATAGTTCCTGCAATAAAGGAATTAAAGTCAAATCCCTGATTCTTTTCCCTTTCTTTTTCAGCCAGTTGCTGTGATACTTTCTCTACAGCTATCTGGGTTTTACCCAGTCCAGTCCTTTCACATTTTTTTTTAAAGATTTATTTATTTATTTATTTATTTAATCCCCCCCCCCCCCCCCCCCGTTGTCTGTTCTCTGTGTCTATTTGCTGTGTCTTGTTTCTTTGTCCGCTTCTGTTGTCATCAGCCGCACTGGAAGTGTGGGTGGCGCCATTCCTGGGCAGGCTGTACTTTCTTTCGTGCTGGGTGGCTCTCCTTACGGGTGCACTCCTTGCGCGTGGGGCTCCCCTACGCGGGGAACCCCCCCGCGTGGCGCAGCATTCGTGGCGCGGCACTCCTTGCGCGCATCAGCACTGCACATGAGCCAGCTCCACACTGGTCAAGGAGGCCCGGTGTTTGAACCATGGACCTCCCATGTGGTAGAGGGATGCCCTAACCACATGGCCAAGTCCGTTTCCCTCCTTTAACATTTTGACTTGCTTTTCTTATCATATTTTTCTTTGTTCTTTCCAATTGTAAAGATCTATAATAAGCTTGGGTTCATAATAATGATTAACTACGTTATCTAAATATGATAATGACCTCATTTTGTAGTTGCAAGTATAGCTACACTGCAGGTCACAATATTTGTTTTCATGATGATCTTGGTACTGCCAACAAGACCCAGTAGAGTAATTGGGTATCAAAGCAGGATCCTCCAGATACTTTTCACGATCTCTATCCAAATATTTTCTAGAATCAACTTGCACTTCTTCTTCATCAGTGACAACAGACAGACCTCTTGGGTCAAGCTAAATTTCTTCAATGTCAAAGTTGATATGTATAGGCCAATCATGCCCTGAAAACTGATAATCATGGTACCTTTCCAAGTTATAAATATGACTTTGGGTTTTATCCATAAGTAAAATATCATCAACTTCATCTTCAATTTAAAAAGGATGACTTGAAATTGGCTTATCTGTTGGAAAAGAATATATGCTCCTTTAAGGATGGGAGAGTGCTTTTTCTCATTTCCAACCAATCATAGGGCTAAATGTCAGAATCTTTTCCAGGAAGTTCAGTGCTTCTTGGCTAATTTCTGGAAGCAGCTGTGTTAAAGGTTTGTGTTGCTCAGTCATATCATTTCTAATGTAAACTGGAATTACACTGAGAAGCTCCTGACCATCTTCTTTGTGTACAATGGGAATAGATTCTAAAATCACCCAGTTCTGTTCAAGTTCCTGTGCACCTGCAAAGAGGGTTTTACCAGTCATCATTTCAGCAAAGATACAGCCTGCATCCCACATGTCAATGGCTTTAGCGTAATTATTAGGAGAAAGCAAATGATGTGGAGATCTATACCATTCAGTAACCAATTCTTCAGAAATATGACCCTTATGGGAATAATGGGAATCCATGATCCATGTAAGACCAAAATCACCTATCTTCAGCACGAAGTCTTCAGTATTAATGAAAAGATTACTGGTTTGAGATCTCTGTGCAGTACATTTGCAGAGTGAATATGCTTGAGCCCATGTAGCAGCTGATACATGAAAAGTCTGGCATGCTCCTCCAGTAAAGGACCCTCCTTTAGCACATTAGCCAAGTCTGTCTCCATGTACTCCTGAATGATGTAAACACTGTTCAGTAAGAGAGCCCACATCATCTGTTAACTGGTTCCCATTGGGGCCAAGAATTGCAAACACTTTCACAATGTTATAATGGTCAAGTCTTCTAATAATTTTTATTTCACTCTGAGCATGTTTGATACTTTGGGTATCAGTCAGGACAATACCCTTGATGGCTACTCTTTTGTCATAGTCATTGTCTACAGCAAAAAACAAACAAACAAACAAACAAAAAACCACCAAAACCAAAACAGCAACAAGCCATTACCTCCACAACTCAATAGTTTTAAGTGCATATACCTAGAGCCCAGATCAAAACCATGAATGTTCATGAGACTTTCACATTTTTCTGCCATTTTGAAAGCCTTCTTATTGCCTTTTCCTTTTGAATTGTTGAACTTGTATAAACAAGGAAGAAAACTGGTGTCAAAAGGAAAGATCTTTCAAAAAGGGAGAAGAAAAATAATTCTGCTTCCACAGAAAGATGGCTCATTGATGTTCATTGCATATGCCAGCCAGGCTTTTGAGTTCCCCTTAGATTTAAAGCTTAAAATGCTCTACCCATGTTGAGAATTAAAAAGATTGCAATACTCAGTTGAAGAAAGGGGCAGCAAGTGTGCAGATGTTTAAAGAAAACACTCAAACTCAAGTGGAATGAAATGACTTACTATGCACTCAAATGTACTTGTGCTAAATGACAACATTTAACAAAAATGTGAGTGAATATGCATACAACAGGCTTCTATGAACATTCTCACAGTGCAGATGCATTTAGTGTTGGACTGGTCTTTAGCAGCATTGTTCTAAGGTGCTGCTAAACACTATTTCCCTTTTGATTCTTTTCTTGCTATATATTTCAACAGGAAGCTCTAGCAGCTGCTTATTAACAGAAGATATCTTTAGTTAGTGATCAGGTGGCTCCAGCTCATCACAATCACAATCAAATCTACCGTCCATCTTACTCTGATACAACATGACTTCTCCGACTCATCGAGAGAGTGCTGGGCTGGTGGACAGCCCCCAGGGTCAGCTCAGGTCTCAGGCTATACTGGTGGCAGAAGGGGAGGCTCTTGCTTTGCTACAGTCCTATTCATGTTTTTGTTTTTGTATATCAGTTTTTCTTTTCTGATATTTCTTTGGTCGATTATTTTTAGTATTCCATTTAAAATCCTCTTTCAAGTTTTTAGTCCCCCACCCTACCCACTCCATTTCTCTCTCTAGTAGCTGCTGTAGGGATTAAAATATGCATTCCTAATTTACTGTAGTCTATCTTCAATTTGTGTTATGTCACTTCATGAATAATCTAAGAATTTGTGATAGTATAATTTTATTTACTCTCTCATTCTCTGTGAAATTTTTGTCATAAATATATACATTTATAAAAATGTTTCCAAAGAGGAAAGGTTTTGAATTTTGATGTCTAATTTATAAAATTTTTCTTCTTGGCTCATACTTTTTGAGTCCTATCTAAGAAATCTTTGCTGAACTTATCCCTGCCAGTAAAATAAGGCAAGAAAAGGAAATAAAAGTCATACATAATGGAAAGTATGATATAGAATTGTATTTTTTCACAGACAACCCTCTATATGTACATATATACAAATCTAAAAATCTACATATGTTATAAATGCTACAACAAAGTATTATAACTTTTTACCTTAACCATCATCTGTTTTTAAAAGAAGGACGGAGGAGAAAAGACGGTTTTTATATTTACTCTTATTTGTGTCTTTTATGTATACTAACTTACTGATTTCTGGTTCTTGTTATTTTTATACCTGAGTTTATACCTGATATCATTTCCTTTAAGTCAGAAAAACTTTAAAATATTTTTTTCTAATGTCAATTTGATACCAACACATTTTCTCCATTTTCATCTACCTCAAAATGTCTTAATCATTTTTGAAGGAGATTTCCATGAGATTTAGATATCTGAATTTACAGTTTTTTCTTTCAGCACTTTAATCATATCGTTCCATTGTATGCTTGCTTGCATTGTGTTTGATAGATTAGCAGTAATTTTTATCATTTTTCTTCTGTGTGTCATCTGATTTTTTCTTCTGATTGCTTATAAGATATTCTATTTTTATTTTTCAGTGATCCTTTTTATATTTATATTATTCATATTTATATTTATATTACTTGGGTTTCACTGAGCTTCTTTGACTTACAAGTTAATACTTTTCTCTAAATTTGGAAAAATTTTGGCCATTGTTTCCTCAACTTTTTTTTTCGCTGTTTCTTCCTAGACCTTTCTTCTCTGTAGACTCTAATTACATGTATAATAGACTGCTTACTATTGTCCAATACGTCAATGAGGGACTTTTTATTTTTCCAGTCTTTTTTTCTCTTTGTTCTCCAGATTGAACACTTTCTCTTGATTTTTACCAAGTTAAACTCTTTCCTGCTGTCATTCAATGAATATTTCACTTCTGATACTTTACTTTTTGCCCCTAGAGTTATTATATTAATAGTTTATTTACCGACTCTTTCCCATTGATTCCCTCATTATGGCCATCTTTTCCTTTAAGTCCTTGAACATACTTTAAAGAACCATTACTTTAAAGATGATGTCTTTTAATTCCAACATCTGGGTCATCTTGAAGTTTCTGCTGAGTACTCTTTTTCCTTAACTATAGGTTACATTTTCCTCCTTTTTTTAAAAATGGATATTGATTTAAATATCACATTTTGTCTTTTAATCAAGAGTGTTGATTTTTGTCCTATCAGGCAATTGCATTTCTGAACGATCACCTTGCAATTGTAAAGATTTTGGATTACTTGTTGCAAGAGTAAACCCAGTTACAGTTTTGCCTTTAGTTATTAGGCAGATCCTTTAATCCTGTGACATAGTAGTTATAATTTATGTTTGGCCATTCTGGGATTTAAGTGCTATGCTCAAGTTGTTTAACAAACCCTTCTAATTTGACAGGACTCACACTCCATATTCTTCTTCCTTTGAAGTGGGCAGCAACTGATAGCTCACTTTTTCAGCCTTTCAGCTTTACACTGAGCTTCTCAGAGCCATACCTATGCTTGTTCAATTCAGGGATCAATTGCAGGGAGTTTGTATATACTTGTTGCTTCCTCCTTCCCAACTGCTCTTGCTGTCTTGAACTCTGTCCTCTGGAAACAGGTGATGTGTTGGTTCCATATAACCCCAGTCTTTTGAAATTGATATTATACTTAGTCTAAGTTCAGCAAATGTCTCTTGTGCCAACATCAAAGACAGATAACTGTTTAGCACAGTAGGATACTCTTCATATTTATATATTCTTCAGAATCTTAAATTACTTAATATTTAAGTAAAAACATTGACCACATATCCATTATTATCTTTTAAAAATACATTTGTTTGTGTTTTATCTAAAGAAAACTAGTACTGATTAAATTTTACTTTAGTTTCTCTTGCATGTATCAGTTAACAAAATATATGACAGTCTGCCCACATTTCATGCCTGATTTTGGACTAGCTTTTGTAATTGAGGCACATAGCTTACTTTATATGAGGAAGCCGCAATTCTTTCCACATTGGACCATAAGAGACTCCTATAGGGTTAACTAATACTTCTATAATTATTAAATAAAGGAATATGGTATAACAGATGCTGGAATATAGAACAAGCAGAAAATGAGGCATTATGAATAAGGGTATGTCCTAATTTCATCCAAATTTTCTTTCCTTGATTGTTTCTTCCTTCCTCCCTCCTTCTCTTCCTACCAATTCCATCAAAATTGGAGACACTTTACCCATTATGCACTATTTCTTCCCTACCTGTAGACCCTTCGCAGAATTTCTCAATTTGTAGAGAAATTCTGCAAATGTAAACAAAATGCTTTGTTTACTGAGAAAAGCTATTTTTGAGACCCACAAAGAGAAGGTGAATTAAGAATATATTTAACATTTCTTTCAACTATATTCTTCAACTTTTCTATTATGAGGACAGGGGATGCCCAGTCATTTGACATGGTCAACTGGAATGGAGGCAAATGCACCTCCCTCAAAAGCAGGAGGAGTAGGGCAGTAGAAAATAATAAGACATGTACAAAATATATACTAGATAGATTTTAAAGTATATAAGAATCATATTGGTACATTTCTTTGTTTTATGTCCAGGCCTTGCTTAGAATGGTGGGTCCATTATTTAAAAATACATTTTTTTTTTTTTTTGTAGTTAGAACTGGTAACTTTTATTTGTGCCAGTTTATTAGTAATAATAAAACACATAAAGTACAATAATTTTTTGGTATATCGTTATGTTTACATTGACTGAGTGCTTATTTCTGTACAATAATATTCATAGCTTTCTTTTTTTTTTAAAATTAAAGTTAATAGATCACAAGGAATGTTACATTAAAAAACATAAAAAAAATAAATAAAAGGGTCCCTTATAACCCACTCCCCACCCCCACCACATCATATTTGTAAGTTGTTTTTTTTTGAAGATATATACATCACACAAAAAAAATTACACTGAAAAATATAAGAGGTTCCTATATACCCCCCACCCTCCCACTCCACTCCTCCCACACCAACAACCTCCCTCATCATTGTGGCACACTCATTGCACTTGGTGACACATTTTGGGGCACTGCTGCACTCCACAGACAATAGTTTATCCTGTAGTTCGCACTCTCCCCCAGTACATTCAGTGGGTTATGGCAGGATATGTAAAGTCCAGCATCTGATCCTGCAATAAATTAGTTGTAATTTATTAGGGCAACTTTAGTATTCTTTAAAAATCACCTTTTACTAGAATTATCTTGCTAGTTTGGCCTCATTTGTTAAAATTTCTTGTAGCAACTGTGCACCTACTTTGATGTTTTGTGAAGATTTAAAAATTTGAATTGGAGTTTTAAAAAAAATTATTATTTATAATTATGCAACTGGGAATTTCCTGAAAAAGCATTTTTACATAGTAGTGAGGGGTGTATCCTCTAGAGCCAAACTGCTGGTTTCCAATTCTGGTTATACCACTCGGTAGTTGTGTGGACTTGAACAAGTTGACTCTCTGTGTCTCAGTCTTTTCTTCTGTAAAATAGGCATAAAAAATAGAAACTCCATCCTAGGATTGCTGTGATGATTAAATGAATTAGTGTCTTTAAAATATTAAGAATACTGCCTGGTCCAGACTAGTATTCAGTGAGTGTTAGCTATTAAGAAAATGTTAAATTCTTCCAAGATAAGTGAATTTCTAAGCTTTAGTGCAAGGGGACCATCAAGTATCTGAAATTTAGGCTATGACCCATGACTAAAATATGAAAACCAGAGCCCTGATATTTCTTATTGAAACTGAACTTTCAAATTTCAAACTACATGAGGAATATATTTATATTAAAGGTTTAAATTGGGGGGGGGGGGAAGTCTTGACTTAGTGGAAAATGTATTTTTTAATAAGGTAGTTATTCTGGTTTTTAAAAAGTTATATAGTCTATCTTGAATAACTTTTAGAGGATTGATGCTTATAAGATTTAAATTTAATTTGGGCTCTTATTGAAAAATGGCTGAGAGACAGGGTGCTCTGTGCCTTCACCAGAAAGACAGACAAGTGCAGGGATTTCTCTTTTTGCCATGATTATCAGTAAGATAGATTGCCAACAATAATAATGGAAGAGTTAAAGCTACAAACAATAATTCATTTGTATGTTCAGAAAGTGTGAGGAATTCAGTCTTGCTTATGAATGAGGTATAATGCCCAGGGAGGCAGGAGATGAGACTACGGGATGTGATCTTTACTCTCTGGAGATGGGTCATTATTGAACTAAAGGATCTTAAGAAACGTTGTAAATAGGCAAGTTGACTGGGAGAAAGATTCAGTATTTGGGAACTTGACAAATTCCAGGTTGTGGCTGACTTGGAATTGCAGTGAATGCCACTGGACGTGGGGAGGTCACAGAGCTTAAGATTCACAATGTTGTCCACATGGATGCTGAAGTCTACTAGGATGATTGCAGAAGTTGGGTTTGTGATGTGGATATGGATATGTTTGCAGGTTGGAGGCCAAGAGTCAAAAATTTAATAAAAATGGCAGAGTAGCTGGGAAGTCAAAGACAACATCAATTGAAGCCACAAATAGTGTTTAAAAAGCTGGATATTATCTGAGTCAGAATGGTTTTTTTGGTGTTTTTTGTTTTTGTTTTTTCAGTGAAGGTAGAAGAGTAAGGAGTAGAAACAGTAATCCCTACAGTCTAATGACATTTGCTGGATGCTCCCTGGTTTTCCATTTTAAAGACGATGAATCAAGGGCTCAAAATGGGAAGGAGACTTACTCAAGTTCACAGAGCTACACAGCTAGTAAATGCAATCAGCATTTGAACCAAGTTGTCTTTATGCTACACTATTACACCTCTGTTGATAGTTTGAACTAAAATTGTTTATTATTTTAATTTTCATAATTTGCATTGAAATCAGATTTTATAGTTTTTGAGTCTTTTGGAATTGGAACATAATCTTTCACATTTTATTATTTTTAATAGACAGTAAGTTTAGTGTTTGTTACACTTTCTTCATTTTTAAAGGAATGAAGGATGGGCTAGCACAGTATTTCATTTATTGCTCTCTGTCTTTATTGTCTTAACCTCACTAAATAACAGATTTATTTCTGTTGTCTACACTGGGCTGCTAGCTCTTTCATAGGCGATTATTCTGATAAAATTAATTGGCTCTCCTGCAAAAGGAAAGATGTATTTGTAACCTGGGAATCTGAAAACTTTGAGTTTTTAAAAAGTACCACTAGGTTTTCATCTTTTCAAACAATTGTTTCAAAATTGTTTTGAAATTGTTTCACTGCGCAGTATTCATCCCTTTGGAACAGTGCAATTTCAAATTTTTATTCCCCCCTTCCACTCAGGGAAAATTAAAAGCAACAGTGTCACATTCTAAGCAGAGGGCTACATACAGCTAGGCTAAGAAAAGTAAAACTTAAGCGAGAAAGAATAAATGAATAACTTCCATTTCCAGCATCTGAATTATATAATAATGGCCTAGCTACTTCTTTCCTACCCATAAGACGTATTTCCATTCAATCCTAATCAGAAGATAGCACACTTTCTGTTGGAACATTTGCTTTTATAAGTAAGTGCCACTCTTTAAAGTAGTTTTTATAACTTTGCTGTAAGAATTATACTCTTGGTATCTGGAATTCATGTACTGTAATGGAGCAGACAAATAGTCTACATTCCTCCTCTTGAAAACAGATTTTGAAAGCAAACTACTTTTCAGAGATTTGAAAGGCTGAATTTGAGATAGAAAATGCGATACCAGAATGAAAAAAGTAACCATTTGTTTTAGTTTGCCAAAGGGCTGCTAATGCAAAATATCAGAAATGTGTTGGCTTTATTTATTTGGAGTAAAGGCTCACAGTCCCAGGGCCCTGAGAAGTCCAGCTCAAGGAACCTTAAGAGGGGCTTTCTCATTCAAGCCACGTGTTGAGGCAAGATGGCGGGCGGTACCTTCCCCTCCCAGCTGTACCGTTTCCCAGAGCTCAGCCCAGGGCAACAGGTAGAACTGGACCTCTTCCAGGCTTTCTCCCGATTTCAGCAGCAAGCTCTCAGGCAAATAATCATCTTTCCCTAGGGCCCCAGCTGCTTGAGCCTCTCCTTTTTGTCACCCAGCAGGGTCAAAAGCAGCAGAGCTCTCTTTTCCTCTGTTCTATTAAAGTCTGGAGTTCACTTTTCCTTTTTACAATGTTTCTGGCTATTCAGGACTCCTTACCCTTCCAAATAAATTTAATGATCGTGTTCTCAAATTTTCTTTAATGCTGGTGGAATTTTTATCAGTATTGCCTTAAATCTGTATATCAATTTGAGTAGAATTGACATCTTAATGGTATTTAGTCTTCTAATCCCTGACCATGGAATGTTCTTCCAGTTATTTAGGGCTTTTTTGATTTGTTTAACATTGAGTTACAGTTTTCTGTATACAAGTGCTTTACATCATTGGCTAAGTTTATTCCTGACAATTTGAGTTTCATCTGTCATATTTTATTTTCACCACTCTTTTGACATTTTTAGTTACTTTTATTGATATAATCTTCATTTCTAGACTCTCTTCCAGGCCCCTCTCTCCTGTCTTTTCTTTTCAGGTTCTAGCACACCCTTTAGTATTTCCTGAAATTCTGGTTTCTTGCTTTGAAATTCTCTCAGTTTCTGTTTATCTGTGAATATTCTAATTTCACCCTCATATTTGAAAGACAGTCTTGCTGGATATAAAATTCTTGGCTGGAAGTTTTCTCTTGTAGTATCTTAAATATATCAGACCACTATCTTCTTTCCTCCATGTTTTCTGGTGAGAAATCAGCATTTAATCTTATTGGATATCCCTTATATGTTATGCATTGCCTTTCTCTTGCTATTCTCAGAATTCTCTCTTTGTCTTTGGCCTTTGACATTCTGATGAGTATGTGTCTTGGAGTTGGTTTATTTGGGTTTTTTCGGATGGAAGTACATTGTGCTTCTTGGACAGGGATATCTATATCTTCCAGTAGGGTTGGGAAATTTTCTACCATTATTTCTTCAAATATTCCTTCTGCCACTTTTCCCTTCTCTTCTCCTTCTGGGACACCCATGACACATATGTTTGCTGTTGTTTAGCTCCCTGAGACCTTGTTCAATTTTTTCCATTCTTTTCTTCATCTCTTCTTTTGTATGTTCACTTTCAGAGGCCATTTCTTCAAGCTCACCAATCCTTTCTTCTGCCTCCTCAAATCTACTATTATATGATTCCAATGTTTTTTAAATTTCATTGATTACACCTTTCATTCCCATAAGCTCTATTTTTCTATGTATGTTTTCAAATTCCTCTTTATGCTCACTCAATGTCTTCTTAATATCCTTAATCTCTTTAGCTATCTCATTGTATTTATTAAGAAGGTTTGTTTAAACATGAATAATTAGTTGTCTCAATTCCTTTATGTCGTTTGGAGGCTTATCTTGTTCCTTTAACTGGGCCATAGCTTCCTGTTTCTTGGTATGGATTGTAATTTTTTGTTGGTGTCTTTGCATCTGGCTTACTAGAGTATTTTTTCTGGGTGCAGTTTTTCTGTCTAGTTTAGGGCTATCATTTCTCCCTTGCTGTTTATGCAGTAGGAACCAAGCGTGTAGTTGCTGCTGTAAGCTGTGGAGGTTCAAGCTGCCCTCATTGCACCAGGGAGCAATGACGTGTGTTCCAACTTTCTCCTTTGCCAGAGGTAGGAACAGAGTCACAGCTATGTGGAATTATCCACTTGCAGGCCTATACCGTAGTTGCCCAGAGAGACTGATGGAGCTGCACATCCCTTTCTCTCCTGCCTGGGACAGGGTTGGAGCTGCAGGTGTGGGCAGCAATCTATGCAGTGCAGGTCCAAGATGACCTCAGTTGCCCTGGTAGACTTCTGATTTTCAGTCTGTGCCAGCCAAAGTTACCTGCAGTTACCTACATAGGCTGGTGCAGGACTCCTCAGCCTCCTCCCTGCCAGAGGCAGGGTTGAAGCCTAGGCTAAGGCTGCAGGCTGATCTGCATGAAAGAAACTGTCAGCCTGGCTTCCCTTCAGCCTGGGGGTGGAGTCAGAATGGTGGCTACTGGCCTCTTTCTGACTTGGGCTGGTTCTCACCCCAACTGTTCCCAGGGTTATCTCTTAGCAAGCTGAGTCTACCAATCAGAAGCTGAAGTCTACAGCCAACTGTCTCCTCCTCCCCTATTTCTGGAAAATGGAGTTTCCAATTCATGCCACAGAGCAGCTTCTGGCATGGCTCATGCCGCCAGAGTAGGACAATCACTGGCCTCTATGGCTTGGCCAGTAATTTCCTGGAGAGGCTGGCGCAGGTCCCCGCAGCTTCCTGCCTGCTGGAGGTGGCACTGGGGCCCAGGCTAGATCTGCAATATGATCTGGATGGGAAGAAGCCAGTCCCCACCAGCACTGGGATTTTCAGTCTGCCCTGCTTCCCGTCTTGTCAGGTGCGGAGTTAAGATGGCGGCTCCTGGTGTCTTTCTGACCTGGACAGCTCAAACCTTAGTTGTTCTCAGGATCATACTGTAGCCTACTGAATTCCTCATTGTAGCTGAAATTGATGTCCAACCATCTCTTCCTCCCACATTTTGGGGAAGTGGATCTTTCGATTCCAGCCACAGAACAGCTCCTGAGGTGGCTTGTGCCTTCAGTGGAGGAAGGGCACCAGCTTCTGTGGTGTGGAGTGCTTTACTTACAAGTTTTCTCTGCAGATAGGCAGTCTCCTCCTTCCACTCCCCCAAGGATGTTGCAGGATGCTCTTCTGGCCTCCTGCTTCAGCTAGCTCCAGGGAGCTCTGGGTGTTTGCTAACAGCCCTGTAGCAGGAGCTGAGTCTAGGAGCCGTCTTGCTGATTTTCTAGCTTACATTATTGTTGATGAGAGGTCAGTGAAAATTTTTATCTTTTTTCTTTTATTGTTTATTATGTCTGCTGGCTGCTAAGATTTCTTCTTTATCATTGGTTTCAAGTGATTTGATTATGCTATGCCTTGAGGTAATTTTCTCTTTGTTTATCCCTGTTCAGATTTGTTTAACTCTCTGGATCTATAGATGATATTTTTTGCCAAATATGGGAAATTTTTGGCTTTTCTTTTTCAAGTAATTTACACATATGATAGAACATTTGTTATACCTATGTTAGCCTCCTATGTGCCACTGGCCACCGTGCCTTGTTCTTTTTTTTCCCTGCACCATTTTTTTTTCTATGCCCTCCATTTTGGATTGTTTTTTTTGCTGTGTCTTCAAGTTCATGGATCATTTCTTCTGCAGCTAAGGTCATTCATTTCTTATTT
Source organism: Dasypus novemcinctus (assembly GCF_030445035.2). Classification (NCBI taxonomy): domain Eukaryota; kingdom Metazoa; phylum Chordata; class Mammalia; order Cingulata; family Dasypodidae; genus Dasypus; species Dasypus novemcinctus. The sequence goes on from NC_080686.1 coordinate 52,391,961, forward strand.
CAGATATTTTATTTTTCATCTACAGCAATTCTATTTGGTTCTATTTTTATTTTTCTATTTCCTTGAACTCTTTTAACATTTTTATAATAGCATTTTATAAGTCTTTGCCTGCTAATTCTATCTTGGCTATTAATTCTGGGAATCTTTCTATTAACTGATTTTTCTCCTGGTTATGTTTCTGTTTCTTTGAGTGTTTAGTAATATTTGATTGCCTGCTGTGAATATTATATTTTTGAGTGCCTTAAAAAATTTCCTTTGAAGTATATTGAATTTTATTTTGGTGAGCAGCTAAGTTACTTGTGGATCAATGATCATTTCGAGGCTTGTTTTAAGCCTTATTAAGATAAGTCCAGAGTAGCCTTTACTTTGGGGTTAATTAAGACATCCTACTAAGATATGTCCTTTCAGAACTCTACTGAAAGCCCTTGATGTTCAACAAGACTGTATGGAACTCAAATGTCTCCCAGCCCTGTGGGAGTCTGGAAATTGTTTAGTTTACAGCTCTGCAGCATTGGTTCTTCGCCCAGCCCCTTGTGGCCTCACCCTAAACACACACAGCTTGTATTTGGCAAAAGCTTTTAGAGAACTCCATAAAGGCTTACTTTCTTCCTTGGGGGACGTATTAGTCAGGATTCTTCTGAAAATCAAAAGATGAACTGATTCACGTGAACATAGGGGGTGGTAAGTCCAAACTCTGTAGGGCAGGCTGCAAGCTGGAAACTCTCATATAGGTGATGCTAAAGTTCTTAGTCTGAATTCCCCAGAGGAATCTGGCCGGCTGGAAATTATGGCAAGAGCCAATGCTAAAATTGAGGCAGAAATTCTTCTCTCTGACCTTTGAAATCTTTAGTTATGAATTTTAAGATGGGGTGAGGAAACTCCCTGCATTGCTGAGGGCAGTCTTCTTTGTTGATTGTAGATGCAAATTCCATCTATGAAATATCTTCCCAGTAACAAGTAGGCCAGTGTTTGACCAAACTGGATATCATAACCTCCCCAAGATGACATATGAAATTAATCACAGGGAAACTCTGCCCCACAAATCCCAGCTTCCTCAACCTCCCCAAATTCTGATAGCTGTTTTCTCAACTCATTGAAAATGCCATGTTCTGTTTGGATACCTCTTTCTTCTGCCACAGTCTATGAAGTACCTTTAGACAAAAAATTGGAATGCTCTTAACATTCATTTTATTTGTTTTCTTTCTTAAGATCAGTTTCCTTCACTGTTCTGTAATATCTGAGAAGAATACTTTTTTTTTGGTATCATATATCTTAAATAATTTTCTTCCTGTTTACAGCAGGGGGTGCACCTTCATCATGGTTTGAGGTAGAAATCCCTGTTAATGTAGTTTGGATTCTGATACAATCTTATTTAAGTGGATGCTTAGTTTATGGAGATCCTGTTCACTTGATAATGCAGGGTGTTGTAGTGGCATGCCCTTGAGCTTCGGGCCTTGGTATTAACTCACCCTGGTACAGAATTCCAAATAAGTGGGTTCTCTGGAATAACAGCAACATTAGTAGCATGGTATAGCAATTTTAGTAGATATCCTATTAATTCAGGACTTGTGAAGTTTTCAAATGTGCTTGAGGTTTTGTATGCCCTCTTGAATCAGATCCCTTTCTTACAAAATTTCAGGAGCAGCATTCCTTGCTATTACAACCATCTATGCTGAGACTGGATCGGGTTTTGTAGTACCAAGTGCTTCTGCCAAAGCAGGAGTGGAAACCTTGAACAAGTAAGTACTACTGTGCTAATCCCAATGTTGAACATGAATAATGTACTTAATACTAAGGTACTAAGTTTCTGCTTTCTAGTCTGTATCTGGAGAAAAGTGAATTAAACATTAATTTAGATTCGCCAAGAGACAGACATTCTCTCTCCTGGATGAGTCTTGTTTGTCCATAGCTGCACTATCTAGTAGAACTTTCTTTGATGATGGAAGTGGTCTATAAAGCTGTACACAGTAGCCACATGTGGCCATCGAAATGTGGTCATGGTATCTTAGGAAGTGAAGATTTGATTTTATTTAGTTTTAATTTTAAAATTAAATTTAAATAGCTACATGAGTAGAGGCTACCATATTAGGCAGCACAGGACTACAGCTTTTTTTAAAATTTGCTCTCCTATGTACCTTTAGACTAGTGCCATCTGTACCTCTCATAAACACATCTTCATCCTCTTATTGTACCTACTATACAGATTAGTAGAACTAGCACAAAGCAGTGACCACTTACCAGGTGTAGTGGCCTTTCCTTAGCTGTGTATGATTGATTGCCTTTTTTTTTTTAAGATTTATTTTTTATTTTTTCGCCTCCCCCTCCCCGCCCCCCATTGTCTGCTCTCTTTGTCCATTCGCTGTGTTCTTCTGTGTTCTCTTGTATTCTTGTCAGTGGCACTGGGAAACTGCATCTCTTTTTTGTTGCGTCATCTTGCTCTGTCTCAGCTCTCCATATGTGCAGTGCCAATCCTAGGCAGGCTGCACTTTTTTCTCATGGGTCAGCTCTCTACATAGGGCACACTCCTTGAGTCTATGGCTCCCCTACATGGGGGACACCCCTGAATGGTATAGCACTCCTTGCATGCATCAGCACTACATGTGGGCCAGCTCACCACACAGGTCAGGAGGCCCTGGGTTTGAACCCTGGATCTCCCATGTGGTAGGCGGATGCTCTATCCATTGAGCCAGATCTGCTTCCCATTGGCTTTTTTGAATCTGTTCCCATTGGCTTTTTCCCCTGTCTTTGCCATAGCACAGGTTCCTGTCATTGCTTGTCTGGCTTATGTAAGAACTCTATGAATGTTTCTCTGCTATTAATCTCTTCCCCCTTTATTTTTTTTTAACCCACATTGCCACCAAAATTATCTTTCTAAAAATATATACTTCTGATTATGATACTCTCTAGTGAAAAATCTTAGATCATTTTGCATGACTTTCTGAAAACTCAGTATGTCATTCTAACACACTTGTCCCTCACCCTCCATTTTAGTCATTTGTTTATTAATTTATTCAATAGACAAATATTTATTGAGTGCCTTCATTGTGCTAGATATTGGCATTGAGCTAGGTGCCAGGGATATGATAGTGAAGAAAATAGAACACTCCCCCCATCCTCACCTGAGTGTATATGCTTGTATCATTCTCCTTTATTCCTGGGCTTTAATTTCCATTGAACTACTCCATATTTCCTGAATGTACCACATATTTTTTGTTCCTTTGCCCTTTACTTATGGCCCATACACCTGGGCTGTCCTTTCCCCATCCTAGCCTTTCTTATTTCCTATCCTTTTCCCTTCTTCTTCCCTCCCCACCACCTTCCCAACTTACTTCACAGCAAACTCCGAATCCTTCCTCAAGTTTCCCCTCCTTAGGGAAGCCTTCCCTGTCACTCTCAGGAGACTTAGGTGTTTTTTCCTTTAAGTAACCATGACTCACATTATATAATTCCCAGCATAGTTTCTAGTTCATTATATAAGCAAACTGACCTTTCTGGAGAGCAAGGACTGACTTTTTAAATTTGAGGGTGATCAACACTTTTAGGGTATTGGCACACAGTAAGTACATAATAGACATTTGTTGAATTAGCAACAATAGTGGCTAACATATATATTTAGTGTAGTGTGCTTAGCATCTTTTTTTTTTTTTCCAATAGGTACTGGGGATTGAACCCTGGACCTCATACATGGGAAGCAGGCGCTCAACCACTGAGCTACATCTGCTCCTTAATGACAGTTGGTTTTTGTTGTTGTTGTTTGTTCCATTTTGTTTTTTTAGGAGGTACCAGAGATCAAACCTGGGACCTCATACATGGGAAGCAGGCACACAACCACTTGAGCTACATCCGTACCCCTGTACTTAACATCTTAAAATGCAGAGTGAACTATTTGAGGTGGATTCTTTATCATGTTATGAAAGTTCTTCAGGATATAAACTAGTTGATTTTATTTTATTTTTTTAAAAGATTTTATTTATTTATTTAAAGATTTATTTATTTATTTAATTCCCCCCCTCCCCCAATTGTCTGTTCTCTGTGTCTATTTGCTGCGTCTTGTTTCTTTGTCCGCTTCTGTTGTCATCAGCGGCATGGGAAGTGTGGGCGGCACCATTCTTGGGCAGGCTGCACTTTCTTTCGCGCTGGGCGGCTCTCCTTATGGGTGCACTCCTTGCGCATGGGGCTCCCCTACGTGGGGGACACGCCTGCGTGGCGCGGCACTCCTTGTGCACATCAGCAATGCACATGGGCCAGCTCCACACGGGTCATGGAGGCCCCGGGTTTGAACCGTGGACCTCCCATGTGGTAGACGGACGCCCTAACCACTGGGCCAAGTCCGTTTCCCTAAACTAGTTTAATGAGAGCTGATAACAATGCTAGCATTGGAACAAATTAATCCTGCTCAACTCAGAGTTGTGTTAGGATGTGTTCCCTTTAGGTAGGTTTCCTTAATAGGGTGATCAGTTTTTTATAGGATGATGTGACCTTTGCTCTGCTCAGTGATTCTAAGACATGAGATTACTACTTCCCTAGCAGTTTGAAGTGGGTGCACTACAAGTATATGCCCAGGGTAGGATGGTCATGGCTGTTGTCAAAACCATCAACCAGAGAAGGAATTTTTATGAAGGGTTGCCTGAAAGAGATGTAGCCCACCCATTTTTCTAAAATGTACCACTGAATTCAGTCAGATTAACAGATAGTCCTTGGGCAATAGACCCTATATTAGCCAAAGGGGCACTGATGCAAAATACCAGCGATCTGTTGGCTCTTATAAAGGGTATTTATTTGGGATAGAAGCCCACAGTTAACAGGCCATAAAGCATAAGTTACTTCCCTCACCAAGGTCTTTTGCCACATGTTGGAGCAAGATGACTGCTAATGTCTACAAGGGTTTAGGCTTCCTGGGTTCCTCTCTTCCCAGGGCTCAGCTCCTCTGCTCTCTCTACAAGGCCAGCAGCAATAGACTATCAAGCAAATGACTTCTTTCTTTTCCCGGGCCTCAGCTGTGTCCATTTGAGCCTTCTCTCTTTCCTCATCTATCTGCTTCTCTATATGTTTACTTCCCAGGCTCCAGGATCAAAACTCCAAGCTCCCTTCTCTGTAGTGTGGTTTCTCTGTGAGTCCCCACCCACCAACGGGGCAGGGACTCAATATCCTACTGACATGGCCAACCAAAGCCCCATTCATATTTAATCAAGTAAAAGTGAAAGCTCTGAATCCAGTATAATCTAATATGCCCAGAGGAGCAGACCAGTTCACAAACATAATCCACTATCAATTTTTGGAATTCATAAATAATGCCAAACTCCTACAGGCCCCCTCCCGGTAGAGTAGCTTTTACTGAATTGACCTTTAAAGTAATGTTGTCAAGCCCTATTAATGGATATCTTATAGTTTCATAAAACTTGATTCCTTCTTCTACTGCAAAGATACAATGTCTTTATGACATTAATATGTTACATAGTTTTCCTTGTTAAATCTTCTAGGAAAAAATGTTTTTCTCATTTTTTATCAGAAAAACTGCTTTCCCTGAGCAATTGGTTTGCTTTTTCCTTATAGGCACAGTGAATTGTATAATTGGTAGCCTTTACCTTTTAGCATAGGGTCATGAAAAGAGTAGATACAAATTTGTGACCCTGCTACTGCATTTATGTAGAATTGTACATTCAGTTATTAGCTTCACTCCTGGCTTCATTGTATTTCCTTGCTTTTTTTTTCTCTTCCTCACTTTCAAATTATCCACCTCTTTTGCATTATATATATTCTTTTCAGTTACCTTAAGTAATTTTTGGAGCTGTATGAATTATGTATAAACACACACAAACTACTAATATAAATTCCTAAAAGAAGTTTACATAATAAAAGTTAGACATGTTAATCGAGTAGGATTTTAAAACAGGGTGATTCAAAGTTCCATGCTTAATTTTAGTGTTATATTTTTCTTCCATGCATTTAGCATGATTTTGTTAGAATTTTATTTTATTTCAAGCTCAGTTCAAAATTGCATTAAAGGCTACTTAAACATGGATGTGGTTAATGTTTTAAACCTCTGCAATCCCTTTCTTCTTCAATTAAAGCACTTGTGATAGAGACATTGTAATCCAATGTCTAGGGTTATAAGTAAAGTTATACTGAACTTTGTAAATTCAGAAATTTTCTGAAATCCAGGAATATGGAGAAGGGGCATGAATTTCTTACTTTTTCATGCTAGTTAATGAATACTCTGAAAAAGTATATTGATGTCAGACTTCTTAGTTTTAAAATGTATGCTGTAGTTCATATAACATAGTAGTTAAGGACATTAAAATATGACCAGTAAGTTATATCTTATAGTGATTATTTGTACAAACTTGAGCTTGAGTTTGACCTACTAGCCATGTGACCCTGTACAAATGATTTAACCTCTCTGTGCCTCAGTTTCCTTATATGTAACATGAGGGATAATAATAGTACCTGCCTTTTGGGGGGGTTACAATGTCTGGTCTATAGTAAGCATGAATTGACTGTATTAGAGTCTATGTTGTTTATTTTAATTTTTAGGTCTCTTGCAGCAGAATGGGGTAAATATGGAATGCGATTCAATGTGATTCAACCAGGGCCTATAAAAACCAAAGTAAGTTTTAATTGCTAATTATCACATTGTGAATGATTAAGGAATGAAACAGTGATAGATATATTTTGATTGTTGTATGAAGGGCTTTCTAGGAACGTCTGGGTTTGGAACTCTGGTGGTAGAGAAAAAGGATTTCATAATTTTCCAATATATGAAACAAGGTAGGCAGGAACATATAGCAGCTATGGAACTTCTTGATAAGGTCTATTTCAATGTCTTAATATTCTTGGCTCTTTCATGTTGTCAATTGTGGCTTTTTTTTTTTCCCTGTTTGCTTCAATGATCTATTATTGTCCTATCTTTCTTAATTTTCAAAACTTTAAAAAAATATATTATCTTTTTATATTTATTTATTTTTTCTTCTTTATTTTCTTTTAAATGTTACATTAAAACAATATGAGGTCCCCATATACCCTATTTTCATCACTTTTTGAAGTCTCTTACTTTGGCTGGCATTCTTTTCCTAAATCATGGAAATGCTTTACTTTTTTTTTTTTTGGTTTAAGAGGTGCTCTGGAAATTTATCATATAGGTATGGTCTTGCAATAGGTAGCATTTTCTGTGACTTATATCTATGCCTTTTCACTTATAAATACTCATTTACTCAATTATGCATGTCTTCTAACTCTCATTTCTCAAAACCTCATTAAAAACGCTACTGATGGCATGTATTTATCTGTGATCCTCACAGATCCTCATTGCAGCTCATAGTTATGCAGCCCATAATTATAACAGTGTTGCCGATATTGCAGGTTCTTTGTTCTCTCCCATTACCCCAAATAACTTTACTTCTAACTTTGCTACTTCTTTTTTTTGCCCAAGTAAAGCAAGAATTTACAACTGAAATTGGGATGTAGCTTTGCCAATCCAACTGAAGTTCAGTAACTTGCTTCAGTTGCATAGATATGTTTGAAAAGAAACTTTTAAGTTTTATGTAGGTCTTGAGTATTAAATAGTAATATAGAAATGGCTGTATTTATTTAGCTGTTTAAGTGGGGGGAAAATGTTAAGATTACCTAAGTAAGTGAAACTTGAATATTTTATTTATCTGACACTTCAGTAATATAGAGTCCAATAAAATTAGTGGGAAAAATACTCAAAAGCATATATTGAAATGTTTGATTCAGGGTCACACTATATGCTAAGCACTATATGAAAAGAACTCCAGAGTCAGGTAACCTTCTTTCTAGGGCAGGGGTTCTTAGAAACAAGGGGTCTGTGAGCTTGAATTTAAATTAAAAAAAACATTATTCTTGTGGGGACACGTTGGTATGGGTGTGATATGTTTATTAAATAATACACAGTATAGTGTGGACTTAGTAAGGGGTCCATAGTTTTTACCTGACTGGCAAAGGAGTCAATGGAACAAAAAAGGTTAAGAACCCCTGCTCTAGGTACTTAATAACTGGGGGGGGATCGCTCACATTTAATTTATTTATTTAACATATATTTATTGAATGCCTACTGTGTGCAAAGATACTGTGAAAGACACAAAAACACTTGATACAATGTGCCTGCCATCAAGGAGTTTATAGTCTAGCAATTGAGATATGACTTGTACGTAGGTAACTTGTCTATAGTCTAGCAGTTGAGATATGACTTGTACACAGGTAACTTGTCTATAGTTTTTAAAAAATATTTATTTATTAACTTTATTATTATTTTTTATTTATCCTCCCCCCTCTTGTCTATCTGCTCAGTGTTTGCTTGCCTTCTCCAGGAGGCACTGGGAACCAAACCTGGGACCTCCCATATGATAGGTGGGTTCCTAACTGGTTGAGCTACAACCACTTCCTTTGTCTATCGTTTTAAAGAGATTGGAAGAAAACAAATACAAAAACTCCCTAGTAAATCACAGATATAATCAGGATTGGAACCAGTTGTTACCCTTTCTCTCTGCTGCTTTATGTTTGCTTTGGAAGAACTGGAGGTCTCATAAGGAGCCTCTTAATGCTTGCTCAGTCTCCTGTCTGTTATTGAAAAAAAATTATCACCTAGACTTCAGGGTACTAGTACAGAAAAGGCCAGTTGCTTTTATTAATCAATATACATCCATTCTTCATTCCTGTTCTTTCACATCATTAGTGGAAGGGATCGACAAATTTAGGTATGATTTTGCTTGCTCTAGGATGTACTTGAATATAATAGTCCTTTGTATTTGTTTTCATCTTTTCCTATTATTTTGTCACAAAAGGAGAAGAAAAGAAATTCCCTTTTAAATATTTCCTGAGTCATTTTTCTGTATTTACAAAATGAAATGAAAATAGTACCACTAGTGCACCATGCTAAGCTTATACTATTTCAGAGTACTTTCACATATAGTTTCTCATTTGATGTTTACAATAATTTTCTGAGGTTGCTAAGATAATTTTACAGATAAAGAAACTAATGTTTACATTTTCCAGTGATTTTTTTTTTCAATCATAGCTAGGTAAAATGTCCTGTTTTAAGGTTTTAAGGGAAAGTAAATATAGAAAATATGGCAAAGTTCTCTTTTACTTAAAAGGCCTAAAGCATGAATGGGCTACTGTGATAGCATTCCATTTTATGCAAATTTATTTCTTAAAGTAGGAGAGATTGCATGAAAAGAAACATGAAACTTAATTGTGTCTTAATTTTTTAAGGGTGCTTTTAGCCGTCTTGATCCAACTGGAGAATTCCAGAAAGAAATGATTGAAAGAATTCCCTGTGGTCGACTAGGAACTGTGGAAGAACTTGCAAATCTTGCTGCTTTCCTTTGTAGTGATTATGCTTCTTGGATTAATGGAGCAGTAAGCATTGTTGTTTTCATTGACTTTGGGGGCAGGTTGGGGGTGGGGAACAAATCCTGGCAATGATGACTAAATTATTTGTTTAGCTGTAAATAATATCAAAACATTGTATGTATGTGTGTTTTATATTGATTAGCCTCTGAAATTAATTCATTGATGATAAAATTTATTAAGTGTAAATTACCATAGTAGATATGCCTTTAAGTTGATCTAACAGACTGGATAGAATCTGAACATGGGAGATGATGGAAAAGAATTCTAAAGAGAGGTAAATCAATTCAAGTCTAATAATCAATTTTGTCTTTTAAATTTGGGCTTTGAATAAAAGTACCATAGAGATATTCTATCTGATTAGGATGGGGAAATGGCTAATGGTTCTGAAACTTTTTAAAGGGGATTTAAGAGTTTATAATATTTTTTTTCAGGTCATTAAATTTGATGGTGGAGAGAAGTCATTTATGTCAGGAGAATTCAACAGTCTAAAGAAGGTAAAGCCATTTTGTGTATGTAATATAATATTAACACATACAAGAAGCACATTCAATTGACTCTCTCTTTTTCTATCAGGTGACCAAGGAGCAGTGGGACATAATAGAAGGACTGATCAGGAAGACAAAAGGCTCTTAGGACTATCCTGGTCTATATCCTTGGTTACAGAAAAAGTCAGTGAAAAGAAATGATCTAAGTTGCTTATAATCTTTTAAGTATTTTCAAGTCTAATAAATTGTTAATTAATAAATATTTACCTAGTGTGTATTATGTGCCGGGCCCAGTGGTATACATTGTAATGAAAGAAAAAAAAAGATGGGTTATTTTTCTACCAAGAAACTTGAAAAAAATAAAAAGAGTAGAGTGGATGAAGGCTTTGATAGAGGTAAAAAGTGCTTAGAATTTCATGGTAGCAGTTGCATTTAAGTTACATATTAAACTATGCCTATGGAAAGGAACCAGAAGAAAGAAATTAGGGGATTAACACTAAATTTATCAGATTCTGCCTTCCAGATTATATTGCCTTTTCATTGGACTTGTGAATTATCTTCTTACATAGCTCAATATTAATTTAAATCTTAAGTTTACCAGCATTGATTTTGTAGCTAGGTGTTCTTTGTGCTACTGAAGATAAAAAAGGAATAGTCTACACAGACCTTGCCTTCTTAAAACTCATTATCTAGCAGTTTAGACAGACCTATAAATAATTATTTATGATGCAATGTGATAAATATTATCCTAGCAGTGTTAAAATGTGCAGGAGGAAGGTAATTCATTCTGTCTCCAGTGTTTAGAGAAAGAGATGCCTAGGAAATAGCATTCCATTTTTTCAGCCTTAAAGAAGAATAGGTTTTCTGGGTAGAGAAGAGGAATAAAACTTAAATATTTTTGTATATAATTTAATTCTATTTCATAATTGATCTAACTAATTAGTCATCCTGAAAATCAAATATTAAGAAAGCCAAATTGTCAGGTCTATATAGCTGTAATTTTGAACCTATGTATTTTTTAAAAGTTTGCCTTGCTTTCATTGAAATTACTCATAACATGCTCATATTTCCATGAGAGGTGATCAGCGCCCTTCTTGCATCTGAATAAATCTGCAAGGGAACCCACTTTTCCTGTTGGAATTTATATGGTGTAAGCCACATATGGGAAACTCTTATTTATTTTAACAGTTAATTGTGTACATAAGTTACATATTGTATTAAATTGTACATATTAATGGGTGATGTTATAAGTTTGAGATACATGACCTTGTCATTCCCAATTATACTGGCTTTCATTGGGCTTTTATGATGTTTTATGATATTACACTTTTTCTTCACACTTGCTCATGGCAGGTACTCAGTCTCCATTTACTTTTTTTAAAGTATATTTTATTTATTTTTAAAAGATACATAGATCACACAAAATTCTTTTACTTTCAAAAAAATTTCACGTTTCTTTTTACTTTTTTAATGTGATTACAAGAGAAATTAAAATTGCACTTGTGTCTTCCATTGTATTTCTGTTGGACAGCGCCAATGTGCTCATTTCTTCAAAAGACCTCAAGGTAACTGCAGATGGCTGACCCATCCAGCCTTACCTACCCACGTCCAGCTGTCAACACTGGGCCCCAATCAGTTCCCCCAACTCCCAAGCCAGTTGCTTTCAATGCGTCTGTCACCCTAGGAACTAATAATGACCTTAGACAGAAAACCATGGCCCAGTCCAGAAGATAGATAAAACATCTGTGAAACAGTCCAAGTGGCCGAATTAAAGTTTGTACACATATGTGTGCAACTCTTTTACATTCTTATCAGCAATGAACGAGTGTTCTTATTTCTCTACATCCTTTTCAACACTTGTAATTTTCTATTTTTTCAACAGTAGCTATCTAGTAGGTGTGAAATGCTACTGCATTGTGCATTTCATTTGCATTTCCCTAATAGTAGTGGTATTGAGCTTTTCATGTGATTTTTTTATTCCTTTGCATTTCCTCTTTGTAGAAATGTCTGTTCAAGCCTTTCTTCCAATTTTTAGTTGGGTTGTTTGCACTTTTATTATTGAGTTGGAGGATTTCTTTATATATTCTTGATATTGAATCCTTATTAGATATATGGTTTCCAAATATTTTCTATTAAGTAGATTGTCTTTTCACTTTCATGACAATTTTTTTTTAAGACCTTATTTTTTATTTATTTCTCTTCCCTTCTCCGACTCCCACCCCCCCGCCCCCAGTTGTGTGCTCTCTCTGTCCATTCACTGTGTATTCTTTGTCCGCTTGTATTCTTGTCAGTGGCACTGGCAATCTGTGTCTCTTTTTGTTGCATCATCTTGCTGTGTCAGCCCTCTGTGTGTGTGGTGACACCCTGGGCAGGCTGCACTTTCTTTCGCGCTGGGCAGCTCTACTTATGGGGCACACTCCTTGCGCATGGGGCCTCCCCTAGGCAGGGGACACCCCTGCGTGGCACAGCACTCCTTGCGCGCATCAGCACTGACGTGGCCCAGCTCATCACCTGGGTCAGGAGGCCCTGGATTTGAACCTTGGACCTCCCATGTGGCAGGTGGACACCCTATCCATCGGGCCAAATCCGCTTCCTGTGACAGTTTTTTGATGCCAAAAAGTTTTAATTTTGTGGAGGTCCCATTTATCCATTTTTTTCTTTTGTTGCTTGTATTTTGGGTATAAAGTCTAAGAAACCATTGCCTAATACAGGACCTTAAAGATGCTTCTCTGCATTTTCTTCTGAGAGTTTTATAGTCCTGTTTCTTATATTTCGGTCTTTGATATATTTTGAGTTAATTTTTGTATATGGTGTGAGAGAGGGGTCCTCTTGCATTTGTTTCTATATGGATATCCAGTTCTCCTGCCACCATTTGTTGAAGAGACTTCTCTTTCCCAAATGGGTGGACTAGACAGCCTTGTCAAAAATCAGTTGACTATAGATATGAGGGCCTATTTTTAAAGTCTCAATTTGATTCCATCAGTCAGTATGTTTATCCATGTGCTAATACCATGTTGTTTTAATCCCTGTGGCTTTGTACTATGCTTTAAAGTCAGGAGTATGAGTCCTCCAACTTAATTCTTATTTTTCAATATGGTTTTGGCCATTTGGGGCCCTTACCTTTACAAATGAATTTAATGAATGACTTTTCCATTTTTGCAAAGAAGGCTGTTGGAATTTTGATTGGGATTATGTTGAATTTGTAAATTAGTTTGGGTAGAATTGACATCTTTTTTTCTTTTTTCTTTTTTTAATTAATTAATTGATTGATTTCTCTCCCCTGCTACCCTCCCCCCCCCAGTTGTCTACTTTCTGTGTCCATTCGCTGTGTGTTCTTCTGTAACCGCTTCTGTCCTTATCAGCAGCACTGGGTATCAGTGTTTCTTTTTGTTGTGTCATCTGTTATGTCAGCTCTCCATGTGTGCGGCACCATTCTTGGGCAGCCTGCACTTTCTTTCATGCTGGGGGGCTCTCCTTACGGGGCGCACTCCTTGTGCATGGGGCTCCCCTAAGCAGGGGACACCCCTGCTTGGCAGGGCACTCCTTGCGCGCATCAGCACTGTGCATGGGCCAGTTCCACATGGGTCAAGGAGGCCTGTGGTTGGAACCACAGACCTCCCATGTGGTAGGTGGACGCCCTATCCATTGGTCCAAGTTCGCTTCCCAGAATTGGCATCTTAATCACATTTAGCCTTTCAATCCATGAACACAAATGTCCTTCCATTTATTCAGGTCTCATTTGATTTCTATTCACAATGTTATTGTAGATTTCTGTGTACAACTCCTTCACATCCTTGGTTAAATTTATTTCTAGGTATTTGATTCTCTTCATTGCTATTGTAAATGGAATTTATTTCTTGATTTCCCCCTCAGATTGCTCATTACAAGTATGTAGAAGTACTATTGATTTTTGTGCGTTTCCTACCACTTTGCTGAATTTGTTTTTTAGCTCTAGTAGCTTTGTTAAAGATTTTTAGAGATTTGTTTTATATAGAGTCATGTCATCTGCCAATAGTAAAGTTTCACTTCTTCTTTCCAATTTGGATGCCTTTTATTTCTTTTCTTGCCTAACTGCTCTGGCTAGAACTTCCAGTATAATGTTGAGTCCAGTATAATGGTTTTTCCTTTCATTCCTATTTCTCTAAGTGTTTTTTCAAGAAAGGATGCTGGATTTTGTCAAATGCCTTTTCTGCATTAATGGGGATAATTATGCAGTTTTTTCTGTTCATTTTGTAACGGTGGTTTATTATGTTAATTGATTTTCTTATGTTGGAACACATTGTATACCTGAAATGAAGCCCACTTAATCATGGTGTATAATTTTTTTTTTTGAGGTACCAGGACTAGGGATTGAACCCGGGATCTTGTATGTGGGAAGCCAGTGCTCAACCACTGTGTCACATCAGCTCCCCTAATTCTTTTAATGTACTGCAGGATTCAATTTGCAAGTATTTTGTTGAGAAGCTTTGCATCTATATTCATAAGAGAAATTGATATGTACTTTTCTTTTCTTATATCTTTACCTGGCTTTGGTATTAGGGTCATGTTGTCCTCATAGAATGAGTTAGGTGATATCCCCTTCTCTTCAATTTTTGGAAGGATTGGTATTAATTCTTCTTGGAATGATTGGTAGAATTCACCTGTGATGCCACCTGGTCTTGGGCTTTGGTGGGGGAGGGGGGCGATTTAATGTTTGCAGCATTATTTATTTGGTTTGGAGCTTAAGTTCTTCTAAACAGATGGGTCTTTATGGTACTTATGGCCAATTTTTAGACTGCCAACTTATTCTAGCTGTTTATGCCCAGCTTTTTCTTATATGTATATTTTTATTACAGAAGTTGTGAACTTACAAACCAATCATGCATGTGTGTACAATTCCCATACAACACCCCTTCACCACCATACCACACCACTGTGAAACCTTTGTTACAGATTGTGAGATAATATGAGATGATATTATGAGATAATATCATCAGACTATTACCACTAACTGTGGTCCATAGTGTACAATTAGCATATTTTTCCATACCCCTGTCTTATTAAAGATTATATGTACATCTTTGGCATTGATGTAAAAATATTACAGTATTGCTGTTGGCTATAGTCCATAGGTTTTACATTAATTGTATTTTTATCATGCGTCTCCACATTCACTTTTTTGGGAGGTTTTGAAGATTGATTGAATCTCTTTACTTGTAATTGGTCTGTTGAGGTCTTCTCTTTTATGTAGAGTCAGTGTAGGTTGTACATGTATTTTTAGGAATTTGTCCATTTCATCTAGGTTGTCTAATTTGTTGGCATACTGGTTCATAGTATCCTTCTGTGGTTCTTTTCATTTCTGTGGGGTCAGTAATAATGTTCCCCTTCTCATTCTTGATTTTGTGTCTTCTCTCTTTTGTCTTTTGTCATTTTAGATAAAGGTTTGTCAATTTTACTGATCTTTTCAAAGAACCAATGTTTTGTTTTGTTAATTTTCTCTTATTTTTTATTCTCAATTTCATATATTTCTGCTATAATCTTTGTTATTTCTTTCCTTTTGCTTGCTTTGGGATTAGGTTGCTGTTCTTTCTCTAGTTCCTCCTGGCGTACAGTTAGGTCTTTGATTTTAGTTCTTTTTTCTTTTTTAGTGTAAGCATTGAGTGTTATACATGCCCCATTCAGCACTGTTTTTGCTGCATCTCATAAGTTTTGTTAGGTTGTGTTTTCATTTTCATTCATATCAAGATATTTCCTGATTTCCCTTGCAATTTCTCTTGACCCACTGAGTGCTTAAACGTGTGTATTTAACTGCTATGTATTTGTGGATTTTCCGGTTTCCACCTATTATTGATTCCCAGCTTCATTCCATTGAGACTTGTTTTGTGGCCCAACATTTGGTCTATCCTGGAGAGTGATCCATGTGCACTTGAGAAGAATATAAATCCTGCTGTTTGGGGATACAATGTTCTATATATGTGTTAGGTATAGTTCCTTTCTCATATTATTCAAGTTCTATGTTTCCTTATTGATCTTCTATCTAGATGTTCTATTGTTTGATGAGTGTGGTGTATTGACTTCTTGAACTATTACTGTAGAAGTCTCTGTTTCTCCCTTCAGTTTTTTTTTGTTTCACATTTGTAATTCCTGAGTTATTAAAAAGTTCATTTCTATTTTCTTCCTCTACTTGATTGACAAACCATGTGTTAACAGACATTAAAGGTGCATCATAGACTAAGTTTTAAAATTTAAAGAAATAAGAAATGTTTCATACAAGCAGTTTCTCTCACTCTTCTCTCCCCCTTCCCACCCCCCACCCCCCCAATTTTCATGGAGCTCCAAACATGGGAGGCTTATGTGGGCAACTTCCTTTAAATACACACCTATCTCCCTGGAGGGTAAAAGGATCCCAGGAAACATGAAACAGAAGCTCCAGTAACTTCTACTTTTGTGTAACATCCTAAGTGATGACAAGAAATATATTCACTCTTAGTGTAATCTAGATTTACTGTGTTAAAATCCATCATCTCTACCTCAAATAGAATGAAGAGCTCACAGCTAACTTCATCAAAAATTTGGGGAACTTGGTTAAGGAAAGTCACTTTTTCAATACAAACACCGGTCTGTTAGTCCCATGTCCACAGGTAATCATTTTCTCTTGGGCACTGAGTGCTACTTTATTCTAAGTACCCTGCCACCATATTTTATAAGACTAAAATAGTCCTAGAAATCTGTTCTATTTTTGGCTTTATTTGAATTATCCTCATTTTCCTTGTGGAATTGCAATACAAGTGATTTTCCCTATATTGACAAGGCTCTCAGCAAGCTACATGAAGTTGAATTCATCAGGAAATATTCATGAACTATTGTGATTAGTAATCAAAGAAAACGTGGCATTGGTGTGGAGAAAGTAGCCATGGTGGCTGCTGGGGGTAGGGAGTGGGAGGAAGAGATGAGATGTGGGGGCGTTTTTAGGACTTGGAGTTGTTCTAGGTGGTGCTGCAGGGACAGTTTCTGGACATTGTATGTCCTCCCATGGCCTGCTGGGTGGAATGTGGGAGAGTGTGGGCTATGATGTGGACCATTGACCATGAGGTGCAGTGGTGCTCAGAGATGTATTCACCAAATGCAATGAATGTCTCATGATGATGGAGGAGATTGTTGTTATGGGGGGAGGAGTGGAGTGAGGGGGTGGGGAGTATATGGGGACCTCATATTTTTTTAATGTAATATTAAAAAAATAAAGACAAAAAAAAAAAAAAAAGAACTGGTGCCTCTGTTAAAGCGCAACATACATTCCTGAAAAACTTTGCACTCTGCAAAAGTTTGTGTCTCCCCTCAGTTTTGCCAGTGTTTGCCTCATGTATTTTGGGGCACTTAGGTGACAAATACTTATGACTATTATTTTTCCTTAGTGATTTGCCCCTTCTATTAATATATAATGTCTTTCTTTGTCTCTTATAAGAGCGTTTGACTTAAAGTCTATTTTGATTGATATTAATATAGTTAACCCAGCTCCTTTTTGTCTACTGTTTGCATGGAATACTTTTTTCCATCCTTTCATTTCAACCTATTTGTGTCTTTGGGTCTAAGGTGAATCTCTTGTAAATAATATATAGTTGGATCATGCTTTTTTATCCATTCTGCCAATTTTCATCTTTTGATTAGGGGGTTTAATCCGTTAACATTCAGTGTTATTACTAGAAAGGTAGTTCTTCAGTCATTTTGTGTTTGTTTTTCATATTTCATATTGTTGGTTTTTTTTATTGTTGTTCTCTCATTTCCATTATTACAGCCTCCTTTTCTGTATAGTTGATCTTTTGTGATGTATCTGACTGATTTCCTTCCTCATTTCTGTTTCTGTATATTTTAAAATACTTTCTTTGTGGTTACCCTGCAGTTTATGTTATGCCACCTACATCCATGACTTACTAATTTAAAAAGATGCCACTTAGTTTCAATAGCAGATACATATTCTGCTCCTTCATTCTATTGTTTCTCTTCTTTATATTGTTTTTATCCCCCTTTACAGCTTTATATGTTTCATGTCCATTTTCTTATTTAATTATATTCTGACTGTTACAGTAATTAAAGAGTAAAATTACATATTGAAGATATAGTACTGTTGGGTTTTGCATTTACCCTTTAGTTACCTTTGCTGAAAATCTTCATTTCTTCACACTACACCAAGCTACTCTTGCCTTTTTCTTTCAACCTGCAGAACTCCCTTTAGTAATTCTTGAATACTTCTATCCTCGAATATTTTAAACTCACCCTCATTTTTGAAGGTCAGTTTTGCAATATAAAGAATTTTTAGCTGGCAGTTTTTCTTTTTCAGAACCTTAAATATATCATACCACTGCCTTCTTGCCTCCATGGTTTCTTATGAGAAATTGACATTGAGTCCTATCGAGGATTCCTTGTGTATTATGAATTACTTTCCTCTTGCTGCTTTCAAAATTTTGTCTTTATCTTTGGCATTTGAACTTCTCATTAGTATGTGTCTCTGAGTATGTCTACTAGGACTTTTTCTGCTTGTAGTATGTTGTGCTTCTTGGACATGTATATGTATGTCTTTCATTAAGATTTGGGAAATTTTTGGCCATTATCTTAAAATATTCTTTCTGCCCCTTGTCCATTCTTTTCTTTTTCTGGGGCACCTTTTTTTTCCTGATGTCTATGCATCTCATTATCTTGATTAGTTAACTCTGATGGCCAGTTTCTGCCTCTTGCCTAGGGTTTTATTGTTGATTGACTTTGTGTTAGGGCTCTTCTTTGGTGCTTGGCCCGAATTATTCTAAAACTTAAGCCCATGTTTAATTAATCAGATTTTGTCAGCTCTTCTTCATCTGATTCTTGCCCTGGATATGTCATACAATTTTTAAGGTTGCATTTTGTATAATAGTTTCACATTCAGGAGAAAACTTCCTTTCCTCTATTCTTTTTCCTGGAATCTTTATCTCTTCTTTTTGTTTTTGTGTAGAATTTTCTTCTCAGCTCTCATGATTTGTTTAAATTCTGTCCCCTCCACTCAGTGCCCTGTTTTCTTTACTCTTTTCATTTATGGGATCCTCCTGATTTAGCAATTCAGTTTTGTTTTGTTTTTTTCTCTCTGTGATACTTTTCACCTTCATTGTCTTTCATGTTAGGGTTCCCATGCAGGGAGCCAGGTGGGGTCAACCTAGAAAGATGTGTTACTCCAGAAAGATCTGTTTTGTGTTCATATGGTCCAGTCAACAGAAACTGGATTGAGTGAGCACAGCACTTTCTGGCTGCAATTTTACCATGGTCTCTCTCTTTTTACTTTTTTCCTCCTGGGGGCACTTTTATATGTAGTGCTTCTCCTTGACCTGTGTTCTGCCCTGGGTCTCTGTGGCCTTGGATCTCTTTGCCTGGATATGTGTGGGGTTCTAATTTCCTGCTGTGAATGACTCTGTAGTCTGTGTCTCTGGTGGGAGGTGGGTGGGATCTGGGCCACTGTCTTTGTGCTACCTCCAAGTTGCATGGGACCCAGTGAGGGAGAAGGAGTGGGTTGGCGGGACGAGGTAGAAATTTCCTACCTGATAGTTTTCTTTTTCTTTGATTCAGGGTTTGTGGAGTCCTCCTCCAGTCTCTGCCATCCTCCAGAGTTTTAAGCAAATGGGATATGCCCTTTTATTCACTGAATCTCTGTGGAGGTTTTATTCAGGGGCTATCTTATGTTGCCATGTTGATGAATCACCTCTCTACTTACCTTAAAAAAATTTTTTTTTAAAAGATACATAGATCACACAAAATGTTACATTAAAAAATATAAGAGGTTCCCATATACTCCACTCCCCACACTCCCCACTCCTCCCACATCGACAACTTCTTTCATTAGTGTGGTACATTCATTGCATTTGATGAGTACATTTTGGAGCATTGCTACACAGCATGGATTTTAGTTTATGTTGTGGTCGACACTCCCAGTCCATTCAATGGATATGGCAGGATATATAATGTCCTGCATCTGTCTCTGCAAGATCATTCAGGACAACTCCAATATCATTCAGGACAACTCCAAGCCCCAAAACTGCCCCAATATCATACCTCTTTTTCCCTCTCCCTGCCTTCAGCAACTCCTGTGGCCACTGTCTTCACATCAGTGATATAATTTCTTCCATTGCTAGAGTCACAATAATTCTATAGTAGAATACCAGTAATTCCACTCTAATCCATATTTTATCCCTCCATCTTGAGGACCCTGGGATGGCAATGTCCACTCCACCTCTAAATCAAGATGGGGCTTAGATCCCACATGGCTGATAGATGGGATTCTCCTGCTTGCAGCTGTAGACTCTCTCAGTTCCCTGGAGTGGTGGTTAACCATTCTCACCTCCCTGTTTGCTGAGCTGGGTAAGACCAACGAACCAGAGAGTAGGAGTTTCAACACTGTTGAGGCTCAGAACCCAGCTGGAACATGGCCAGTCCAGAGATTCAAGTCTCCTGAGTATACACCAACCCCAGCACCAACCACCGGTTCAGTAAAAGTGGCAGAAGAAGCATGTGTAGAAAGCATGTGTAGAAAGCATGTGATGAGTCTAACTTCATCATACTCAGGAGCACATATTCCAAAGTAGGGCCCACTGACAAGGCACTGAACTCCAGAGCCATCTGTCATGACAATAGGGCCTGGGTATCTCCATAGCCCTCAGGAGCAGAGCATCAGTACCTGGCCTTGTAGCTACTTCAGCTGTCTCTGAGATCCTGCTGAGATGTGCATTAGCATGACCCCTCTGATGGGGTCCTTTCTGAAGACTCTTTTTGAAGACTCTTAGCCATATAAACTCATTTGTCTTTACCATTTCCCCCCTTTACTCAAGGTCTTTTTCTAGTTGCATCATCAGCTGGTGATTGGTAGTAATCCCTTGGTGCCAGGGAAGCTCATCCCCAGGAGTCATGTCCCACACTGGGGGGAAGGTAATGCATTTACATGCTGAGTTTGGCTTAGAGATTGGCCACATTTGAGCAACATGGAGGCTCTCAGGAGGTAACTCTTAGGCACCCTGCAGCTCTAGGCCTAGCTGAAATTTCAGGCACACAGGCTCATATTTACAGTCATCAGTATCAAAGACTCATCATTGGACCTTCCTTCTTCACTGGTGTTTGCCCTTGTTCTTGGGGGATTGTTGCTACCCCATTGGGGAATGTGACAGAGCTCCCCTGGCCAGGAACTCAGCACTCCTTCAGTTATCATTTGTAACTGTAACTCCTATGAAAATACCCAACGAATATCTGAACATTTTTATATACCCTATATATATGCCCTGGAGAACTCCCTCCTACCCATGCATCTCCATCAATGACATGCCACACCAGTGTTCCTCTCCTGCCATAGTTGAACCCCTCTGTGGTCCAAAACTTTTTCAAAAATGAAGCCTAATATATTGCCAAGTTCAAGTAGTAGGAAAATGAAGTGGTAATGATAGGTTTAAAGATTAAAAATAGAATACACACTACATTTCTTGTTTAAGTGTTCTTTTTCTACCTATTATATTAGTGACAGTTACCAATAATCTTCACTTCAATTTAACTGAATGTGAACTCTTCCATTTCTGCAACAGAAGCTGGACTCTTAGAGGATGTACTAAGTAGAGTAAAAAAGTAAAAATTCCTAAGGCAAAACAAAAGTAAAGTCATTATCCATCAATGTTTTTTTTAGCCTTTAGATGATAAGAACAAGTTTATATTACTTGCTATTTCCATGATTTCTCTTTTCCATTCTCCTGTCATGCATGTGAGCTTTGCTACCTCAAACATCATTTGTAATAACATATAATAATGAAGCGAACTCTCAGAGCTAAATAATCGAAAAAATATATATATACAAACTAATACAAATCAATTTTTAAAAACATTCCGTTTGACACCAATATAAAGAGAAACAGTATAGTTCACAAGTGTAGAAAAGTATTCATTTTCACTAATAAACACATTGTTAATGGCACTATCATTTGTTACTTAAAAAATTGGTAAACAGTTTTAAAATGAGAACACATATGATGGCAGGTATTTGTTGAAATTAGCACTCTCACACACTGTAAGGGTTTAAACTCATGAAAATCTTTTGAGTAGCAATTTGGAAATGTGTATCAAGATTATTTAAAAGCTTCATAGCCATTGATTAATAATAGTCCTTCCAAAAATCTATCTTCAGGAAAAATTCCAAATACTAAAGGTGTTTTATGCACAGAGATGTTCATCACAATTTTATTTAGAATACTGAAGAATAAAAAAATAAGTAACTTAATGCCAAGAATAAAGGTTTAAATAAATGATGGATATGAACAATTGAGTACCAAAAATTGTATTTATGGAGAAAAACAGGAACTGATTTATAATATAACCTCACTCTTTCTTTTTTTAAAGGTGGGGAAGAGATTGAAAAAACATTGGGAATAAGGAAACCTTATTTATAACATTATAAAGATGTATACACTGAATATTAATTTAACCAAAAAATAGGAATATGGACATATTTGTAGGATTAGTAGAGGGGAAGAATATGTGTCTGTGTCCGCGTGTGTTTGGAAAGAGGTGGGGAGTAAGTGGGAAAATGGAATAAGAGAAGACAACCTTCAACATTCCTGGAAGAAAGCCAACATATATCTAAAATTAGAGAAACTATAAATAGGAAAATAACAATGTTGCTGTTTTAGCTTCCCCAGATGGTGAGTCAAATGTTATACCATGGGTTGGCTTAAGGATGGGAATTTATTGGCTTAACGGTTTCTGAGGCCAAAAGTCTAAATGAAAACACTGGCTAAAATGCTTGCTTCCTCCTAGATTGGTAGTATTCTGGCTGGCAATTCTTGGAGTTCCTTGGCTTTGGGTCACATGGTAAAATCCTATCCGTTCTTTCCTGGATTCCCACTGACTTCTGACTACTTGCTGTGACTTCCTCTCTCCATTTCTAAAATTCTTCTACTCATAACAGACACCAGTGATCAGATTAAGACCTGGTGTCATTTAGCTGGGCCAAAATTTAACTGAAAATAGCATCTTCAAGAGGTCCTATTTCACAGGTTTCACATGTGAAAAAATGTAGATAAAATCAAGGACATATTCAAATTTGGGGTACATAACTACTCAAGCCAGCCACAGTTGCTTTTAAAATTATGAGTGTATACCAAAAGGGAAAAAATAACAGTTAAGAGTTGGAAACAGTGGCTGTAGGAAGTTAGCTTTGGAGCTGGACTGCAGAAGTACTCTGTGTAAATTATAAATACAAATTGCTTTAATAAAAAATAAAAAGTAAATGAAAAATAAAAAGTTGAAAATAATATTTCTAAGTATTAACAGAAATTGTTTTGGCAAGGTTGCTGAGTTTTTACTTTTTCTATTCTTTGCATTCTCATGTTTCCTATGATAACCATGCCTACAGGATGACCCAATTTCTCATTTGTATATTTTACATTTTACAAAGTTTTGTTACGTGATTCACCTCACTTAATCCTCATAACAACCCTATGAGGCAGATATTATAATTCTGAATTTTATAAATAAAGAAAAATTTGAAATGATGACACCTGTAGAAGGCCATCCTACTACTGACATGTACTGATAATTTTAAAAAATAAAAAGAAATGTTTGAGTGAAAGGAAATAAGACAGTCAGGGTTACTGTTAAAAGTAAGTAGACTGCATGAATCTTGAGGACCTTATGTTAAGTGAAGCAAGCCAGGCATTGAAGGACAAATACTACATGACCTCTCTGATATGAATTAAGCAAAAAAGATAGGCTTACAGGAAATAGGAAGGTTGTGAGCCAATGCCCACATGTACAAAATCTAGGATAAAGTGGAGGTAAGTAGTTCTGCAGTGACAGGATAAGATGGGGGCATAGGGATACTATTGGGTTGGGCTTTGCAGGTTTAAGTGGGGCTAGGGATGGGAGGATGGGCCAGATGGTCCAAGGAACTGGGGGAAGGTTTGGGGGGGAGCAAGTGAACACAGGAGATTACTGGGTATGTGGTTGAAACTATGATGTTGAGAAAACTTTAGAAAATATAATAAGGAAGGGTTACTGGTTTAAGGTGTTTGATGGAGGGCATCGAGGTGCACCGAGGGCAGGCTTCTGCGGAGTGTGTGAGTGCTCATTATGTCATAGTTTGTTATATCAGTGGGTGGAGACCCACACAATGAGCAGGAAGATGTTATGTTCCCATCCTGGGGAGGCCTGATGTTCTCAAACAGCGGGGAGGGTGTCTCTCGAGAGCATAGATGGCTACCAATTGGGGAGGACAGACTAGTGTGTCAAGCCCCCAGCATTGTTGCAAGTATTTATGAATCTTGTCCTTCAGGCAGTGAAGCTTGGTTTTCACTGTGGGTCCTGAGGGGAGGGGGAGCAATGAATAGAATTGATGGAAGAGAGAGAAATGGGGAGCAATGGAAGTGTTCTGCATGATCCTGCAATGACAGATACAGGCCATGTTAAATATCACCAAAAGTTTATAAAGATGTATAGTCTAAAATGTAAGCCATAATGTAACCATGGTTAGTAGCTATGTTTCAATATCTGTATATCAGGTGCAGCAAATGTAACATCCACATGTAAAAAGATCATTGCTGGGGAAGGGGGAAAAGGGTTTGATGTTGGGTATATGGGAGTTCCCTGTATTCTATATGTGACTTTACGGTGACCTAAAACTTTAAGACATAAAAAAAAAAAAAGGATGTAGACACTGAGGAAGAAATGGAAGAGATTGCCTTGCCACTACACCTATTACAGTGATGAAAGGCAAAATGGCAAAAAAATTTTTGATATTTTTCATTTTTTTAATACCCCAATTTTTATTTTTTCTTTATTTTGGTTTTCCTAAATTATTATGTTTTCTATTTCTAATATTTAAACCTATCATTACTATTTCATTTTCCTACTACTTGAACTTGGCAATATAATAGGCTTCATTTTTGAAAAAGTTTTGGACCACAGAGGGGTTCAACTATGGCAGGGGAGGAACACTGGTGTGGCATGTCATTGATGGAGATGCATGGGTAGGAGGGAGTTCTCCAGGGCATATATATAGGGTATATAAAAATGTTCAGATATTCGTTGGGTATTTTCATAGGAGTTACAGTTACAAATGATAACTGAAGGAGTGCTGAGTTCCTGGCCAGGGGAGCTCTGTCACATTCCCCAATGGGGTAGCAACAATCCCCCAAGAACAAGGGCAAACACCAGTGAAGAAGGAAGGTCCAATGATGAGTCTTTGATACTGATGACTGTAAATATGAGCCTGTGTGCCTGAAATTTCAGCTAGGCCTAGAGCTGCAGGGTGCCTAAGAGTTACCTCCTGAGAGCCTCCATGTTGCTCAAATGTGGCCAATCTCTAAGCCAAACTCAGCATGTAAATGCATTACCTTCCCCCCAGTGTGGGACATGACTCCTGGGGATGAGCTTCCCTGGCACCAAGGGATTACTACCAATCACCAGCTGATGATGCAACTAGAAAAAGACCTTGAGTAAAGGGGGGAAATGGTAAAGACAAATGAGTTTATATGGCTAAGAGTCTTCAAAAAGAGTCTTCAGAAAGGACCCCATCAGAGGGGTCATGCTAATGCACATCTCAGCAGGATCTCAGAGACAGCTGAAGTAGCTACAAGGCCAGGTACTGATGCTCTGCTCCTGAGGGCTATGGAGATACCCAGGCCCTATTGTCATGACAGATGGCTCTGGAGTTCAGTGCCTTGTCAGTGGGCCCTACTTTGGAATATGTGCTCCTGAGTATGATGAAGTTAGACTCAGATGTGACCTTTCTACACATGCTTCTTCTGCCACTTTTACTGAACCTGTGGTTGGTGCTGGGGTTGGTGTATACTCAGGAGACTTGAATCTCTGGACTGGCCATGTTCCAGCTGGGCTCTGAGCCTCAACAGTGTTGCAAATCCTACTCTCTGGTTCGTTGGTCTTACCCAGGTCAGCTAACAGGGAGGTAAGGATGGTCAACCACCACACCAGGGAACCGAGAGTACCTACAACTGCAAGCAGGATTTTCACACCCATCAACCATGTGTGATCTAAATACCCTCTCAATATTTGGAAACATATATACATTTATCTGTTAGGTTGATAATTCTTAAAAATGAAATTGCTGGATTCTAGGGCGTGTATATGTTCCAGTTTAAATGGTATTGGCAAATGACTTTCCAAAGTGCTTACAGTTTAACTGCCTACCAAGCAGTGTGTGAAATTTTCTATTGTGCCACATCCTCACCAATATTTAGCATTGTAAATTTCTTTAATTTTAGTGTTTCTGATGAGCATATGGAAGTATCTCATTCACTTTTCCTGATTATTAATAAAGTTGATTACTCTATTGGAATTTAAATATTCTGTTCAATTTTATTACACAGTTTTTCCTATTGGGTTATATTTTGTATTTTTATAAAATTGATTTTTAGGAGTAATGTTTGTTTATTTTGGATATATGCCTTTGTCAGTTGTATGTGTTGCAGATATCTTCTGCCATTTTGAGATTTGATTTTTCACTCTCTCAATAGTGTCTTTTCATGAACAAACATTTTTAATTTTAATAGTGTCCAATTTGTCGATCTTTTTCTTCATAATGGGTTGTTAAGAAATATTTCCATGTGTGAGGTCATGAAGTATTCTCTTATGTTATTGCCTTTCACAATTAGATCAATAATATACCTGGAATGAATTTTATTGGCATCATACTAGCTATCTTACATTTGCTGTCCCAGATTCATTTTCCATTCTTCACCATGTTCTTTGCCCCATAAGGCTGAACCCATTTGTAATTGTGAACTGAATTATTAGAATTTCTTTTCCTGGGAGCACTCAGGAGTTAAAGCCCGTCACATTTGGCCTGGTGCTGGATTCACAACCATTATTACTATCAGCCCTCCAGTGTGTCTCTTCAGAAACTCCCATCACACTCCCTTTTTTGTTTTGCTTTCTTTTTTCAGGCTCCTACTCTAAGAGTGCTAAACCTGGTATAGTTTAAGTGTATACTTTGTGGTGACCAGCTATTTTTCTGCAGATGAAATGTAGGAAAATTCTGTATGTTCCTTCTATACTCCTTTGGAGATCTTTTTTGAAAAAATATTTGACTCTGTTAACTGGGCACAATTCTCCAAATATTTGGATTGTTTGACATTTATTTGTTTGTAAATCTTAATGTCAGAGGTACCCCATAATTCAATGTGGCATCCAATAATTCATTGTCTCAGGTTTGCATTTATTTAGATTTTGTAGGTCCTAATAATTTCAGTATCTTACCTTTCCACCTAGGTTGATCACAGAATACATATCAATGGACATTTATAGAAGAAACAAAAGTACAAGAGATTAAGATTATTTTTCTCTTTATTTATTCATAGTAGTTAAATTCTGTCTAAAGTCAGTGCTCCCATTTACACACTAGAGGCAAAGCCCATCTACCATTCACTTATATCATTTTTAAATTTTATTTTTTGGCAGCCCTCTCTTCATTCTTGGGGGAAAGAGATAGCTCCCATTTTTTGTTTTGTTATTTCTGTGAACTGAGAAAATCAGTGTTGAATTTATAGACTTTTTGAACATTGAAGCTGACCCCAGAACTGTCATTTACTCTTTGGCAGTAACTTTACAGATTTCACAGGGACACATCTCTTATGGCTCCTTGATTCACATCAGAGTCAGAAAGCACCCACCATTCCATGTCAACTATAGCCAATATAGGATATTCTAGCTACAAATATGTGAAACCTGGACTTGGATGTGCTCAAAATAATGCTCTTGAGTCTCCCTTGCTAAATAAGATAAATGGTTACATTAGCATTTCTTTTCAGATGCTATTTTCAACTCATTTGAAACTATTTGCAGATAGAAATAGAACTATTTTCAATGCTGATCTCAATATGAAATATAGAATCCACAGAATACACAAAAGATGATATAACAGTCAACAATCAGAATGCTATGAATTTTACATTAAAATTCAATAGGTAGTAAAAATAGAGTTGTTATAGCTAGAAAAAAATATTTTCAGAGGCAGCAGATACCCTTGGTGGAAATGAACAATTCTATTTAGAAAGAAATCCAGGAAGTATACAAACTAGACACCAGGATACTCAGTATATTAAATTTAATCAGATTGCACAGAATATGATGTAAAAACAGCAGTTTACTACAATAATTATAATCTGCAGCACATGAAAACAGTTTAGAAAATGGATTAAAGTTGTACTTTGACAGGTGGCTTGTTGGAAATACAGGTATAGAATCAGATCTGTGTCAAGTCTGGTGCTTCCTTCCCTTGTCACCAAATCAACCTGAACCAATAACTTAGTGTGAATTCAAGCAGTAGACACGTTGATTAGTAAACTAATCCTCTCTAATGAGACTGTTAACTTCATAGAGCCACAATTAGCTATTTGTTAATATTTTCGTGAGTATTTTAGATGCAAAAGCTCATTCCTCCTGAGAATTGGAAATATAGGTTGGAAATATTTTGTGGGATAGTCCTATGATTGTCTGTAATAAGAATCCTTGACCTGTTATGTATAATTCTCCAATTCAGTAACAAGTATGTATTTACACATGAGGGACTAGAATTTCAGTGATTAAAACTGGTGGAATTTTTAGTGAAATCTTGACCAACTGTATTTATGAATGCAGGAACACATTAGGCTATTTATTTATTTTCGAGGTATCAGGGGCCAGGGATTGAACTTGGGACCTTGTATTTGGGAAGCTGGCACCCAACCACTGAGCCACATCAGCTTCCTTATGTTGTTTTTTTCATTTGTTTTGCTTGTTGTTCAAATTTTTGTTTTTTTCAGGAGGCAGCAGGAACTGAACCTGGGACCTCCCATGTAGGAGGTGGGAGCTCAAACACTTGAGTCACATCTGCTCCCAGCTATTTATTTTTAATTGGGTGTATTGACTAGCCTAAGTGTCGGCATTCTCCTTATCAATCATATAGTTACAAAAACTGTACATTACAAACAGTATAGAAACAAGCCAAAAAGAATATGCCACACATCCTGGATAATTATCTATATGCAGTTAAATTTACAGATATAAAAGAAAATACAGCCTACTCCTGTATAGTGCACAGTTAGTTTTTAGATACAATGTATCGCTAGTAAGTGGTCATGGTCACCGAACTCTAGTTGTCACCAGCACAGAGAATAAGAGCAAGATCTGTTCGGTACAGCTTCCCACCATCCGACAAAGCCATTATGCTCTTCTTGTATGTAGGGATATTATTAATATCCAGATCCTATATAGAACATAGATAGCTTTGTAATCCAGTTAAATATGGAAGTTAACCACTCTCAAGTAATAAAATGTGAGACAAAACAGCTTGTTATATCAATCCATTAATCTGGATTAAATTGTTATACAAAATGTAAGTAATCCTAAAATTGTTCTTTAACTTATTCATCACAGTTCCACTGATTTAGGCCAGTAGCAAAATGAGTTAAGAATTGAAATCTGCTTCTGTTCCTCTACATATTTTTTAAGCTGATTTCAAAAATGGATGTGACGATTGCTTTTGGATGGATTTGCTAAGTCTGCATAAGAACTAAGTGTCACACATAACTGAGTTACCTGCTTATTCTTCTCACACAGATCCTTCAGTAAAGCATCCAGTTCATTTTCATCTATGTATCCATTGCCATCCTGGAGAAAGAGAAGTAAAACAGTACACAGCCAACTCCAACCACAATAATGGGAGTAGAATAAAACAGAAATGTTATAGTCTCAGAAAATCGCCCACTAGCATAGTTAGCAGATATTCTAACCTCTTCTCTCAGGCCCTAAATGATTTTTAGCTGCTCTGAAGATCCAAAATAGAAATGCATTGTCTCTCAGTCAGCATCTTACATTTTGTGAAATATCTTGAATTTTTTAGAGTACTTTCACAGTTAATATTTCACTTTATGGTAACAATGGTGCTTCCTGTTAAGTCATAAATTATGTCCACATGACAATAGAGGTCACTGAGGCCTGGGAAAGAGATAGGACTGGCTCAGTGCCACACCAGGTGGTGGCAGAGCATGAAAGAGCCCAAAGAAGACTGGTCTGGTCTAAGAATAGAGAAATTAGAAGAAGCAAAGGACCTGAACAAGCAACATCACAAACAACCTTTTCTCACACGCATGATCTCACCATCTACTAAATGGGAGGACTCTCCTGGATATATATATTTCTTTATTCGAGAAGTTGTAGGTTTACAGACCAATCATGCACAAAAATTTCCCATATGCCACCCAACCATCAACACCTTGAATTGGGGGGAACATTTGTTACATTTTAGGAGAGCATATTTTTAAAATAGTACCATTAACTAAAGTCCATGGTTTACCTGAGGGTTCACTGTGTAGTGTAATTACATGGATTTTTTGGTAAAGTTTTTGTCATTACCATATATACAATCTAACATTTCACCTTTTAATTATTCAGATATATATGTCAGTGCTGTTAATTGCATTCATAATGTGCTACCATTGCCATTATCCATTACCAAAACATTTCCATTAATCCAAATAGCAATCTTGTACATTTTAAACCTTGCCTTCCCATTCCCTATCCCCACTCAGTCTCCTGGTGAATTATACTCGAGCTCCTGAGTCTATGAGTTTGCTCATTCTAATTGTTTCATATGAGTGACATCATACAATATTTGTCCCTTTGCATTTGGCTTATTGCATTCAGCATGATGTCTTCAATGTCCATCCATGTTGTTGCATGTATTAGGACTATATGTCTTTTTAGGGCTGAATAATATTCCATCATATGTATTATACCACATTTTGTTTATCCATTCATAGCTTGATGGATATTTGATTGCTTCTGTCTTTGGGCAATTATGAATAATGCCTCTATGAACATCATTGTACAAATATCTGTTTAAGTCCCTGCTTTCAATTCTTCTGAAGTGGGATTGCTGGGTCATATGCTAATTCTCAAATTAACTTTCTGAGGAACTGCCAAAGTGTTTTCCACAGCAGCTGCACCATCTTACCAGCAATGAATGAGTGCTCCTATTCTGCTGGATATTTTATTCTAGTTTAATCATCATTCACTGCTGCAAAGTAGATATTACCCCTGTTTACAAATGATGAAAGTGATGCACAGGGAGTTTTTGGGTCATGTTCAAAACCTCACAGCCAATAAATTGTAGTGTGGGATTTGAATCTAGATTTGTCTAATTTGGGCCATATCATGATACATTTCCTGTGTAAAAGAATGAATTGGTTGTGTAATTTTAGTATTCCATGTTTCTTTTAATATGTGAGCCTTGAGTTTGTGTGTTCCTTTCTGGGTGAACATTTTCCAAATTATTCTCAAGAATGAAATGATAGGTAAGAACAAAATTTTACCTGATCATATAACTCAAAAGCCTTATTGAACTCTTTCCCACACATTTTGATTCCCTAAAAGAAAGAAGGGAGTAAAGGTTAAATTCTATTATATTTCGGTATGTCTCCCCTAGCAAATCTCCCACATTCTAATTTTTCAATGAAAATATTATTTATGGCAGAGAAAGTGTTAAATACCTGAAATTTAAGAAGGAAATTCTCCTGCACTGGTAGTAACCTTTGGAGAGAAAAGTGTTAGAGAAATATGTTAATTTTTTCACAAGGGTCAGTTTATTGTAGCTTTAGTTGCATAGTTCCTAAACTCACCTGGCCATCTCAGTTAATTCCAGCTTCCCGTCATTATTTGAGTCAAATAATTTCAGCTGAAAGACAGAAT
This sequence comes from Dasypus novemcinctus, assembly GCF_030445035.2. Taxonomy (NCBI): domain Eukaryota; kingdom Metazoa; phylum Chordata; class Mammalia; order Cingulata; family Dasypodidae; genus Dasypus; species Dasypus novemcinctus. The sequence goes on from NC_080686.1 coordinate 52,423,529, forward strand.
GCCATTATTCTAGCTATTGAAGAAAGATTTATTGTATGAAGAAGAAAATTGAAAACAGAGCAGTGTATCAAGCAATTATCAAGTACAAAATTCTAGAACCAGTATTATTTTGTTACCCTTCAATGCAAATCTATAGCCTGTGTCAATTGCCAAAGTTTATCAGAACAATACAGAGAAGTCTATCAGAGTAAGAATGGTCTTAGTTAGGCTTCTAGAAGATTGTCATCTATTATTCTTGCAAATATGTGTGTATGTCTTTTAAGATGTGGAAGGATGGCTAATGGCAGTATATAGCACCTCCAGAACCTCTCCAGACAGTGGTATAAAAATAAATATTTGATTTGCTTCCTCTTTTTAGAGCCTCAGAAAATAGAAGCAATAGACAGTTACATAAATGAAAGTTGATAACATACCATTTTTGAGTCTTATTTAATGGCTTTGTTTTCCATGACGTACTAGATACTTAATAAGTTCCTTACCTCCGCCCTTACATTTACTTACACATAATGTACCTATATACCTACACACTGAGACACAAATATTCATATTTGAGAAGCATTTGTGCTTTTAGAGAGTAGCAACTCTTGCTTATTATGTTATACAGAAGCATTATGTGTAGAATATATTAATATATATAAACTTTGAACTAAATATGAATTCTAAATATGTAGGGAAAGTATTATTTTGTTTTTAAAGATAGTAATCAGGGTCATACTGGAAATAGGTTCACTGAAGTCTCATCAGGGAAAAAGGGAAGGGTATTACATAGTTTTAAATATTCTAAGAATCCTTTCTAGGAGGCAAATTTCTGCAGGATTCTGTATGGGCACAACCTTTTATAATTCATTGAACCTAAGTTCTAATATTGTCACACTGTCTAACAAGATACTAGCAACTAGATCATGGAGTTTAGTGCCCATAGGGAAATATTTCCCCAAATATTTGTTAAAATTTTAATTAGTTCTTGATTAATTTGCTTCCTGGATTTGAACTGGTTTATGACATTTAATCAGATATGCCAGGCCAATCCAACAGGGGGAAAACTCCCATCTGAGTGGTTTTAAATTAAAGCCTGCTTCAAATTTCTACCTGTAAAGGAGTCTTTACTTTAAATAGAAATCCCTTAAAATTGGAACAAAACAGAAAATTGATAAATGTAGGTTATTGTCTGTTAACTTAAAAGTTACTCAGACCTTAGGTCTGCCCATTTTGACAGATAGCAAGAAGAAAATTCTCCCCATTTGAATGCTGATGATATGATAAACAGAAAAGTAATGAGAAGTTAAAGATAACACTTCCTTACAATGAAAACCTTTTGACTGTTTAGAGATTAAAGATTAATTTCACTTTATAATAAATAACACTGTATAGTGAAGGCAATAGTAAGGTTCTCTTTTTTTTCTTTTTCCCCAGGTAGAGTAGGCTGAGAGGCTGGAAGTAAGCTTCACTTACATCAAATATAATCAAATCCTTTATAAGATTGTTTCTCAGGGTAACTAAGAAGTCCAACTCCATCAATCTAATATAACAGAACAGCTTTTTTATAATACACAGCCGTATTTTTATGGAGTTATTTATTTAAATTCATGGTGTTAGAATTCAGTGTACCTTTACAGTACTTAAAACATATATAAATAAATGTGTCAGTCTGGATTTTTTACAACTTTGTTGAATATTTGAAATTTAAATGTAATGTAATGAGTAAAAATGAGAAACATTACCCACTTGAAATGAATTAACTTGGTGGACATAGGATTATTTCATCTACATCCTCATTAATTTATTTTTTTCACTCCTGAAGCATTAAGTGCCTGTGTATAAACTAATTTTCTTGGCCCTGTTATCAATATTTTGCAATAGATCTTGAATATACTGTTTACCATATCATCAGGCTCAGGGTATATCTGAATTTCCTCACCCACAGAACAAACACAGTAACAAGAATCAAAAGAAAGAAGAAGGAAATACCCATTTTAACTTGCTCAGAAAGTATCTAGAATGTCTTTTTTAACTCCAACAAAATCTATGAATTCCTAAACCAAGATGAAAATTGATTCTGACCTCTATAATAAATTATTTTTTCATAATATAATTATACTGGCTTTGTAAGAAAAACAAATCATTTTTTTGATAGATTAAATTTACAAAGCTCTATGAGAAAGAAAATTCTTATGTGTTAAGCCTTACAGCAGACACCTGCAGCAATCATTGTCACATTGACTGGTGTAAACATCCTTAAACATTTCACTTTTCAAATGAAACCATACCTATGTGCATGTCATGCTCACACCATGGTTTATTACATCCTGTGTAGTCTTAGGAATTAGCAAGGACAGTAGTATTTTATAAGCTCTTAGTTAAAATCTTTTTGGGTGGGGGTATATGGGGATCTCATATTTTTTGAATGTAATATTAAAAAAATAAAGACAGAAATAAAATAAAATATTTTCAAGATCAGTCTTACCATTAGGTCTGTATACTCAGCTAATTTTGCATCATCAACAGTTTTGTTGGCTTTTTCTAGCAAGTCCTTTAGAAAGTTCTGTTAAAACAAAGAACACAGACAAATTTCATTAATAATACACAGTCTATTTCCTCATCAACTTGCATATGAATGTCCCAAGAATGCAAAAGTCGCTTTTGAGGTAGAATGGAGAGAGAAGAGGATCTTAGAAGTAAGACTAAACCATGTGGTCCTCTTGCATTCCAGCAACGAGATTGCCTTGGACAGGTATGATACCTGCCAATTACTGAGACTGATCCATCATAGTCTCTGCTACACTGTATTTTTATGATTTCACTGAAAGGAATATTTGGATTGAGCATTGTGCAGGATTCTGAATAAAAACCTTTTGAATCAGCCAGCCCAATAGCTGCATCTCTACATAAAGAAATTTTCACAGGTACTTATGTGACTACTTCTAATGTCAAATGCATTTTCTGCCTTTGCAGCTGTATTTTCCATATCAATTTATTGCCAGTATAAGTTTGTGTCACAAGAGGGCCAGTTAGATTTTAGGCCTGACTCAGCCCAAATCACCTTGGTCAGAATGCTTCAGCAGACTGTTTAAATTAAAACAATTGGCCACAGATGATGTCATCTAATCCTTGAAGGATATATGAATCATATTAAAATAGAAATTAATGTGGGAAGGATGAAAAGATGGTTATTAATTTGACAGTTGAAGCGAAGGAGTAAGTTAAAATTTTTTAACAGAGAAATAAATCAAATAAATGCTTTACAAAAGCTTGCCATATAAATGACAGTGTAGGTACTTAAGCATATAATAATTGTCTTTCATTTTCTCTAGAGATTTTCATTTGGAATTCCTATTTATTAAAAAAATAAATAGCTATTTATTTAAAAAATGAATTAATGCAATTATGGAAAACTGAGCAGATACGTACCCAGATCGGATTTCTTTGGTTGGGCAGTGGTTTAATCCCTCACAAATGTACAGTTCTATGGACTGTATTTGACTTTAGTCTTCTCAAAGACGGGGAGCTTTTTCTTAGTTTGATAAATTTATTTTCATTTCAAACATTCCACTTCAAATCCAACGTGAAGCATGGAAAATTCAAAGGATTCTGCTGGGGGTGAATTTTATCATTGAACCCTTATGACGCTTTTTGTCAGAGATTAATTGGGTTAAAAAGCCTCATTAGAGACTAAAATGGTGGTCACAAAAATAGCCTGGGAGAAACCTCAGGACTCTCAGATTCAAAGTCGTGTCTGAGAGCAAGTGATATTTTACTCTATTATGGATCTTAAAATTAGCTTTCTTGAAAGATCCATTAAAAAAGCATGCCAACTTATCTTTAAAATTCTCTCGGGAGGAGGACTTCTATTTAGAATCTCTTTCTGAGAATAAAATTGGGAACAAAAAAGGAGACCTTTAGAATATGTTGAGGTCAGGTTTGGAAGTGAGCTAGGGTTTTCCTTATGATCTCAAAATATTAAATTTTTTTGAACTATAGAATTAAAAATACAGTAGCTAAACTGTCACCTTGTGGGACAGTAGGTTGCTGAGCTGCAAGTTTGTAGAAAGGTAGTTTCAAGTGATTTCATATTTAAAAGGCTTACATTTCAAAGAGACTGCAATTGAATGCATATCTGTAATTTTAAAATGGCGCAACTATTCATTTCCATTTCTATAATAGCGTGCAACTAAAACCATGTTGAACTATGACTAGGAAACTGTGTTTGATATTCATATTTCCCCACATAGCAGTAGAAGAGACAGCTCTCAGTGAATGAAGCTGGAAAACGTGGTGGTGTGGAAAAACTCATTATTAGCTTTATCAGATGTCCTAGGTCCAAATCTAGGTTCTTTTCCTAAGTAGCAATTTAATCTTGGAGAGAACTTCAGTTTCTCTTTTGGAATAATGCAAATGATAATACCTGCCTTGCAAGTTTTTTTGTGAGGATTAAATGTTAAAACACATTTCAAGCAGCTACGTGCCTGCCACATAGTCAGGGCTTGGTAAATATTAATTCTCGTCCCTTTTATTTATTCTTTGTTCTGAAGGTAGAGAAATAGGGTCTTCCAGATTGAGAAGTCTTAGGGTTGATCTGAGATGAGAGAATGATGCTTCTGTATTTCTGAAAGACTAGTAAGTTAATGAGTTAATATAACTTTATGCCTTGCATTTTACAAAATCTTTCATGTACATAATCTTACTTGAGCTTTCCTATAAATCTGAAAGGAAAAGTTAAAAAAAAGAAAAAAGACTGGATGATATTAGAGACCTGCCCAGAGGTAAAACTTGATTTTGGATCTCTTTTCGTTTTCTTTTTTATCCTCCTTCTCCCTCACCACCTCCTCTATAAGTCTGTGAGATATGAGTTGATAAATACATTTTCAAAGTTGGAATTTTATAGATGTTTGGTTAAACTAGGATTTTTTTCATTGTTATTGTTATTGAGAGACAGTGGCTGATATGGAATATCTAGGACCCTTGAAGACAGATAAATTTGGGTTTAAAAATTGCAGTTGGAGGGAAGCGGACTTGACCCAGTGGTTAGGGCGTCCGTCTACCACATGGGAGGTCTGTGGTTCAAACCCAGGGCCTCCCTGACCCGTGTGGAGCTGGCCCATGCACAGTGCTGAGGTGCGCAAGGAGTGCCCTGCCACACAGGGGTGTCCTCCCCATGTAGGGGAGCCCCAAGCGCAAGGAGTGCGCCCGTAAGGAGAGCCGCCCAGCGCAAAAGAAAGTGCAGCCTGCCCAGGAATGGCGCCGCACACACGGAGAGCTGACACAACAAGATGACGCGACAAAAAGATACACAGATTCCCGTGCCGCTGACAACAGAAGTGGACAAAGAAGAACATGCAGCAAATGGACACAGAGAACAGATAGCTGGTGGGGGGGAGGGAGGGGAGAGAAATAAATAAAAATAAATCTTAAAAAAAAATTGCAGTTGAACATCTTATTTCTCTGTGGTCTTTGGTATATTACTTTTCTCCATCTTTTCTCTCACTTAGATAATACTAATTTCATAGGACTGCTGTGAAGATTAAATAAGATAATATGTGAAAAGTATTTGGCATATAGTAGGTATTCAATAATGTCTTCTTTTTCTTTAGGAAGAAAAATCTATATAGGTGTTTAATTTATAGAGAACAATTTTAAATTTCAATGAAAAGTTGTGGCTTAGTGGGCTGAATATATAGTTATAGCTATCTATGATCTATCTTTATCTTTGTGTCTTAAATAACAATTTATATATACCATGGAAAATGGTAATTTCTTGCATTGCTAAAACAATTTCAAGAAGTACTTGAAGTCTTTTTTGATCTGGGTGGAAGAGTGGGTGACAATGTGCCATTACTCAACATTAGTTTCTTTTGTGGGAGGTTTTTAAAAAAGCTTTAAAGCCCTTAGCTGTTCATAGCTGTATTTGAAAGGAGAAAACAGCGCAAGTTTTTATTTGCTTACCTTAAGCTCCTCAGTTTCTATGAAGCCACTGTGATCAGTATCATATTTTCTCCATGTCTGTAAACAATTTTGCATAAGGAAAACCAAACACATTAAAACAACAAAACAACAGTTTTCATATTTTAAGTAGTTTTCTGAAGACATAACTCAGTGACAGATTTCTTGTACCTTCATGAATTCCTCACAGGACTTCAGCTGCTGGCATCGGAAGAGCAGCAGAAAGTTCTCTTCTGTGGGTAATACATGAGCCAGCTGGAAAAGATTTTAAAAGGATAGGTTATAAGAAGCTCAAAAGCTGGTCTCTGTCATCACCTGCTGCTTAGTTTTCTTCCAACAAGTTCGCTAGGAGTAGTTTCATTGCCTAGAAAACCAGGAGAAGAAAACATTAAAGTCAGCTTTCCATTCCTGCTACTTTGTTCCTAGAATGGGACATCATGTTTTAAGCCCTTGGGTGCTTGCTTCCTTTAGCAAGTTGGCTGTGGCAGCATGTGTTCAGAGAGGACCAATTTAACTACTTTCTTCTGGCTGCTGGACAGAGAAGCAAATTCATCGAATTGACTTGAACCCCCAATTGTTCTCTGTGCCACATATCAGGTTATGCTCCCCTCTCAAAGCACAGGAAACTGATACACAACGTGGCACATTTTGGAGCCATATATTCCTTGTGGAACATGAAGAAACTGCAAAACATGAATGTAGGGGAAAGAAAGGAAGGAAAAAAAGTGCATTCTCAAGCCCTAGGAGAATGCCTTCTAAGAAATGCAAGGGAATATAAACCAAAGATAACAAGGCAGTGGAAGGAAAGGGAAAAAAAACAATTCGCAATGAACAGTGGGGAATTTAACAGTAATGGGAAAAATCTGTTGTCAAAGAGTTGATTTCTGCTAAAAAAAAATTCCACTTTTGAAACCACAATTTGGGTTTATTTTCTTTTTTATCTCTACTTCCCTGGTCTAGTGGCATTTTCCCTTAGATCTTAACTCATAACTTCAATGCTACTCTTTTTTTTTTAATGGAAAAAAAAGGGCTCCAGATCCCATTTTAAGACTAATGTAATCTATCTATTACATTACAGGAAGGGAGGGAGTCAGGAAGGTGGATTGATGGCCCACTGCAGACGTGGGTTCTATTTCTGGCTCAGCTGCTAATTAGCTGTGATCCCCTGCAACTCCCTCAGTCATTTTTGGACTTCAGTACCCCATTGCTAAAATAAGGAGTTCAAATAGAACCCAGTGTTTCTTACACGTATTGGGTGCAAAACTTCTTTGAGAATCTGTTGAAGTCATCTGCACCACTGAAGAATGTACACGTGCACACTATATTGCATCTGATTTCCATACTTTGTTTAATCCCCTGAAGTGCAGACATAGATGCTTATCCTTGGATTTGAGGTCAAAACATGGTGTAGACAACTCTAAAGGTCAGTATAAGTTCTAAAATTCTACCAAATTATAGGCAAGAGTCTTGCTTCTATTTCTGATATTTAGAATTTCATCCTTTGAAGTCCATTAAAACATTTACAATTTAATATAAAAGGTATCATTTTCCCTTATATGCAAACACTCCTTTAACTTAGCTTTTTTTCCCCTCTTTCCTATCTGGTTGAGTCATCGTCTTTTTGGTGCACCTCTGTACCACACCGCACAGGTCCAGGATGCCTTTTCTTTTCTTTTCTTTTTTACCAGGAGGTCCCGGGAAACTAACCGTGTTCTTCCATAAGGTAAATGGGAAGCCCAATAGCTTGAGTCACAGCTGCTTCCCAACACAGCTCTTGATATTTGAAATGATATCTCAATTTAGAGCCATTCAGTTTATAGGCAGTTTGTGTGAAAGTGAGCTTAAGTGAAAGACCCCAACATCTAGGATATTTAGAATGACTCAGTATGAAAGCATTTACTTATTTATTTGGAAATAAATATCACCAGTATGGTTGGATGATAATTTTTCCAAAAGATAAAAGTAGGAATTTGTGGTTTGATAGTAATTATTATTGTGACCAGCGTTTGATCTTTAAGCACATTTCACTGCCCTGTGTGTGTGTATGTGTGTGTTTAAGCATGCATGTAATCTAGGATATTAAACTCAGGATACACTTCTGTGAGGTCTGTATTCTTAAATCATAGAATTCTATACCTCAGAAATAATTCAGTTCAATGTAATTCAAAGCTCAAAATTTTCAGTCGAGGTTGCTGAGACCTTGAAGTGGTTCATAGCTTACTTCCATGGCTGCTTCTTAGTAAAACAAGTTACCATCATGCTTACAAAGATAGTAATAAAAAGGATTGTTGGTTTCTTCACTCTTGGACTGCAGGTCATGCATTTATTGGTGATTTTTACACAAAACGTGATAATCTAGATATGATTAATACTATGGTTCCACTCACTGAAACAAGAATTTCCTCTTTCTTATAATGATCTCTTTCCTCCTCATTGTTAAGTGGGCTGCTACAGGAAAGAAGCTACAGATGATTTTTATTATTAAAGGAGCCAGGTGTCAGAAAAGTCAGGTGGTAGGTCTCCACCTGTGGCCAAGAGAGAGGAAGGGAAACAGGTGGGAGGATGGCAATGGGTGAATACATTTTGAGGATCAAATTGGCCAATGGAAGGTTCTGTGTAACACAAGATGTTTGGCCATTCTATATCATGGTTGTGCTTTAGTGTAAACATTCAATTAAAGAATAGGAAATAGGCAATAACATTTCTTCCTTTATTTATTGGTATGTAACTTGTCAGATAACACTTCCTAAATTTTGGTGGGGGGCATTTCAGAAGGGCAGAGAATATTTCTTGTCTTCAGCCTAGCACAATGCCTAGCATGTTAGTTATTTGCCTGGCATGTGGATTGGTTGATAATTTTACTCCATAATTTATAGTATTTTAAAGATTTCTTTATTGTACTTTTCTATATTACTTGAAGTTTTAAAAAAATGAATGGGTATTGTTTTGAACACAAAAGATATTTTTTTCTTAAGAAGTCCTACTCATCTGAATCCTCCAAATACTTGAAAAAAGAAAAAAAATGAGCTAGAAAGCAATGATCAAATGTAAAATTAGGGCAAGTTTGACATTACTTATTTCAAAATTTAAAATTCATGTAACACATAAGATGTTTATAAGTTCCTAGAAGGTCAAATATAGAGATGGTAAAATTTCTATTCAAGTCTATTGTGTATTTCTTTGCCCATACCATTCTAGTCTCATGTGGATTTATTCTTATAAAAATATGCATCATATCTATGTGGAACATATTCAACCTGTCATGATTTCATTAAACTGTTAATATTAAACCATACCATACTGTTCTACAGATATTAGAAATGAGTGCTAAACATGCAAAAATTATTGTAAGACCAACAATTTATAAAAGGATGTGGCTATAGTGAACATAAAAACAGCATCTATTTTAAGGTGCTTTTCACAGTTTGGTGGTCCTTTTTTTTTTCTGTTGATGCATCCATCAATGCCTAAGAATCAATATTCAAGTTTCAGAGTTGGGCATAGTACTCCCCAGCTGCAGAGTTGAATGCCATTCATACAAAGAGCCAAAGGTCTTTAATAGGTGTCAAGTAGAGATGCTATATTCTCAGCTTTGCTACATCACTACTCTCCATTGAATTATCCAATATTGCATGTTTCATGATTATTGAAGATCCCTAAGTCCTTGGGCTGCCTGCCTCCTCTTTCATGAACTCCCAAAACTTTTTGATGTGTTGGAGAAGAGAGTGAAAAATAGCAAGGAGATGAGTGAAAAGCAGATAGCAGTGATCACAAGACTCACAGCTTTATGGATGATTTCTTGTCATTGGAAGTGGGCAAGCAAAACTTTATTTCTACTTACCTGTCTCTCCTCCTGGTCTAAATGCATCAGGTATGGTCTGTATCTTATTTACATTTACTGTGTTTTTGCACAGCACCTGTAAATTTTCACTAAATTATGAGCCAAAAAGTGAAGGCAATTGACTATTTGTTCAGAATCAGCATACGGTGTAAAGAAGTGGAAGTAAAGTTCTTTGGGAGATAATTCAAATAACTTATTACTAAGCTGTGGCTAGGGGTTGGGGTGGGCACTGAAATATGCCACCCAGAACTCCTTTCAGTTACAGGGAACATTGCCGGCAGATAGCCCTCAGCTGTCACTCCCCTTTGGAGGGTTGCCTAAGCTGAAGAGCACTGTGTTTTCAAGGAGGCCACATCCAATGACTGATCCACGTGAGAATATAAAGGCCTGGACTTTTTTTTTTTAAATCACAGAACAGAGGACATTTATGCAGGATCATCCCAGTAAGAGCTCATTTTATAGGGTTAGCTGAGGTATCCACTGAAACTTCTCCTTCTGCCCTGTCTTGCTTTCTTCCCTTCTTTTCCACAGGTATTCATCCCAAGAGTACTTCCTAGTAAACTGCCTCATGCCAATTTTCAACCTAGAATCTACTTCCCAGGAAGCTCAACTCATGACAGGGGCCTTTACAGTTCTATTCGTTGGCATAATATGAATCCCTTGCCTTGTTTTAGAATGGGTTGAACACTCCTGCTATGGCTCCCTTGGCTAGGCTTCAGAACCTACTGGGGATTTACAGTCACTGCTAGCAGGAACCTTACAGTGAGACAGATGGATAAACAAGTTTCAAAGCAGGGGATGGAATGATCAGGCTTACTAGGTATGATGAGAGTACCAATCATGGGCAATTTTATTAGAGATATAAATGACTTGAGATTTAGGTACCTCAAAGTGGACATCAGGCATACTTTCTAACTTTTTAGACTATCATGATACATGTTGACCTTCTTCAACACATATTAGCTAAGCCTTCACTTTTTTTGGTTTGAGAACCAGAGAAACTTTTTCCTATCCAACGAGAAGTGAGTCCAGGAAATTTGGAAGACAAATAACCTTCTCATGTAAGTTTAAGTCTAGTCGAGTTTAATAATTTGAATTTGACAAATTATAAAAGAAGTGGGAAAAAGGCATGTCATTCAGACAAATGGTGTAGGTTTTCCATTGAGTTATTTTTAATTATAATAGCAAATACATTTATTGAGATTTTACAGTGTGCCAGGGTAGATCTATTTTCTTGACATGTATTATCTCATATGATGTTGATTCTCATAGCAACATTTTGAAATTAATAATACATTGCCATCTCTGCACAGCTGAGTGAAACAGGCTCAAAGAGGATAAATGAACTGCTATCACATAGCTTGTAGTTTGAGCCAGATTTGAAGTCACTCTGACTTTCTTGTTTTTGAGATCCGCATCCCTTACCTTCATCACCCTCCATTAAAAACTTCCATCAAAAAAGTTTCCCCAATAAATCATTAAAATCTCTATCCAGATCAAAGACTTTAATCAGATTCCATTGTTAGCCATTTCTCCAAATTGTGAGGTAGAAATGTAGACTGCTGTGAAAAATTACATTCCTCATGGCTAAACTCACATGCTTAAATTTCACTGTGGAAGAAAAGAGGGGAAGGCTAGAGAAGTGTCTGCTTCTCTGGAAGGGTTGTTATAGTTTTAGGGTTAAAATAACTTTAGATCTATTTTCCTCTGTCTGCACTAACCTGGTCAAAATAGAAACAGTAAAAATGGAAAGGATGGTAGATTCGTACACATTGCTCAGTGGACCAGGTGAAACCTTACAGATTTGACATCCAGGTAAGGGAGAAATTTAGACTTAATGTGAGCACCAGAGAAGAAAATTAATTCTATTACCTACTTGATCATTCAGTTTTCATCTTTAATTAATTTAATTGATTTTCTCTGCAATAGAGTTATTAGGCTGGATGAATTTAGTATGTTTGTGACTGTCATGGTATTAGTTCACATATTTTAGAATTATTGTGCTTCTGTTTTGCATTCATACTAACAATCTATTAATGAACGGTATTTGTGTGAATTTTAATCTGAAATTACAAAGTTCAGGAGAAAGCGTATCTGTACATTACCCTCCTTTATACATATTTCTAGGTAACAAATCCATATTGTTGGAAAGTGTCAGTCAACTTCATCATGTCAGAACTTCAAAAAATAAGATTACATTTTCTGATCATTTAAACAACCTATTTTGATATTTCAGATTACATTGGTCTATTCTATCAGAAAATCAGATCACATGATTATCAGTTGATTTACTTTGATTAGATTTGGATGAGCCCATGTATATACCGTACTAAGTGGGCATGGCAAATAGGCAAACCCAACCTCTATTTTCCCTTTGAACAACAAAGTTGCGGTGTGCTTGATATGATTTGGTAGGTCAATATAAATTTGGAAAGCAGACAGGGGTGTTTCTGTTTCTTCATATCTGGTTGGGACATGCCTATTTGTGTCTAATATTATAAAAATGGATTTCTAAGCAAATGATACATGTCAAGTTGGGAAAAGTAGGACCAATTTCCTTTAATACAACTCCCTTGAGGGAACATAGATTGAGGCATTTCCCTCTATTTCTCCATTTTCTACACCTCATCTGTAACTTTGCATTTTTTTTCCCAATAACTTTCAGAACCTCTCCTTCTTCCTCTTCCTCTTCACCGCTCCGTAACCACCCTAGACTGAATCAACATGCATTTGAACTACAGTAGCATTTTCCATGTTCTCCTATTCTCTAATTCTCACCTCTCCAATTAATTTTCCCCTTGTTGGTTGGTAACGCAGATTAGTGAAAGGAGCTCTGGAATAAAAGCCTGATCTAGGTTTGCCACTCCCTTCCAGTGAGACCTTGACCAAATCATTCAACCTTTCTGGGTTTCACTTTCTTTGTCATTAAAATGAGGAATTTTGGCTAGGTCTTCCCAAGAATTTCATGTCCTGGAACTCTAAAACCTTCTCATCAATTCTTGTGTCTCACATCTCATCCTCTAAACATTTTGTGCTTCAGTTTATCTGAAAAGTTCTTCCCAAATCATGTTTTAAGTGCTTTGGCCAAATAACCTCTAGATACTTAGTGCATCCCTATGCAACTCGACGAAACTCAAAACTTTGCAATCAGTAATTGACCAACTAGAGCTTGCAAATCTAATTTTTTACTAATGCAGAAAATGTACACATTACTTATTATCTAAAAAAAGGCAGAGTAGTTTAGAGTAACATGGTCAAACTGACTGTTCCACTATTTCTCATTTTTTTCTGACATTCTGATCCTCTTGAAGCCTCAGTTTTTTCACCTATAAAATAGATCCTCATATCATATTTAGACATTTTAGACATGAGATAATGTACTTGAAAGCACTTTATAAATTGTATGATGTCATACAAATGTGAATCCTTTTTCTCATTTTTATTGCTATAAAACTCCCTCGGTTCTTCATTTCAGCCTTTAACTCTTTCATCTTCTTCTGTTATCAACTTTTCTCTATCTTTCCTCACTCAGGAAACCTTTTCTTTCTTTTGACAGAATTGCTTCTCAAACTTCTGGGGAAATTTCTTTCTTCAGACTTCCAAGACAAAGCATCTGTTAAGTGACCCCTAGCCTTTCATTCAAACTGGACCACAAATCATTTTATAAATATCATTCAGAAGTGATTGGATCATACCAAATATAGGAAAACTGGGATTCAAAATATATTCCTACATCTTATCCTTTTAAAATATAAGATCTTTGTGAATCAGTCCATGCCTACACAACCTAATATTGCTGAAGAAATTAAATGGAATAATTTCTATGCTTAAAATAATTCAGTATTCTATTAGATACTTAATATAGAGAGTCCATTGGAAGTCTTCTGAGTCCATTGGAAGCCTATTGGAAGCTAAGCCCTTCGGAAGCTTTCAAGGTGAAATATGTGAAATGTAAGATGACAGGCTTTTTCTTCTATTAAAATTACAAAGTATGTCAAACTCTAAAATAGCTACATCTATAATTTCACTGATTTTGGATTTTCCAAATAGTTTTGAATAATTAGATTTTCCTAATTTCATTTGTGTTCATTTTAATGTTATTTTCTTATCGTTGGTAATTTCATGTCTTGATTAGATGACCTCTATGTCAATCTGTAAATCCCATCACTATTAATTTATCTATTTATATAATAATGAGTTACACATAGGCAATGGAGAAAGTATATACCCCAGGGAAAAAAATTAATTACAAGGATAATAATAGTATGTGCTCCCTTAACTATTTGTAGTGGTTTTTTAAAAATAAGTTTATTTCACATAGGCATCACAGATGTCCTGTAAGGTTGATTATTTGAAAACCAGGTTAGTTCTCTGAATCAAAAGTCATTTGTGACTAAATGTTGTTGCAGCCAGAATACTTTACAATCTAATACACTGAGAAAACCATAAGGGCATAATTATGTTTAAGATTTGGATATTTAAATATATGACCCTATTAATTTTCCTGGGCAAAGATTTCCCCTCATTTAAAAAAAATAGGTTGCAGAGATAAAGTAGTGAGACACCTGAGTTTAGGAAAAGAGAAGTAAGGGAAGCAACAACTCTCATGAACATGAGAATGCAGTAGGAGAATTGATGCATAATCCAAGTTTTGCTTCCTTGATTCACAGGTAAGAGAAAGTTGTCCTCAACAGAAAAAGCAGTTGTCAAAAATTAGAATTGACACCCAGAATTCTAACTTTTAGATACTCAAAAGAAATTTGTACCTATAACTAATCAAAAACATTCACTGGCTATAGTTCTTGTGTTTTTATTTAGGCCAAATACCAATCCAAAATAGAATTTTAAAAACCAGGATGTAGCTTTTTGCTATGGCCTTGCCATAGGGACCATATTTATTTCATTTTATATTTTAACAGTAAAGTCTACACTATTAAAAGATAAGAATTACAAACTAACTGTGTACCTGGCTGGTGATTTTTTGAAGTGGAGCTGGTCATGTAATGGAATGAAAATTCAACCAGAAATTGGGGACCCAGGCTTCTAATTGCACCTGTACCAGTAAACAGTTTCCTGACCAGAGGCAAACCATTTCATTCTCTAGTCTCAATTGCTAATGTATTAAATTTAGATTCTGGATTAGGCAAACTCTTAGTTCTTTCTGATTTCTAAACATTTTTTAATTTTATATTTCTGAATAGAAGATAATGATATTTAGGGAAAATAAGCCTTTCTGAATGGGTCTGACCATATCCTGATTGAGTTGGATACAACTATAAAGTGAAGCTACTTTACTAAAATTACATTACAGAAAAATGCATAAGTTCCTTACCTCTACAATTCCGATTTTCCCATCATCTCTTTGTCCATACTGATCCACGAAAGTTTTCATTTCAGGTGACAATTCCTAAAATTATATAAAAGCAGGTAAAAAGCTTGTTAAAAAATACCCAATCATACTTGTAAAAGTGTTCATAAATTACTGCAAAAAAAAAAAGAGGAATTAAAACCAATTAGAATTAAGCATACTGAGTAATTTTCCTCATGAAAATTAAAGACATAACTGATTACAGTATTTACTGATTTCAAATGAAAGTTACCATAAGTATATCATTATGACATATTATACTGAAATGATACCACCTTATCATTTCTGAATCAATCACTATGATTTATATTCTAATAGTAGTTTTGAGATTGTGCTACCCTTTGAAAATTGTTTATGAATTTAAATATAGTGATCACTATTAATGTACTTTAAACATTGTTTCCTATGACATTTTCCTTATTCTACCATAATGTTTTATCCATGGATGTTAATAACGTGTTTTCAGTGTGGACAAATGAGAAGTGTGAATGCTGACCAATGACCCACTTTGTAAGCAAAGCTAGCATGGAAGAGACATTCTTTTATTAAATAAGTTAAAAAATTAAGTATCAGAAAAATGTGTTAGATGATAAAATGACTTAACCAATTGTACTTTCATCAGATACAGACAATATTGATGGCTTTATTTCAGGCCACTGAATACATATACTTAACAGCTTTACTCCAAGAGTAACTTGGGGTGTAGTTTTCTAGTGTTGCCTAGTTTCCATTTTTTCCAAGATGATCTCTTTCCCACATGTTTAAGTACAATAAGACATGTTTAAGAGTGACAGTTCATATTTTCTCCTCTTTTGGCTTGTTTCCCCCCGCCCCCCCAATCTGTTCTACTGCCTATATAATCTCTTCACATATTGACTATGTCAAGGACTATGAACTGTAAACTAGTGATTTGAACATAGAACTAATATTCATGAAGTTGAATTTTACCCTTGGGTCTCTAACAGCCCATTTAAAATAACCCTGATGCATTAACTGAAGCCTATTTAAAATAGGTCAGCCCTCACTAATGTCCTTCTCTGTGTCCTTGGGAAAATAAATTAAGGTCTCAGTTTTCATCATAACTAGGAAGAAGGTGGTATTATCTACCACAGAGGCTTGCTCTAAGGATATTCATATTAATATAATTTTAGGGCTATACTGAGGCCAAGTATTGTTACTACTAGTATTACAATATCTTTTTAAATTCCGTTTAAATATCTTTCAACAGAACTAAAATAAATAGTAGCAAAGTAACTTAATTGTAATGCAGTCTTTAAAACACTCATCTACTCTGGATAAATTGAAATTTTCATTTATTAAATTTGCATTACAAGAACCAATAGTAGAAAAATGAGAGTATCCACCCAATGGCAATTGTGGGAACATCAGTCCCTAGGATTTGTAGACATACCTTAAAGTAAACAAAACAGAAAACTTTCCTTCTTACATGTGGAGTAGCATTTTGTAATACAACTAGTCTGACTAACAGACTTGACATTTAGTTTGTGAACTTTCTGGGTGACCATTATATCAAAATCTATATTATAAACTGTAAAACATATAAAAGTAATTGAAACTTTATAAAAAATAAATGCAAATTTAAAAACTAAATATCATGTTTAGTGTAAAAGAGTAGTTTTGAAAATCTTTTGGGTTGTTACATTTCATTAATATTTTGTTCATTTATATCTAATATTAGTGAACATTATGATATTTCACATTATTAATATGACAAACCAATTTTTCCAAATGCACCAGTGAAACAGTGAAATCTGTTATCATTTAGCAGGAAATGTAAAGGAGCTTGGTTTATACCATCAACTTTTCTGCTCTAAAAATAATAGAGAGGGAATATATAAAAGTAGGTTTACGCAATGGGGTCCATAGTTTAGTGAAACATGCATCAGGTGCCTGAACCTCTCAAACCAAATGTTGATTTTAACTATCCAAAGCCTGTATAAATACTCTGGAAAAATACTCAAGAATCAAAGTATTAACCAACTTTATATACTTTTTTAACTGTGTTCAAGGTTAGTATTATTGGATTATAAACTAACAGTTGAAGTTTCAAATATTCCAACATTGAAACATAGACAGCAGAAAAATAAGCTCTAAGCTCTTTAAAACTCCAGCCTGCAGATGTTGTATATAAAAAAGGTATAAATATTAAAGTGGGAGGAAGAAAAAAAATTCTGAAAACATTTATATAGATCCTGAGTATTAAATTTCCAAGGTGAAAATAATCTCAATATTAAATATTACTTTGGAAAAATTGTAATCATTTTCCAAAGTTCAAATACTGAATTTTATGGAAAAGAAGACTTTTCCAATGAAATATTTTATGTATTTTTAAGTGAGGAAGAGAGTTGCTTCTGTTTTAATAGTCAAAGATATGTAGAGTTATGATGGATAGTATGCATTCTAATAGATGATTTACTTACAGGGTAATACATAAGAAGAGAGAGTATAAAATATTTCCTATTTTATTTGATCCCATTCTGTTATATTTTTAGACTTACATGTTATTAAATCTGGGTAAAACAATCCCTAGAGAACTATCTGGTTTTAAGTCAATTTGGTCAATGTTCTAGCAACTGATGGTTCAGTAGTGCGTTAAAATACATTTAGAGCTCTCTGGGATTCTTTTGAATACATTGGATGGAGAGGTATATTACAGTTTTCAATTTACACAGGATAGAAAATAAATTTCATATATATAAAACTCCAAGCTAGAGGTATTTGTCTGCTAAAGGTTTTCACACACCCCACAATTTTCTTTTAAGAATATGTGTGTGTATATAAGTATAATCTAAAATGTAAAATTTATTTTGCATTATAAGGGATATTTCATTTTCTAGTCAGAAAAGCCAAAGACCATTAACATTAATTAGCCCAAATCCAACATTACCTTCTGAAAGGCAGTCTTACATAAACCCCAATAGATTAATAATACAATTCTTAACCTAGTTTCCCACGCCATCTCATCTATGTTTAAAAGCCAGCTATATTTTATTTTTATGCTTACTATCTGACAGGTTAATTTATGCCAAAAAGAAGTCATTTGTAATTAATAAGAATAATCATTTGTTTAATTAACTAATGGCTTAAAAATACAACTTTTTATAAAACACAATTAATTGCTTCCCATCAGAGCATCACTTTGCTTTTTAAAAATATATGAAATTCTTAAAATTGTTTTGCTTTAAAACTTCTAACGTTTGGGTTAGAAGTTAATTTCTTAACAGAAATTAAGACATTTTCTTGATAAATTCTTGTTCAGTATTACGTTGCAAGTTGTCCAACTTTCTCCTAGTGAGGGATGTCAACACAGGATAATCCATCTCCTCAACCATATCAACATCACAACAATAATAATTGACAGCAGACTAGAGAACTATAATCTGCAGATCTGTTTCCTGACCACCAAGGGGCAGAAATGTATTTCTACCCCTGTACATCTCACACAGTAAAACAGAAGTTAAATATTACCTAACCAAACTCAACAGTAGAGGTGGAGATCTGTTAAAAGATTTCACACACCCCCACTTTTCTTTAAGAGCTATTTAAGCAACCACAAATATAGAATACTGTATAGTTCAAAATCTCCGGTTTCAGACCCTGAGGTTTTTCTCTTTAGGAAATCTCTTCTTCTCTCATTCTCTCTCCTTTCCCTTCTCTCCCCCACCCAGGGAATTCGGTAAGGCATCTTTCTCCCCTATCTCAGTTAATAAACCTTTACATCCCCCAGGGAACCACTTGACTCCACTGGCTCTTTGTGAAAACGGAAGAATGCTTATGTTTTAGGGTGGAAGGTCTTTCATCCTTTCTAAACTTGAACCTACCAGTCCAGCCTTCTTCCGTGCCTGCTGGAGCTCCTGAATCAGGTTCTGCAGCTCTTTTCCTTCCAGGTAACCACTGCCTGCAAAAACAGAGGCACCCCGGTGTCAGGCATCTCATGCCCAGTTCACCGCCCCCCACCCCCATCACTTTCCAGGACAGTTATTTTCTGGTGAGCAAGAGGCTCTCTCTTGCCTCGACATTTGCGAAAATAACCAACAAAGGGTATAGACGGGGAAGCGCTTCCCTCCGGGATGTCAAACTTTAGATTCATAGAGGGCAAAGGATTGTTGAGGTGCTGACCGCATCTACAGAAACGTCAGGGGCAGAGTTCCCCAATCCAGACTCTCTTTCTGTCCCCGCTTCTACCTTTACCGTTCCTGAAGAGAAAAAAGTTTTAGATCTGGGGATTACATATAAGCAATTATAAACTTTTAGGTTGATGGTTCGGCTTATAGCCGGGGACATGAGATTAGAAGGGGGAACGAAGAAGAGAAACGAGGGATAATGGGATCAGGAGAATCAGGAGAGGGAGAAGGGTGGAGGGGGCATGGAAACCGGTCTTGAAACAGTTAAAGAAAAGATAATTACCATCAGCGTCGAAATGAAGCCAGATCTCGAAAAACTGTGAGGCTGTGATGAGGGATGATTGCAGGTGGGATTCTGCCATCTTAAAGCGAGGTGTGTCTGTGCGTGTGAGTATGTGTGAGTATGTCGTGCGAGCGCGGAGTGAGCGAGAACCTGCGCGTGTGAGTTTAGGATGCCAGGACGACCGGGGCGCGGATCTGCCGGGCGCTGTCCTCGGTGCTGCTCAAGCTCAGGCGTTCCTCCGGAGTTCTCTCTCCACACTCTGCTCTCAGTTCTCAGCATTTATCCCCGTGGACCTAAGCTGGGCCACGCCTCCTCCTGCCTCCCATTCCCCACTCCCCGCCTCTTGCTCGCACAAGCCTTCTTCCCCTCCCTTGCAGTTTTCTCCTCTCCTCCCAGGAAAGCTAGCTGGAGCAGGAGTTTTGGAGTGCAGGAAGCAGCAGGTGGTGGGAGACCCAGAGATTGGATGCTGAAAACAGAGGCTCATTTTTCCTCAGATTCTTCTAGTCAAGAAAAGAATCTTATTCTAGAATATTATAGTAAAATAACATACCTGGAAAGGTTTTACATTCCGGCTGGAAGAAGAAAGGGGATGAAGGGTAGAACCAGATAAATGGTGACTACCGTGTGTGTGTATGTGTGTGTGTGTGTGTGTGTGTGTGTGTGTGACTTCTTCAACACTCTAGTATTTGTTTGAACAAAGAGAGGTGAAAGGTGAAAGGTTGGGTTGTTATAATAAGTATTACATTAAATTTAATTAGTGTAGAGAATGGATTTATGGATATCAATAATTACTTTTTCATGTGAACACCATTATATGGGTGTTTCTTACACGAACTAGTCTTTCCAACATGAAAATGCAGGATTATGGTTTCTTTACAGATTAAAGTAGAATTATAATTGGAAGATCATTGAATTAAATTATAAAATCATAAAATGTTAAAGATGGAAGAAGTCTTACTTAGAGATACTATAGTTTACCTCCTTTGAGTTTAGAAAGAGTGAATAAACTAAAGAGAAATCAAGGATCTAGTCCAAGGTCACACCTATGTGAGTTAATGACCCAGCCAAGGCCCCATTCACTAGTATTAACCCACACACCTCATTACCTCTCCTTCCTATGCCAAGAAATCTCTGCTAAGGAATTTTTTTGGAAACTGGAAGTCACAATTAGAGTTGGGAAAAACTGCCTTCTAACTAAATATATGATATATTATGTATTTTTATATAATAAACAATATAGTTAGATTATATATATATATACACTTAAATACTTCTAAAGTATTTTGTTTTAAATGTTTTAGAACCTTGAGGTCAACCAAAGATGTATCCCAAGTTTCTGATTACAATGGTACAATAGTGAAATGCAGTAACAAAAGAAAATCCAAACACCACCATGGAAACTGAAAGTGAATTCACCAAGCTCTTAAAAAAAAATTAAACTAGTTTTGTAACTGGGTATGAGAACTTTCAAGTTTATTTTTCTGAAACTATGGCTCTATCAAGCAGTGGACTTGAAGAACATTTTATGGGTATTCTTTTCAGAGATCCATTGTTGCAGAGCTGCCTATTTCAACAATCTTCTCAATGGATTTTCCACTACCATAGCTCTTTGTTTTATATATAAATTATTTCCCATCAGTTAGCTAATCTGGTTCTTACATAAGTCTCTGATCTTGTTTCATATGGAAATACTGTTATTTTACATGAGGTAAACTAGGATTTGAGAGGTTAAATAGCATTTTATTCTTTGATTAAATAGTCATTAAATGTCCAGTTCTTTATATTTTTATTCTTCCAAAGAATACTTCCTAGCACCTAACATATCAAGCACTTTGCTAGATACAGGAAATAAATAAAAGATAATATGCCTGCCTTCATGAGGATGAAGGGTAGAACCATATAACTGATTATATATATTTTTTATGGGGATCTAGTCACCTAAACACACATGACAGTACGTATTGTTATAATAGAAGTATGCATCAAGTACTATGGGTGCATAAACCTAATTCTGCATGTGTGGGAGTTGAATCTTGAGTTATTTAAGTTACCTTCTCCCAGAGAAAACTTTGTTTCATGGTGGAAACTTTTTATTTACAAGAAAAAATGGTGATGGGAATTAAAGACCAATAGTATGTGCAAGCTCATTATACCTCCTGGAAAACAAATTTTAAATATACAGTGCTGTTTGTCACAATAGTAGCAGCATGGTCTTTGTATATAAAATATAATGTGTGAACTTGAAGGTGAACACTGGAAGAAAAACTGGAGAAAGAGAGAGAGAGAAAGAGAGAGAGAATGATCATAATTGAAGAAGCACTCTGACCTTTTTAGTCCTGACAAAGCTGACAATGTCTAGACTCTGGGTACAATTCTGAGTCAAAGAAAATGCCATAATCTATTGAATGAGAAAATGGAGAAACACAGACTGAACAAACTTATGAAAAAAGGATTAACATTTCCATTCTTTTTGAGAATTACAAATATTTCTTTCTTTTTTTTAAAAGAAACATAAATTCCTAAATGGTTCAATCATAACTTTTTTCTTTTAGAATTTCATTTGAAATTCCAAAAGTATTACATGACAATCTTAAAAGGTTCTCAAGAGAAGCAAAACCAACAGGATACACACATCTATGTGGTAGGTTGACATATTCTTAATCTTGAACTGTTCCAAATGCTCCCTGTGAGTGTAAACCCATTGTAAACAGTACCTTCTGAAGACGTTAATTTTAGTTAAGGTATAACTTAACTAAATGAGGGTGGACCTCAATCTGGATACCAGACGACTTTCAGACAGTAAGAGAAAGCCATGGGGAGGGACTAGAAGCAGGAAGTCAGCAGGAATCAGAAGAGAAAGAAGGAAACATCACCATGTGACCAGAAAGCCAAAGAAGTCCAAGAATTGCTGGCAAGTCAACACCGGAACGCCACAGTCTCTGGGGAAAAAGAAAGTCCTTTCATCACCTTTATTTTGGACTCCTTTCAGCCTCAAAACAGTGAACCATTAAATTCCTATTGTTTAAGCAAACTCATTGTATTTGTGATGGACATGGAACAGACTAAGACAAAGGGTAAATAAAAAGGAGTATAAGAAAAATCAATTTCTTTCTGCTCAGTTTACTTCCCTGAAACAATGGCAACTTCTGAATTTCCATGTAGGAATGTTTAGGGGTGGTGACCCTATTGACAGGAGAGGGGACAAGTTAGGGGGCTTTCTTTGAGCAAGCATACTTTTTAATTATCTTGGAGCAAGCACACTCTTTATTTCTTTTCGTGCTTATGTGGAGTGGTTTTTACGGGAACTAAATTAGATTACAGAGATATATAACTACCTTTAAGTCGCCTTAGTGCTGTCACCACTGAGTTAATCAATCTAAAATCGCTCCATGCTTACACAAACATCAGTACACTCAAATGGTTTTTTTAATTTGGTTTTACAGAAAGGGGATCATATTGTTATGTTTATTATTCTACAACTTTTCATTGTTAATTCCAGTACACCCACCAGCTATTAACATCAACATTGAATTCATGCTTTTATTTTACAGTCAAGTAATAGACTATTTTACGGGTCAGTCCATGAAATAGGCATTCAGGTTATTTCCAGTTTTTCACTGCTACAAACAATGGTGAAATAAACATAATAAACATATTCATACATTTGTCTTAGATTTATATGTTATTGCTCACTACAGGACAGAGTTTCAAAATTATTATTCCTAGTTCAAAAATATTCACAGCACTTTAAAATGTTTAATATTTCCAGGTTATTCTTCCCAATTTGTAGCAATTCACATTGAAATGAACAAAGTCTGATGCTGCCTTATCTTCATTCATTTTCAACTTTTTGTGTAATGGATAAAAACATGAGTTATCAGTCTTCCTTTCATTTGCATACACTAGTAATTCATAAAATGTAAACTTTTTTTTCCTAAGGTAGAATTTTTTTTTTCCTTTTGGACAGCATAGCTTTTTTTATAATTTATTTTTTTGTTAGGAAAGATGTGAACTTACAAAACAAACATGCATAGTGTGCAGAATTCCTGTATATCACCCCTTCACCAGCACCTTACATTGTTGTGGGACATGAAATAACATGATCAGACTATTACCACTAACTATGGTCCATAGTGTACACTTGGTATATTTTTCCATGCATTCCCTATTATTTACACTGTGTGTAAGTATTGTGCATTTGTTATAGTTCATGAGAGAATATTCTCGTATTTGTATTGTTAACCACAGTCCATCTTCCACTTCATGGCTCACTGTGCTGTATAGTCCCACATCTTGGATATTCTACCCAAAGTGTACATTCAGTGGCTCTCAATTTCATCAAAGAGTTGTGCAGTCAGAGTTCCAGTAAACCTTTGAATGTTTTCCTTAGCCCAAAAGAAAAAAAGGTAGAATTTTTATACCTTACATTTTTAATGGCATAAATATAATTTTATAAGAAGTATTTTCCCTTGAAACTGTTATTGGTCCATTGTCCCAGTGTCACCTCGAAGCAATAGATCTTCTCAGATTTTTATTTTGGTCCATTTCTAGTAAATTCTACTTTATGGTGTCAGTAAAGAAGTAGATATTCCAGCTATATTTGATTTGAAGTAACCTGAGAAATACTTCCTTCTCCACCCCAAATCTTTTAGTTCATTAACCAAAGTAGGAAGGATCTAACTTCTTAAAAGCATGGGAATCCTTTCATTTCTAGGCTTCTGGGAGAACTACAAATGATTTTAATAAAGAGAAAGATTTTTTCCACAAGATTGGAGTTTCTAAAAACAGCCTTGCAAACAGAGCATTTTTATGACCTATTTTATAGGCCCTATTATCCAACAGTAAGGTGAATGGGTTCATGATCTAACCTTGTCATAAAAGAAGCAATTTATGTGTACTCAGGTACTTAAACTGCCTTTCCCATTTCATGTTATTGAATTACCACATCTCCATTCATATGTAGGCTACTGCAGTTCTAATCCACTCTGCAAATGGGAAGACTCAGAACTTCCCAGATTTAATGAATGTTTACTTTCCATTCAGCAAAGAAAATTCCCAGAAATCTTTTAGGGATGGTTCCAGTTGCCTGCAGAATATGATGAATTACATCCTAGTATGTCATAGAGGTCTTCTTGGAGATCACAGTTTCACCAACTGATGTTTTCAGAAAGTTCCCTCATCAGCAATGTCTTTCTATTTGATGTCATTTTCTCAAGGGTTGAAGTATTTGCATGGATTTAGTCAAAGAGAACCTGTAGCTAAGCATCAATGGGGAATTCCTGTATTTCATTCAGGAGCCACTTTTTTTTAAAGGAAAGGAAATGACCAGATATACTTCATATAGGTAACAGTAGAAAGACTTAGAAACAATGATGAATGGCAAATTGTGGCATGAAATAGGTTTGGAGAAGCTGCCTGCAAGTATTTGCAAGGGTCACATACAGAAGAGGGGGCAGAATTTCTTAGAAATCACCACAGAGGTGGTTTCCAGTCCAGTTTAAATAGATTCCTTATTGATTAGAGCTTTTCTACAAGGTGGAGGTTACCTTATGAGTAGATTGATTCCCTTACAAGAACAGTCATTTACTCAGTATTATTCCTTGAGCATGGCATATGGTACATGGGACTACAATAATGAACATGACAGAAAATGTCTGTTCTCATGCAGTTTAAAATGATGCTGATTGTTGGGTGAGGAGTGTTGTCAAAGGGATTCGTGTACTGGGGCATTTTGACATTATGACTTCTGTAATCATATCCAATTCTTCAATTCAATAATTTTGTGATTGTGCTTGCTCTGACTTTTTAAGTAAATCATTTCTTTTTTTATTAGAGAAGTTGTAGGTTTATAGAAAAATCATGCAAAAAATACAGAATTCCCATATACCCATACCCTCTTACTAATGTCATGCATTAGTGTGGTACATTTTTTACAGTTGATGAAGGAATATTGTTATAATTTTATTATTAACTATGGTTCATGTTTACATTAGGGTTCAGTTTGTGTTGTACAGTATAGTAGTTTGGTATAGTTTATGAATTCCAAAATTAGATATTGGATTATGTTTATAAACTGGTCTGTGCATTAGATTGTATTAAGTTCAGGAGTTTCACTTTTACTTGATTAAATTATGATTAGGGCTTTGATTGGGCTACAACAGTAGGACATTGAGTCTCCATCCCCTTGGTGGGTGGAGACTCACAGAGAAAAGACATGGCAGAGGACAGAGTTTGGAGTTTTTAATGCTGGAGCCCTGGGAAGTAAACACACAGGAGAAGAACACAGAGGAAGATACATGGCAGAGGCCCTGGGAAAAGAGAGAGTCTGATGATCTACACTGACCTTGTGGAGAGAACAGAGCAGCCGAGCACACAGAGGAATGAGCCCTGGGAGAGAGATGAGACTTACCAATGTCTACATCTGATGTTTGAAGAAGCTATGACCATGGAACCCTAAGAAGAAGAGGAAGCCTGAAGCCTTGCAGACATCAGCAGCCATCTCGGTCCATCATGTGGCAACAGACTTCAGTGAGGAAAGTAACTTATGCTTTATGGCCTGGTAATTGTAAGCTTCTACCCCAAATAAATACCCTTCATAAAGTCACCATATTTTTGGTATTTTGGTATTTTCCATCAGTACCCCTTTGACTGACAAATACGTACAGCCTTATGTGTTTTGAAAAAAATTTTATTCTGATAATGTATTCACAACCTAAAATTTCCTCTTTTAACCATATTCAAATAAATATTTCAGCATGGTTAAATTACCTTCACAATGTTGTGCAACCATCACCACCATCCATTACCAAAACTTTTCTATCACCCTAATAGAAACTCTATGCTATTTAAATATTAACTCTCCATTCCCTAACCCCACCCCAACCCCTAGTACCCTATATTCTAGTTTCTGACTATGAATTTGTTTATTCTGGTATTGCTTAATCTAATATTTCATATCAGTGAGATAATACAGTATTTGTACTTTTGTGTCTGGCTTATTTCAGTCAACATGATGTCTTCATGGTTCATCATTGTTGTCACATGTATCAGACTTCATTCCCTTTTATGGCTGAATAATTTTTCATTACCACGTTTTTCTTCCCATATTTATTGAAGGATACTTGGGTATCCTTTTGGCAATTGTGACTAATACCATGTAAACATGGTGTGTACATATCTGTTCAATGCCCTGCTCAATACTTTTGGGTATTTACATAGAAGTGGGATTGCTGGGTCATATGCGTAGCTTCCTGAGGAATTGCCAAACTGTTTTCCATAGTGGTTGTACCATTTTCCATTCCTACCAACAATGAATGAATGTTCCTATTTCTCTACATTCTCTCCAACACTTGTTATTTCCTATGTCTTTAGTAGTAGGTTTTCTGGTTGTTGTGAAATGTTGTCTCATTGTGGTTGTGATTGACATTTCCCTAATGGCTAATGTTGGTCATCTTTCCTTGTACTTTTTGGCCATTCTTCTTTGGAGAAATGTCTCTTCAAGCCTTTTTGCTCATTTTAAAATTGAGTTGTCTTTCTTTTTGTTGTTGAGTTGTAGGATTTCTTTATATATTCTGTACATTCAAACATTACCGGATATATGGTTTCCAAATATTTTCTTCCCTTAAGTAGATTGTCTTTCACTTTCATAATAAAGTCCCTTGAGGCTCAAAAGTTTTTAATTTTGATGAGATCCCATTTATCTATTTTTTCTTTTGTTTCTTCTTCAATTGTAAAATCTAAGAAACTGTTGCCTAACCCAAGATCCTGAAGACGTTTCCCTATTTTCTTCCAAGAGTTCTGTTTTCTAGATTTAGATCTTTGATCCATTTTTAATTGATTTTTGTATATGGTTTGAGGAAGGGCTCAACCCTCATCTTTTGCATATGGACATCCAGTTTTCCTAGCACTATTTTTTGAAAAGATTATTCTTTCCCCATTGAGTGGACTTAGTTCCCTTATAAAAAATTGGTTCGCCATAAATATGAGTGTTGATTTCTGAACTCTCAATTCACTTCCATTGGCCTATAAGATCTGTGCTTGTGCCAGTACCATGCTGGATCTTTTTGTTTTGTTTTGTTTTGTTTTGTTTTTTGTTTTTTAGGTACCAGGGCTGGGAATTGAACTTGGGACCTTGGCACTCAACCAATGAGCTACACTGGCTCCCCTGAGTTGTTTTTTTTTTGTTTGTTTGTTTGTTGTTTGTTTTGTTTTTAGAAGGTACCAGGGATTGAACCCATGATCTTGTATGTGAGAAGCAGACTCTCAACTGCTTGAGCTACATCCATGCCTCATATTAGCTACATTCAGTGTACCTAAAGGTTTGCTTTGATTACTGTGGTTTTGAAATAAATTTTAAGATTAGCAAGTGTGAGTCCTCCAAATTCTTCTTTTTCAAAATGGATTTGGCTATTTGGAGCCCTTTACCCTTCCATATAAATTTGAAGATTGGCTTTTCCATGTCTGCAAAGAAGCCTATTAGAATTTTATTGGGATTGATTTGACTCTGTAAATCTCTTGGGGTCAAATCGACATCTTAACAATATTTAGTCTTCCAATCCATGAACACAGAATAACCTTCCATTTATTTAAGTTTTCTTTGATTTCTTTTAGCAATGTTTTGTAGTTTTCTATGTACAAGCCCTTTACATGTCTTCTGCAAATAGGGAAAGTTTCCCTTCTTCCTTTACAATTTGGACACCTTTTTTCCCTTTCTCTTTCTTAATTGATCTGGCTAGAACTTCCAGTATAATGTTGAATAACAGTGATGATACTGGGCGTCCTTATCTTCCTCCTGATCTCGGAAGGAAGGTTTTCAGTCTTTCACAAGTGAGTATGGTGTTAGCTCTAGGTTTTTCATATATGCCCTTTGACATGTAGAGGAAGTTTCCTTGTATTCCTAGTTTTCTAAATGTTTTATCAAGAAGGGTGCTAGATTTTGTCAAATGCCTTTTCTGCATCAATTGAGATGATCATGTGTTTTTTTCCCTCTGTTTTGTCACTGTAATGCAGTACATTAATTGATTTTCTAATGTTGAAGATTCATCATGGTGTATAACTCTTTTTAATGTGCTGTTGGATTCAGTTTGATGGTATTTTGCTGAGGATTTTTGTATCTCTACTCATAAGAGATATTGGTCTGTAATTTTCTTTTCTTGTGGTATTTTTATCTGGATTTGGTGTGAGGGTGATGGCCTCATAGAAAAAGTTAAGAAGTTCTCCCTCATCTTCAATTTTTGGGAAGAGTTTGAGCAAGACTGGTGTTAATTCTTTTTAGCATCTTTGGTAAAATTCATCTATGTAGCTAGCTATCTGTCCCTGAGCTTTCCTTCATTGATGACAGATTCAGTCTCTTTCCTAGTTATTGATCTGTTGAGATTTCTTTTCTTCTTGAAGAGGTGTACATACTTTGTGTGTTTCTAGGAATTTTCCCATTTCCTCTGGGTTATCTAATTTGTTGGCATACAGTTGTTTATAGTATCCTCTTATAATCTTTTTATTTCTGTGGGGTCAGTGGTCATGTCTGCCCTTTCATTTCTGATTTTAGTTATTTGTGTTCTTTTTTTTGGTCAATGTAGTTAAAGGTTTGTTAATTTTATTGTTCTTTTAAAAGAACCAACTTTTGACTTTAATGATTCTCTCTATTGTTTTTATTCTCTATTTCATGTATCTCTAATCTTTATTTCCTTCCTCTGTTCACTTTGGGTTTAGTTTGCTCTTCTTTTTCTAGATTCTCCTGTTGTGAGGTTGGATCTCTAACTTGAAATCTTTCTTCTTTTTTTTTTAAAGATTTAATTTTGTTTATTTCTCTCCCCCCAGCCCCCCCCCCCCCCATTGTCTGCTCTCTGTGTCCATTTGCTGTGTGTTCTTCTGCATCCACTTGCATTATCTGGTGGCACTCGGAAACTGTGTCTCTTTTTTTGTTGCATCATCTTGCTGCATCAGCTTTCCCTGTGTGCGGCACCACTCCTGGGCAGGCTGCACTTTTTTTCATGGGGGGCAGCTCTCCTTGCGGCATGCACTTCTTGCGTGTAGGGCTCCCCTACACCGGGGTGCCCCTGTATGGCATGGCACTCCTTGCGCTCACAGCACTGTATATAGGCCAGCTTACCACATGGGTCAGGAGGCTTTGGGGATTGAACCCTGGACCCTCCATATGGTAGAGAACACTCTATCAGTTTAGCCACGTCTGCTTCCCGTCTTTCTTCTTTTTGAATGTAAGCATTTAGAGTTATAAATTTCCCTCTTAGAATTGCATTTGCTCTGTCCCATAAATTTTGGTATGATGCATTTTCATTTTTATTTACCTGAAGATATTTCCTTATCTCCCTTGTGATTTCTTCTTTGACTCACAGGTTGTTTAGGTGTACCTTGCTTAATTTCCATATATTTGTGAATTTTCCAGTTCTCCCTTTTTTACTGATTTCTAGGGTCATTCCACTGAAGTCAAAGAAAATGTATTGTATGATTTCAATATTTTTATGTTTACTGAGACTTATTTTGTGATCTAACATATGGTCTCTCCTGGAGAATGATCCATGTGCATTAGAGAAGAATAGATACTGTGTTGCTGTTGGGTAAAGTATTATATCTATGTGTTTTAGGTCTATTTGGTTTATAGTGTTGTTCAAGTCTTCTATTTCCTTATTGATCTTCTGTCTAAATGTTCTATCCACTATTGAAAATGGTGTATGGAAATCTTTTACTATTAATTTGGAGCCATCTAATTCCTCCTTCAGATCTGTTCAGATCTGTCAATGTTTGATGAATATATTTTTGGAGCTCTGCTGCTGTATATATAATCCATATGTAATCTTGTTGAATTAGCCCTTTTATCAGAATAATGACCTTCTTTGTCTTTTGTAGCAGTTTTTGGCTTAAAGTCTATTTTATCTGATATGATTATAGCTATCCAGCTCTCTTTTGGCTACCATTTGCATGGAATTTTGTTTCCCCTCCTTTCACTTTCCACCAACTCATGTCTGAATTCGAGGTGAGTTTCTTATCAAACTTATCAATAGCATACAGTTGTTCTTGCTTTTTAAAAAATTCATTCTGCCAATCTCTGCCTTTTGACTGGAGAATTTAATTCATTTACATTTAAATTTTCTTGTGATAATACAGGACTTTCTTTTGCTGTTTTGCCATTTTGTCTTTGTAAGTCTTATACCTTTTTGATCCTCTATTCTTCCATTAATGCCTACTTTTATATTTATTTGATTTTTTGTATTGTATCATTTTGAGTCCCTTCTCATTTATTTCTGAAAATTTTTTCATGTATTTTCTTTGTGGGTGTCATGGGATTAAAACTTAATATCTTAAAACAATAATAATCACATCTATTAGATACCATCTTAATTTCAAAGGCATACACATACACTGTTCCTATACTCCTCTGTTCCTCCACCTTTTTGTTGTACTAGTTACAAATTATATCTTTATACATTGCATGTCCCAAACTATAAATTTATGATTACTTTTTAATGCATTTACATTTTAGAACATGAAAAAGTAAGAAAGTGGAGTTATATACCAAAAAATGCAATATAATAGTGCTAACATTTATAATTACTCATATGATTACATTTACCAAAGTTCTCTATTTCTTTTTACCACTTGGATCCTTTGTCTAGTCTCCTTTCCCTTCAGTCTAAAGATGACATTGTTTGTAGGGCATATTTAGTGGTGACAAAGTCCCTCAGCTTTTGTTTATCTGGGAATGTCTTAATCTCTCCCTCATTTTTGAAAGAACATTCTTCTGTATATAATCTTATTGATTGGCAATTGTTTTCTTTTATCACTTTAAATATTTCGTATACCACTGTCTTGTTGCTTCCATGGCTTCTGATGAGCAGGCAGCATTTAATCCTGTTTGGAGTTCCTGTGCGCAATCTGTTGTTTTTCTCTTGCAGTTTTCAGAATTCTGTGCATGTCCTTGGCATTAGACAGTTTGATTTCTATGTCTGAGCATGGTTCTTTTTTCAGTTATCCCATTTAGGATCCCTTGGGATCCTGAATGTGCATATTCAGTCTTTTGTTAGATTGGGGAAGTTTTCTAACACTACTTCTTTGACTATTCTCTCTGCTCCTTTCTGTCTTTCTTCTCCTTCAGGGTCTCCCAAAATATATATATTTGTGCTTGCTTCTGTCCCACAGGTCTCTTAGGTTCTGTTCCCTTTAAAAAAGTCTTTTTCTTTCCTACTCATCAGCCTGAGTGATTTCAGTGTCTTGTCTTCAACACCTCTGATTCTTTCTTCAGCCAGTTGCAATCTGTTGAAACCCTCTAGGGAATTTTTCATTTCAGTTATTGTGTTCTTCAACTCCTGTATGTCTCTTTGATTCCTATTTAGAATCTCAAAGAGATTCCTGTATTGTTTATTCACTGTTTCCTCTTATCATTTAGTTATTTCTCTGTGTTTTCCTTTATCTTCCTGAGCATATAGAGGATCATTTTCTTAAAAGTTTTTGTTTGGTACATCCCAAGTCTGGTCCATTGTTAATGGTTTCTGGATTTTTATCTTGTTCATTTGGATGGGCTATCATTTCCTGTTTCTTTGTTTGTCTTGTAGTGTTTTTTTGTACTCTGCACCTTTTAACTTCTAAAGGGTTAACTCTGAAATTTTGCTCTGAGGTGTCTGTTCCTTAAGTTTGTGTCCAGTAGTGATATGACAGACCTTTCCTTGAGTGCCACGAGCTAGCAAAAACAAACAAACCAAAACACAAATCACTTTTCATAGTCTTTGCAAATTGAATATGCTTTGGCTGGTAGTTTCCTTTAGAGTTTAGCCTTCTATGAAGAAGGTCAGCCCAAGGTAACTGTGAAGTATAGTGTACTTTCTGTTTTATCTGAACCTGCTTGGACCCAAGGAGTCTTCTTCCAGTTCCTGGGTCTGTGCATGCTAGTAGTCTTAGAACTTCCCTCATTTGAAGTTTATAGGAGATCTATTTAAAGGAGTTCTAACGCCCCCTCCAATTCCTTTGAAATAGACTTTACCCCCTTCTGGGTGCTCTATTTTGTGACTTAATGCAAATAGTCCTTTGCCCCAGGCCACTTCAACTTAATTGTTTCTCATCCTGCCCCAGCTGTCTGCAAGCTACTTCTCTGCCCTCAGGATAAACTCTGGTATGGTAAACCTGAGACAAGTTCCTGACTTAGTCCCTCAAATTTTCATCTCATAGATTGGCACTGACAGTCCTGCATCCTCTTATGTGCACAGGGGCTACTCTACTCCATCAGGAACAGGGTCAAGGATGCACAAATGGGAGTGCAGGAGGGGCTGGGGAAGAGGCCAGTTTTTCCTATGGCTTTTGAAGCTACATTTTTTTTCATACAGCACTAAGCCAGTTACTACATCCTTTTACCTGTTTTCTGTAGTTTGCGGAAGGCTATTGTCTTTAAGATTTCTCTGCCACTTTTCCCTGAGTGTGTTTGGAAAAATGACTGTCCTCAGAGCTGGCCCACAGTGATTTGAAGTAGCTGATCAAAAGCAGTGCTCAGTGATCAGACCATACCCCCCTAGAGTCTGGAGTACTAGGTCCTTAAAGCCCACCCTAGCACCAGTAGGCTGTACCAGGAGACAGGGCTGAAGTCCCTAGTGCTTTCGGTCATGAGGGTGGGGTTGGGGATGATAGCCATTGCAGGAAGGGTGAGATTCACTGGTATTTACCACAATTTACCATCATATTTCTCCAGCTCTTGCTTGTATGTTGCACAGTGTTCCACTAAACTTCAGAGTTTCAAAATAGTTGATTAGATAGTTCTCACTAGTTCAATAGTTGTTTTGGTGGAGGGACTGATTCCTGGGGCTTCCTACTCTACCATCTTCCCACAATCTCTTTTGCTCTATAATCTTTGTGATCGGTAGTATGTATACAAAACAGATTTCTAGCAAGGAGTATATTTAGACTGTGGCCTACAGCAAAAATGATTTTCTTGGTGACTAATTGGCTGATTTAGGGTAATTCTGAATCATTTGCCTTATTAACCCCATTATTTAACATACTGAATTACCAAAACAAGTAAATACTGTTATAGATATTTTCATTTACATTAACCATATTTTCAAAGAGATTGAATCCCTTGGTTTATGAAGAGAAAGAAATATAAAACTGAAAGGCAGATTGTATCATGTTTCTTTTTAGAGTGATATGGAAATCTCAGGCTTCTGCAATTGATACCAGTTTTCCTCAATTTTAAATCACATATTTTTCACATTTTAATATCTCTGAAATTGTGATTGATTACACAATTCATGCCCTACTATTATTTCTTTTGTTTTATAAAATAATAATGCATCTTAAATAAATGATATTTTAATTTAATTAATTCCCTTAAAAAACTTCCGTGGTTACCCATTTGCTTGGAGAATAGAATTTAAATCCCTCAGTCTAGAATTCAAAGACCTACACAATATATTTTCATTCTTATTTCTAACACCATACTCCCAACATCTAACTCTCCAGCCACAAAATATTAAGCATATATTTTGAGTATGATTTTCCTCATGTTCTTTTGGGGGAAATTTCCCTACCCTCCTTCATTAGCATTTCTCTGTTGGGGTGCTACCCATTGGTATAGATCTTGCAAGTTGTCTTCACTTGGTCTCTCACCAAACAAAAATACTCTTGTCTGTAGAGTAACTTTCATAGCTTACACTTCTCTCTCTTCTCTACCTGGCTTCTCAACTGGACAACCCAGTTATTTATAAAGTGGTTTTAAAGGCCCAGATAAAAGGAACTATATTCAGCAAATAACATCCAGAAAATTTATAACATCTTGATGCTAAACTGAATTGCTACCTGACTAGAAAAAGTCATTACATATTTATATCTATGAATTTATAATTATACTTTTCTTTTCAATAGACTTTTGTATAATTTTGAAAAGTGCAAAAGACATGGAAACCTTGCATCAATATATGCAATGATTTAAAGAGTTAGCCTTTTAAAAAAAATGCAATGGAAAATCGAAACTGGAAAGCTAGTTAACCAATAAAACAAATATATATAGTTCAAGAATTTCAAATCTTCAACAATATCTGGAGTCTGACTTCTTTCTAGAGTCATCTATTGTCAACACATTTGCCCTCTTGTATTCCATCCTCCATCTGCACCAAATCTTTTCAGTTCTTCAGGACTCTCCTTTGTCTCCAGGGCATTTACATAGCTTCCCTCTTCTTGAAACATCTTCATGCCCTCTCTTAGCTGGGCCTACTCTTAGTCATCATTCGGGACTATCATTAAACATCACTTTTTCAGGGAGGCCTTTTCTGCCTTTTCTGCTGGTTTATACAACCCTTCCACATGTCCTAAGAACACCCTGTGTAATTCTCCTATTATAACATCTGTTGGTCTAGCTTTCAATCTCTCTTTTTCCCACCAAAATCTAAGTTCTATGAGGACAAAGACCAGTTGTCTCTTTTCCTTCATTGTTTCATAAGTACCTGGCACATAGTATATGATAAATAAATATTTTTAAAATGAGTTGTTGAATATGGGAAAAGATGAGTCAGTTCTAAGGCTTTTTTTTATTGACAGTCTGAACCTTCAATACATTATCTATTACTTATATTCTCCCTTTCTGCAAACCTAATTCAATTTGGTCGGGAGGATAGATGAAGATGGGGAGGGGGAAAGGAGAGAGGGAGAAAAGATCAGAAAGCAAAATAATTTATTCAAAGCAAATATAAATACCAATTAAAGCAAATAACTATGTAGAAGTATGGCTGGAAATGCTAAAGAGATATTAAGTCCAAACAATACAGATTTTTGGACAGTTTTTTTTTTTTTTCTTACTGCTTTAAAAATGTTGTTCCACTATCTTCTCATTTGCCTTTTAAAAAAAAACAGATTTATTTAATTTATTTATTTCTTCCATTCCCTTGTTGCTTGTGCTTGCTGTGTCTGTCTTCCTTGTTTCTTTGGGAGGCACTGGGAACCAAACCCAGGACCTCTCATGTGGGAGGGAGGTGCCTAATTGCTTGAGCCACTGCTAGTATCTGCTTTCTTATGTTTCTCATTGTATTTTTTTCTTGTGTCTCTTGTTTGCACCATATTGTTGCATCAGCATTCTGCATCTGCCCATTGCATCGACTCGCTGTCTTGCTCGTCTTCTTTAGGAGGCACTGGGAACATTGGTTCCCTGCTTTGTTGTGTCTCTCATTATGTTTTTCTTCCTGTGTCTCTTGTGCCAGGTTGCTGCATCTGCCTGTCATGCCAGCTCTCTGTCTTCTTTAGGAGGCACTGGAAACCAAACCAGGGACCTCCCATGTGGTAGGTAGGAGCTCAATTGCTTGAGCTACATCCACTTCCCATTTGCCTTGTTTTTGAGGCAAAATTTGCTTTACCTTTGTTTCCCAGTATGCAAAGTGTCTTCTTTTTTTTTCTTTTGACTGCTTTTAAGATTTTTCCTTGGCACTGCTTTTGAGCAATTTGATTATGATGTGCCTTGTATAGTTTGCTTTAGGTTTCTTGTGCTTAGGTTTGTTGATCTTCTTAGACTGATTGGTTTGTTTACCTTATAAAATTTGGAAAGCATTTGGTCATTTGTCCTCCATCTTTTGGAAACACCAATCACATGTTTATTAGGTTGCTTGAAGTTCTTCCATAGTTCACTGATGTACTTTTAATGAATTAAATAAAATGATTTTTTTCTTGGTATATTTCATTTTGGAGTTTCTATTGCTATGTCTGCAAGTCACTTATATTTTCTTCTGCAATGTCTAATCTGATGTTAACTCTGCTGAGTGTAT
The DNA here is from genome assembly GCF_030445035.2 of Dasypus novemcinctus. Classification (NCBI taxonomy): domain Eukaryota; kingdom Metazoa; phylum Chordata; class Mammalia; order Cingulata; family Dasypodidae; genus Dasypus; species Dasypus novemcinctus. The sequence goes on from NC_080686.1 coordinate 52,459,851, forward strand.
TTTTCATCTGAAACAGTGCAGTTTTCTTCTAAAGTAGTTAAATTTGGGTCTTTTTAAAGATCGTCAATGTTGCTAGTTAAGTTTTTGAACTATGAAGTACTGTTGTAATAACTTAAAATAAAAATGTCATCTGCTAATTCTAACATCTTTGTTAGCTCTTGGTGAGTTTTGACTGATTGATTTATCTCTTTAGAATGGGTCATATTTACATGGTTCTTTGCATACCTCCTGCTTTTTTTCCTTTTCCTTTTTGGCTTTTAAACATTGTGTATTTTACCTTGCTGAGTGTTGGGTATTTTTGTATTCCTATAAATATTCTTGATCATTGTGTAGGACAGTTAATATCATTAAATACAGTTACATGCTTTTGGGTTTTACTTTAAAAATTTGTTGGGTGATGCCAGAGCAGTGTTTAGTCTAGGACCAATATTTCCCAGCTACTAAGATAAGACCCTTTTGTGTACTCTACCCAAGGCTCCATGAATTACGAGGTTTCCCAGTTTGCTTGGTGAGAACAGGCACTATTTTCAGCCATGTGTGAGCAATGAGTACTCCTTCCTCTTATCCTTTCTGGTGGTTTCTTCCTGGCCTCGCTTAGTTTCCTCATATGCATATTCTGGCCAGTAGTTAATTGAAGATTCTAGTAGGAGTTCTTTCTCTGTACAGCTTTCTCTTGTCTGGTACTCTGTCCTGTGAAATGAAGCATCTTGGTCTCCCCAGACTCTTGGCATTGTCTCCTCAATTCAGGGAGTTTGTTGTACTCTACCTGCATTCCTTCTGCCTACTCCACGGACTGGTATCCTTCTCAAGACAATAAGACAGGGAAGTCATGGAGCTCACCTCATTTGTTTCCTGTCTGTCAGGCATCCCTGTTTTTTGTTCCTTGATTCCTGCTGACTTCAAAACCATTATTTCATATATTTTGTACTATTTTTCTGTTTTTTACCAGTATGTATGTGTGAGTGTGTGTGTGTGGGGGGGAGCGGGTAAATCTTGTTCTTGTTACTTCATTTTGGTCAGAAGTAGAAATCCTTTACAATGTTGCTAGAGTGCCCTTTCTAAAAGAACAAATAGGGAAGCGGACTTGGCCCAGTTGTTAGGGCGTCCGTCTACCACATGGGAGGTCCGCGGTTCAAACCCCGGGCCTCCTTGACCCGTGTGGAGCTGGCCCATGCGCAGTGCTGATGCGCGCAAGGAGTGCCCTGCCACGCAGGGTGTCCCCCACGTAGGGGAGCCCCACGCGCAAGGAGTGCGCCCTGTAAGGAGAGCCGCCCAGCGCGAAAGAAAGTGCAGCCTGCCCAGGAATGGTGCTGCACACACAGAGAGCTGACACAAGATGATGCAACAAAAAGAAACACAGATTCCCGTGCCGCTGACAACAACAGAAGCGGACAAAGAAAACACAGCAAATAGACACAGAGAACAGACAACTGGGGTAAGGGCGGGGGAGAAGGGGAGAGAAATAAATAAAATAAATCTTAAAAAAAAATAAAATAAAAGGACAAATATGACCATGTCATTTTTGAGTGTAAAAATTTCACATGTAAGGTATATGCAATCCTAGGTAATTTTATCTTGTCCTCCCTTATAGGTTCTCTTAATGTTCTTTTATCATTTCTCAATTTTTCAAGTGTACTGAAATACTTGCTTTTCTTCAAATACTGTATGCTCTGTATGTTTTTTATCTTCCATTTCCTTTCCCCCTAATCTTCCAGGATTAAGAATCACCATTTCTTAATCTTTTCTTGACCTTTCTTTTTGTTACTTAGAATTGACCATTCCTTTATTTGTACTTCCACTAACTTATACTTACTTTTATTATAAGATTCATTATACTGCTATAATTATTGGATTGTTTATCTCCCTTGTCCATTTTCCTGAGGAGACAGGGATGAGGTGTCCTCAGTGTTTAACACCATGCTTGGGACATAATAAATGTTTAATAACATGTTGAATAAACAGAAAGTTGGAATGATTAGATTAACATGCCACGGGTAAACTATATCTCTTTTTGTCGCATCATCTTGCTGCATCCGTGTGTGCAGCGCCACTCCAGGGCAGGCTGCGCTTTTCTCGTGTGGGGCAGCTCTCCTTACGGGGTGCACACCTTGCACGTGGGGCTCCTTGCACTCCTTGCGCACATCAGCACTGCGCATGGGCCAGCTCACCACATGGGTCAGGAGGCCCTGGGTGTGAACCCTGGACCTCCCATATGGTAGGCAGATGCTCTATCAGTTGAGCCAAATCCACTTCCCAATATGTAGCCTTTTATATATGATTCTAATGTTCCTGAGGTTGATTTTTGTTGTAGAAATTATCAGTAGTTAATTCCTTTTTATTGTTCAGTAGTATTCCAGTGTACGGTTAGCACATTTTGGTTATCTGTAACCAGTGGGAGGACATTTGGATTATTTCTGGTTATTGGTTATCATGAATAATGCACATATGAACATTCCCTTACAAGATTTTGTGTGGGCATATATATTTTCATTCATCCTGAGTAGATTGCTGAAAATAGAAATGCTAAGTCTTATGATAAATTTAATATTTCGAGTAACTTTCAAATGGTTTTCCAAAGTTGTATCATTTACATTCCATTAGTAATGCATGAGGGATCTAGTTTCTTCACATTCTCACATTCTTTAACAGTAGTTGTTATTGTATTTTTGAGTATAGCCATTCTACTGCATATGTGGTGGTATCTCACTGTTTTGTTTTTTAATTTTAAACTTTTTATTTTGAAATACTTTCAAACTTACAGGACAGTTACAAAAATAATACAAACTCCACACAGAGAACTCTAACATACCCCTATCCCTCTAGATACCCAGATATACTAATTTTAATATGTTGCTACATTTGCCATATCATTCTATCGATCCATCAATCTATCCATCTATCAATCTATTTGTCAATCCATTTTCTGAACACATGAGTGTAGGTTGTATACATCACACTCTTTGAACACTTATACCATATACCTTTCCTAAGAACAAAGATATTCATTATGTATCCAACCTAAGTACAGTTATCAAGTTCAAGAAATTTAACATTGATATAAAATATAGTCTATTTTCCAATTTATTTCTTATGTCCCAATAATGTCCTTATTTTAACAGATCAATTTATTGATACATATTAATAAAGCATAAATCCATGCAAAGTATACAATCAAGGGGATTTTGTATAGGTATGACTTAATTATTAGAGCATTTACATTATTCCAATAATATTAATAATAAAAATCAAACCAAAAAACAAACAAACAAAAAAACTCATCACCTCTCAATCTCTCTATGCTTTCCCTGCCATACATAGTTGCTATTCTGTTTCTGTCTCTGAATTTTATTTATTTATATTTTGCAGAAACAGTCATATATGCAATATTATCCATATTTGTATTTCACATGAGGTTTCACTGTTATTCAGTTACATGTTACATTTTTAGCTTTCCTTCTAATAATATTCATGTCTTTAGAATTTCCCTTTCAACCACTCTCATACCCATATAATAGCTCTGCTAGTTATAAACACTATGATGTACTCTCATCATTTCTATTCATTTCCAGAGATTTACAAACAACCTTTTTTAAAATACCAATTCGGCACAGATTAACCTCAGCTTTCCATTCTCTACCCTTATTCTATTTTCTGATGACCTCTATTCTAACTGTTAATTCCATGAGTTTACACAATATATTTAGTTCATAATAGTGCAATCATACAATATTTGTTCTTTTGTATCTGGCTTGCTTCACTCAACACAGTGTCCTCCAGGTTCATCCATGTTGTTGTAGGCTTCATGATTTCATTTCTTCTTACCACTGCATAATATCCCATCATGTGTATGCACCACAATTTGTTATCCATTCATCAGCTGATGGACACTGGGGTTGTTTCCATCTTTTGGCAATTGTGAGTAACACTGCTATGAACATCAGTGCATATATCTTGTAATGGTCCTGCAGGGTCACATGGCAAGTCTATATTCAACTTCCTTAGGAAATGCCAAACAATCCTCCACAATGGCTTGTATCACTCTACATTCTCACCAACAGACAGTGATAAACGTTCCTATCTCTCTACTTCCTCTCCAGCACTTCTAGTTTTCCAACTTTTTAATAGTGGATAGTCTAATAGGTATGAAGTGATATCCCATTGTAGTTTTGATTTGTATTTCTCTAATCAGTAGTGATGTTGATCATTTTTTCATGTTTTTTCACCATTTCTATTTCTTCTTTGGACCATTGTCATTTCAAGCCTTTTGATCATTTTTTAATTGTGTAGTTTGATTTTTTTACTGTTGAGTTGTATGATTTCTTTATATATCACGGATACTAGATATGTGATTGCCAAATATATTCTCCCACTGAGTCAGCTGCATTTTCACCCTTTCGTCCAAGTCCTTTGAGGTGCAAGTGTTTAATTTTAAGGAGGCCCTATTTATCTATTTTTCCTTTGTCACTTGTGCTTTGGGTGTAAGGTTTAAGAAACTACTGCCTATCACAAGATCTTGAAGATATTTTCCTATATTTTCTTCTAGGAGTTTTAGGTTGTTGCTTTTATATTTAGGTCCTTGATCCATTTTGAATTAATTTTTCTATAAGATGTGTGATAAGGGTCCTCTTTCTTTCTTTTGACTTGGATATCCAGTTCTCCCAACATCATTTGTTGAGGAGACTGTTCTGGCCCAGCTGGGAGGTCTTGACAGCCTTATCAAAAATCACTTGACTGTTGATGTGAAGGTCTATTTCGGAGTTCTTGATTTGGTTACATTGATCAATCTGTCTGTCCTTATGCCAATACCATGCTGTCTTTACCACTGTAGCTAAGTAATATGCTTTAATTCAGGAAGGGAGAGCCTTCCAATTTTCTTCTTCTTTTTTAAGACATTTTTTGGCTATTCTTCCAAATAAATTTGATTATTGGCTTTTCTATTTCTGCAAAAAAAAAAAAATGCTGTTGGGATTTTTATTGGAATTGCATTGAATCTGTAAATCAGTTTGGGTAGAATGGTCATTTTAGTGATATTTAGTTTTCCAGTCCATGAACACATAATGTCCTTCCATTTATTTGTCTTCTTCAGTTTCTTTTAGCAATGTTTTGTAGTTTTCTGAATATAGGTCCTTTATGTCCTTGGTTAAGTTTATCCCTAAATATTTGATTTTTTAGTTGTTTTATAAATGGATTTTTTTCTTATTTCCTCCTCAGATTGCTAATCAGTAGTATATAGAAATACTATTAATTTTTGTGGTTTGCATATTAATTTTGTATCCTGCCACTTTGCTGCACTTGTCAATTAATTCTTATAGTAGCTTTGTTGTCTGTTTTTCAGGATTTTTTAGATATAAGATTATATCATCAGTGAATATTGAAAGTTTTGCTTCTTCCTTTCCTATTGAGGTGCCTTTCATTTCTTCATCTAGCCAAATTGCTCTGGCTAGAACTTCTAGCACAATGTTGAATAACAGTGTTGATAGTGGGTATCCTTGCCTTGTTCCTGATCTCAGCGGGAAAGTTTCAGTCTTTCACCTTTGATTACAATAACTAGGTTTTTCATAAATACACTTTACCATATTGGGGAAGCTTCTTTCTATTCCTATCTTTTGGAGTGTTTTTTTAAATCAGGAAAGTATGCTGTATTTTTTTCAAATGCCTTTTCTGCATCAATTGAGAGGATCATGTGATTTTTCTTGTTAAGTTTATTGATGTGCTTATTACACTAATTGATTTTCTTATGCTGAGCTACCTTTGCGTACCTGGGATATAACCCAGGTATAACCCACTTAATTGTGATATATAATCCTTTTAATATGCTTTTGGATTCAGTTTGCAAGTATTTTGTTGAGGATTTTTGCATCTATATTCATTAGAGATATTGGTCTGTAATTTTAATTTTTTCATAGTATCTTTATCTGGGTTTGGTATTAGGGTGATGTTGGCTTCATAGAATGAGTTCAGTAGCATTCTTTCTTGTTCAACATTTTGGAAAAACTTGAGCAAGACTGGTATTAAATCATCTTTGAATGATTGGTAGAATTCACTCATGAAGCCATCTAGTCCAGGGCTTTTCATCTTTGGAAAGCTTTTGTTGACTATTTCAACCTCTTATGATTGGTTTGTTGAGTTCTTCTATTTATCTAGAGTCAATACAGGTTGTTTGTGTGTTTCAAGGAATTTATCCATCTTATTTTTGGTTGAAAATTTTTGGCATATAATTGTTCATAGCCTTCTCTAATGCTCTCTCTTATTTCTGCGGGTTCAGTGGTAATGTCCCCTCTCTCATTTGTGATTTTATTTGTTTGTATCTTCTTTCTTATTTTCTTTGTCTGTCTAGCTAAGGGTTTGTTGATTTTGTTGATCTTCTCAAAGTACAACTTTTCATTTTGTTGATTCTCTCTATTGTTTTTATCATTCTCTATTTCATTTACTTCTGCTACGAACTTTACTATTTCCTTTGGCTTGGTTTGAGATTAATTTGCTCTTCTTTTTCTAGTTCCTCCAGGTGTGCAGTCAGATCTTCAGTTTTAGTTCTTTCTTATTTTTTAATGTAAGCATTGAGGGCTATGAATTTCCCCCCTATGTGTTTTGGTATGTTGTGTTCTCATTTTTATTTGTCTCAAGATATTTGCTGGATTCTCTTGCAATTTCTTCTTTGACCCACTGATTATTTAAAAGTGTGTTGTTTAATCTCCGTGTATTTATGAATTTTTCCTTTTTCTGTCCATTATTGATTTCCAGCTTCATTCCATTATGATCAGAGAAAAATGCTTTGTATAATTACAATCTTCTAAAATTTATCAAGACCTGTCTCATGACCCAAAATATGGTCTATCCTGGGGAAGGACCAATGAGTGCTTGAAAAGAATATATGTCCTGCTGTTTTGGGGTATAATGCTCTATAGATATCTGTTAGGTCTAGTTTCATTTATCATATTATTTAAACTCTCTGTTTCTTTATTTATCCTGTCCATGTGTTCTTTTCAACACTGAGCGTGGTGTATTGAAGTCTCCAACTATTATTGTAGAAACATTTACTTCTCCCTTCAGTTCGCCAATGTATGCCTCATTTACCTTGGGGCACCCAATTAAGTGTGTAAATATTTATTATAGTTAATTTTTTCCTGGTGAATTTACCCTTTTACTAATATATAATGACTTTGTCATCCCTTAAAACAGTGTTGCATTTAAAATCTATTTTGTCCAATATTAGTATTCCTTCTCCAGATCTTTTTTGTCTACTATTTGCCTGGAATATTTTTTCCCAACATTTCACTTTCAAGCCTTACATTTGAGGTAAGTCTCTTGTAGACAGCATCTAGATGACTCATATTTTTATCAGTTCTACCAGTCTATGTCTTTTGTTCAGGAAGTTCAAGCCATTAACATGCAATGTTATTATTGTAAAGGCATTACTTCCTTCATCCATTTTGTCCTTTGGCTTTCTGTTGTCATAATTTACTATTATCTTTTTACTCTTTAATTTACCTTTTCTAATAATCTTCATTTCGACACTCTTCTCAAAGTCTCTCACCCTTGTTTTTCCTTTTAGGCTGCAGCACTCCCTTCAGTATTTCTTGTAATTCTGGTCTTTGGTAACATACTCTTTCAGTTTTTGTTTGTCTGTTAAAACTTTAAACTCACCCTCATTTTTGAAGGGCAGTTTTTTGGCTGGCAGTTTTGCTCTTTCACTACCCAAAATACACCATACCACTTTCTTTTCACCTTCATGGTTTCTGATGAAAGATCAGCACTTAATTTTATTGAGGTTACTTTGTTTGGGATACTTTGCTTTTTTCTTGCTTATTTCAGAATCTTTCATTATCTTTGACATTTGTCATTCTGAATAGTAGGTGTCTTCATGTAGTCCTATTTGTTCTTATTCTGTTTAAAGTGTGTTGTCCGTCTTGGATATTAATATTTATGTCTTTCATAATGGTTGGGAAGTTTGAGGTAATTATTTCCTCAAATATTCTTACTGTCCCCTTTCCATTCTCTTCTCCTTCTGGGACACTGATAACATGTATGCTTGTGTGTTTTGCACTGTCATTCAATTCTCTGAGACCCTGTTCCATTGTTTTCATTCTTTTCTCTTTCTGTTTTCTTGTCTTTTCTAGTTCAGATGTTCTGTCCTTGAAATTACTAATTCTGTCTTCAGTCAATTCAAATCTGCTGTTCTATGCCTCCAATGTAGTTTTAATCTCATACTTTGTGCTTTCATTACCATAAACTTTGTTACTTTCTTTGCAGGCTCTCCAAATTGTTCTTTATGTTCACTCAGTATCTTCTTAATAACCTTTCTGTCTTTAGCCATATTTTTCTTCAATTCTTTGATTTGATTTAGGAGATTTGTGTGATTATTATAGATTAATTTCTTAAATCCTGTACCTCATCAGGGTATTTCTTTTGTTTCTTTGGCTGGGCCATCCCTTCCTCCTTCCTAGTATGGCTTGTAATTTTTTGCTGATGTCTAGGCATCTGAATGTTGGTAAGTTTACTCTGCTGGTCAATTTCTCTCTCTTGCCTAGGTTTTTTTCCCACACCCTTCTTTGATAATTGATTTAATTTTTTCTAAGTCTTTAAAGTTACGCAGCTGAAGTTGTCAGAATTGGACCAAGGACTCATTGATTGGCCACAGATTTTCTCCCAGGAGTGGAACCTAAGAGGGATCTAAGAAAAAAAAAAAAAAAAAGAATGAAACTCTTAAAGTCTTCAGAACTTGGATTCTGGACAAAAAATAATTAAAAGCAATTTTTCTCTTTGCAATTTCCTGTCAGCAAATGGCACTCATCAGTGAACCTTTCCAGGTAGGTGTTTCAATTTCTGCTTTCCTGTTTTTCCTAGTCTGGCCAGAGCCAAGATTCAAAGCAGGCTCTGCTGGCCAAAGTCGCTGAAGAGATACCACTTTCTGCACTCCAATACACCCTCCCTCTTTTCTTGTAACAGCTGATAATGAGGAAAACCTCTATTCCCCTCTCACTTGGCTGCAGTGACCTAGGGGTTTTATCCAGTTTTAATGTCTTGAGGGTGAGGATGTGGCTCTTCCAGTCACCACAGGGGTTCAGTAACTCATGTTTGGTTTTTCAGGTTCTTTATCTCTCCATCCCTTGCCCTCCTGGAGATTGCACAGCCCTGCCCTGATCTACTGATCCCCAAAGCAGGTCTCTCAGACAGCTTTTGGCCTTTCATCTGTTGTTTTTGTGAGATAGTTGATCCCTGCCTGTCTATTTCAATGCCATCTTCCCTTAAGTCCCCCAATAATGCCTTTTTGAGTCTTCTCTCTTCCTTTTTTAGATCCCATCCAGGATCATGTATTGCCTCTAATTTTCTTTGTCTCTTTAACTGCTTGTCTTTTTTTTTTTAATTGTGGGAACCTATGTAAAATAAATTTTCCAACCATAATCACTCACAAGCATACCAATGATTGGGATTACATTCACTATGTTGCCATATGCTCATCACCTTCCATTACCAAAACTTTCCCATTTCCCCAAACAGAAGCCCTACAGTCATTTTGCATTACCTCCTCATTCTCCTTTCCCCCTTCCCCTGGCAACATGTACTTTAATTTCTGTCTCTATGAGTTTGCATATTCTCTGATATTTTCTTTGTAGTTACCATGGGACTTAAAGTTAACATCCTAATACTATAAAAACCTTGTTTGCTTTTATATCAACTTAACTTCAGTAGTATTCACAAACTATGTTTCTATAACTCTCCATCCCCCCACCTTTATGTGTTCTTGTCACAGATTACTTGCTTATGCATTGTGAATTAAAAACCATGGATTTACCATTGAATTTTACACATTTGCCTTTTAGATCATGTATGAAGTAAAAAGTAGAGTTATAAACCAAAAATATAATAGTACTAGAATTTGTAATTACCCATTTTGGTACCCTTACTGGATATCCTTATTTCTTCACGTGGCTTTGATACATTGTCCATTGTCCTTTGCTTTCAACCTGCAAAACTGTCTTTAGCATCTCTTGTAATACCAGTCTAGTGGTCAGAATCTCTCAGGCTTTGTTTATATGGAGATGTCTGACTCTCTTCCTCATTTTGGAAAACAATTTTGCTGGAAAGAGAATTCTTCGTTGGCACTTTTTACTTTCCATGTTTTAAATATGCCATTCCACTGCCCTCTTGCCTCCATGGTTTCTGATATGAAATTAGCACTTAATTAACTTGTATATGTTGCTTCTCTCTTGAGGCTTTCAGAATTTTCTCTTTATCTTAGGCTCTTGATAGTTCAATTATAATATGCAGTGGTGTGGATCAATTTGTGTTTATCCTTTTTGGAGGTTGTTGAGCATGGATGACATATTCATGTCTTCTGTTAAATTTGGGAAGTTTTATACCATTATTTCTTTGAATATTCTCTCTGTCCCTTTTTCTTCTTTCTTTTCTTGTGGGGCACTCACATATATTGGTATGTTTGATAGTGTCCCATAGGTTGCTCGGGCTCTGTTTGCTTTTCTTCATTTTTTCTTTCTTCTGTTCCTCAGACTGGATGATTTCAATTGTATTATCTCAAATTCACTGATTTTTTTCTGCTGCCAACTCCAATCTTTTGTTGAATCCCTCTAGGAAATTTTAAACTTCTGTTACTGTGGACTTCAACTCTCTTTGGTTCCTTTAGAAAATTTTCATCTCTCTTTTGATATTTGTTTTGTGTTCATCTATTTTATTCCTGGTTTTCTTTTTTATATCTTCTTTTCCAATCTTTTTTTTTTTTAAGATTTATTTATTTATTTTATTTCTCTTCCCTCCCCCCCCGACCCACCCACCCCAGTTGTCTGTTCTCTGTGTCTATTTGCTGCATGTTCTTCTTTGTCCACTTCTGTTGTTGTCAGCGGCATGGGAATCTGTGTTTCTTTTTGTTGCGTCATCTTGTGACAGCTCTCCGTGTGTGTGGCTCCATTCTTGGGCAGGCTGAACTTTCTTTCATGCTGGGTGGCTCTCCTTACAGGGTGCACTCCTTGCGCATGGGGCTCCCCTATGCAGGGGACACCCCTGTGTGGCAGGGCACTCCTTGCGTGCATCAGCACTGTGCATGGGCCAGCTCCAAACGGGTCAAGGAGGCCTGGGGTTTGAACCACAGACCTCCCATGTGGTAGATGTACACCCTAACCATTGGGCCAAGTCTGCTTCCACTTGTCCAATCTTAATGCCTTTAATTAATTAATTTTTTAATTTGCTCCCTCCTTCCTTCCTCCTTTCCTCCCCCCCTTCCTCTTTTCTTTCTTTCCTCCCTCCTCTCTTCCTTCCTTCCTTATTTCAGGCTTATTTCATTGCTTAGAATCTCCAGAGTAATTTGAATAGAAATGGTGAGAGCAGGCATCTTCACCTTGTACCTGATTTCCAGGGAAATAACTTGTCATTCTTCCATTAAATAAGATTAGCTATAGATTTTTCATAGATGCCCTTTATTACTTTAAGGAAGTTCTTTCATTTATAAGTTGTTTAAAATTTTAAAAAATTATGAATTTGCATTGGATTTTGTCAGGTACTTTTTCCCATATCAATTAAAATAATGTACAAGGACACACATAGTTCCTTATCCTTTAGTCTGTTAATATGGTGTATACACCAGTTGATTTTTGGATCAATTCTTAAATTCATAGGATAAACCCCTTTTGGTTATGATATATAAGCTTTTTATGTTTCAGTTTGCTAATATTTTATTAATATCTATTCAATGTATTTATTTTGTATTTTTGTTAATGTTTTTGCATCTGTATTCATGAAGGATATTGGTCTGTAACTTTCTTTTCTTGCAATTTCTTGTCTGGCTTAGATATGAAGATGATGCTAAATGCATAGAGTTGGAAAGTGTTATCTCCTTTTTTTTTAAAAAAATCAGAGTTTGGGAAGGGCTGGTATTATTTCTTATTTAAGTGTTTGATGGAATTTACTAGTGAAGACATGTTGGACTGGACTCTTTTGGGAAGATTTTTGATTATGAATTAAATTTCATCCAATGGATATGTCATGATGATGGGAACGAGTGTTGTTGGGGGGGGAGAGGGGGGGTGGGGGGGTGGGGTTGAATGGGACCTCACATATATATTTTTAATGTAATATTATTACAAAGTCAATAAAAAAAAATGAATTAAATTTCATTACTTTTTATAAATCTGTTCAGATTTTTCCATTCCTTTTTTTTTTAAATTGTGTTATTTTACTATTGACTTGTAAGTGGTGTTTATTTATTTATTTTTGCTTTTTATTTTTCTTTATTCCCCCCTCCTCCCAGATGGTTCACTCATCTATCTGCTTTCCTTCTCCAGGAGGCTCAATGGACTGAGCCACATCTGCTCCCTGCTCATTTTCCTTTAGGAGGCACAGGGACCTGAACCCAGGAACTCCCATGTGGCAGGCAGCCTCCCAAGTGGTTGAGCCACATCTGCTTCCCTTCTCTTTCTTTTTGAGGAAGTTTTTGTAATTTGTGTCTTTCTAGGAATTTTTCCATTTCATCTAAATTGTTTAATTTGTTGTCTGAAATTGTTCATAATATTGTATTATAATTCATTTAATTTATGTAAGGATGCTAGTAATGTCCCTTTTCATTCATGTGTTTGGTAATTTGGATCTTCTCTCTTGTTTTCTAGGTCTGTCAAGCTAAAGGTTTGACAATTTTATTGATATTTTCAAAGGACCAACTTGGGAATTCATTTTTTCTATTGTTTCCTGTTTTCTTTTTCATTCATTTCTACTTTAATCTTTATTACATATTTCCTTCTTCCTGCTTTGAGTTTAGTTGGCTCTGCTTTTTCATTTCTTAAGGTAGTCGTTTTGTTTATTGACTTGTGACCTTTCTTCTTTTCTGAAATAGATTTTTTAAAATTATATATTTCCCTTTAAGCATTGCATCCCATAAGTTCTTACATTTGGCTTCTGTTATCATTCAGATAAAAAAATGTTCTTTAAAATCCCTTTGTAATTTTTCATTTGTTCCATTATTTATTTATTACTGTTTAATTCATACACATTTTTAGTTTTTCCTGATTTCTTTCTGTTTTTGTTCTCTAATTTAATTTTATTGTGGTCAGAGAACATACATTGTGTAATTTCAGTCTTTTAAAATTTATTGAGTCTTGTTTTGTGGCCTATTTTTTTGGCCTATAATGGATAACGTTCCACATGCATTTGAAAAGAATGTGTATTCTGCAGTCACTGGGTGGTCTATTTTAAATCTGTGCATTTCGTCAAATTGGTTCATAGTGTTTTTTTACATTTTCTATATTCTTTGCTGAATTTCTGTCTAGATGTTGTTCCAGTTATTGAGGGTGGGTTATTGAACTCTTCATCTATTGTTTTTCAATTGCCTATTTCTCTTTTCAATTCTGTCATTTTTTGCTTCATGTATTTGGGGATTTTTCTTAAGTATGTATACAGTTATGGTTGTTATATCTTTCTAATGTATTTATGCTTTTATAATTTAAAATATCCCTCTCTGCCTCTTGCAATAGTTCTTGTTTTAAAATCTACTTGTCTGATGCTAATATAACCAGTTAAACTCTCTTATGATTACTCTTTGTGTGATTATCTTTTTTTTATCCTTTCCCTTTTAAAGTATTTGTAGCAATTGAATCAAAGGTTTATCTTTTGTGGACTGTGTATAGTTGAATTTTGCTTTTTATCCAGTCTCACAATTTTTGTTTTTTAAGTGAGATGTTTAGTTAATTTTGCTTAACCTAATTATTGAGAGGGCTTCATTTGCACTTATAATTTCACTATTTATGGTCTATTTCTCTTATGTCTTTCATCTTCTTTTTTTACTGCCTTCATTTGCATTAAATAAATACTTTTTAGTATACACTTTTAATTCTACTCTTGACTTTTTAAACTACTTTTTAAAATCTTTTTTTGTTGTTGTTTGTTTACTACTTTTGAACTACTTTCTTAGTGGTGGCTCTAGGTATTATATGTATTTTAACTTCTCATGGTCTACTCTAGAATATTGCTCCAGAACTTTACTTCGATATATCTGTTTGTTCATCCCTCTCTGTATTATTTTATATTTGTATCATTTAGATGTTATAACCACAAAAAATAGAGATATAATTTTTGTGTTATACAATATTATCCTATTAAATAAGCTAAGAGAAGAAATGAGAAAATATATTTATAGAGTTTTTATACTTATCCACATATTTACCATCTACTCCTCCTCATTTCTTCCCATGGATTTAAGCTATTTTCTGTTGCCACTTCCTTTCAGTCTGAAGGACTTTCTATATTATTTTTTTAAGGCAGGTCTGCTATTAATAAATTGCCTCAGTCATGGCTTAGGTGGGAATAACAAATATTTCATGTAAATTTGAAGGTAGTTTTGCTGGATATAGAATTCTTGGTTGTCAGTTTTTTTCTATCATCCCTTTGAGTAGGTCATCCCACTGCCTTCTGGCCTCCATTGTTTCTGGTGAGAAATAAGTCATTAAATGTATTATTTCCTGTGTATGATGAGTCGTTTTGCTTTGTCTACTTTCATATTTTCTTTGTCTTTGTCTTTCATTTATTTGACAATACATGTCTAGATGTGGATCTCTTTGCTTTATTCTATTTGGAGTTTGTTGATCTTCTCGGTTCTTTAGATTAACCTGTTTCATTAAATATTGGAATTTTTAGCGATTATTATTTTAAAAAATATCTATTTCTGCTTCTTTCTCTCTCTTCTTTTCTTCTGGGCCTCCCAATACACAAACATTGGTATGCTTGATGTTGCTTCAAAGCCTTCTGAAGCTCTGTTCACCGGTCTTCAATCTTTTTTTCTCTGTTCTTCAGCTTTGATTATATCTATTGTTCTAGCATCAGCTTCATTGATCTTTTCTTTTTCCATTTAAGATTTGCTGTTGAGTCCTTTTAGTGACTTTTTTCTTTTCAGTTTTCTTTTCAGAATTTCCATTTCCTTATTTCCTTTTCAAATATGTTTTTATCTCTCTGTTTAGTTTCTTTAATCATTAAGTAATTGCCATACTTTACTTGTATTTTCAAATATATATTCCTTTATTTCTTTAAAATTATTTATAATAGCTGCTCTGAAATCCATGTCTGTGAAATTCAACCTATGGGGATACCCATAGACAGTTTCCTCTGGGATTTTTCCCCTTGAGTATAGTTCATAGCTTTTTGCTTCTTTGCACATTGCATAATTTTTGTTGAATATTATAGATTTTAGATTAAATATTGTAGCAGCTCTGGGTTTTTCTTTTTTAAAGATTTATTTATTTATTTA
The DNA here is from genome assembly GCF_030445035.2 of Dasypus novemcinctus. Lineage (NCBI taxonomy): Eukaryota > Metazoa > Chordata > Mammalia > Cingulata > Dasypodidae > Dasypus > Dasypus novemcinctus. Next base: position 52,475,092 of record NC_080686.1, read on the forward strand.
TTTATATCCCCTCCCCCCCACCCCGGTTATCTGTTCTCTGTGTCTATTTGCTGTGTCTTCTTTGTCTGCTTTTGTTGTTGTCAGTGGCATGGAAATCTGTGTTTCTTTTTGTTGCATCACCTTGTTGTGTCAGTTCTCTGTGTGTGCAGCACCATTCTTGGGCAGGCTGCACTTTCTTTTGTGCTGGGCAGCTCTCCTTATGGGGCACACTCCTTGTGCATGGGGCTCCCCTATGCAGGGGACACCCCTGCGTGGCAGGGCACTCCTTGCGTGCATCAGCACTGCACATGGGCCAGCTCCACATGGGTCAAGGAGGCCCGGGGTTTGAACCATGGACCTCCCATGTGGTAGACGGACGCCCTAACCACTGGGCCAAGGCCGCCGCCCAGCTCTGGGTTTTGATTTTCCCCTCTGAGGTCTTTTGTTGCTTTTTGTTTTTTAAAATTGTGAAGTCTGATCCCCTATAATATGCAGCTAATGATATTTCTATCAGGTTTTTAATTTTAAACCTGATTTAAGTCTAATCCCCTATAATATGCAGCTACTGATACCTCTATCAGGTTCTTCTTTTTAAACCTGATTTTCTAGGGGTTACACGCTTTTCTGCATAGCTTAGTGTTTATCCAAATAATGATCAGATGTTTTGCTCAAATATTGAATCTCTAGGACTTCCACTTCTGATCTATGTGTAGGCTTGGGAGTTAATTGAAAGTTCAGACTGTTTTTAAGTTTGTCTCAGCTTTTCTTTATCCCCAGGTATTCTTGCATCTCCTCTCCTCTGTGTATTCACATAGTCTCCATTGGCCAAGGATGTGAAGGCTTGAGGCTGATTTTGTCTTTGCTACAGATGCACACTTCATACAGTCAATCCAAGATTCATGGAGAACTTATTAACCTACCTATGGCTGTTTTCTGGAAATCCACAACTAATCTGCCAGTTGGTTGTACTAAATTTGACTACAACATCAAAATTGTGGAGCTGCTGGCCCTCCTTGTTTGCTTAAACTGAGATGGCATCTTTAACTGACAATGTTCCAAATCAAATGAGCTTGCTCTGGCAATACAGTGAAGCTGTTGATTTCGATAACCTTGCTTGCCCTTCCCTGGCTTTACTACTGAACTGACTGTTCTGAAGATAACATGGGAGAAACCCCAGGGAAAAACATCACAGATCTGCACTGTTCTCACCTGAAATTCCGTAATTTTCATGATTAAGTACTTTTCAGTGTCTTTTATACCTTTGGCTGCACTGAAATTATTGTTTATGAGAGATTTGTTCAGCTTTATAATTACTTTTGTGGGGAGAACACTTTTCTTTTTATATCATTCCATCATGCAGAAGTCAACTCCCTCCATTAAGATTTTGATAAAGATGGAAACTTGGGTTTTCCCTTTGTTTTAGGCATTTGTTCAAAAGCTCTCACCAAACTTTCTGGGATTTAAACCACTGAGTAATTTCAAATTAAGCTTTAAGGAAGATTCCTTAGCTCCCTTAGCGCCTCCTATATAAAAGTTTGGTGCTGCCATTTCATGATGCTGTATTTTATGAACATGTTTTTGAACTATATACTTAAAGATATTTTACCATACTTTCCTTTTTCTTTTCCCAAAGAATCTGGGAAAAGAGTTTATACATGGGATAATAGGAAAAAAGGAAGAAAATAAGTTACTGATCTCTTATTGTTACTTGTTATGATAACAGAAAATGCATCTTTCTTCTTCAGTCTTACATTTGTTCACAGGGATGACAAAGTTTGTAAATGTATGCATGAAACAGGCTATGTACCAACTATTATTTCCTGTGTATGAGAAAGTGAAGAGATTAGATTCACGATCACCACATTTTGTATATCTTTTTAATTTCAGGAGTAGATTCTGAATGCATGCATCTATTTCTGATCTATCTAGTGCAGAAAAGAAGTGGGTTGATATTGAAATGTTGAAAGGGAGCTGGGACAGATCATGATTTGAGATTCAAGATTCAAGAAAATGTCAAAAGTGTGTATGTTTAGGAATGTAAAAAAAATCAACATCTTTTAGTGTTACTCTATTATTTCATTAAACGATAACAGATATCCACTGATTAGGCAACATAGGGTAATAGAAAAGGCACAGGTTTTGCAGATAGGAAAATGCATTTATTTATTTATTTATTTCTCTCCCCATCCCCTCCACCCCCCTGTTGTCTGCTCTCTGTGTCCATTCGCTGTATGTTCTTCTGTGACAGCTTCTATCCTTATCAGCAGCACCGGGAATCTGTGTTTCTTTTTGTTGCGTCATCTTGTTGTGTCAGCTCTCCGTGTGTGCGGCACCATTCTTGGGCAGGCTGCACTTTCTTTTGTGCTTGAAGGCTCTCCTTATGGGGCGCATTCCTTGCATGCTATGCGGGGAACACCCCTGTGTAGCACGGCACTCCTTGCGCGCATCAGCACTGCGCATGGGCCAGCTCCACACAGGTCAAGGAGGCCCGGGGTTTGAACTGCGGACTTTCTATGTGGTAGGCGGATGCCCTATCCATTGACCAACTCTGCTTCCTGGAAAATGCATTTAAAATCCTGATTTTGCTACTTGCTAATTTTGTGCCCTTGGTCAAGAGTACTTCTAAAATCTGTAAAATGGTGATAATATTTGCCTCATCATATTCTCAGGATTTTTAAAAAAATTATTACATGTAAAATGTTTGGTAGGGCACTAGTTATGTCATGTAGTAAGTGATTAATAATTAATCAGCATTTTTTGAGGTTAGCCTATGAAATTGCTCAATTTAAATTTATGATTCTTAAGATGCTTCTAATCCTGATCCATTATAATTGACATATGAAACCATTCCTATGCCTGTTATTGTAGGAAAAAATTCATGTGTATTTTGTAGGTGCATGATTATTGAATGATTATTATTAATTTCCATGAATGGGTTTGTAAATGAAGAGAAAACAAAACAAAAATAAGGAAAATTTCCTTGAAATGAAACAAATTTTATTCCAGGATCTTTTTAAAAAATATATTTTTTATTTTTAAAAGATACATAGATTACATAAAATGTACATAAAAAATATAGGGGATTTTCATCTGCCCTGCTCCCCACAACTCCCACCTTCCTCACATTGACAACTTCTTTCATTAATGTGGTATATTCATTGCAATGAATACATTTTGAATCATTGCTACACAGCATGGATTATAGTTTACATTGTAGTTTACACTCTCTCCCACTCCAATCTATAGTTTATGACAGGATATATAATGTCTTGTGTCTTTGCAATGTCATTCAGGACAATTCTAAGTCCTGAAAATGTCGCCATATTACACTTCTTTTTCGCTTTCCCTGCCTTCAGGAACTCCAATGGCCACTGTCTCCACATCAATGATATAATTTCTTCCATTGCTAGAATCACCATAAGTCTATAGTAGAATACCAGTAAGTCTGCTCTAGTCCATATTTTATTCCTCAAACCTGAGGATTCTGGGATGGTGATGCCCACTCCACCACTAATTAGGGCTTCAATTTATGGCTGATGGATGGGACTCTCTTGCTTGCAGTTGTAGACTCTCTCAGTTCTTTGGTGGGGTGGTTTTCCATCCTCACCTCCTTGTTAGTTGTCCTTGGTGAGTCCAGTGAACTGGAGAGTAGGTGTTGCAACTCTGCTGAGGCTCAGGGCCCAGCTGGCACATGGACAGTCCAGAGATTCAAGTGTCTTGGATATACACCTACCAACTCCAGCATCAACTGTAGGTTCAATAAAAGTGGCAGAAAAGGCATGTGTAGAGAAGTCACATCTGAGTCCAACTCTTTCATACTTGGGAGCACAAACTCCAAAGTAGAGCCCACTGGCAAGGCACCAAACTCTGGAGCTATCTGCCATGACTGTAGGACCTGGGTGTCTCTGGACCCCTCAGGACCCCCACTATTTGGGTGTAGTATCTACTTTGGCTGTCTATGAGATCCTGATGAGATGTGCATAAATGTTACCTCTCTGATGACCTCCTGACTCATTTTGAAGTCTCTTAGCCATATAAACTCATTTGTCTTTACAATTTCCCCCTTTTATTCAAGGTCCTTTTCCAGTTGCATCACCAGCTAGTGCTTGGTAGTAATCCCTCGGTGCTAGGGAGGCTTATCTCCAGGAGTCATGTCCCACACTGGGAGGAAGGTAATCCATTTATATGCTGAGTTTGGCTTAGAGAGCTGCCACATTTGATTAACACAGAGGCTCTCAGGAGGTAATTCTTAGGCACCTTACAAACTAGGCTAAGTTGCAATTTCAAGAGCAAAAGATTCATAAACATAGCCATCAATATCAATAGCCTATCAGGAAGCAGACTTGGCCCAGTGGTTAGGGCGTCGATCTACCACATGCGAGGCTGGCGGTTCAAACCCCGGGCCTCCTTGACCGGTGTGGAGCTGGCCTACACGCAGTGCTGATGCGCACAAGGAGTGCTGATGAGCGCAAGGAGTACCATGCCATGCAGGGGTGTCCCCGCGTAGGGGAGCCCCACGCGCAAGGAGTGCGCCCAGTAAGGAGAGCCGCCCAGCGGGAAAGAAAGTGCAGTCTGCCCAGGAATGGCGCCACACACACGGAGAGCTGACACAAGATGATGCAACAAAAAGAAACACAGATTCCCATGCTGCTGACAAAAACAGAAGCGGACAAAGAACACACAAGCAGGGGGAAGGGGAGAGAAATAAAAAAAAAATCAATAGCCTATGAATGGACCATCCTTTTTCACTGGTCATTGCCCCTGTACTTGGGGGATTGTTGCTGCTCCATTAGAGAATATGGCAGAGCTCCCCAGGATGGGAATTCAGTATTCTTTCATTTGTTGTGTGAATCTCTACCCACTGTGGCAATGCCCCATAAACACTTGAACATATTTATATACCTTATATGTATATTCAGGTGAATGTCCTCTCGTATATCTCCCATCACTGACACCTCACACCAATGCTCCTCCCTTGCCATAGTTGAACACTTCGGTGATTCAAAACTTCTTGAAAAACGAAACCAAGTATACTGCCAAATTCAATTTATTTCAGCATTTTTATGCCAGTGTATTCTGGAAAAAAACATTAAGAATATTCTCAAGCCACTAAGGAAAATTTGAAAGTTGGACTTTTCTCTATTATGTTTCTTGGAATTAATAAAGCTTTTGTATACTCAGGACTGGAATTTGACTGAGAAATTTTACATTATACTCCTAATTCCTATAGGAAAATATTATTTTTTCATTGTTGTTTTTTCCTTAAAATATTATGGATGTGTTAAGGGAAAACAGTGATGAAGACTAAACAAATATCTTGATAGATGAAAAGCAATTGGAATGTGCTTAGAGGTACTGCACATGGCACTATGGTGTTTGGTGCCATGGAAATGCAAATTAACTAAAGCACCAATAATCATAATGATAATGATGATAGGCCTTATTTAAAAATTATTTGAAGGTAAGTAGACAGAGCCTTATGTATAAATGTGCACCAAGCATTTTTGTACATATGCAAGTATATGTAAAGAGCCATCTTTCTCTTTGTGAAATAGATTTATACCAATGAATTTGAGTTTAAAGTGAAGTTCCAAAAAGCAAACCCTATTTTCCAACCCACTTCAGTGGCAAAATTATAAATGTTTTTCCATGGAAGACAAATACTAGTTTGGAATTTGTTAAAAAAGTTTTCATTCAGCAATGATTTTTGAGCAATCACTGTGTGCCCTTCACTCTATATGGGCTGGGGATACAATTCTAAACCAGATATTCTGCTTCCAAGGGTTTATCCTTTATTTAAAGAGACAAAGAAGTAAACAAGGAGTTTCAGCACAATGTGATGTTTATTATGATGAGATAATGCAGACTCTCATGGGAGAACACCAAAGGTACCTAACCTGGTCACCTGGGACAGGAAAAGGTTCTTGGAGAATACGGTAACTAAGCCGAAGACTGAAGCACAAAGTTACCTAGGCAAAAATGAAGTTGAAGGTGGATGTGGGGTGCTGGTGATGATGATGGATACAGGGCGGTTAGTGATAATGGTGGTGCTGATGGTGGAGGGTATTCTAGGCAGAAGGAACAGCATGTCAAAAGCACGAGACAAGGGTGTGTGTGGAATGTTTGTGGGCCTACATATTTTAAGTGTTGCTGAAGTGTTTAATGTGGGGAAACTAAGAGATGTTGGTGGTAAGAGATGAAGCTGGAGAGGTAGCAAGGGCCAGAAGATGAGTGACTCCATAGCCTATGGGAAGGGGAATAGCTGTTTAGTGGTGTGCTGGTAAACTGCTCTCTCAATAAAAACCCTGCTTTTTTGTGTGTCTGCCCATTTCTGTGGTGTGAATACTCCCGTGATGGCTGAGTTCAAGCTACCAATAGTTTAACACAACTAGCTTGCAGATTTCCTGAATATTTAATAACTGGCTCTCAAGAGTCCGTTTGTTTAAGCTGTCTCTGGAACATCACTGTTAGACTTTTTGTTTTTAGGAGGTAACAGGGATTGAGCCCAGGACCTCATATATGGGAAGCAGGTGCCCAACCACTTGAGCTACATCTGCTCCCCCATTGTTAGATTCTTGACCATGATTAGTGGATCTATAATAATATTGGGATGGAGCTTGCAGAGAGTAAGGTAGTGGGCTGGTTATTGTAACACACTAGTAGTTTCAATATCCTTTCCTTTCATAGATTCTAACTGAACCCCATTTCCCTAACCCAAATGTGTACTCATATATTCATAAAATCAGCAGCTCATTTTGCTATATGGGAGTATATGAATTAGAATCTTAGTATTGGGGGGGGATCTTGGAAATTGTCTAGCTCAATCTTTTTAGAGTTCACGAAACAAGCTCACTTAACAGAACTAATAGTTTCATGGATAGGAGTATAGCCTGTATGTTTTTCCAGCTTTTCTCAGTTCAGCCACTAGCCATTCTATGCATACCCCAAACCCTACAATTCCTTTTATTCTTAATGAACCCCTTATTCCAAACTACCAGTCACTAAATTTTATTTCTTTACTCCTTTGCTAAATATTTATGATTCAGCTGTAATATCATCATTTATAGCCTCAGTTTTTCAAGTCAAGCTGTTTTCCTGTTTGAAATTTTATTTATTTATTTATTTATTTATTTATTTATTTATTTATTTATTTTTCCCTGTCAGTTGTGTCATTGTCTTTTTGGTACATCACTTCAATGCACAAGAACCTGCACCTCTCTGCTCCTGTCTGCACACATTTTTTCTTTTATTTTTACCAGGAGGTCCTGGGGACTGAACCATTTCCTCCATATGGTGAATGGGAACTCAATTGCTTGAACCACAGCTGCTTCCCTGAATTATTATTTATTTGTCTTTAGTTTTTAGAACTTTGATAAGATGTGTATTAGCGTAGTTTATTTTGGGTTTATTTATTTATTTTTCAGGTTTGTAGCAGAAACTATTTGTGAATTTTATACTAGAGCTTTTTTATGTTATCATCACTGTTATTAGTGTAATTAGGACCCCTTAGGAACCAGAATGTGATAACTTTTGTTTGCCTTCATCTCTGACCACCACAATTGTCCAACGAATATATGCTCTGGTCATGTCTTTGACATGTTACTCCTATGTGACTGGGGCAGGCCAAACTCCGTCAGGCTCAGTGTCCCCAGCTGTACATTGACTGATTTAGATCCCATTGTTTCTGGAAATCCCTTTCATTTCATGATTTCAGGAACACAGCCTTAAATGCAGCATGCTGCAACCTGGCTATTTTAGTCAAAGGCAATACATAACAAATAACCTCCATTCATGAATGTAGGTATATTAGTTAGAATTCTCTAGGAACATAGAACCAATAGGAGATATCTGTAAATAGTACGAGATTTTACAAAATGTCTCACATGAACATGAAGATGCAGAAATCCAAATTCTGCAGGGCAGGCTGCAAGCCAGGGACTCTAATGAAGATCCCTGATGAGTTCCCTAGGAGACTGTCTGCCTGGTTGTCAGAAGTAGAGATTAGAATTCTCTCTCTGAATGCTGAAATCACTTTCTCTTTTAAGGCTTTCAACTGATTGGATGAGATGTCTCTCATTGCTAACAACAATCTCCTCAGTTCATTGTAGGTGTAATCAGCCATATATACAATCAACTCACTGACGATTAAAGTCCATGAAATGCCCTTGTACTACAATCAGCTCAGTGACTTTGGGTTTATTTTTTTGGGGGTTCCCTCTGTTTTTTGAATCTGTAGATTTATGTTGCTTGCCAAATCTGGGAAAATTTCAGTCATTATTTTTTTCAACGCTTTCTCAGCCCTGCCTGCTTTTTCCTCTCTTTCTGGAATTCCGATCCCAGGAGTGCTCTGTCTTTGGTTTTAGTCTAAGGTCCCTGAACTCTGTTCAAGTTTATTCTGTCTATTGTTTGTTCCTAAATTTGGATCATTCCATTGTTTTACCTTCAATTTCACTGATCCTTTACTCTGTCCTCTCCATTCTTCTCTTGAGTCTCATTGAAGGTGTCTTTTTAAATTTAGTTTACTGTTTTTTTTTTTCAATTTTAATGTTTCATTTGGTTATTTTCTCTAAGTATTTCTTTGCTGAGTCTTTCTTATTTTTTCATTTTTTATAAAGTGTGTTTGTAATTGCTCATTGAAGTATATTTAAAATTGTTGTCAGATAATTCCAGTATTTGAGTCTGCTCAGTGTTGATGTCTGTTAGTTGTCTGTCATTCAAGTTGAGAGGTCCCTGGTTCTTGGTATGATGAGTGATTTTTATGGTATCCTGGACATTTGGGCTATTATGTAATGAGATTATGGATCTTATTTAAATCTTGTCGCAAGCCCCTCTGACCTTGCCTGCAGGGAATAAGCATGAAGTCCTGTTACTGACATGTGAGGGTACCATGTTACTGCTCCCCACGGGGCCTCTTCTGTGTGGGCTAGGTAGGCATGAAATTTCTTTCATTTTTTTTTTTTAAGATTTATTTGTTTATTATTTATTCCTTTCTCCTTCCCCTTCCCCTCCAAGTTGTCTGCTCTCTGTATCCATTCACTGTGTGTTCTTCTGTGTCCGCTTGCATTCTTGTCAGTGCCACAGGGAATCTGTGTCGCTATTTGTTGTGTCAATCTTGCTGTGCCAGCTCTCCGTGTGTGCGGCAACACTCCTGGGCAGGCTGCACGTTTTTCACAAGGGGCGGCTCTCCTTGCAGGGAGGGGTACTATGTGGGGTACACCCCTGTGTGGCATGGCTCTCCTTGCACGCATCAGCACTGCACATGGGCCAGCTCACCACATGGGTCAGGAGGCCCTGGGTTTGAACCCTGGACCACCCATGTGGTAGGTGGATGCTCTATCAGTTGAGCCAAATCTGCTTTCTGGGATGAAATTTCTGGCTCCCCTCTCTGCCTTTTCTGACAACACCCAAGCTACCTATTACAGCTGGGTGAGGGAAGAAGTCTAGGTACTGCACTTAGCTTTTGCTGGCAAGAGTGGGGTGTGGCCATATTGTATTCTGTGATGTTCAGTTGGAGTATGGAGGATTTTTTTTTAAGCTATCCATATTTCTAGTGTTCTCCTTTTTTGGTTCTTTGGCTAGGGAGAACTGGATTTCTTGGGACATTTTCTTCTCCAATTGGCATTTCTGAGTTTCCCACTTCTCTAAACTTAAATTATCTTACATAATTTGCATATCTTCTTGCCTTCCATTAAAAAGTTACCTTAAAAGTCTAAATGGATATAAAATGTAGGGGCTTCACTTTCAAGTTTTGATAGAAAGATTGAAAATCAGTAGTGTCCAGAAATGGAATCTTGTTAGGTGCTATAGTTTTTATCATTGGCTGTTGATGATGGAATTTTAAGACACAGAAAGGGGATTGGACTAACTGATGTTAAGATTCCCCTTCAACCCTGAAGTTCTAGGGTATTCTGAAACCAGTAGCTTTAGAAAATCTTCTCCAGTGAAGGGGCACCATACTGGAATATCCATACCATGTAACTTTTGTATAGCATTTTCTTGTCACCTCAGTCCCTATACGAATAGAAGTGGGAGGACTGGGCATATATGAAGAGAATATTTACCATAGACATGCACAGTACATATTTAAGTATCTTACATGATTTCAAGAGACTGGGCTGTATTTTCAGCATGTTTATATTGTGTTCAGCATGCTAAAAACTCCATGATCACTTATAAGTAATACTATTTCTAATGTTTAACCCAAATAATTTTTGTACATTTTAGATTATACTTAGGAATAAAGTAGGTTTTGGCTTTTATGTAAAAAAATGTGTTAGTTTATAATTATAGTATTTAGTGTTCTTTAAGAACATTTGGACATCAGCTGATGAAATTTGCTTACATATACTTTGCATAATTCTGCCATGCATTTGTTGGTATCCAGGAGGTCTAAATTAGTTCTTGAAAAAAATTTAGCAACATTTTGGGGCTAGAAGGATTCTTAAAAAATAGTAGAGCCACTGAAGTGAATACTGGAAATTCTGAGTTATACTTTTATTATGGAGAGAGGTTAATTGCATGTAATTCAAAAACAAATATAATGCATTATATGATTGGCATCAAGTATTATTTGGAAAAAAGCAGTAATTAAAGTTAAGGGTTAACTTCGTCATCACTTTACCCCTATAAACTTAAAATGGCTTTATATTGCCATAGAGGATGATAAGGAAATTAGTCATCCTAGTTAGAACTTGCTTGTGTAAACTTGTTCCTCAGCTGCAGAATTACCCCAAAGAAATTTATTTACCATGTCATCATTTATGCATGTTTTTAGCTAGCCACACGGGGGGCTCCAGCAACACTGAAGACAAATTTGGCATTTGTTTTCCAAGTGTCATTTTCATTAAAATTAGTGGGTGTGAAGTGTAAACAGTGAAAGGAAAATTGTTTCCCTTTGTAGTAATCACAAACTACAAAAATGAGAGAGATAGTAAAACAACTCAAATATGTTTCCTAACCTGCTTTTTAAAGATTTGCTAAGCAATGGGAAACGGACTTTGGCCCAGTGGTTAGGGCGTCCGTCTACCACATGGGAGGTCCGCGGTTCAAGCCCTGGGCCTCCTTGACCCGTGTGGAGCTGGCCCATGCGCAGTGCTGATGCCCCCCGAGTAGGGGAGCCCCACGCGCAAGGAGTGCACCCATAAGGAGAGCCGCCCAGCGCGAAGGAGGGAGCAGCCTGCCGAAGAATGGCGCCGCCCATACTTCCCATGCCGCTGACGAGAACAGAAGCGGACAAAGAAACAAGACGCAGCAAAAAGACTCAGAAAACAGACAACCGGGGGAGGGGAAGGGAAGTAAATAAATAAAAATAAATCTTTAAAAAATAAAATAAAATAAAGATTTGCTAAGCAATATTACCGAAGGGTTTTTTGATTGTTTGTTAATGGTTAGAAGATTAGATTTTTCAATATTCACTTATATTCAAACTGTTAACCTTATATAGTTTTTAATGGTAATGTGTTATCCAGACAAGGATGAACTGATCGGGAGTCATGGCCTGGTTAGGAATATTTTTGGCTAATAGGAGCATCCTAATGCTGTAAAACTTAGGGTTTAGTGGAAGAAAATTGATAGGTGAGAGAACTAGAATATATAGGATTTATCTCCCTATGTAAATGGTGTTTGTGTGTGTGTGTCCTATGTGTATTTATGTGTACAAATATATGTATGTATCCATAAATATAATATAATAAAGTTATACCTAAATATATATGTACATATATATGTACATATATATAACTTCATGTATATATATAAAAAATTGATACATAGTTCCTTTTCTGTAAATTCTCACTTTTGTAGTGAAAACACCATTTTCTGATACCAGCAATATTATTATTATTTCAGTCTTACATGTTAAAGTAGCTTCAGATTTTTCCTTCTAAAGTTTTAGAATAAAAGTCTTATTTTAAGATCCCATATATATGAAATATTTTCCTATTTTCATTGCTATGAATCTTACTTACTTAAAAAGTCCTTATTAGGTGAATCCCTTGATAGCAGTCTCAGTTATCTTTATGCCAAATAATAGCAAGTATTCAAATTTTGATTTGCTGAATCTGCTTGCTAACTTTTCTAGGAAACTTTTTAGAAACAAGTTAACTCTTTTTGGTTTAGCTTTAAAGATTAATTTTCAAAACTCGGTGTTGTACAAATTTAAAACTTGTACTTCTTTCATATAACTTTAAATCTGGAACCCAAAGTACTTCTCCTGTAGTACAAATTATCAAATGCAAGCAAACTGTGCCTTGGATGTGTAATCAACCCTTAAAGACAAAACACTCCTAGAGTTATGTGAAAGCAATAATTGTGTAATAGATCATGCAAAAGAGAAAAGGGTGAAAACAGAAACACAGCTTCATTATTATCTAGAGTGGTATAACATTGTGATTTGTGTTTTCATCAACTCAACAACCCATATTTTCAAACCCACAAATACCATGTTTTTGTTGAATTTTTTTTTTGTCAGCTCTAACAGTGAATCATGTTTTCCAATGTAGAGAAATTTAAGTCTGACACTTGGTAGTTCCCCAAACTAATGGCAGGACTTGAGCAGGCATTTCATCTTTTGTGTCTCTGTTTCCTTGCCTGTAAACTGAAAAGGCAAGAATGGTCTATTTTTTAATATGTTAATATAGTCTAAGATTTTTAGGTTTATAGAAATTGGTCCTTGATTGGTAGCTGAATCATTCCAGTAGGTAGGAGGTCTATTCTCTATTTAAAGCCTGTTTTTGTTCTTTTTTTTGGCCTTTATCCTTATTCCAGAATTTAATGACCTTCATTCAAAATCATTTTTTTCCTGATAGCTCATATTTAAGCCTCTTTCCTCCTGTTCTAGATCTGCTGGAGAAAAAAATTCTGCAGACTTGAATTTTACTAAAGAAATTTAAACTGTTTCTTTCCATTGCTTAGAAAAGATTAGATTGTTGAAAATGTTACTAATATTAAGTGATATTTCACTATCATGGCACAGATAGAGCAAAGGATGTTTATGCAAATAATTCAAACTAAACAATTTATGTAAGCAGAATATCTAGTTGAACAATATCTTATTTTTAATTATGTTTGTTTATATGCACTCTAATGTATAAAATGTGGTAATTTTCAGTGGTATTCCTCATTGTTAGTGCAAATTAGCAACTGAGTTTCTCCAGGTTGAGATTTCTTACTTATGGGAACAACTTGAAATATTTAGTACTGCAGCTAATCGGAAGCTAAAATAATATGATACATTGCTTTTATTCAAGAAAGTCAAAACAAATCAGTGTTCAGAGAACAAATAATCAGGGAGATGGAAAAATTGTTCCCCATGAAAAGATGCAAGAACTCCTTCAGACCACTAGGGTATTAGTAGTGCCTGAAAGAAGTGAGTGATGGAAATCCTAGAAAAGTTGTTAATCCCAGCGAAGAATCAGGCTGGTTAAGCCAGTCATTTTATCTTCCCTCCAGTTCTTCCATCAAGGTATAGTGACTTTGGGTAACACCACAGCTATTTTTAATTTTCAAAAAACTATCGAGAGGGAGAGATTTTATTTAGGGTGTTATAATTTCTCCAAAATGTCTAATTTAATTCAATTTCCTCTTGTTATCTCCTTAGCAAAAAGTAGAGACAGCTATGAAGTGCCCAATATCTAGCATCCTTTCCTGCTGAGGAAACTGAATCTGAGACAAGTAAAGCACTTTTCCCCAGGCTACTCTGGACTTGAATCAAATACCTGAAAATGGAAATACAGAGTTTCATTCTTTTAATATTTTGCTCTTTTTTGTTGTTGTTGCTGTAGAGAATTTAAAAGATTATTAGCCAAGTAGATGGAAGAAGTGGGTTAATATTTCCTGATCTTAGATTCCAGTCTAAGGTCTATTGTTTATTAACCAAGAAACCTTGGGTTCCTCCTACTTGTACTTGTTTCTTAAAAAAATGTTACTCATTTGTAACATTCAAATGAGTCTAGAGATAAAATAAAATCATATTTCAGAAAACTTTCAGAGGGAATAAATGGCCACATAGAAATATATATTACACCAATTGGCTAAAGCCCGCGGAGCAGCATACTGACAGGGGAAAGCTATAGGTTGGAGTCAGAAACTGGGTTTTAAAACTGGAATCGAATCTTTATCACCTTTGTGACTTTGGACAAATTACTCCTTCTTTGAGGCATTTCTTCATTTGTAATATGAGGATAATAAGCCATATCTAAGCTGTGGAAGCTTTAAATGGGAACGTGCATATGTTTCCTTGGGTGTTCTTTTGCTTCTCTTCCCATTTTCCTTGGCCTAATCAACTAACCTAACTTGTATGATGCTCCTTTTTGTCCACAAACCTCTGGCTACATCCAGTTTCACTAATAACTTTATCTTGAACCACTTAGACAGGATTAACCAATGCAAAAGGATTTGACAGTGAAAATTTATTTAAGTAACTTGTTACTTTGTCTTTTAAAATAAAATACCGATTTAATTGATTTTTCATCATATTGGCTGCTTTTTCCACTTCTTAATCCAAATGATACATGGACACCTTGGTTGTTAGGCAGACTTAGATATTAGGACTATTGCTTATGAAAATTAAAGTGTAACTTTGGGTTGCATCTATAATTTAATTTACCAAAGAGAGGGAAATTGTCAATGAAGGGCATAATTGTTTATGAAACTAATTGTTTATCATGCAAAATGAATTCACAGAGCCCCATGTTTTCTAAATAAAATTATTACAATAAATATTTATGCTCTTGGAGAACCTGTTATAAGTAAGCTGTTTTAAATAAATCCCTTTTATTAGCTTACCAAGATGAAACCTGGACTGATTTAAAGGATAATTATCTATGGACTTTTCAAGACTGTATGCATTATTTACATAGCTGACTGTTGTTTTTATGAACCATTTCATTTCAGGGAGGTAAATATATGCTTGAAACATGAAAAGCTTTTACACGGCTAAGCATAGAATATTTATTTAAAAGACTCACTTGGTTGAATGGTTGATATGTTTTCATAGAATTATATTAAAAAGAAGGGCTGGAATGATAAGTTCATACCATTGTATCTAGGGAAACATACCCTCTATTAGGGGTATTTCTTTTGAGCATTAAAAATATTCTGTATAGCTTTTTGTGGTGCTAATAAAATTTTTTGTAAATTAAAATGTAATAGTACTTTCATAATGTTTGTTTGCTCAAACAGACCAATAAAGATGTGCACTTGGCATACGAGCATGTTTTTTCCATTAAAGCTGATGGATATCTTTGAAAGAAGGAATATGCACAGAATCTTTTGATCAATGTGATGAAAACTCTGAATCTTTTGATCTTGTAGATGAACTCCTTGGGTAGCTAGGAAATATAAATAAGAAAATTACTCTGCCCAAACTAGTTGAAAAACCTAACATTAAAATCAGTCGTTCTCTTCTTTACAAAATATTAAGTCACCAATTTTATTTAGTTTTGGATGATTTATGTTCAACATTATCCTTGAAAAAAAGTAAAAATAACATTAATACTTTTCCTATTGGAAGCATAGTCCCTGCTAAGAATTTCAAATATCTTTGAACCATAGATGTAATTTTGTTAATAGAAAGAGTTATTTCAAAACCATTAGGACTCAGCCTTATTTTGGATCCAATGTAAAAACTATCTTTTGTTTTAATTCACAGCTGTGTTCATAAGCTCCAAAAAATCCTCCCCTTTACGGCTGCTCATGGATGATGTTAATATAGATCAGTGATTCCATTGGAAAGACAATTGTGAATAAAGGTGTGAGTCAAAATAGCCTAAAAGTATTAAAATTTGGTATTTCTTATTCATTTTTGTTTCAAAAAAGGAGATATCTTCCTGACAATACAAATCATTACAAAAATTAAGAAACAGAAATTGAAAGTTGCTTGTAATTCTACTTTCTAAAGATGTGTTTTGGTGTACCTCCTGCCATCCTTTAAAATTTATACATATAGAAATCTTAATTATATGTATACAGTCTCCTTCAGTAAACTTTTATGGTTCTTTTCACAGTGGTTTTACATAATTTTCCTTAGGTTTATCTCTAGGAATAATACCGTTTTTATTCATTTGGACTGTGAATAGTACTGTTTCCTATTACTGCTAATGTTCAGAATTTACTGATTTTTGTATGTTTATATTATACTTGCCAACTTACTATACTCTGTTATAAACTTTTTCATTTGGTTCTTTTGCCTCTTCAGGGTAGATAATTATATCATTTGCAAGTCATGATAATTTGCTTGCTTGCATTCCAACGTGTACCCCTTTTCTTTCTTTTTCTTGTCTCATTGTATTGACTAGAACTTCAGAGTAATGTCAAGTAATAGAAGTGACAGCAAATAATCTTGTTTTATCTCTGACTTTAATAGAAATGCCTCTAATTTTTAATTTAAGAAGGGCGATGCCTTTTTTTCAGTTAGTCTGAAAAATATTAAGGAGATTCTCTTCTATTCATACTTTGGAAATGGCAAGTTACATTTAAAGGCTTTTTAAAATCATCTATAGAGATAACTTTGTGGTTTCAATTTCCCAAGGTGAGTTTTCCTGGTGTTCTTGGAATACAGCCAACTTGGTCATGTTGTAATATGCTTTTGATATAATTCTAGATTTGATTTGACTGTGAATATTTTACTTAGTATTTTTGCATTTTACTCCCAAATAAAATAGCTATATGACTATAATTGGGTAGGTGTGTGCTCATAGGTGGGAATGTAACCTCCATTAATTTTTAGAATTAAATTTATACTAGCTTCATAAACCCAACATTGAATATGTGCTCTTTTCTTGCTCTCTGTGATAGTTTAAATAACATAGAAGTTATCTGTTTTTTAAATTTCTCTGGGAAACCATCCTGGTCTGGTGCTGTATGGAAAAGTAGACCTTTGATAATATGCTCACTTATCACTTACATAATGCATTATATCAAGTTTGCTATTTGTTACTGAAGTCCCCTTTATAATTTTTATTAAAATTTTATGTCTACTTACTCTATCAAATTCTGAGGGGGCTCTGCTAAAATTTCCTATAACATTCGTGGTCTTCCTTCTTGCATTTCTAACAGGGTTTCCTTATGATTTTAGAATAATGGTTTGGAGTAAAATGGTCATTTTCACTTGAGTTCCAGAATTTGAGTGCAAGTAGTTTCTAGAAAGTAAAGGTAGGGAAATGGGGAATTGGGATAGAGAAAGTAGAGAAATTACTAAAGGACATGCTAGCAAATAGCTTACCATTGTGAGAAACTAGACCCTAATCCCTCTGGGAAACTCCTGGAACCACTCTAAAAAGTGCACTTCGGAGTTATCCACTCCACAGGGTAAGAGACCCAGGGCATTTATCCACCCACTCCTGTCAGCAAGTGGTTGAGGGTTACTCCAGGGGTAGGGGGCATTAATTCTTCAATATTTCTGGTCTATATCATCTGTAGGCCAAGTGGGCTCAGGCATCTAGAAAAAGCCAGAAAATTAAAAGAAGAAATTTCAGGTGCTGATGTTTGGAAGTCAGGCCTGCATGAGAGTGAGGAGAAATAGCATTTGCTACAAGGGTTTGCAATTGTTAAAGGTTTGTGATGCTTTCTACCTGTATCTCCTTTATTCATTAATTGAACAAATTTTTGCTTTCACGCAAGAATGGCAGTTTGACTGGTGTATAGTTCTAGGATGATTCCTGGAAGGATTTCTCATAGTCTTGGTTTTCAGTAGTTCCTATTCTGCTAATTACTGTTTCTACTGATTTATTATGTCAATTGTTTTTTTGAATTATTAAAAAGATTTGTTCTTCTCTGATGCTCTTTTTTATGGACATTTCTTATTCTTTTTTAAAAAAAAACAATACTATATTAGCTTCTCATATACTGAGAATTCTAATTAGGCTTTTAAAAAGTTATCTCCTGTTTACAGAATTAACATATTCACTGATCATTGTTTGTTCTGATCACCTAGGTTGGTCATCTTTTTTTTGACTTCTGATTTTCTTCATATTTCTGGGAATCTTCTGTTGTCTTATATTAATAATGATTAAAATGGTTATTTTAATTGGCAATTAATGATAGCCAGAATGATATCCCCTATCAGTTTTGTAGATTAGTAATTCCAAGACCTTTACACAGAGAGTCAAAAATTGGGGAAGACATATATCGCCATTTTTCTTTTTTAGTTATATAAATTAACCCATTTACATTAAGTTTAGAGATGTTTCAAACTGTGGAGCTTCTATTGATCTTTCGAGTCCTTCAGTCTCCTGACAGCGAATTTTACTTTGACTGCAGATGGGGTGTTGTATGTCAGGCACAGCTAGCTACTTTGTCAGGCAGGAATCACAGTGGAGGATCCCCTTAGCTTGTCTCTTTAAGTGTACTTGGTGTGCTGGCTGATTGCTTCACCATTTTCCTGAGGGAGGCACCATAATGGGTCATGTATTTCCAATGATCCTGACCTTCTTTTTGCATTTTGCCATGTTGCTGCAAACTAACTCTTAGCCCAGAGAGAACAGCCACTTAAAAATGTATTATATAAGTTAATTCAAAAGCTACTATCTACCATATCATAGATTTTTAATCAAATAACAAACATTTTAATTCCTTTAAAGTAGGGAAGGTATAAAGTACAGTCTGCAAACTAGGCTATATACATACTTAAAATATTGACCTTTATTTTCTTGCTTCTCCATAGTCTGAAACTTCCTCTCAGGTAGGCCCTGGGAACCACTGTGGTCCTACTTTTGCCCTCAGGCCTCACTTTACATTTGTCTTCTCCACAAATTCTTGTGAATGTCTTCTGGTGGCAGAGTTTCACTCCACTTTGTGTGCTGCACGTACCAAGTGAAACTTGGGTGCTAATGCTGTAGCTACCCTCTTTACTTGAGGAGCTCTGGAAGGTTTCCTGAAATCCTTCAGTTTACACTCTCCAGTTTCTTTGTAGGCCAATTTAGGTTGGAAAAGACACTGCTCTTCACTTCATGATTTTCTCTCAGCCTCACCAACAAGCAGGGGAAATGTTTTCCATTTACTCGTGATCTGGCCCTGTGCTCATAGTATAGAGCTTGCTCTTCCTTTATCAAATTTTTATTGTTTTTGGCTGATATTCTAAAGAAATCATATGAAACTGGGGTCTTTTTTGGCTTTTGCATGGTTGAACGTATATTAGGCTCTTATTGTTCGTTTGGGTAGGTATTGTTGAGGTGTTTTGTGAATTTTTTGCCACTTTTTACAAATTACCACTTTTTACAAATTACTTTTTACAAATTATCTAGCTCTGGCCTTCACAGTTACCAGATAGTCTGCATAATTCAGGCAAATATAAGGAATAATTATTCAAAGGAAATAAAGGCAGCATGAAATTTACTGTTACTGAGTTCCTACTAGGTACCAGGAAATGTGCTGATTCTTCAAATTCATTTAAACTTCTGAAGGTAGTCATGTTAGGTAAGAATTGTTGTTACCTTTTAACATGAAGAAATAGGCTGAGAGCTTAAGTAACTTGTTCTTTGTAATACAGCTAATTAGTGGCAGAACAGGTTGTCTAGCTCCTCAATCCATATATTTTTTTCAATATTCCACTACATTTTCTAATGAATTTATTGACTACCCATAATTCTTTATTGCATATTTAATGAGGAACTAGCCAAATAATTATTAATGACTTACTTGAAGGTAATTTTTTAAAAAATTGGCCTTGGTTATCTTAGATTACAATCAGAAATTACTGATTAAATTCTTTCTTCAATTTCAGCTTCTAGCAAAATATATTTTTAAACTAATTGGGGTTATAAATATTTTTTAAAAATTATGAAATCTATAAGCTCTGTCCTTAGAAAAATTCATGTACACACAAACTTTTGTACCTGAAACCATTACAGGGGTTCCATGAATCTCTCTGAAGCCTGTCCATGGACACCAGGATAAAAGTCTTGTCTTAGCAGGAATAGATTATTTCATCTGAGCAATTTTTTTTTTTTTTCAACATAGATTTAAAATTTAATTAAGATGTGGTAATTCCACTTTTAGGTACATATCCCAAAGATTTGAAAGCAGGGTCTCAAAAAGATAATTACATGAACCAATGTTCATAGCAGCATTATTCTCAATAACCAAAAGGTGGAAACAATCCAAATATCTATCAACAGATGAATGGGGAGTCCATACAGTAGAACACTATTCATCCACAAAAAGCAATAAAGTTCTGATACATGCTATATCATGGATGAACCCTGGCAACATTAATGAGCAATTACTTTTGTATTACACTATGCCTACCTAGAGATGAAACAAATGTTTGTTTTTATTTTTTTAAAGATTTATTTATTTATTTATTTCTCTCCCCTTCCCCCGTCCTCAACCCTGGTTATCTGTTCTCTGTGTCTATTTGCTGCATCTTCTTTGTCCGCTTCCGTTGTCAACAGCACAGGAATCTGTGTTTCTTTGTGTTGCGTCATTTTGTGTCAGCTCTCCGTGTGAGCGGCACCATTCCTGGGCAGGTTGCACTTTCTTTTCGCGCTGGGCGGCTTTCCTTTCGGGGTGCACTTCTTGCGCGTGGGGCTCCCCTACATGGGGACACTCCTGCGTAGCAGGGTACTCCTTGCACGTATCAGCACTGCGCGTGGGCCAGCTCCATATGGGTCAAGGAGGCCCACGGACCTCCCATATGGTAGACGGACGCCCTAACCACTGGGCCAAGTCCGCCACCCACAAATGTTTTTTAATGAAGCATATTCTTTGATCCTGGTAGCTAAAGAGAAAGGTAAATTTGCAAGACTTCTTTTTATATATACTACCTAATATAACTGAGACAGTTAATATATATAATTAATATGTATTACCAGTAGTATTTTTCACTCTTTACTCTTTAGTTGTCCAAGTTGAATTATCTGACCTTGCCCTCAGGTTTTCTTCATGGACCAAACTGGTCCCAGAAGTATACATGTTGCATTTAAGTTGAGTTTGACAGCCTCACAACTAGTTCATTAGAACTGAATAATTTATTCACCAACTTGACTCTCTGATTGGAGAAGAATTTTAGGTGACCAAGTCCTTGCATAGTGATTTCTCATGGGATATAAAAGTCTGATATTTTTGGGGCATGTATCTGGATTTTTAAAAATTATGGGGTCTTAGTTCTAATAAAACTGTCTTCAAGCTGCTTTTGTCTGTATTGATGAAAAAATGATCATTATAATTCTTGGTTTTAAGGGAGAATGGAATAATATGTTGACCTTTATTCTATCCATTCATCAGAATGGTTGTATAGGCCATAACTGAAGCACCATTCTTTATTAAAATTTCTTTAACACATCAAATTACTTCAGTGTCTACTGATGATGGTGCAATAATGTAATAGAGATACATTACTGGAGGATTCCATTGTTTCATGATTTCTTTGAATGCCAAGTAGTGCTTTTGATGGATAATAGCTATCCATAATTTAATTGCTCAAGAATTTTTAAGACCAGACTTCAGGAGCCCAATCTGAGGGCAGTAAAATATAGGGCAGTTGGACAAATGTTTGACTTTATATGACATGAAGACTTGAGTCACATCAGCCCATAAACCAGCCATAGGTTGAATGCAGCCCCAATTTGTTTTGTTTGAAGTGTACAGTGATTTAAATACATTTTTAGTTAGTTGTCAACATGTAAATATTGGACAATTTTATAGAAAATCCCAGAGGTTTTCTTCCCAACAGAAAATCAGAAGATCTGGCATCACTAGACTCAAATTATGAAGCTAGGTATCTGCAGAATTTACTATAGCTTCCTTTTTGCCTCTTTGATAAAGAAACTGAATTTCAGTTGCCATATATCATATTTCTATTATTAGTTTTCTTAGTGTAGAGAGGAAAATAAATAATTTCTTGTACTTGTGTCTTTATCAAGAAGGAAAACAAATAGAAAACTTGAGAGGGTAGCAAGTGGGAGAGAGCATATTTCCTAAAGTGAATTTTTTTCTAAGTATTTAATATGCAAATTATATTTTCATCCATAAAATATAACTTAAAATACCATTATGTAAGCAACCACAGTAAGAAATATGACTGATATATGGAAAACTTGTTTGATTCTTACCAAAGTTAATGATCTGAGAAAACAGTCAAAATGTTTTAACCAGATTTGTTTTTGAATAAACAAAATCTGAATAAAACTGCTGTAAAATTCAGTTATTAATTACCTAAAAATATTGCCTTGGCATGAGAAACTTTGTATACATAGTGAGTTTATGAGAAGCATATATTAAATACAGAAGAAAGTTTGTGTTCTAATCAGAACCAGTCATTTAAATTGGAAAATTTAATTCCAACCAGAAATGTGAGCTTGGAGTGTGAAAGCAATGGCTGAAAACCTAAAGGATATATTGGGGTGAGAAGTAAAAATATTTGTGTCATTTTATGTTGGTATGGATGAAAGCCCAGACATAAACAAATATCACCCCACCTGGTTAGCTATATTTTTATGTGTCGTCAGTGAGAATTTTGATGAGAATGAAGAACTTTTGAACATAAAATCCATGAGAGATATAACATGAGAAAGTAAACTATTTCTGTGTGTTAAGTCCTGGAATACTAGGGACAACTGGCTTAGATGACTCATATGTGGAAGTCTAAGTTAACATTAAACTTTGTCTAAGATGAAAATCTTAAGTGGTAAAATTTGGAGGAACACATTTCAGTTTCCTAGAAGTTACTTTGTACCAAATGGTTAAAAAAAATGGAGCATATCCCAGCTGGAGTAAGAAGCACTGCAAGTTGAAAATGTTCCTGTGGCTTGTAACAAAGATAATTCAGTGCTTTACTCCATGCACTGGAAGCACAATTCAGTAAGTCTGTTGTGCTATGCAGAAGTCAGGTGACTTAGTTGTGCCTATTTAGTTTTGTTGAAGAGGATTTTTTTTAAAGAGTTGATTGAAACTGACTTGCTCATATCATGTTGGGAAAATACCTCTTTCAGCTCACCAGAGACGAAAGATCAAATCTTGGCTGTTTTGGTTGGTGTACAACTCATCTAAATATCTTGCAAAGACTTTCAGAAGTGATTACAAATGATGTGATGTGACCATTCCAAACAAAACTGTACCTTGGTAAGGAGTATTGTGGTTTACATTCCCCTGAAAGATGTCCTGTTCAGAAGTGACAGTTATAGTCCCCAAATACTGAAGGTGATACTGAATTCAAAAAAATATTCTGATTTCAAACTTTTAAAAAATGAGCCAACTTCCTTAATAAATTTTAACAACGTGAACAAAGAGCTTTAAATGGAAGTTTGTGAACTGCAGAAAACGAAATAAGTTCTAGAATACCAAAATTCTACAAATATGCGGTGTAGTCATTTTCCAAATTGTAAAAATACTGTGCAAAGATTTTATATCTGTTTCAAAACACTTATGCTGTGAAAAGCTAATTTATTTATGAAAAATATGAAATAAAACTTCAGATTAATGGATTTAAGGCTGAATTCTGTACTGTGCATGACATTAAATAACATAGCCAGTCACTGCCATCTTAGTATAGAAAAAAAAGGGGTGAGCTTTCCAGCTCTGTAGCAGTTTAATATTATTGATGAATTCCAAAAAGAAATATTGGATTATGCTTGTAATCTGATCTATACCTGGGCATGATTGAGTTATGATTAAGGTGTTGTGTCCCCACTGACTAGGGGTATGGCAGATAAAAGGCATGGCAAAGAACAGAGTTGGGGGTTTTTCTGATGTTGGAATTGATGCTGAAGAATTAAGCTGGAGCCCTGGGAAGTAAGATCACAGAGGAAAGAGAAGCCAGCCCCAGGAAGAAAGGAACCTTGAACCCAGAGAAAAGCAATCCCCAGGAACATAGGAACCCAGGAAGCCTGAACCCTTGCAGACGTCAGGAGCCATCTTGCTCCAAATAGACTTTGGTGAAGGAAGTAACTTATGCTTTATGGCCTGGTGTCTGTAAGCACCTACCCCAAATAAATACCTTTTATAAAAACCAACCAATTTCTGGTATTTTCCATCAGCACCCCTTTGGCTAACTAATACAAGCCCTAAGTCAAAGGAGCAATAATTAGGAAAGAGAAATGTAGTACTAAGTTGCTTCTGTTCTCAAAGTGTAGATTTAATGTCCAATTTTAGATATAATCTCCACTATAATACATATTTGCATTAATATATATTCAAACTAAAATCCAATAAAAATAAAAAAACTGGTTATACTTCTAGCATTAGATATGTGCATATGTATATGTGTGTATGTGTTTATTTTACATGGTTTATTTTACTCTTTTATTACCTTGTTGGGAGCATAGAAACTTGAATTTTAGACCCTTGGATCAGTGCTGTGCGAATGAGAAGAAATCTGTTTAAATGCCTTTAAAATAATGACTGTAGCCTGAAGACAACTGACTTCTCTGGATGGGCACAGTTTGACTGACACTTGGCCTAACAGTTGCCTTTGACTGGTAGTAGACAGTTTATTTCTTCATTCATCTTTCCTCAGAACTACTAAAATTGTTAATGCATCTTTCAAAATGCTGTACATTTTAAGTAATTTGAAGTGAGTACTGAATCAAATGTAAATAAATTATATATCATGTTTCCACCTCATGTAAGCATATTTACTTGTGTGTTTTAGAAAAAACTCACATATAAATTGTAATGTCCTTAATACTATCATGACAGTATCTTCTGTATTTTTCTGTTCTGTGTACTTAATGGTCATGATTACTGATAGTGATGATGATTTTCTTCATTAGAATATAAACTCCACAAGGATATGGATTTTTTTCTATGTTTAAGGATGTATCCCAAACATTTAATATAGTACCTGGTACATGGTAGATACTCAATAAATATCTATTGAAAAATCATTCTATAACTGAAAATAAATGCAGTATTTGAGTAGTATATATTAGTCAGGCTAGGCTGAGTTGTATTGTGGGGTTAAAAAAACCCTCCAGTCACAGCGATTTAACATATGGAAGTGTAAAAAATTTCTTGCTCTTCCAACGTGTCACCACAGTTGACAGAGGCTCTGTACCTGGGCTGATGGAGGTGCCATAGTCTTGTTGCAGTACCACCTGGCAGAGAGGCTTCCATTCAGACCTCAGGGCAGCGGAGAAAAGATGGGAGAATCATGCATAGGTTTTCTACATTTCTTTTCTTGGCCTGAAGTAGTTATGTGGCTTTACAGATGCTGGAAAGTGTAGGGAAGCAGATAGAATATTTGATGACTGTTACTGTCTCAATCACGAGGTAATTAAATCAGCAACTAGTTTTTACCTGCAGTTGCTGTATCCAGCTCCTAGGACTCTTGTCAGACCCTTTTGGTATTAATTTCCATATATGAAAATAACCTTTCCCCCTAAAAAGATCACAAAGCTGGCTATTATGTCTAGTGCTAGAGTCTTCTGGAAATTCAGTTATGTCACATTGTTTAAAGTTAGAGTGCTCTTTGAAGTGCATTTGATTGACAATATCACATGGGCAAATTGGCTATGACTAAAGGTAGTGGATTCTGTTGGAGTCTGGGAGTGTTGGCCTCAAACCTGAGTCCAGAAGTACTTTTTTATGGGTGATCTCTCTCTTTTTCATTGGAGGCTTCTCTTTCTGTGCTGAAATAGGGACCTCAGAAATAGCTCTATAAACCCATTTCAGTTTTGAACACTTTGTAGGCCCTGCCACTGATGCTAGGGTTACCCTCCACAGTGGCATCATCCTGGGGCCCAGATCCATCTTTTTCCAGATGTATTCGGGTATCATTACTGGCATTGATAAATCTTCCTCCGACTAATCAAGTGATTTACTCCTTAAAAAGAAATCCATTGTCAGCCACAAAGACAATACCATTGTCGCCTCTACATATTTACATGAAGTCGTGTACTATTGATGTAGTAAAGTTCTAAGATATCTTCCAGATCTATATTTCTGAGTAAAATTTGTCAGTTGTGTACAGTTTAGGTTATGGTTAGGTTATTATTTCCATAATGCTATTCTGACTCTGTAAAATGATTCAATTCCTTTTGCATGTAAGTTTGGAACAGAATCATTCACCCAATAAATGTTTATTGAGAACCCCCTCTGTGCCATGTATGAGGAAAACTGATGATAACTTTTGGGTACAGAAAGAAGAATGAGACACAGTAACTACCTTTGAGATATTCAAATGCTGGCTAGAGAGAAAGATGTAAATGGAGCATTCTGGCACATTGAGATTACTGCTATAACTTATGAACAAAGCGAGTAAATAGAGGGAGAGACTGTTCCTTCTGTATTTTTCAGGAAAGACCTCTCAGAGGAAGTGATATCTGAAATGATTTTTGAAAGTCTGAAATTTCTGTTTGGGACAGAGAACATTCTGAGGCAGAGTGAAGTACAAAAGGAGAAGCCTGCCTAAATTCAAGAAGGCATAAAAGTACATGTCTGTGAACCTAGGAGAAAACCAGTGGATTAGAGTATTGGGTTCTTGTGAGAAAAGTGGTATAAAATAAGTATAGAAATATGTGGTTGCTATAATAATGGCCCCCAAGGAATCATGCCCCCTGATAGACTCACCTTGTGTAATGCCCACTCACATTGACTAAGCTTGATAAGTGCTTGTGCTTGAGGTTTGCCTGCTTGGAGCCCTGAGACGATCAGAGCTAAAGAAGTCTAGGTTAGCCTCCTTGAAAATGAGAGTTACCATGGAAATAGGGGGAAGGCCAGAGAGACAGAGAGAGAGAGAACATGTGAAGATATGAGTCATCTAATGCAGCCACATGAGTGAACCCAGGCAAGACTAGAGAAGCACCACCTAGCCAACCAAAATTCTGAGAAGTAATAAACAGTGCTATTTTAAGCTACCAAGTTTTGGGGTGGTTTTTCATGCATCAATAGATAACAGAAGCAAAATGAACTTCATGCATTCAATAAATATTTACGGAGTGCCTATAGATGCAAGCACTATGCTAGACTGAGACCATGTTTCAGGGCCTTGCATTCTTGGTAAGGAGTCGTCTTCTCTTTGCCTTGACTCCAGCCGTTACAAATACTTTTGCTATTGTTTTAAGTCATGGTTTACCTCCCAGTTGTCCTCTCGCTTCTTCTAGCCTTCATTTTCTAAAACACAAAACTGCCCCATATTTTCCTCCACTTAAATTTCTTAAATGTCTTATGACAATTTTTGGGTCAAATTTTAGAATTCTTTGTATCATTGTCTAAAAACACATATAACCTCTTCCTCAGTGTTTAATGACTTGTGGTTTCCTAAATAGGCCATGCTTACTTAGGTGTTGGAACCCTCGCACATGCTGCTGTGTTGACCTCAAAGGCCTTCTCTCGTACTTGTTAGCCTGGGACTTACATACACTTCATAAACTTACATGAACTTGTTAGCCTGGGACTTACATAAACTTACATACACTTCAAGACATGGCTAATTGTGTGTATTTGTCTGTGATATCTCAAGATGGATTTGCTCACTCCTTCTTTTGCATACTAAGCTACCACTGTCCATTGCATATTACTCTAATTTCATAGCACTTCTCACACTACATTGATATATTATTACAGATTGTGAGCTCCTTGAGAGAAAAAGATTCTTTTTCATCTTTGTATAGTTTTCATTTTTATGCCTGGCATATGGTAGGTATCCTACAATGCTTTTTAAGTAAATACCTTTCTCATGTAGGCTTTAGGAAATCATCAAGTGTTTTACAGGAAGGCATTTTTGAAAATTATTTCAGGCATCTGTGTGAAAGAGATATGAAACAAAGACAAGTTTAATTACGCTGATTACTATTTCAATGGATTAGAGACATGAACAATGTAGTAGGAATATAGAACAGGGAATCTACTTAAAAGACATATCAGAGGTAGAATGGGCATGAAGTAGAACTCTCCTAAATGTGGGAGAAGAGTAAGAGTGAAAAATTAAAAGAGATTTTGTAGTGTCTATCTTGGAAATGGGTAGATGGTGATGCTGTTACCTGAGATAGAAAATATCAGAAAAGAGCAGATTGAGAGAAGTGATGGACGGAGTAAGATGGAGATTATCATCAGCATCCTGTCTGCTAGAGTGAGTGAATTTCAAGGATTTGACATGGCTCGCTGATAAATGAAACCAGCTGTTAATAATTATGGTGACTCTTTTAGCAAAAGGCTGTAAATCATTGTGACATTAGAAAACACCTGTGAGGCGGTGGACTTGGCCCAGTGGTTAAGGCGTCCATCTACCACATGGGAGGTCCGTGGTTCAGACCCCGGGCCTCCTTGACCCTTGTGCAGCTGGCCCACGCGCAGTGCTGATGCGTGCAAGGAGTGCCGTGCCATGCAGGGGTGTCCCCGTGTAGGGGAGCCCCACGCGCAAGGAGTGCGCCCTGTAAGGAGAGCGGCCCAGCGCGAAAAGAAAGTGCAGCCTGCCCAGGAATGGTACAGCACAGATGGAGAGCTGACACAACAAGATGACGCAACAAAAAGAAACACAGATTCCTGTGTGGCTGACAACAACAGAAGCGGACAAAGAATACACAGCAAATAGACACAGAGAACAGACAACTGGGGTGGGGGGAGGGGAGGGGAGAGAAATAAATAAATAAATAAACCTTAAAAAAAAAAAACACCTGTGAAAGATGACCCAGATGGACAAGTCTTCAGGAACTCAGATTAAAAAGCAATGAATATAGATCTTTAAGTTATACGTCAAATGAGATGATTAGGCTAATGTGTTAACTCTGCCAGGTAATGGTGCCCAGTTGTTTGGTCAAGCAAGCTCTGGGCTAATTGTAATACAAGGGCGTTTCGTGAGCTTTAATCATCAGTGAGTTGATTGCATCAATGGCTGGTTACATCAACAATCAACTAAGGAGACTGCCATCAGCAATGAGTGACATCTATCCAATCAGTTGAAGATCTTAAAAGGGCAAGTGATTTCAGGATTCAGAGAGAGAATTCCCATCTCCAGTTCAGATAGCCAGCATCTCCTGGGAACTCATCAAAGACTGTCACTGGAGCACCTGGTTTGTAGCCTGCCGTGTGGAATTTGGACTTGTGCATCCTCATGGTCACAAAACAATTTAATAAAATCTCATGCTATATACAGATATCTTCTGTTGGTTCTGTTTCCCTAGGGAACCCTAACTAATATAACAAATAACCTTTAAACTTCTCTTAGGCAGAATTTGATATACAGTCAAATAAACAGTTGGATATTATGGCATAAGCTATAACTGCAAATTTTTTGAGAAAATAATAACCTAAATATAAAGTAGTAGACCATATTGCTATCCCATAGAATAACAGTGGTCACTGACTTAATTTGAGAAGAAATTGGTGGCTCCAGCACAGCAATGGTATCATAGAAATGATTCTCTTAAGAGTTTATCCATGTGTCACAAAATTGCAAAATAGTCTTCTCCAACTGGTGACCTTTTCTTCTAACTAGAAGTTGTAACCATCCAGAAAAAGACTTCAGTTCTATGTTTCATGCATCATCAGGGTCATAGATGAATAGCTCCAAATAACATGTTGCCTATGATAACATCCTCCCATCACAGTAGTTGCAAGTTGGCCTTTCTTTATTTTTCTCAGAGATAAATTTGAGTAAAAGTGAATTTGTTGGGAAATATGCTTGCTAGAAAACGGAGTTGAGAAATGAAGTCATATATTGTTTCTTTAAAAGATTTAACATAAATAAAAGACAAAATTAAATCCAGTCACTGGTTGAAAGATATCAAAAATAACATGAAACCAACACTTCAAAGACCTAGATTTTGTGATAATTAGTGCAGCAAAGAGAGACTGGCTGCATCTTCAAAACAGAACTTAACTAGGGAGAAAAGAGCAGATCAGAGCTAAAATTGAAGAGGCTGACGATCAAAGTCTGGGTTTTTATAAAGACTCCCAAATGTATTACTGTATGAACACAACATGGATCACAGATATAGTCCAAAACTTCTCAAGAAGCTATAATACATTGATAACTGATATTTTCTGTCTCTCCCTCTAATTGTTTTGCTTAAAGTATAGGAAGTCAAGTGACACTGTAGAGCAGGCATTCTTAACCGGGGGTCCATGGATCCCTAAAGGGTCCGTGGAAAGATTTTAAGGGGTCTGTGAGCTTGAACTAAAAAAAATCAATGTATTATCTTTATTTTCTCTGACCTCTAACTGAAATCTAGCATTTCCCTCACTTATGAGTATATTCAATAAATAAATTACAGTAGTATTCATTTTGCCTTACTGGCAAAGGGGTCCATGGAACAAAAAAGGTTAAGAACCCCTGCTGTAGAGACTCACAATAAAGTTATCCCTCCTACTCTAGTCATTACCAACGAGTCAGCTCATGACATTCTTCTGATTCCAAAATGGGTTGATGCTACATTATAGTCTGGAAGCCAAGCAAGTTAGTTCTCAGAGGACACCAAATGTCATTGTCCAAATAAAGCACTTAACACAGCACCACATAGAATCCTGATGTAGCTAGAAGCCTGTGCCTTACCTAGGAGAATGCATATGCCTCCAATGCACTGCAGAAACTGGCCTGGGGATATTGTGCACCACGATCTCCTTGTACCCTATCAGCAAGATGGAATAGATCCTGTAACTCGAGCCTCAGCTGATGCTTGTGGTAACCCAGGAACATAAAACATCCACTCTCTTTGCAATTCAGATAGTGCTATCTTGGAGACTGCATGGTAAATTAGGTAATAGTGAAATTAAGTCCTGTAGGCAATGAGTGTGCTGTGTCAGTTTGTTGTGAAGCTGCGCTTAATTGAAAGGTGAGTAGCCCTGACTGTGCTATTGCCAGTAAGTGAAATCAAGATAGAAGTCTATTTCTTAAAAGCATTGCTTTTAGAAAGGGGAACATACAACTAGCTACAATAGATATGGACACTATGTATCCAGAGAATGACAAAGAGTATAAGCCCTTAACATGGTCAATGCTTGTGAAATATTTATTTGATTTTAGCCACTAATATAACTTCATTTTACTGTCTTATTTTTGCCTCTTAAATTAATTGAATAAGTTTAAAAATGGTATTTTCCAAGAATAGCCATGAATTGATGATTTAATATCTTGATGAGGGGTTTATTTTTCTATTTTTTTATTTTCATGAATGCTTAAAATTTTCTACTAATAAATTATTGAAAACAAAATATGTATTCGAACCAGTTCTTTCAAAAGTAACTGGTAAATTATAAAATAGTAAATGGTAATTGGTAACATACGTTTTCCAACCAGTTATTTCAGTAGAAAAATGTGTTTTCCTGGTGCAACATCTATTTACAAATTTGACAGTATAACTTTTATGTATAATGAAATTTCTGGGTATGTATACATTTTCACTGTATTTAAACTTGCCTATCTACATGTCAATGCATATCACTGATTTGGTCCTTTACATTCTTTAAAATATTTAAAGATAGGAGAACTTGAAAGAGTGCATGGTTCTGACTTGGATATTTATGAATCAAGATGATCATGTCAGGAAGCGGATGTGACTCAAGCAGTTGGGCTTCTTTCTACTGTATAGGAGGGCCAGGGTTCGATGCCCAAGGCCTTCTGATGAAGGGAAGCTGGCCCATGTGGTAAGCTAGCCCACATTGAGTGCTGCTGCGCACTGGAGAGCTGGCCCATGCAGAGAGCTAGCGCAGCAAGATGATGCAACAAAAAGAGATACAGAGGAGAGAGAACAAGAGACACAGCAGATCTGGGAGCTGAGGTGGCGCAAGAGAATGATCGCCTTTCTCCCACTCTGGAAGGTCCCAGGATCTGTTCCCAGAGCTAATGAGAATACAAGCAGACACAGAAGAACACATAGCGAATGGACACAGAGAGCAGACAATGGAAGGAGTGGGGAGAAATAAGTAAATAAATATATGTATATTTTAATATGAGTATATAAAATACAATTCTTACTTTCAAAGAGATTATGTTCTATTAGTGCAAATGGATATGTGCCACAAACCAGACTTTGATAAGTATTTTAGTACAGGTTATGTTGTGAGGACTAATTTCAACAGGCCTCGAATTAGCCAAAGTTTTTTGTTTAAGTCTCTACATGGCACTGAGCGCTAGTCAGTAAGAGTGCTGCTCTGTAACCATGGGTTTGAGGAGTTTTGGGGGGTGGGGTTGAGGGGGTGGTGTGACAGTTTGAAGCATTTGTAGATCCCAGAAAAGATTATGCTCTTAGGGCTAATCCCTTTCTATGGGTGTGGGACCCTTTGCTTGGATTGAATTCAGTTGGATTGGAGTACTTCAGTGAGGCATGACCCAGGGTGGGTAAACGGGAGAAACGTTCAGAGACACAGGGAAAGAGAGCTGCCATTTTACCTGCCATGTGAGAGAGGACCAGGATCACCTACAGCTACAGAAAGACGGAGAAACCACGAGAGGCTGAGAGAGAGGCCAGAGGCTGCAATCAGGGGAGCATTCCAGGGCGAAGCAATTAGGCCCTCAAGAGGCTAGGCCCACAGAGCAACCGGAAGCTGACAGAGACCGGCCCAGGGCAGAGTAGAGAGACAAGGGGGCCACCATGATGCCCGGCCACGTGCTTGACTGCCTGCAGCTGAGCTCTGAGAGAAAGCATCCGTAGTGACGCTGCCAAGTGCCTGATCGCCCTCAGCTGCAATCTGGTGAGACAGCAGCTCTGATTACGCCTTGATTTGGACATTTTCACCTTAGAACTGTAAGATTTTACTCCAACAAATTCCCATTATAAAAGCCAACCCATTTCTGGTGTTTTTGCTTTGGTAGCCTGTGGAACTAAAACAGACGGTTTGAATCATTGTTTATTGATTGATGATTTGCACCTGGTGTCTGTGAGACCCCTGGAGGGATCTGCTGTTCAGGTTGAATCTGTAGCAGAAATGTGTCTATGTGACCAGCAAAATACAAAAACCCTCATGGGACTCCATTGGGGGCTTCCTAATTTAAGAGAAAACATGCATACAGTTACAGAGAGAGGGCAATTGGATTTTGCATTTAGCTTTTCCAGATCTCCCGCTGTGAGACAGCCTTTGCCTATGATGCATATTCTTCCTTTAATGCTGTTACCACATGTTTTTCCTCTTTTCCTGTAGTAAGCTGTAGATTTCTAAGCATTGTCATTTTGGATCCTCTAATTCTTCTTTAGCAATTGAGTCCTGTACAACTTCCACCTTTAGTATCATTAGTGCAAAGATCCAATGGGGTTGGGCTAATAGAAAGGTGATTTTTGTGTGCATATTCTGTGTCTGTGTGTCTGTGTGTGTGTTTAGGTATCGTAAGAACTTCACATAGAAGGATGGATCTGGAGAAATAAATATTTTCTATAGGAAGATAGTAAAGATAGAAGTGAATAGCTGGCCAAAGAAATAGCCTGGATAGAGGCATGGCACATCCCAGGAATGATTTAGTGTGAGTAGTATAAAATTTTCAGCTCAGGATTGAGCTCAAACCTAGAGATACAGTACTTATAGTCACTAGTTGTAGGAGTGGTTGAAACTGTTCAAGGAGGGAGTATGATATGAGACAAAAGTTGAGAACAAAATCTCATAGATAATCTATATCTCTTAGCAAGAAAAACAGAGAATAAACTTTCAGAAACCAAGGAAGGTGGGAGTTCATCAAAATATTAAATATAGTAGATAGTTCAAGAAGTTTTAGGACTGTGAAGAGATTTTGAATTTTTTAAACCAGAAGGTCAACGGCAACATTCTAAAGAGAGAATTCACTTCAAGTGGGAATGGGAATTGAAATTTTGCAATGAAAGGGAAAGGGAGAGATGAGGTTAGAGCTTGAAGTGGAAGAACATTGAGAGAAAATTTATTTTTAAAGATTGGTGAAGAATTGAAATGCCTGGAGGCTGAGGGAAAGGATCCAGAGGAGGAGGCAAGTTGAAGTGTACAAGATGGGGAAGTTGATGGGAAATGGCTTGGTCTAGGGGATGAAGATTAGATCCAGAGAGTGTTTCTTCTTCTGTTAAAGAAGAGAAAGGGGAAAAGTTTGGTTGTAGGAAAGATAAATTAGAACATGTGTTTTATGGGCCAGGCTATTTGGGCCCTGAGGATTGGTACGTTACTATTTAAAAATGATTAACACGTAGTATTTATGTGTACTGTAACAAAGCATGATATGTGAAAGGGATATAGTTTGTCCTAGAGTTCAAAACTCTTTCCAGTTCTTACCAGTCTGTATTTACATCCTCTTAAGTAATAAGCATTTTTTGTCATGGACTTGGACTTTACTTTGGCCATATTGCTTTGTTCTCATATGTGTTTTCCAGCAAGGGCTACTTAGGCTCTTGATGCCTTCTGCCCCATGTACAAATATGCTGAAATGTAATACTAGGGTGGGAAAAGGCAGATTTAAAAAAAATGCTTCCATCAAAGTGTTTAGGTATCCAAATAGACTCAGTGTGCATTACAATATTTTCTTTAATTTTCTTCTCTAATTCACTGATTCTTTTAAAATAATCTTGACTATTACATTTATTAATTTTCCATTTCTTGATTTGTACCCCATATTGTTTCATGTAGAATTTGAAGAAGTATATATGCAATAGAGCACACATGATTCAGTCAAGAGTGAATAATAAAGGCTGGATTTAACTTCCTTCCTGAGCAACCAAAAAATGTGCTAATTATAAGCAACATCAAATTTCAAGAAACTGGCCCAAAGGAAATGAAGGAAGATTCCTGAGGCAGTGGGGTGGGGGGGGGGGGCATGGGGGAATGAGGTGAACCCTATGATTGCTCAGTGTTTTTCCTTGAGAGAGTTTCCAGGTCATGGTGCAGGGAGGAGGAACCCAGGCAGATCCTGGCAGATTTCATGAACAAGGATATGGTGCTGAACGTCCTGGAAGACCAAGGAGGCTAGAATTCTTAGGATAGAGTACCAGAGAGCGAGATCTGCATACAGAGAGAACCCTGGATATCTACAGAGTCTTCCTAGAGTATTCAGGTAGTTACTTATCAGTCCATGTGTGTTAGGAAGCCGCATGAGTCTGGAGAAAGAATTGCCCAAAATAATTAGAGGTAACTGTCTAGTACTCTCACATACCTACTACCAGCAGTCAGAATGGAAAACCTCATGATTCATGGGACATTGGACAGACAACACAACACAAAGGGGCCTTCGTGGGGAGGAAGAGTTAGCCCTCCACCAAGGTCTAGCCTTGCCTAACACATCTTAAAAGCAAGACGTGAAAGGATTAAACTAATTCCAACTAACTTACAACTTGTGTCCAGAACAAAGATCAAGATGTGTGTAGGGATATCCAGGACCCAATAAGGCAAAATTTACAAGGTCTTGTAGCCAATAAAAAATGACGAGGCATGCATGCAAAGAAGCAGGAAAATGTGAACCATAATGAAATAACTCAATCAAAACTAGCTTGGAACTGACAGATATTGGAATTAACGGACAAGAACATTAAAACAGCATTCCATTTGGTTTAAGTTTATTGGTAATTTGTTGAGCAGCCATAGATAATCAGACAATTGTAGTAATGACTGCTGCCATTGAAATAAACTGTTTATGCCTAAATGATTGTTGCTTGTATTGAACTTTTGTCTTCTCCAAAATGAAAGACTCTACAAATTATTTCACTATTAAAGAGTTGTCATTATTTTAACATTTGAAATGCAAATAATTGTGCTCTCTGCTTATCAAATACACTAAAATAATTTTGGGTTTGAAATGACCTGCCATTTCAGTAAAATGATTGAATAAATTTACTATGATTTCATTGTAGAACCTAGAGATTTGTTTTTATTGGGTATGTGTAAAACAAGTTCCATGGTTTGATATGAAGGACAAGATCTTTTCTTTTTAATGACTTTCTATTTATATACAGATAGTTTTAATCAATAATTGTTATCCATGCTTGATTATACCAGAAAAGACCAATATAATATAGATATTTTTCTTTCTTTCTTTCTTTTTAGGAGGTACCAGGGCTTGAATCTGGGACCTCATACAAGGGAGGCAGGCACTCAACCACTTGAGCTACATCTGCCTCCTGATGTTCTTCTAATTGTACACAAGAATACTTGTGTATTCTTGATTTGTGACTATGGTTTACTATTTTAAGAATCTTTCTCAGCTGGGTATTCACTTGCTTATCCCTACTTCATGGACTGAACTATTTCTCTATTCAAATCCACCCTATTACACTGATTTTGTGTAGCAAGTTTGTCTGCCTGCTGACAAAGTTTTGATTCAGTATGTTCTTACCAGTATTTCCTTCTATTTCTGCCTTACTACTTCATGCCGTCATCAGGTAAGATCTGCCTAGGTACTCTTTTGTTATTTGTGTGCCTGATGTGTTCCGAACAGCTGAGTGGAATAATTTCTTTTATGCCGGTAAAGTGAGTTTTCTGTATTATACTGTTACTGGTGATTCAGTCATCTTATATATACCTTTTGGTATGGTCTTTTAAAAAATATTTATATCCATTATCAACACAACTGTAGAAAATGGAAAATGTTATAAAATAACATTTATGTAATTAATGTATTCAGTACATATACATATAAAAATAATATGTAATAACATGTGAAACCAAGTAATGTTTTAACTTAAGTGGCTTATAATCTCCTCTTCTACTTTTACAGTATATCAGCCACTAGTTTAGTAAGCAAACAAGAGATTATAGTCCAGGTAACAAATGTGCAATATTACTATCATTTGGATGGGTTGCTATTTACATAGTATGAACTCCTATCCTGGATTTCATTTGTGGCCATATATAATCCGAAACTAGAAACACTATGTTTACTTAAAAACCTAAAGTGCTACTCTGTAGGTGAGCAAATGATCAATCGTCATATGAACAAGTCTCTTAAAAACTTAAAGAGAAAAATAGAGGCAGGTGACAACCCAATAACCTATTTTGTGGTAGGAAGCAGTCTCCCATTCAGAATGGGAAGTAGTCAGAAAGCCAACAGCATACAGGTGAGATGAGGCTGGAACGAGAACTCTGAAAGAGTAATTTCAAATATATGTTTTAAACAATGATATTGTTTTGGATCTAATCTTGGTGTCAAATAACCTGTGCTTTTGACTTCTCCACTCATGCTTGCATTTATATAGAATCGTTCACCCAGAAATTCTCATGAATTATTAACCTGGAAGGAAGGTCACTTTCCATAATCACATAGCAGTAACGTAGTCAGGAAGAGCTAGCTAATTCTTCTGATTCAAACACTGAACATAAATTCAAACATAGATGTTTAAGTAATATTTAAGAAATATTTGGAACTCAATCAGTGAAGTCTCTCGGGGAATACAGTGAGTTATTTGCTTTGTATTTTTCCTTCTCCATTTTGATTGCTCCAAAGCTTATTTTTCGGTTGTTTGCTGAGTGATTCCAGGAAGAAGACTGTTAGAAATGGCCCAGAATCTCCACGTTCATCTCATGCTTGCATACATTCCATTTCCTTAGGGTATTTCTATGACCTCCTCTTTCCTATTACACACCATGAAGTTTTATGAACTTCCATTTCTGGGACTAAGAAGTACAGCGAAGCATCGTTCCCTCGCTGCTTACCCTCAGAGTCTCTGAAGACTTTGTCAAAAACTGTTATTCTCCTTTTGGGCAAAAGGATAACATTTTTCAGTGGCTTTTATCTTTTTGTGTTTACTCAGATTTCCAATAAAGTATAACATTCCCAGGTGCAAGGCTCTTACACTGCTGCCAATAGTTAGTATGAGCTAGGAGGCAGAGCCCACCTGCAGACACTCAATGGAATGCATACCTTGTAGCTGGCTGATACCAATCAATAAAGCTCTCCTTTCAGTGCGACACAGTTGTTTCAGAATTCACCTTGGGTTTAATGTTCCTGGACCTTTATCCAGAGGTCTAAATTCTCTCTGCAACGAATTCAAGTATCTGAAATGATGTCTTGGGACTTATATACATTAGCGCATATATATTTATATATCTTAAAAAGAAACATGGTCAACTAGATTGTTTAGCAAACTTACTGGGAAAAATACTTAATCCTGCTTCTATGTATTTGGCTAATGAGGTTACCTTGTTTAAAGAGATATATATTTTCTTGGGTTAAAAAAATTTGTATATCACCTGCAGCAAATATAACATGAACATGTAAAGAGATCATTGCTGGGGAAAGGGGAAAAGGGTTTGATGTAGGATATCTGGGAGTCCCCTATTTTGTGTATGTGAATTACTGTGATCTAAAACTTTTTTGAAGACAAAATTTAAAATTAGAAAAAAAAAAAGAAAGGATATAGACACTGAGAAGAAGTGAAAGTGTCTTGCCACTGTACATGCAGGGCAACACCTATTACAGTGATGAAAGGCAAAACGTTAGAAACAAAACTTTATAATATTTTTCATTTTATTAATACACCAAATTATTTTTACTTTATGTTAGTATTTCTAAATTACTATGTATTCTATTTTTAAACTTTAAACCCATCTGTATTTCAATTTCCTGTTAATTGTATTTGGCAATATTAATTGTTGAAGAAGTATTGGATCACAGAGAGGTTCAACTATGGCAGGGGAGGAACTCTGGTGTGGGGTGTTATTGATGGGGGGCACATGGGTGGGGTGGAGTTCTCCAGGACAAGTATTTAGGGAACATAAATATGTTAGGATATATGTTGGGTATTTTTATAGTAGTTACAGTTATAAATGTCAACTGAGGGAGTACTGAGTTCCCACCCAGGGGAGCTCTGTCACATTCCCCAATGAAACAACAATAATCCCCTAAGTGCAACGGCAAAGATCAACAGTAATGGGCCCTTGATACTGATGACTATGCTTAGGAGCCTGTGTGCCTGAAATATGAACTAGGTCTAGAGCTGTAGGATGCCTAAGAGTTACCTCCTGAGAGTCTCCATGTTGCTCAAATGTGGCCACTCTCTCAGCCAAACTCAGTATGTAAATGCACTACCTTCCCCCCAGTGTGGGACATGACTCCTGAGGATGAGCCTCCCTAGCGCCGAGGGATTACTAACTGGAGAAGCAACTAGAAAGAGACCTTGAATAAAAGTGTCAACTCAGACCAGCAGAATATCTCAGCCTACAAGTGTTAAATCAAGTGTTGGATCAAGTGTTAAAAACAGCTCTTTGACCTTGAATAAAAGAGGGAAATGGCAAAGACAAATGAGTTGTTATGGCCAAGAGTCTTCCAAAAAGAGTTGGGAGGTCATCAGAGGGGCCGCACTTATGCACACCTCAGCAGAAAAAGCCTAAATAGATACAACCCTCGGTACTGGTTCTCCTGAAGGCTACAGAGATCCACAAGTTATATAATCATGCCAGATGGATTTGGAACTCTGTGCCATGTCAGAGGGCCCTACTTTGTGCTCCTGAGTGTGATGGAGCTGGACTCAGATGTGACTTTTCTACATGTGCCTCTTCTGTCACTTTTACTGAAATTGCAGTTGGTGCTGGGGATGGTCCATGCTCAGGAGACTTGAATCTCTGGACTGCCCATGTGCCGGCTGGGCCCTGAGTCTCAGCAGAGTGGCAACTCCTACTCTCTGGTTCATTGGTCTTACCCAGGTCAGCTAACAGGGAGGTGAAGATGGTCAACCACCACACCAGGGAATCAAGAGTGCCTACAACTGTAAGCAGAGGAATTGCATCCATCATCCATGTGGAATCCAAGCCCCCTCTTGATCCAGAGGTGGATGGGACATCGCCATCCCAGGGTCCAGAGAATGGAGGAATAAAATATGGACTAGAGTGGACTTACTGATATTCTACTATAAAACTATTGTGACGAGTAATAGAAGAAATGTTAGCATCAGGATGGAGAAAGTGGCCACAGTAGTTTGCTGAGGGCAGGGAGAGGGTAGAATAGATGTGATGTGGGGG
Organism: Dasypus novemcinctus; assembly: GCF_030445035.2. Taxonomy (NCBI): domain Eukaryota; kingdom Metazoa; phylum Chordata; class Mammalia; order Cingulata; family Dasypodidae; genus Dasypus; species Dasypus novemcinctus. The sequence continues at coordinate 52,514,839 of NC_080686.1, forward strand.
CATTTTTGGGATTTTGACTTGCCTTAATGATATTGCAGGGTCAGATGCTGGACTTCATATATCCTGCCATAACCCACTGAATGTACTGGGGGAGAGTGCAAACTACAGGGTAAACTATTATTTGTGTAGTGCAGCAGTGCCCCAAAATGTGTTCACTGAGAACAATGAGGGTGCCGCAATGATGAGGGAGGTTGTTGGAGTGGGAGGAGTGGGGTGGGGGAGTATACAGGAACCTCATATTTTTTTAGTGTAACATTTTTTTAATGATGTATATATCTTCAAAAAATACAAATTTCAAAAATGATGTGGTGGGGAGTGGGGCGTGGACTATAGGGGAACCTCTTATGTTTTCGTGTTTTTATGTTTTTTAATGTAACATTCCATGTGATCTATTAATCTAAAAAAATTAAAAATAAATAAAGTATTTGGTGTAATAAAAAAAAAAAGAAACCCACAACAACAGCAAAAGAAACTCCAAGGTATTTAATGAACTACCACACCCTTAATGTGGGCAGCAGAGTTTCTGCTCAAGGACAGCTCTAACTGATGTAGAAGCTGCATTTTAGATCTTTGCATGGGTCATCATTGGGTAAGCAATATGGAAAAAAAATGAAATAGAAAATAAAAATCTTGATCACAACATTTTATAGTAGTGACTTAAAATTCCTTTGCCTGCAATATTAAAAAGCAGTTGAGTTTTTTAAAGGATTTTATGAAGCATTTCCAGTCACCTTGATATTTTAGATATCTCAAATTATAGTTTGTAGTTTTGATATATCTGGTACAGACTTCTAATCTTAGTGAGGAGGGTAACATTTAAATGGATTTCTTTTATGGTTTACGCCCTGGTTCCTAAACTTTTGACAGTTATCTGACTCAAATAGGCTATAGGTCAGACTCTTAACACCTTAATTATTTACTCCAAATGACTAGCTAGAGTTGCTCATGGATTTTTTTTCTTCTTCTCATTAGCATGCAGATCTAGTGACTTTGGAGAGAACCCTTAGAAGTGTGAGGAGAACAAAGAGAGGAGGTTTCTTGAAATGAGCTCTGGGCTTCCTGTAGTACTCTTTCTAGGTTTATTTCTAAATGTGGATTATCAATAGAAGGATTTTATTTATATGCCTATTTATGATGTGGAATTTCAAAGTGGAGTGTCCTACATGTATTGCAGGAAGTAAATGACGCAGGAGTGGGTTCTAATACTGCCTCCTCCTTCTGAAGAGTGTTTGATGACTCATTTAGATGGTTTAGGGATTGGAAAGGGGAGTGGGTAGTGACTGATCCCTCTATTTGTTGCTTTATCACCATGGCCAGAGTGGTATGTTGTAGTGTACACTATAGAGGCACAATGCAAAGGGTTGCCCAGTTATCCTTATTTTTTTTTAAAGATTTATTGTTTTTTTAAATATTTATTTCTCTCCACTTCCCCGCCTCCCCCCCCCCCCAGTTGTCTGCTCTCTGTGCCCATTTGCTGTGTGTTCTTCTGTGCCCGCTTGTATTCTTGTCAGCGGCACTGAAAATCTGTGTCTCTTTGTTGAAAATTTGTGTCATCTTGCTGTGTCAGCTCTCCATGTGTGCGGCGCCACTCCTGGACAGGCTGCACTTCTTTTGCGCTGGGCGGCTCTCCTTACAGGGCACACTCCTTGCGTGTGGGGCTCCCTATGCGGGGGCCACCCCTGAATGGCACGGCACTCCTTGCGTGCATCAGCCCTGCGCATGGGCCAGCACATCACACTGGTCAGGAGGCCCTGGGTTTGAACCTTGGACCTCCCATGTGGTAGACAGATGCTTTATCCATTGAGCCAAATCCACTTCCCATATCCTTCTTAAAATATCACTTTAGTCCTCTTTCTTTCACGCCTTCAGTGGCCCTTCAGTGCCTGCTGGCTGAAATGAAAATTCTGTAATCTGTCATTGAGACAATTTGATATAATTAAGTGAGCATACATAACTTTACTTTGAAGTCCTCTTTTTGGTCCTATGACTGGTTTGTTCATTTATAGCTGATACCTTGGGGTGATTGCTTCACTCTCAGCATCTCATTTTGCTCATCATTAAAGTGGAAACTATGGTGTCACACTAATAGGATTGTCATGGAGATGAAATGAGATCATATGTGCCAGGTGCATATCATATTACTGGCATATATTAGGTCTTTAATAAATTGTTGCTATTTTACTTGGCATATCATTGCTATCACTATTATGATTGTAACAGGGATGTTGAACAAGCAGAACTCATGGGATTTAATTAGAAAACATCTTTATTCTTGCTTCCCATTGCCTCTTGAAAAATCTATTTAATGATGGACATTCCGGTCCCTTTTTAAAAACTTCATGCCATCAATTTTCTGGTCACTTTTTGGAAACACAAGGTCTTATGTTCACTTTAAGTCACAAAACACAGTATCAATTTGGAAAGTTAAATGTCCAGGTTCGTACAATAATCAAAATTTTGAACTTGATTTACAGTTAAATATTTTTTTCCTCCTCCCAGGGAGAGTGTAATGCAGGAGAGAAGTCTTTGGTTTGAGAAGAGGGAAAGTGGAAGGATACTCCACTTATAAATTTCACATCATAAGGAGGCATATGAATAATACCCTTCTATCAATAGTCATCCACATTTAGAAATTAAGCTAAAAAAAGAGCCTATTACAGAAAGCTAGGAGCCCATTTTTCCCCCTCCCTTTCCTTTGCCGTCTTGCTAATCAAGTTTTCTGATCCCTCCAGCGTCAAGCATGAAGGAAGGAGGAGAGGAAAGGAGAGCTGGAAAGGTCTTATGTGCTGGCATTATTGTAAAATGGCTTTCCACATCCCACCTGAAAGATACTTAACCTGACTCTTTCTCTCTTGTGTGCTTTTTCAAAGGCTCTCACTGAGAACATTTGAGCTCACTTCCAGTGATGAGGGCAATATATTTTCCTCTCACTGCCTTTCCCTAGGCTTCTCTTAGTTTTTCTGTTTTCCTGGAAGTTTTCTAGGGAAGAATTTAAAATGGTTTCAGGCCAGCTCTTACTCCCTGTTCTTTGCTCCGAAAAATTCTGGTAATTTAGGCTGATCTCAGTGGAGATGCTACTTTGCTCTTTGCCTCTTTGGTTTTCCAGACAGTGGACAAATGCCTGTCTGCTGTGTGTCTCTACCTGCCAGGGATACATAAGATGCTCTCTCGCTGCTCCTGTGGAAGCTCTTCTCACTGGGTCTGTGGCAAGGGGCTTGCCCCTGACCCCCTCCCAGCACTCCAAAAGTCCTCCTTACAAATCCTATCCTCATGTTGCCTCTGGACCCTGTTATACCCTCTTTGCAACTGAGGGAACATTAGAATCAAGAAACATGTTCTTGGTAATTTTTTGGAATATTTGCACTTTGAAGAACTTGGTTTAGATTTTTTATTGTATTTTGATGCCTCATGGAAAACATGCAACATTACACTGTTTTCAGACCCATCTTTTACTATTCTTTTAAAATCGTTTTAGCCAGTTCACTGTCTTCCCTTAATCATGACTAGTGATTTCCTTCTTCCCTGTCTTTGCTTAGGCTGGTTCCTCTGTCTTGATTTTCTGAATATTTCCATATATCTGCCTTATTATCTGTCTCCAAATAACTCCTTTCTTTGTCAACCCATATCTTCTTGAGTAACTCAGTTTAGAAAACTAAGTTTATACTGGAGTGGTACACTTCCTAGATAACATTTGCATTTTAACCCAAAATAGTGAATAATGCGAGAATTTCAAGTACCTTGGAAGAAACAGTGGAAGACATTTCAAACTCTTCAAACCACAATAACTAGTCAGCTGCCTCCTCAGCTTATGCCAAAGACTGGCTTTGCCAATTCCCACCTACATGGGGTTGCATCAAGAATAACTATTCCTTCCTTGTAACCCTAGCTATAACACTGCCAGAAGAACCACAATTAGGAGAAATGCTAGTTGGTCCCCTTTCAAGAGTTGTTATATTTGTTGAAATTATCCCCATCTATCTGGATGTCACAACTTTAAGGGTTAGACTTGAGTTCAAGATTGAATTCCATATAATCTTACAATTGATATTTGGGGAATAAGAAAGGAGACTTGGTTAATTGGTTGAATCCTTAATCAGGAACAGGAAATGGAAATCTGTCCCCCTTACTCAGAAATGAGAGGGTGTGTGTGTGCCTGCGCGCATGCGTGTATGTGTATTTTGTACCATTCATTATACTTGTACCTTTTAACGAAATTAAGTGAAAGGAAACTATATATCTGTGTTATGGTAATGAGAAAGAAGGGCTACAATAAACTTGAAGTCAGAGGTATTTCTCTAATTTTGAAATAGTTTGAATGATAGAAAAAGATGTCATTTAAATTTGTTCCTGTTAACATAAAAACATAGGAAATAAAAATAGAGAACTGATACATAATAATTTTTGGACTTTTTTTTATGAACTACATTCAGGCTTTTGGACATATGTAATTGTTCCATAATATGTAGATTGCATTTGTTTCTTAAATTATAGAAGCAAAATTATTGGGAAATTAAATTCTACAGTGACTTTAATATATTTTTAAAAATTCAAAGTTTATGTATAGCATGAATTTCAGTATTCAAATTAAGTCTGTTTAATAAGAAACACACTTTTTTAGAAGATCATTAGTGGTGTCTTAGACATGAAAAAGGAAGAAAAATAATATTTATCAAATGTCTGGGGCGAGACAGTCACTTTCCACTCTGTCTTCCTTTGTTTTCATTTAGAAAATTTTCTCCTGTGATGGGAGTTTCTCCCTCTCCCCCATTCTTCTTGATTAAATCATGGTGGATCGGGTTAATCTTTTTCATAATTTATAATTTCCAACATGTGATACTACAAACTCAGCACTAGCTATTGTTCAGAGCAAGAAAAAAAATCAGTTATAAAATAAATTATTGTTATGTTAGCATATTTATTATTCAGGATATTAATTTCATATCTGGACATTGGTGTGGATCATTGATAAAACAGAACTGTGCATTTCAAACATAGGCGTGAAATCAAAAGATTGTACATTTAAATCTATTTAGTTCAGATAGCAATGATTTGGGAAGGACTAAAAAATAAAAATTCAAACAATGGCTTTTTTTTAGGAAAGGAAAAGAAAGAAAAAAAAAGAACAAATTAAATCTTTGCAGTATATGCACTGGTACAATGAGTAACTAAGGAAGGTCTAAAAGTTACCAGTAAGTCATTCAGTCATAGACTCTGGGGGAGAAGAGGGTTCTTGAGAGATCATATAATCTAGTTCTTTGCCTTAATGAAACAGGATATTTCAGCCTTTTTCAATTCTGACCCTTTGGCCTGACTTCAGAATGGGTTATCTACTCTTTTCAGGGCAACAATTTATTGAGTGCCTACTATGTGGCAAAGACTAAAATAGGAGCGAGATAAAAAAGATTAATTAGATAAGCTCTCTTATCTAAAGGAGCTTACAATCTAGTGGAAAGATAAAAACAGACAATTAAAGTTCTACAATATTAATAGCATGATCAATTACGTAATAAGTCTTAGGGAAAAACACATTATTTTTTTTCCAGTGTCATTTAAGCATAGTACTTCATATTCTAGGTCTAGGTTAAAAAGTGAGGAAGTTGTATTAAGTGGCAAGAAGGGAGAGAATGTAATAGGTAAATGATTAAAAAAAAAAAAAGATGTGGCTGGCATGTCCACAAAATATCCATTTGGATATTTAAAGGGAGTCTAAGGGTAAAAAGTTTGACCTAAAGGAAGATGGAAGATAAAAAACAATGGTAAATAGGTGAGAAAATGAATAGCTGATAGGAAAAAAGAGACAAAACATGTTGATGTTTTGTTTTTGTTTTTATTTTTATTTTTGTATTTCTTTATTACAGCCTAACATAAATGCAGAAAAGTACCAAATCATACTGATAAAACTTTACAAAGTAAAAGCACTGTTATGGGTTAAAATCATGTCCCCCACAAAGACATGTTCCAGTCCTCACAGCTGGTCCCATGGTTGTGAACCCATCTGTAAATAAAATATTTGAGCAGGTTATTAGTTAAGGTGAGGCCAAACTGAATCCTGGTGGGTAACGCCCAGTATGACCGGAGATCTTATAAGCAGAGGAAACTGGGCACAGGAGTACGAGGAGACAGAAAGCCTACACAGACCACCAACTGACTCAGGCTGATTTATGGATTGATTCATGGATTGCTGGCAAATTACCACCAAAAGGCTACAGGCTTTCGAGAAAACATGACTAACCAATGCCTTGAATTTGGACTTTTAACCTCCAAAACTGTGAGACAACACATTCCTGTTGTTTAAGCCAGCTGGGCTGTAGTGTTTCTTATAGCAGACCTGGCAAACTTAGACACACATTCTTATAACCATCATCTAGAAAATAAGTACACAACATTCCCAGCATTCTAGAAGATTTCTTTGTCCTTCCTCCCAGTTATTACCTACCACTATTTTGACTTCTATCACCAAAGATTAGTTTTGCTTGTTTCTGTCTATAAATAGAATCATATATCCTTTTGTGTCTCGCTTCTTTCAATTTGTATTATGTCTGTGAAATTCATCCATGTTATAGGTAACAGTGATTTGGTTGTTTTCATTACTGTATAGTAGAACATTATATGAATATATCACAAATTATTTTTCCATACTAAATAAACTGGGTTTTTTCTATCTTTAATCTATTACAAATGTTGCTCCCATAAACATTCTTTTGGTTCATGTATGTAAACATTTATTTTTGGCATTATACTGAGGAATGGAAAAATAGGTCATAGGTGTTTCTTTAGTAGATATTCTTAAGTTTTTTAATATGTTAGTACCAATTCACTCTCTTACCAGCAGGTATGAGGATTTCAGTTGCTCTACATCCTTTGAACACTTGATTTTGTTAGTTCTTTCGATTTTAGCCATTCTCTCTATGTGTAGTGGTAGTTTATTGATGTTATTTTGCACTTCCCTAATAAGTATCAAGTTGAGTACCTTTTCATATGCATACTGGCAATTTGTATATCCTTTTTCTGAAGTGGTCATTCAAGTCTTTTGCCCATCCTTATAGAATTGTCTGTCTTTTCTTACTTTTTTTCTTATGATAGAAGTTCTTTACATATTGGATACAAGCCCTTTGTCAGATATATGTATTGAAAGTAACTTCTCCCAGTGTAATTCTTGCATTTTCACTTAATTTTTATTGTGAACAGAACATCTTAATTTTAGTGAAGTTCAATTTATGAAGCTTTTATTTTATGATTGGTGCTTTTCATGGTTAGTTTTCTGTTTAAGAAATCCTTGCCTACTATAAGGTCATGAGATCTTTTCTATTTAATCAGGAAGATTTAATATTTGATATTTCACATTTAGGTGTAAGATCTCCATCTGATTTGATTTTTCTGTATGGTCTTGATATAGGGTCCAACATTAATTTTTTCCTAAGTCGATAAAAACTTGATTAAATGCCCTTTATTTTAAAGATCCTGATAGAAATTTTACCTTAAATTAAATTATTATGATTATTATGTATGTGTGGGTCTATATCTAGGCAGTTTATTCTGTTCCACTGGTCTCTTTGCCAATTCTGCACCTATAACACATTGCTTTAATCACTGTAGCCTCATAATAAGTCTTGACATCTGGCAGTGTAAGTCCTTCAACTTAGTTCTTCGTTTGTCATTGCTATTCTTGGCCCTTTGAATTTCTATACATATCTTAGGATCAGCTGGTCAATTTCCTTAAAAAAAAAAAAACCCACTGGGTTTTTGATTGGAATTGCACTAAATCTAGGGATCAATTGGGGGAGAACTGACATCTTTACAACATTGTGTCTTCCAGTTCATCAATGTGGTACATCACTCCATTTATTTAAATCATCTTTAATTTTTCAGTAAGGTTTTGTAGCATTCTATGTAAAGGTATTGCATATCTTTTGCTGGGTTTATTTCTAAATATGTGTTCTTTTTGGCATTAATATAAATTATTTTCTGAAATCTTATTGTTGGTATATAGAAATGCAATTTTTTTATATTGATCATGAACCCAGTGACCTTGCTGAATTCACTTAGTTTTAATAGTTTAGCAGTAGATTTTATTGTATCTTCTGGATACATAATTCTGTTAATATCAAATAATGAAAGCTTTATTTATTCCTTTCTGATCTTTAAATCTTTTATTATCTTTTCTTTATTGCCCTGGCAAAGTCCTCCAGAACAATGTTAAAGAGAAGTGGCGATAGCAAACATCCTTTTCTTTTTCTAGTTTAAGGAGAAAACCTTTACTATTACACAATTACGTTTGATATCTGCCCTATTTTTTGGAGTTATCTTATTTCAGATTTTAGAAGTTCCCTTCTATTACTGCTGTATGTATTTTAAACATGAATGGATGTTAAATTTTTCAAATTTTGTCTCTATGAGTCAATAGTAAGATTTTTTCTTTATTCTGTTAATTTTATTAATAATATTGACTGATTTTTAAAAATATTAAAACAACTTTGAATTTCTGGAATAAATTTGGCTTAATTGTGATACATTATTCTTTTAAATATATTTTTGGATTCAATTTGCTATTTTATATATGGTTTTTATATTTATATTAGTAGAAAGTGTGGGCTTGTTATTTTCCTTTCTTATAATATCTTTGTCATGTTATGGTACCGGGTTTATACTAGCTAGCCTTTTATTTATTTATTTTTAAGATTTATTTAATATATTTCTAGCCACCCCCTCGTTGTTTACATTTGCTGTGTCTGTCTGTTGTGTGCTGGTCTTTTTTTTTTGGGGGGGGGCACTGGTAACTGAACCTAGGACCTCCGATGTGGGAGGGAGGAGCCTAATCTTTCAAGCCACCTCTGCTCCCTGCTTTGTAGTGTCTCTCATTATGTTTTCTTCCATATGTCTCTTGTTGCATCAGGTCACTGTGCCAGACCATCGTGTTAGCTCACTGACTTGCTCATCTTCTTTAGAATGCACCAAGAACTGAACCCAGACCTCCCATGTGGTAGGCAGGAGCTCAATCACTTGAGCCACATCACTTTCCCTAGCTAGCCTTTTAAAACAAATTGAAAATTGTTCCCTCTTTTTTCTTCTCTGGAGCAAATTTGTGTCAGAAATATTTTTTCTCTTAAATATTTGAAAGACTTCATTAGTGAAGTCATCTGGGCCTAAAGTTTTCTTTTGGGAAAGATTTTTAATTACCAATTCAATTTGTTCAATAGATACAGTAGCCATTGTAGTTTCTATTTCTTGTTGAGTCAGCTGTGATTTTCAAGGATACGTCCTTTCATCTGAATATTAAACAATAGCATAGAGCTATTCTAATTCAATGAAGAACTTTGTTTTGAAATAAATGCTCATAATCTTAGTCAAGAGAAAATGGACAAAAAATGTTCACAGAACTTTATGGTGACTTCATAGCTTATGCCAAAATTAAGGACTCCCCCCATCCCCCCCTTTCTGCAATAGAACAATATTCATAAAAGCAGTGACATGTGGTTCAAGTGCACTTAACAGTTTAGCTTTTGCTGTGTAATGTACCCAAATAGGTAAAAATATATAAATCCCCAAGTTTAATAGCGCAAAACAAAGACCACTTATTTAGCTCTCAATTCAGAGGTAGGAAATTTATTCTGTTTTGATTTGGCCTTGGCTCATCCTGGCTAGACGCCCTCCTGGTCTGTGGTGAGTCAATGGCCTGCCTGGGCCTGGAGGGCTAATGATGGAAACAGAAGGATGGCTGGTGGTGGTGTTTTTTTCATCAGGGGCCAAGCCATCCCTGGGGCCTCTCGTCCTTCCGAAAGCTGGCCCCAGCTTGAAGTCAGAGAAGTCACACAGAGTTGTGAGGGAAACAAGAGAGCAAACTCCTAGTGCTCAAGTTCTTCTCAGTCACATGGTTAAGCCCAGCATGAGTATGGGAAGGTGCTGCCAAAGGGTATAGCTGTAGGGAGCATGCATGAAATGGGGTCATTATATCAATCAATCCACCACAGTGTGTTTATGATTGATATGCAGTTCCAGTCACATGAAAGACTTCTTTTTGGGGCATGTGAAAGAAAACCTTGGTAAGGAATGATGGTAGAATTTTTTATTCACAGGCAAAAAATTACAACTGGTGGGGGGGACAACCCAATAGAACCTAGATTCAGAAAAAAAAGTATCCACCCCACTATGGAGGCATTAAAGGACATATTCTGGATATATCTGAAAGGACACAATAATCCATTTCCTCAGTAAAAAATGAAGTGAATTAATATATGTGGCGAGAGAGGCATATTTATTAAAAATGCCCAGCAGCGTGTTTTAATAAAGGGAGGTAGTCGACCCAAGTCATCCTCCAGAGCTCGGAAAGAGAAAGGAAGTTGATTATCCTAGCAGGGAATGTGAAAGTAGGGAAGGCTATGGAGGGCTTTACGAGGAAAAGGGAAAAAAGGAAGAGGAAATTAAGGTGTTGTTAGAGAAAGAAATATGGTACTTAGGGAGAATAATAATAACCAAAATTTATTGAAAACTAAGGACTTCATATGTTTTTCTCTTTGAATCCTCATAAGAACCCTGTGTTCACATCATGCTATCAGAATTCACAATATATACAGCAATAAGTTATCAGAAAAAAGGTAGCTGAGGAAAGGAGTCAAGAAAGACTTCCCTCACAAAAGAGAGTGCTGTCTATGATCTACCTACGGAGTAGGAAAGTGAGGAGAAGTTGGGAGAAGGTCTAGAAGATACCTGAAGAGAAGAAGGTATATAGAAGGAGGGCTGTGGACTGTGGGGATGGAAAGTTTGTTGTATTTGAGATGAAAAAAAATTCAGATAGAGGGGAATTAAAAATTGGGGAACTGGGAAGCAGACTTGGCCCAATGGATAGGGCGTCCATCTACCACATGGGAGGCCCCCGGTACAAACCCCAGGTCTCCTTGACCCATGTGGAGCTGGCCTGTGCGTAGTGCTGATGCGCGCAAGGAGTGCCCTGCCATGCAGGGGTGTCTCCCGCGTAGGGGTGTCCCCACGTAGGGGAGCCCCACGCGCAAGGAGTGTGCCCCGTAAGGAGAGCCACCCAGCGCGAAAGAAAGTGCAGCCTGCCCAGGAATGGCGCCGCCCACACGGAGAGCTGACACAAGATGACACAACAAAAAGAAGCACAGATTCCCAGTGCCGCTGATAAGGATAGAAGCAGTCACAGAGGAACACAGAGCGAGGGGACACAGAGAGCAGACAACTGGGGTGGGGGAGGGGAAAATGGAGAGAAATAAATAAAAAATCTTTAAAAAATAAAATAAAAATTGGGGAAGCATTGAAGGATAATTAATTTCTACATAAACATAGAAAACACATAACATCAAATAGTACCATGCATTATGGAACTATGGAAGGCAGAATGCCTTTGAGAGAGCCTCTGAGTAAAGATATTAGAAAATTCTCTGTGTGTGTGTGTAAATTGATAAGAGTGAATCTGTCGAATGCAAGTAAATTGGAGGAATACTTCATGACTCTTTCTCTACTGATTCAAAAATAGAAGACAGGCACACTGAAATGGGGGTTCCACACACTCACACAGAACATAGGTGTTTAAATGATATGTAATACCTTGTTTTAGAAAGCATGTGATTAGAGTGAGGGGAGGGGATTTGATTTTGTAATGTGTTTGCATTCTTCCAATACCAAAAGGAAAAAGAAAAAGGAGATTTTTCTCTTAAAAAAACATCTTTTGGTAGGGGGAAGGGGAAGGAGATATTCCATTTTTCTGCATAAGAGAAGTGTGATGTGGGGAAAAGAGTTCACTTCTCTCCACTATATATTGATAGTTATCAAAAATTAGTTGTCCTTGTGAATGTGCTGGGTGGTTCACCAGAGTGTCTATGCCTTCTCCCTCTTCCAACAAGCAGAATGGACAGCAGGTTCCAGGAGGCAGAAGGGTCAAGGAGCTGTAGTTTGATAAAGAGGTAGTGCTCTTTCAAGGAGGGAGGGGGAAGCCTGCTGAAGGCTAGGGTGGACAGCCATGGTGCGCGAGTGGTCTGTGGTCTAGCAGCATCAGAATCACCCAGGAGTTAGTTAGAAAACGGAATCTCAGGCCGCATCTTAGACCTAACGAATCAGAAACTCTGGAGTTGGTGTCTAGGAATTGTTTTGTTTTTTATCTTTTCTTATTTTTATGTTATTATCATTTTAAAATTTTTTTTGGGGGGAATTGGTGTTTTAAAAAGCCCTCTGGGTGATTCCATTGCACACCTAATTTTGATAAGCACTGGGTTAGAACACTTGTGGGAAAATATAATTAAAAGAAAGTTAAGAAAACAGTTTTATTCCTGAAATATAGGGATTTATGTATTCAGTAAAACTAATTGAGTATTTACAGTACTGTGATTGAACAAGCTCAGTGGCTTTCCACATTTTTATCACAAAGGATCCATTTTCTTATTCCCGGCCTCCCATTAACCTTTGAACTATGTTTAGAGCAGGTTTTCTAAACAGTGGCCTATTGACATTTTAGGCTAGATAATTCTTTGTTGTAGGAGGTTGAGCAGGAATCCTGGTCTTTGCGCATTACAAGCCAGTAGCACCTCCCTCTCCGATTTTACAACTGGCTATCTAATGAGTGTGACCTACTGGATTCTTTTTAGAAGTATCAGTTTTATCATCTGAAAATCAAGGATAACATATTTTCCATTCAGAGATTAAATGCAATAAAATAGATGAAGTGCTTAGCAGATAGTTTGGTAAGAGTGCTCAATAAAAATATATACCCATCATTCTTTCTATTGGTTTAATTCCGGCACAAAACAAAAGTAAATGAACATTGCTATTATACACCCTTATTGTAGATAAATTCCACTGGACTTCCCCATATATTTGAAATAACTAAATACACATGCTATCGTCACAGATTTCCAGGGGTCTGGGGACCCCAAAAATGGGAACCCTAGACAATAAGCTCTTCATAGTTGTTTACAAGCACAACATTCTCTGGTTCTATTTACATTTACATCTAAGAATTCATAGTTTGTTTTGTTTTGTTTAAGGAATCTTCTAAGATCTCATGAAAACTATAAATTCTCTCATTAGAAAGGTACATATATACACATATATGTGCCACTGTGCAGACAATATCAGTATATTTCCAGAGTCCTTGAAACCTCTTAATAAGTCTCAGGTTAAAATCCCCTAGTGAACATGTCAACAGCTTGGAATTTATTTACAGCAAGAGGTGTGGGCAGGTAGGGCTGACAAGATCTATGCCAATGACAGAATCGAGGTTGACACAGGGAAAATAGAAGATACCTCTCTTCTATTCCTGAGGTAATAAAAGCTGGAATGAAGATTTTAGCACTAGTCTGGTGTGGCAATAATAGAGAGCGATAGTGACAGAATCCTATTACAACAGTGAGAACTAGAGATCATGTCAAGACAGAGGGACAACCAAGAGCCTAGTTCTGCTGAGGACAAGCAAAGATAAAAGTAGGTGGTAGTGGGCTGGGGACACAAAAATAAATTTTCAAGTATGTGGAGATACAAAGAAGGGATCAACACTGAAATGTGTCCTACAAACATTATCGCATCAATGTGTGTTAATTGTAGAGAGACACAAGCTCCTTAACCAGTGTTTACTGATGATGATGATGATGAGTGGATATGGTTACAGGACTATTTGAAAAGCAATAACAGATTGGGAAAGGAAGGAAAAGTATGTGTGTTGACGCTAGACTTCTAGCCCAGAAAGGGAAGTTTTCCTAGCAGGTAGCACATGCCAAGGGATTGAGCAGTATGAAATTATTGTGGAGAAAGAAATTTGCCTGTGGCTGTGGGGACTTCTGCCAACCTCTCTTATGACTTTTGAGGATCCAGAGAAACTTTGACTATTATTTTCCAAAATATTAATTTGGTCTACAGGATAGAATAAGTGTTGTTAGGTATCTTTTTGAGAAGGAATTAAGAAAGATGTAAAACTAAGAGCTTCTACCATTACCAACACTGATTACAAGATAGCTATGTGTAGGTATTTTGATGCAAAACAAAATTGAAAAGCAAAGGTCATGATATTCAATGGGCAGACCATAGCAGACTGGATGTAGAAAGGGTGGCAAAGAGCAGCACAAAAAAATGAGTTTACTAGGAATCAGACAGAAATGATTTCAAATTCTTGCTTGATGTTTACTGATGTTATCTTTGAAGATACTTAATTTTCTCAGCCTTATGTTTCTCATCCATAAAATAGACATCAGAATATCTATTTTGTAAGAAGTGTCACAAAAATTAGATAACATATGAAAGATAGTGTATTGAAAATACCTGGCACATAGAAAATCCTTATAATATGGTGGTGATTATTATTATTAAATGCTTACTACATTCTAGGCACTTTTCATTTATTCAGTCCTGACAACCACAACGTGAGGTAGATATGGTTATACATATGTATAAAAATATAGCAACCTTTTTATAATAAAAATAGGCTACAAAGAGAGAATATTTGAAAGATTAAAATTAATGTAATAACTTTATAATTTTATAACTTTACCATTTCTAGCAGCTTATGAGAGATAGGAACTCTTTGGGGACATGGGACATAGGGTGCCTGTTTTTGTGTCCCTCATCTCATAGTACAGTGCCTTGCATACTTTGAGGATTCATGCCTATTGTTAGTTAAAATGATGTCTCATAGAGTCAAATACTTAAAGTAGAAAGAACCCTGGATATCATACAGTTCTGCTCTCCTCATACTCACAGCTGACCTTCAGAAAGAATGACTTTACAGAAGTCACTTGCTAATTAGTGGGGAGTGTAGATCAGAGCCTCAGTTGTCTGATTCAGTGTCTAGAGTATGTTGAAAGTGTTTGCTTTGTACAGAACTCCTTTTAGTTCCTGGAGTGAGTAATGGGGGCCTTGAGGAATATATGAATATGCCTCTAGAGTGGCTTACCTTAGGTTCCCAGAACCATTGTCCCCACATTGTAGAAACCCCCTCTGCAGGCACATACTTGGCAGAGGGTCTGTGCTTGGCAGCTGCTTCAGTAATTGTTCATTCTTAGAATTGCGTTTAAAGATAGTTCCTTTGATGTAAATGATAAAGATAATCACTTCCTGTAATTTAGTACCCCAAATGTGCCTGCTCTACGAAGAGGGAGAATTGGGCTTTTGCCGAGTATAAATCTAATGTGCACTGGTCCTGGAATCTCTCAGGTGGAAAATGAAGTTGAATATCAAGACTCTTTGAAGTGTGTGTGTGTGTGTGTGTGTGTTTAGGTTGAGGGACATGTCAAGGAGGTGGTAGTTTAAGGTGTGGGTAGGATTTTCTTTTACTAAAATTCCAAAGAAGGCATAATTTCATTGAGGCCCATCCCCATATCACCACCCCAATTCTTTTCTTCTACCTTTCTCCTTAGGAAAATCTGTGGTACCAGTAATTCCCACCCAGCCTCCCCTTAGGCTAGCTGGACCAGGTTACTCTGAAGTTGATCAGGTTTGGATTTGCATCCTGACTCGGGCTGTGAGGCTCAGAGAAATTCATCCATCTCTCAAAGCCTTAGTTCTTTCCACTGTCAAAGGGGAGAATACTAGTGTCTATCTCACACCATTGTGAGGAAAAAATGAACTTTTGCATTTGAGTATTTAGCACCGTGCCTGCCTGTAGGCTCTTGGTTTTTGTTTTTGTTTTTAACTATTTGTACTCTCAGAGGGATTTCTGGGTTTACATTTAAATTTTCTGTCTCTAATTGTATACTGTATGGCACTGTCCTACAGTCCTATATTGAAGGAGTTGCATGTTGCGAAAGCAACACAGGGGGTGTTGGGGGAAATAGGTCCCCTCTCATTTTATTCTTGGAGAATCCCGTGTTCTGCCAAGACATACTGTTAGTCTATATGGGGACAACTATGCAGCTGATACAGAGAATGATTATCATGTGAGTATGCATGTGTTGCATACAAAATTGCAGTATCTGTGAAGACTGTCTTTCATTTCCAGACCATTTTTATTTATAGGTGTCATCTTTCCAGCTGTTGATGAATACACAGCTCAGTGACAAAGTGTGGCGCTATTTTAACTGTGTGCTGCAAATTTCTACTATTGCATAGAGTGAGAAACCTCTAGCCCCCAATTGCTGTAAATGCCACTTTCCTGTGCTTGCAAAGTACCTCTGACCCTCTATATCATCACTTACAGTGTTATGCTGACATGATGTGATGTGTAATGATCTTTCTCACTAGTCAGATGGCTTCTGGGCATAAAGTTTATTTATTTTTCTATCCTCCGCATCTAGAAGAGTGCATGGTCCAATAGTTCTCAATTAATATTTGAACTGGGTCAAAATATCCACCTGTTATTTGGACAGCTTGGCTAGTAAAATCTCTATATTTATGAAAAGAATTCAAAGCTGGCTGTCCCATGGTGAGAGGTGTTGATTAAATCTTTCATTTACGAACATGAAAGTTTCTCAATTTTCAGTATTAACCCAAAGGTACTGTTTAAAACCCAGTAGTGATAATATCAGGTTATGTGGCAGCAAGTTAAGCACAGGTGAGAGTACTGAGACAGAGTAACAAACCTATAATCAGAGGCATGAGACCAGAGTCTTGAAAACCAAAGTTTGACATCAGAAGTTGAGCGTGAAAATAATTATACCTCTTTACAAGAAAATCAAGAACAACAAAGGGTTGATGAGGACTTATCTTCCCCAATGTCTGAATCCATCCTGGCTCAAGTATATTTATTTGAAAATGTCTGGGCCCATCAACAGACTGTTGTAACCTTAATCAATGGGAGCAGCCCATCTTCCAGGTATTTAGGTGGCAATTACTGTCTACAGCATAATTATCACCTGATCTTTGCCCTATAATAAAACCAGCCTCCAACCCAAACCATCTTATGAATGTCTGTATCATCTTGAAAAGAGAGGAGTAGATATGATTGTCTTCAAGTTATAGGGTGGGACCTCGAAAGGATAGTATTGTGTAATGGCTAAAAGTACCAAATATGAAATCAGAATTCCAGCTCTGACACTTCCTTGCAGGAGGCCAGTTACCTAACCTCTCTAAACTTTAGTATCCCCATTGAATTGTAGTGAGAATAAAACGGTTTCTTTATGTAAAAGGCTTAGCACAGTCCCTGGCATAAGTGTTCAATAAAATGGTGGTAGCAGTAACACTACAAGTTGTAGTAATGGTAGTGATATAGGAGTGGTGGAAGGGTCCACCCTCAATGGGGTGGACATTCTCTATGTTAATCATCTGAGGAAGCAAAACCCTCAGATAGGAAGGCAGAGCCCAGGAGACCTGGATCCTAGGCAGGAAAAGTAACTCCTGCCTCTCTTAGAGATCTGGATCAAGAAGTATCTGAATGAGCTTTCAGGTGGGATGGGGGAGCTAGTTGGGAAGACCCTCAGACAGCTAGGTCTGGAGATTGCTCTATAGGGACTCCATGAACTATTGGTGGTGGTAGATCAGATGACCAAATTACAGGTCATTTTCCTTTTGTTATTCTTCCAGTCTTTTGTTAGTCTGATTTAATTTTCATTGCATATCAGATGTGCTGTGGGCCATGAAAGGAATAAGGATTTTCCTAATGTAAAGTTGAGATTTATTGGGGTTATACCCCACTAAACCCCCTATTCAGACCCTTCCTTACTCTTCCAATAGGGTCTACGAGGCTGGGGAAGGGATAATTAGCAGTAAGTCCCAAAAGGAGTGAGCCTGGAGGGGGAGAGTTGGGGACCGAAGCTCTCTGTCAAGAGATTCTCTCTTCACTGACAAGCTTGAAGTTTTGGCATCAAATTTTATAAAGAAAGCTTTCAGGTTTCCAACTGGCACTTGATCATATGCTATGGTATACGCTTCATTATTAGTGCTTTAGTATATTTAAAAGAATCTTGCTTATTCTATTAGATTATAAACTCCTTGAAGGCAGTGATTTTGTTGACCTTTTTTTAAAATTCTTTGTAGCACTTGGCACAATGATCTGTAGTGAATGTTCAGGGAATATATGTTTGATATTTATCTAAAAAGCTTTATTTACTTGGGCATTTACAATACCCTGACAGTTTATCACAATAGTACTGACATTGCCCTCTCACTAACTATCAGATCTTTCAGAGCTGTGGATATGCTATCAAAATTGAGACGAAATGTGTTTTCAACAACACCAGCGTATGCCTCGGAGGAAAATTAAATGCCAGGGTTCTCAATTTTCCAAAAACCTACAGCTGAGGCTATCTCTAACATTCACCACTCAAATACAGCTGACAGAAGACTTAGCTAAGGTGTTTTACTACATAGGAAATGACATTCTACTTCACATCTTGAGAATCTAAATTTCTGGGAGTTTGTTATAGAAGCTGGATGTGGGAAATTAAAAGGACCTGTTAAGGAGGTGAGGCAATCAAAGTGATGCATCTTAAAAGTTCAGGAAATGGTTTTATACAGTTATCTTTCAGTTAACAATCCTAATACCTAAGAATTGGGACACAGAAAGTCCAAAATATGAACCCAACCTTATTTTCCAATGAACAATAGTGGTGCTGCAGCAGCACTTTGCCCCCATTATGTTATAAAATAGGATTAAAATGTGCTTTGATTCCCCAAAGCATACCCTGGACCTTATTAACTCTTGAGAGGATACTATTTTATTGGAGAAATAAGAACCTCCTTTATGTATCTAAAAGAACGCCTGTAGGGCTCCTAGCGTACTGCCTTCCCAGTGAGGTAGAGAGCAGCAGCTCTGACTAATATGACATTCATGGGCACAGACAGAGAGAAGTTTCTATGCTTTGAGGAAGGGGGCAGGAGGCAGAGTTAGAGCGATGTGAGATGAGGTCTAAATGTCAGTCGATTCAAATACTCTTTTGAATCGCGTCCAACTCCAAAGAACATTACAAAGAAAAGAAGGCACTCTTTAGTCCTTACGGAGTGCCTGCGCTGTGGCTCATTAATTGAATTCTAACCACATGTCAGGTATTGTGGGTATTTGCTTTCTATGCATTGTCTCATTTAATCCTTTTGTGGAAATAAGTGAAGAACACCCAAATAACAACAAGGGCTATTTATTCAGAGCTTGCTATAGCAAGGGAGTTCAGCCCCCATCATTTGCATTTGGCAGAGACTCAAAGGTGGTCCCAGGGGCAGAGGAGTGGGAAAGCTTTATAGTGGAAAAAAAGGAAGACTTCAGGAGGCTGTTGGCATGGGGAAGCTGGAGGTGGGATGGCTAGAAGTGAGGTAGCCTATGTGATTGGTTTGGGAGCATATTTGGCTTTTGCTGGTTCGTCCTAAACTGAAAGTGAGGCAAAAATTGGAAAAGCTGTCAGTTATTGATCAAATCCTGGCTATTTTGGGTCAAGTGTTAAAGGAACTGATTTAGCCTTCTGGAGTACTTGTTGCAGATAGGGGCCAGCTTCCTGTACTGATTGCTACAGCTAGTAGGCCAGAGTTTCCCAGTCTGGTTAGTGCTGATAGTGGGTTAGTGGTTCCTGGTCATTGTCCATTTGTATCGAGTCTACCACTTCCAACCTTCTTATATTTAGAAAGATTAAGTGAGCAAGGGCATACATTAAGTAGATGGGCAAACTGGGGCATAAATCCACATCTGCCCAGCTCTAGGCCCACGTTTTTAGCCTTTTGCTACTTTGGTGTTTCAGGAATGTGCACAAAGGCAGGGATATATATATCTGGGTGATCTTAGAACCCAAAATTACCTTAGATCATATATTGGAGACAATATTATTATAGTGTCGCAATTGAAAGTTCAGCCAGATAAATGTGGTGGTGAATTTGTTACAACTGGGGAAATTCATAATCCAATTATTATCAACAAACTATTGAGTATTGTTTTAGTTTGCCCCTCAGTGCAAATGACTATTTATTGCCCTGGTGTTTGTAGAGGGTATGGGTATCCTTCACTGGTGCCTCAGTGCCTGTGCACATCCACCTTCCAGAGGTAGCCCTTTCTGTTTGCCATATAGGTATGTCTCTCCTTCTAGTGGGCAGGTGATTATGAGGAATAGAGTTGGAGCTTTTATGACATTATAATTCCTGTTTCCTGCCTTGTTAATCATGCTTCCTCCCTTTGGGGTTTCAGTGGAAATCTTAGAAATAAGGAATTTAGCAGCAAATGAAGCCCTGAGGCTTAAGCAAGTCCCTATCACCTGCTTTCTACCCTCCTCCTCCCAAAATGGAAAATTTGGAATCTATAGGCCCAGGTATACCTGGAAAAACAAAATCCAAAAACCAAATAACAGAGACATCTGAGTTCCCCTTGGAGTCCACTTGCACACGTATTTAACAGACTCTAGCAGCACTGTAGTCATCCCCTCTCAGTGCTCACCATTTGAACGCAGGCTGAAGGCTTACTCGTACAGGCACCAGGACTTTCTGCCTTAGGACGTTTTATCAGCTCGGCAGGCTGGCAGAGCTGGGTATGCCCTCAAGAGAAAAGCATGGCTCCTGTCCTATAGCCAGCAAGGAAAAGGGGACATCAGTCCTTCAACTGCAAGGAACTGGATTCTGCCAACAGTGGGAATGAGTTTGGAAAGAGGTTCTTTCCTAGAACGTATAAAGCCCAGACCTCCAACACTTGGTTTCAGCCCTGTGAGCTAGGCAGAGATCCAGTCCAGCCATGCTGTTCCAGAACTCTGACCTATGGACACTGTGAGAAAACAAATTTGTGGTATTTAAAACCGCCAAATTTATGGATATTTATTATGACAGCAGTAGAAAACTAACACAATAAGTCAAATTTCTTGGTTTGCTTGTTTTCTGCCTTTGCTTTCCCTCTTCACTACTGGTGCTTACTGGAATATTCTCCCAAATAAACCATTTGCCCTCCAATCCCAGTTTGAGCTCCAATGTGGCCATTGTGGAGAGATCCTAATGTGAGGAGTGAAGCTGATGGTCCCCAGCCTTTGAGATCAGCTACTTTTCATACTGAGCACGCACTCTACTTGGAAGCTTCTGTCAATGACTGGGCTGCGTGTCGGACCAGGGACTAGCATTTCTGCCCAACTCAGGACACTTCTCTTTCACACAGGTGTCCCTGTGTGTTACCAGAGGGTCTTCCAGAGCTACACTATGGAGGCTTTTCCTACCCAACCCTCCCTCCTTTTCCTTCTCTTCATTGCTGAAGGGTTGTATTGCTATCTGAAGGCTTTCTTTGTCCACTCTTGCTCCCACTCCCCTTTCTCATAAGTGTTACCCAATAAATCTGATACATTTTAAACTCTGAGTGGACATCTGCTTCCTGGAGGACTGAACTGCCACATCAACCTAAAATTCACTCAGAAACAGGAAAAGAAAGCTAAAAATAGGCATGGCTTTTCTTCTGCAAAATGACAAATCTCACCTACATTGACCTACTGCATTGAAACAAAAGCCAGATATATAAAAGTGTTTTTGTTTTCCTGGCTGATGAAACTAATGCCATACAATGAATTGGCTTAACAGGAATTTATTGGTTCATGGCTTCAGAGACTAGAAGGCTTGCTTCCTCCTGGGGTTGGTATCTTCTGGCTGACTAGCCATCTTTGGAGGTTCTTGGCTTTTCCATCACATGGAAATGCATATGACAGTATCTTATCCTTTCTCTTCTAGGTTCTGTTGACTTCCAGCTTCTACCCATTCTCCATGGTTTCTCTCTTCAGCTGACTTTCACTCTGTTTATAAAGGACTCCAGTAATCTGGATTAATGCCCTATCTGATTCAGTTGGGCCACACCTTAACTGAAGAAAGTTCTTGAGGTCTTATTTACAATGGTTAACAGGAAAAAGTAAAGGAAGCTATAACAGGATGGTATTTTATTCTACAGCGTCCTCACAGAAGATTCATGACTGGCCAAAAATTCTTCTTAAGAAAATTAGCCATGTATCTCCATTCTTTAAGGGTCAGGAGACTCAGCAAAACAACATATTTAAAGGGCAATCTGAGCCAAAAGCTGATATTGCAAAAGGAAAAATCTTAAGTCAAGCAAACATAAACCTAAATACAGGAATTTGAGTTTCAAAGGCACTCTGCTCTTCAAAAGCTAGTTATGTGTTTCAATGCTGGTAATAAAATTTACATCATAGAAACATCAAAGAGCTGTCTTAATTTAAAAATAGACAAATTTCAATCTACTTTGTAACTGAAGAGGATTGAAAGGAATTACTTGTAGGTGTATCCATTTATAGGTGTATCCACTGGATGAAAGTGTTGATTTTACCAAGCCTGGAAAATCCAAATATTATTCTTAATAGCTTGCATCCCTAAGAGCATTGTATAAAGAAACTCAAATATTAAGGGACTACAATTAGTGCCACATTTAAGGTCCTCAAATACAGGAAGTTTACACTCAGATAATTCTCTAAAGAGCAATTTTCAAAAAATGAAAATTTGCTGAGGGAATTACAACTTATGAAAATCCTTAAACAAGAGAGGAAGGCTACCAAATTTGGATATGTTAAAACTCGAGTCATCTTCTCAGTTACTTAATTTCTAAAATCACTTACCATTGTAAATCTTAAATCCAAGGCCAGGATCTGTTCACCTCTTTTGAATTCCCCAATATCTTCATCCAGTATCCTACTGTACAAAAGGACAGGACACAAAAGCTACTTATTGATGAGGCTTCATAACATACCGGTAAGTGTGACAATGTTCCATGGGGGCTTGATGACTTGTCCTAGATAGAACACTTGACCAATTTCAGTCATCTTGAAACACACCTATTAGAATTCATACTAGGCACACAAATCAGAGCCTTTAGTACAAAGATACCTCCTTTGACATCCATAAAGTTTGCACTGAGAGGTGTTCCTTGCATAGGATAGTTACTAGAGTAACTGGTCAAGGCAGCACACCCTAGTAGTCACTGGGCTTATGTTTGAATCCCTGCTCTAATAGCTATTAATTGTGTGACCCTGGGCCAATTTATTAATGTTTCCAAACCTTAGTTTCATCATCTGAAAAATGGGAATAATAATAGTACCTTGCTCATAGGGCTATTAAGAAGTTAAATGAGATCATAACTATAAAATCTTAGTCCAGTGCCTAATGTATTAGGGCTCAGTAAATATTAGACCAAAACAAGGCATTTACTAATGTGTTAGAAACTGCATGGGAATACCTAATACACTGCCTAGCAGACAGTAGGTACTCAGTAATTGTTATCTATATTAATTAGGGTACTACTTAATTGACTACTACAATTAGCAATTTGTGCTACTACAAATTGACCCAAAATATAATGGCTCAAACACAATAGAAGTTCATTTTCCCTTATATAACAGTCCAAGGTGAATGTTCCACGTTAGCAAAGGGTGCTGTGCTCCACACAGGGACCCCAAGTGAAAGTGGCAGTACCATGCTCAGCATGTGATGCTCCAGGTATTGTCATCCCAGCCAGCTGGAATGAGGGCAGCAAAGACAGCAGGTATCCACCCTCCTGGGAGAATTTTTATGGTCCAGGTCAGAAAGTGCCACATTTACTTCCCTAGATTCCATTACAACTGAGTTGTAAGGCCATACTCAATTACAACGGAGATTGGGAAATGTAAGTATGTTGGAGAGGGTGGATTTTGGTAGACAGCTAACGATCTCTGCTAACACTATCTTTTCTGGGGCAGAAAGCTCAATATTGATTCATTTATAAGATTAGTCAAAATTTTTAAGGTTAAGCCTCTAAAACTTTAAAACTTGAACAAGATAGAGTTAAAATGTTCCTATAATTCTTTAGGTAAGCCTATATGAATCAAATAGTGCTTTTAATTTTATTTTTTTAAATACCAGAAGATTCTAACAGGAAACAGTCATACAATGCAGCACATTATATGGAATTTAGTCAGACACCTATTAAACCAACCAGCATTTATTAAATACTTAGTTTTCTCCTGGTACCATATTTCTGTGGGTAATGCGGTAACACTGATCTTGTCCTCAAAGAGCTTCAGGATGATAGCAAAGTGATGATATGTTTACCAAAAGTTATCATCAAGTTGGAAAATGAAAATATCACAGACGAGGAGCAAATTAAGTGCTAGAAACATGATATGAACAATTAGCTTCAATTAGACCAGAGCTTCTCTTCCATGTCACTGGCAATTGAAAGGGGAGCCTCTGCCAAGCTTTTCTTTCCAAACCTTCAGTTGGCCAAGGCTTGGTAAAAAGCTGCAACCCCTCCTCGCTCAACACTTATGTCTTCATACAGTTTTTAATTTTTCAATTTCAAGAGAGAAAACTTTCATTTGAAAAGAACTTTTCCTGAACCAAAATGAAAGTGACTTTGGGGTTTTTTTGGAAACCCTTATAAGTAAATCACCAGAACTGCAAAAACAATTGTTATCATAGGCTTTAAAGTACTATAATTTATGTTAACTTTGTTTTGGAGAGATTATTAAATTCTTTATCTTATTTTCATAATAATTTACTTTCCAAAAACATTCTTGGCGAGAAGAATTTTGAATACCTATTTCAATAATATCTTTTTAAAAATAGAGTTGGAAATAAAGACAATTTTAAAATAAGTTACAAGAGTGTCTCATTAAATCCCTTTAAAAACACTAAGAACAAAATAATTTCCTTTTCCCAAAAGTGAAGTATAAGCTTACTGTGATTATAATTATGCTCTTACTGATTAGTAAAAGAAGATATCACTAGAACCAAAATTAAACTTTCTGGAAAATATCACTTCCTATTTCAAATAAAAAGGACTTTGAACACTGTCTTTGTTCTTTTATAAAATGTTTTCTATCCTGGAATTCTTTAAGCACAGGGATATGTGTTTTTTGCTTTGAACAAGTAGAGAGTGACTTTCCAGACTTTGTGTGTACATCAGCTGTACTTTGAAGGTCTCTTATAGTATATCACAATGCTGAATGGTTTTCATTGCATCTCATTTCTATTTTATTATAGGTGATGATGCAATGAACAGCTCTGGATATTTAGCATTTTCTTCATTTGAAATATTTCCTTACATTTTCTCATGATAAAAGGATAGCCCCTTACCCCTGGAGTAACCCTCAACCACTTGTTGACAGGAGTGGGTGGATAAATGCCTCAGCTCTCTTACCTCGTGGAGTTATCGGATAACTCTGAAATTCTTTCTTTCTCTCTTTCTCTCCTTCTCTCCTTCTCTCTTCTTTTAAATGTTACATTAAAAAAATATGAGGTCCCCATATATCCCCCACCCCACCCACCCCACCCCTCCTACATCGACAACCTCTTCCATCACTGCAGCACATCCACTGCACCTCCTACATCGACAACCTCTTCCATCACTGCAGCACATCCACTGTACCTCCTACATCGACAACCTCTTCCATCACTGCAGCACATCCACTGTACCTCCTACATCGACAACCTCTTCCATCACTGCAGCACATCCACTGCACCTGGCTAACACATTGGGGAGCGCTGCTGCCCCGCATGAACAGTGGTCCACATTGAAGTGCGCTTTTGAAAGTGGTTCCAAGAGTTTCCCAGAGGGATTAGGGTCTAGTTTCTCACAATGGTGAAGCTATTTGCTAGCACATCCTTTAGTAGTTTCTCTACTTTCTCTGTCCCAATTCCCCATTCTCCTACCTGTACTTCCTAGAAACTACTCACACTTAAATTCTGGAACTCAAGCAAAAATGACCCTTTTACTCCAAACCATTATTCTAAAATCATAAGGAAACCCTGTTAGAAATGCAAGAAGGAAGACCACAAATGTAATGGAAATTTTAGCAGATCCCCCTTAGAATTTGATAGAATAAGTAGACATAAAATTTTAATAAAAATTATAAAGGGGACTTGAGTAACAAATAGCAAACTTTTAACTAGTACCCAAATTGTTTTACATAGTTGAAACATGATCAAAATAGATCATAGAAAAGCAGTTTATTTAATAACATGTCACTTCCATTCTTGCTAGCAGTTTAGGTTGCAGCACCTACTAGTAAAGAACACAGAATTCTTCTTAAATGCTGCCATGGCTAAGTTTGTGCCTTTAGGCAAGTAATTTTCTCTCTCAAATTCTTAGAACCTTGTTTCTCAGCTGGATCTTTTCAGAAACAATTATTTGTTCTGCAGTCTTATCCCAGACCGATACCAATAACTACACCTCCTCTCTAAAAATCTGTTTGTCAGTCCACATTCTTATCCCCTAATTCTCTTACTCTTAATCTGTTCCACCATTTGTCCAATTTCATTGAGACCACTTTCTCATCATCAAGGTCACCAAAGTCAAATGGTCACATCTCTGTCTTCACTTTCTTGACCTCTCAGGAAAATTTGACACAATGGGTTATTCTCTTCTTTTTAAAATGATTTGTAGGCTTCAGTGCTATGCTTATGGATTTCTCTCTTTTTTTTTTTAAGATTTATTTTTTATTTCTCTCCCCTTCCCTGTACCACCCGCCCCCCCCCCCCATCGTCTGCTCTCTGTGTCCATTCACTGTGCGTTCTTTTGTGTCTACCTACATTCTTGTCAGTGGGAATTGGTGTCTCTTTTTGTTTCATCTTCTTGCTGTGTCAGTTCTCCCTGTGTGCAGTGCCACTCCTGGGCAGGCTGCACTTTTTTCGTGTGGGGTGGCTTTCCTTGCAGGGTGCACTCCTTGTGCATGGGGCTCCTCTATGTGGGGAGCATGGCAGGGCACTCCTTGCACGCATCAGCACTGTGCATGGGCCAGCTCACCACACAGGTCAGGAGGCCTTGGATTTGAACCCCGGGCCTCCCATATGGTAGGCGGATGCTCTATCAGTTGAGCCAAATCCACTTCCCATGGATTTCTTTCTATCCTACCTGTCCCTCCTTCTCAGTCTCCCTTTCCAGTTCCTCTTGCCACTTGATCAGACTTTTAAATACTGGAGATTCTCAGGGCTCAGTTTTAAACCTCTTTCCTCTATCAATGTTAGATTCCTAGGTGTTTCCACCTCCTATAGCAGCTTTAAAAACCCTGCATCTATACCTCTCTCCTGGGCTTTAGATTTGGTTCTTCATCTCCTTTTGGATATCTGATAGATATCTCAAACTAGCAGAACTATTGGTTGCCTAGTTCTCTTATCCTCCCAGACTTCAGAACATCACCATCTAGATTGTCATCAGGAAGAGAAAAGCAAAACTCATGGGAGTTGATTTTGATTTTCTCTCATACCACACTTTCTCCTTTTGGCAAAATATTCATAATAGACCTTAATTCAACTACTTCTCACTGCTATGTCCTTAATCTAAGCCTCTATCGTTTGTCTCCTAGACCACTGCAACAACCTTCTGCCTCACTCTTGTCTATCACACTCTATCCTTCACAGAACAGTCAGAAAGATCAATCTAAACATAATAATGATACCTAACATTTATTGAGTACTTAATATTTACCAGGTCTTATTCTGAGCTCTTGACAAGTATTAACGCCTTTAAAGTTTTTGAGATGGATATTGTACTCATTCCCATTTTACAAATGAAAAAATTGTAATAGGGAAGATATACTGTTATTAATTGGCAGAAGCAGGATTTGATTGTGGGCAGCCTTGTTCTAGACCTTGAGCTCTTAAACAGTACATTTTAATATTTTCACATCACACCTCTGTTTAAAATGTTCTAAATAATTCTTATTAAAGCTAGACTTAATACAACTCCTTGCTAGGGCTGTTAAGTCCCCACATGACCTTTTCTTTATCTACTTCTTTGATTTAATCTCCATCCGTGTTAGTCAACCAAAGGGATACTGAGGCAAAGTCCCAGAAAGCTGTTGGCTTTTATAAAGGGTTTTTATCTGGGGTAAAAGCTAACAGTTACAAGGCCCTAAAGAGTCCAAATTAAGGGTGATTTCTCACCAAAGTCAGTTGCTACGTGTTGAAGCAAGAGGGCAGGCGATCTCTCCTGGTCTGTCCTTCCTTCTTCTCTTAAGGCTCCATGGGCCCAGCTTCTCCTGATCTCGGCTGTAGGCTGGAATAGGGCTCACCTCTCAGGCCTTCTTAGATGTTCTGGTCTCTTCACAAGGTCAGTTGTAAATTATCAGGCAAATGGCTTATCTCTCTCCAGGGCTCCAGGATCAAAACTGACAAAGTTCTCTCTTCTTCTTCTGTATCTTCTTCTGTGCATCTCCTGGAGTGAGTGTCCATTTAAATCAGTCCACCAAGGGGGCAGGGAATCAACCCTGAGCTACATTCTACTGACGTGGTCATATCAAAGCCCTAATCTTAACATAATTTAATCAAAGATGTCTGAGTTGAATCTAATACAATCAAAGTGTATCATGCCCAGAGGAACAGACCAATTTACAAATATAATCTCTTTTTGGAATTCATAAATAATCTCAAACTACGACACCATCCCTCTCCCTTGTCCCTTCTTCTCCCTATTATTTACACTTAGCTACCCTGGCCTCCCATCTTCTGCTCAGCCCTGTCAAGATCATTCCCATCTTAGGCCTTTGAACTTTCTTCTTGAAATGTATTTTGCCATATCTTTGCATGGATGCCTTTTTCTCTCCATTTTAAATATTACCTCAATTGTTACTACTTCCTAGAGACTCTCCCCAACTACTCTGTCCCTATTTATTCCCTTTGTGGCACTTATAACTACATGAAAGTATCTCATTTACTTATTTGTGTTTGTCAGCTCATTCTCTCTATTAGGATGCAACCTTCTTTAGGGCTATGGTGGATTGAAATATATAGTCCAGTTTGGACGTGTTCTTGGTCTTGACCCACATTCCTGTGGATATCAGCCTATTGTGGATGGGATCTCTTGGAGATGTTGTTTGAGTTAAGGTATGGCCCACCCAACTGAATGAGGTTGGGTCTTGGTCCAGGGTGATGGAGTCCTTCATTTAGACATAGTGTGAGAAAGCAATGGTGAGAAAGCCACAGAAAGGAGCTGGAAGTTAGCAGGAACCTGGAAGAGAAAGGAGACGCCTTTGCCATGTGATGGGAAAGCCAAGGCAGCCAAGGATTGCAGACCAGCCAGAATGCTGCCAACCCAGGGAGGAAGAAAGCCTTCCAGCCAATGCCTTGATTGGGACTTCTGGCCTCTGAAACCATGAGTCAATGAATTCTATGGTTTGAGCCAAACCATCGTGGGCTATTTGTCATGGCAGCCTGGAAAACTGAGACAAGGGTTTAAACCTTTTCAGTCTTATTCACCTCTTTAATCCCTGTGCTTTGAATTGTACCTGGCATGCCACAAACCACATGCCTAAAAAGGGGATAGCACCTCTATCACAAGGTTGTGGTGAAGGTAAGTGAACTTGTATCCAAAAAAGCCTTTTGTGAAGTATAAAGGGTATATTATTTAAAGCTGGAAAGCTCAGTGGAGTGGAGACCATGACTAATGCTAAGGGTTCTACTGCTAGTTCAGAAGTCTACACCTTTAAATGAAGAAAAAGGACACCAAAAAATGATGAGAAAGGAGGGCAAATAACCCACACACATGAGTTGGCATTGAAACATGGAAGAGAACACTTGTCATAGATTTATGTCACATCAGGAAGCTGTGAAATCAAATCCCTGGGAAGGAGTCATATTTTGCTGTCTTGAGAGAGTGTGTACATATGTGCACCTCTATTTCCTGGCACTCATACATTACATTTTATTTAGTGGGGAATTTGCTTTTTACCTGGAGAGTATAGCGTGTCTGGACAGGCTATTAGAGCTAATTATTTTCCAGGGTCCCTGCTGCACCATCAGCGGGAATATTTTTACAGTTCCACTTTATGAGCTCCTGGAGCCATAAACATCTCCACAGGTTTCAGAGCTCCATTCTGGGGCAATTAGCAGCTGGTTGTGTGAGGCACTATAAGCAGTGACTACACTGACAAATTTGATTACATAGAAACAATATGTCTCTTGTGGGATTTTGTGTGTGTGTATGTGTGGTACCACTGAATGCAATGTAATTTCAAAAACATTCACTAGTAACCAGAGGTCCAAATTTTAGGTAAAATGCAACAATTCTATGCATTTTCTGATCTACTCACATTCCCATAGCTTCTTTTGTCATTATGGGACTCTCCATAGCTTTCATTATGAATACTGAGAATAAAAATAATTCTTAGCATGTAAAGTGTCCTGAAGCAGCCATGTGCATGAGAGATGGGGATACTGAGAAGCCAAAGGTTAAGAGGAGAACTTGAGAGAAGGAGTCCTTGCCTCCTGATTTCCAAGAACCAACAATTTCTCTCTTTTCTCATCTAGCAATACCACTGTCAGACCCAACTTCTCCTGGGACCAGGAATAGGTCAAGCCTAGAAGAGTCAACTTGGTCATAGAAGCTGATCACTAGCCTTTAAAATGGGCTGAGGACATGGATTTCTATTGCATCAAGTGGGAGTTGGGTATAGCCCTAAACAGGGAGCCTCATCTCATATCACTTCATTGAATACACTATGTGTGCTTAGAGAAGGGGAGTCATGAAGAAACCAGATTTCTCCTGTGCTCTTAGTTCACTTACTAAACTTTCTTTTCATTTTTCCCCTGAAGAAAAATATAACAATAAAAATTAAATTCAAGGGGAGCCAATTTATAAATGTGAAGTTATCACTGCATCCTCTCAAGACCTTCCCCTCTTGGGATCATCTCTTCAAATCCAGGCTGTGCTGCCTGCAGGTAATGACTATGTAATGATAGATGAAACTCGATATGGCAATTCTGGCACACATTTCCACATCACAAAAGGCAAACAGCAGCATCTTTGGAAAAGAACACTGAACCAGAGTGTCAGGAGACCTAAGTGCTTGAATCCACATGCTTGCTATTGTATGAATTTTCACAGGGTCTCAATGTCATACCTGATAAGTAGGGGTGATCAGAGTGCACCTATTTTTTTCACCAGAGGACTAGGTCAAGCTGAGGTGGGAAAGTAGACTTGGTGTTGTGGAGGAAAACTTGTATGTATGTATATGTTCAAGTTCTTATCCTTCACTAGAACTGGCCAATTGGGATGTTTAATAGGTAGGTGTCCAGTGTGATAATAAGCTGCTATGGCATTTCACTCTTTGTCACTGGATTTCCACATACATCAAGCCCCACTCCAGACTCAGGATCAGCTTTGACTTTAAAAAAGAAAGATTTAAGGAGTTGCAGATAGATGCGATCAGCTTCCTCTCCCTGGTTCCCAAGCTAGTTCTGACTTTGTGTGTCATTTACAAAAACTGGGTTTCTTGATTGCTCCTGAGCCCCACTCCCACCATTTTTCATATTTCTAGTAACTGGATCCCTGTCCTGCTCCTTTGAGTCAGAATCTTGGGAGCCTGCTCAGTTCTCAGCCCTCCTTGATGCTCCTTGCCTGCCTGGATCTCATCACTAACTTCTTCCCCTGGTGTCTATGAGTGTTCTCTGCTGCCCTGCACTGACCTTCCCTGATGGTGACTACTTCAGTGGAAAAGAGGATTCCCTACTGCCCCCTGCAGCAGGGTCTATCCCCTTGGTTGTATTGGAGGATTTAGTTCTAAGTCTGAATGGTTACTATCTGTTTCACTCATCATAATTGGTCATTTAGGGAGGCAATGATTTGACATAGGAAAACTAGTAAAGAAAGGAATTGGGGGCAAGCGGTTGTGGCTCAACGGATAGAGCGTCCACCTACCATATGGAGGGTCCAGCGTTCGATACCCAAGGCCTCCTGACCTGTGTGGTGGGCTGGCCCAGTGCAGTGCTGCTGCACGCAAGGAGTGCCATGCCACGCAGGGGTATCCCCCACATAGGGGTGCCCCATGCGCAAGGAGTGCAGCCCACAAGAAGAGCCACCCCATGTGAAAGAAGTGCAGCCCACCCAGGAGTGGTGCCGCACACATGGAGAGCTGATGCAGTAAGATGACGCAACAAAAAAGGCGGCACAGTTTCCTGGTGCCAAAAGACAAGAATGCAAGCGGACACAGAAAAAAACACAGTGATTGGATAGAGAGAGGAGATAATGGGGGGAGGGAGGAGGGGAGGAGAGAGAAATAAATAAAATAAATCTTAAAAAAAAAAAAGGAATTGGGGAAATAAGCAGGTACCCTGTCTTCAAAGATGAAATGCACCAATACCAACATATTTATTGAACACCTATTATGTGCCAGGCCCTGGGCTGAGCACTGGGGATAAAAAATTTGGAGACTGATGTGGTCAGTACCTTCACATAGTAGACCTTTTAGTAAGGGAAAGAAAAACATGTGTACATTGACAACTAAATTAAATATTTATAAATTGTGATAAAGTGCCATGAAGAAAACCTTGCACGGGGAAACTGAGGCATGAGGTGAAAATTCACATGTGGTCTGTTGCTATTTTGGGAAGTTTCTCTAAACTATATTCTGTTGCCTCCAATGACAAGTCAAAGTAGAAATAAAAAGGACATGAACAGCAGCAGCAGCAGCAGCAGCAGCAGCAGCAGCAGCAACAACAACAACAACTGAAAACCCAGCAAGGGGCTGAAAGACAGGCTGAGAGTTGTGGGGAGGATATAAAAAACAAAAAACCCCAACACTGTTTTGGGACCTCACATGATAGTTGTCCAATGAATAGAGTAACCATTCCCACCCCTCCTGTTCTATGTGATTTTTTTCTACCAGAACTAAAATCACTTCCAAAGAGATGACCCTAGTAGTTGACAACTATCTCATGAAATCAGGGTATGCTATACTGTCACCTATGCTCTGGAACTCTAAAAAGCACTTCATTTCCAAACAAATTTAGCAGCCTGACTTTGGGGCTTGCTGCTTGCTTTTCATTAGGGCATGGGATGCTAATAGAAGCTGATTTTCATAGATTTTCCCAGACTCTGGAAAATAAAAGGAAAGAAGAAGCATATATATTTCATATATATTTTTTTACAAATTCCCAATGGCATGCCTGATGATACATGATAGAATTAATTGCAGGATAAAAGTGAAGCAGGTTGGAACTTATAGACACTGGAACTAGCCCTGCTCATAGTTTTTTTATTTTTTATTTTTATTTAGTTTTTGTTCACAATTAAAGGAAATTCAGAGCAGAATGGTTGAAATGGAAGCACACGCAGAACTGGGTCCATCTGTCTGCAACCACAAATAGAAAGCTTGTCACAATTGAGACAATACTGGTTAATCTTTGCCCAGGAAACCATGGAGTGGTGAGTGCGTTCAAAAATAGAATGATGTTTAGTTGTAGCAGGAAGAATTATATTAAGAAAGTAAATAGATCTTTGACATATGGTCTATAAGGGCCTCATTAATTAAATTCTCCTTGACCCTATTGGTAAATTTTTAAATGACCTCATGTCATATAAGCAGGATTGTGAGGAGGTGGAATGGAATTATTTTACTGATCCTGTTAAATATCCCCCTCCCTAAAAACCAGCTGAATGACAGCTCTAGATTCGGCAGTTATGGTCAACGGGAACAAGGAGTAAGTGGGAAACCAAGACAGAATCTTTACTGACTCCCAAGCTTCTTGTTGAGTTGTCACAGCTAGTGTCAGTGTGTGGCTGGACATACAATGAAGCGACAGTAACAAACATGAGGTGTTATCTCCTCTGATGGAGCATTTCAAGGCTCTTTCTCAAATGTACAAGCCCACCCTGTTTTAAGGTCCTGTTCTTTCTCAAATATAACCAGGAGATGGGGAAGTTGGGTACATTATTTATATCCCTTCTATTGCAATTGGGAGGGAGGAAAGAACGTTAGTCTAGACAATACCTAATATTATTTCATGTCTAATTCTGGAGAGGTATGCAGTTAGTTAGATTATTGATAAGCTCTAGTGGCGTGCTGGGTGCTGCTAGTATTAGATTGTAACTTTGCATTTAGAGGCGTCTTGATATTTATGCTATGGTGGAAGTATTTATACCATGTTGGTAGCTTGGCTGGTCAAGGTGGGAGTATTTACAACAAGGACACTGGCAAATGTTACTAATCAGATTTTTTTTTTTCCAGAGAGATTTACCACCACAACATTAAATGTCAGATATCTTGTAATAGTCACAGTAGAGACTGTCTTTCATCTCACTTTGTCTGTTATAATATGTGAGACATCTTGCTAACTGGAGAAATTGAGGGTGTTTGTTTATGAGCTTTTAATAATTTGCTCCTAAGAACAGCAGCAAATGTAGTGTTTAGTCTAAGTGATAGCAGCCCTGTCACTATAACTCATCAGAGGAGATTTGGACGATGGCCTTGCATCATCATGAGTGTTACTTGGGTAGGAAAATTCCTGGTAACAGCTATCTTTCCAATTTCCCAGTAAATCAAAGCTTTTTCTGGATTACTTACTTGTGTGGCTGGGGGAAACTTTTTCAGGCATCTACATCTTCCCTCATTTTGAAAAATTTGTTCTAAGTGCCATAGTTCTTTTCTCTAAAATTCTTGCCCCTACTCATATAGCTATTACGTTTATTGATTTCTTAAGTGTATATTTTCAAAGGTACTTCCTTAGATTTGGACTCAGGGGGAGCCCTCTTCGGGGGTACAGCAGTCTTATACCAAACTGCCATTGCTGGAAAAAAAAGGTGTGAGAGGTTGATATTTTACTTGGAATGACAGTAGTTTGTGGAGATTAGAGAAGGCAAGAGGGAGAAAGGAAAACTAGTGTGGTGTTAAGAAGATGTTTCTTATTTTGTCAATTTTATTTACCCTCAAACACTGCCTAGCTGGAATTTTGACATGTTACTGATAAATCATTCTAATGTCTTTCCTTCATTCTTAGGGGATATTTATTTTGATTCATCTTGACAGCTAGCATAAATTTTCTTTTAAGTGGCCAGTTTTCGAAAAGCAGGGACATAACCAAGGAGATGGGAGGAAGAACTACCAGTCCATGCTCAGCCAAACTGTAAAGTAGGAAAAGTTTAAACTTCTTGCCTTTCTATCTCTTTCTGTAGTTTTTATTTTTTTTCTTTCATGACTTTTCCCACTTTGAGACACTTAAAACCTTCATTACTCCCTCTGAGTTGCCTAGGTCTTTGCTAAGTGTACCACTTTCTCTAGTTAAATTCAACAAATGCATACTGAGCACCTAATACTTTCCAGGAGCTGTATTAGGCACAGAGGATTCAACAATGAATGAAGCACAACCATGCTCAAAGGAGCTTCCATAATTTAGAGGAACACACACATGGCCACACATCATTCTCAAACTATTCAGAATGTTTACATATTATTCTGTCACTATAAACCAGGCTCTACATGGACCTTGGTGGGGGGGCGATTAAGGAAGACTTTTACAGCAGTAGAGGAGGAGGGAGTAGGGGAAAGTTTTCCAATTATACAAAGAGTTAACATTTATTGAGAACTCCTAGGCCAGTTGATTTTCTAAGGGGGTATATTAAACTCATTGCATTCTCATAAGAACTCTATGAGGGGGATACTAATATTATTGTGATTTTACTAATGTGATTTTACAGTGGAGTTAAGTTGTCCAATATTCACATTTATTATGAGGTAAAGCAGTTTTTAACCTAGGCAGAACTCTCATGCTTACCACTGGCTGTATGGTAGATTTTTGTCTATCCATGGTATGTGTACACACACATGCACAGTCAGAAAACTATATTCTTGAATTGTACTAGCTCTAACGATATAAAAGAAAAATTGAAATTAGTCTGTGTCCTCAAGCATTTAAGAATCCAATGGAATAGACTTTTCTCCAAATAAAATGCAACAAATTCTGTGTAAGCAATGCACAAGGGTTGATGAAAGTACATACAAGGAGCTCCTACCTGATATAAGAGTCATGTACGATGAATATTAGTTTAATTATGCTGGAAATATAGCATCTTTGAAATGCCAACAATCTTTTGACTGAGGCCTTCACTCTGTTTATTGTACTATCTTTCCACTGCCACTCGCCTCCTCATAAACTCTTTTCTTCTTCCTTACCCAGCTCAAATTCCATTGTCAATGATTCCAATCCCTCTTACACATGTGCCCTCAATGTTCTTGTCCTTTTTTCCTAACTTGGCAAAACCGTAAAGCTGATGGAATCCGTCCTACTGCCTACTCTGTATCTGAACTTGCACAATGGGACTTTGGCTGGAGAAAAACACGCGAGAGAACCCAATGCATGGTCCCTGAGATTAAGCAAACCCTTAATGCCACTCAGCAAGGATACTGTATTTCCCGGTCCTGTTATTCTTCCTCTATTTTGTATCTTTTCCACTTACAAACTTCCAAAGCATTCTTATACATTCTCACTTGTGACTCAAAACTTTGCTTCCTATTTTGCTGAGAAAATAGAAGCCGACAGAAAAGAACTTCCATAAGCCCCCAACACTGCACAATCCTTCCACTTCTATCTGTCTCAAGTGCTTGGCCTTTCCTCCTG
Organism: Dasypus novemcinctus; assembly: GCF_030445035.2. NCBI lineage: Eukaryota > Metazoa > Chordata > Mammalia > Cingulata > Dasypodidae > Dasypus > Dasypus novemcinctus. The sequence continues at coordinate 52,551,025 of NC_080686.1, forward strand.
GGTTATTTTGTATGACCTGTCTCTGTTCCTAGCAAAAGGCAACTCCTACCCTTGAACGTTAGTTCCCATCCCTTCTTGCATGACCAAATTTTTCCTTGTAATGGATCAAACATACTCTTATTTATCATATCTTAAAAACAATCTCTTAACCCTCCCTCTTTGATCTCTTCCTTTTTAGAGAAAACCTCCTGAGAAGAGTTGCCTATGTTCAGTGTCTCCAAACCCACTTCTCCCATTCTCTCCTGATTTCTCCAGTCCAGATTTTGCTACTATGTCTTCAGTGAATCCACACTTAGAACATCTCTATCTTACTAAATCAAATCAATCCCCATCTTTATTTTTTCTTGCCACCATTCATTCATTCCACAAATATTTATTTAGTACCTGCCATTTCCTGTGCACTGTTTTAGGTCTGGGGATACACTCTCCTTGTTTTCTTTCTACTTCTCTAATTGCTCTTCTAAGTGTCCTTTGCTGGTTCTGTCTCATTTTCTTCTAAAACTTAAACATTAAGGGTCCCAGGCCTCAGTTCATGGACCTCTTTTCTTTTCTATCTATGCTTACTTACTTGGTAATATTTTCTCATGTTTTTTTTTTCTTTCCCAGGAGGTACCAGGGATTGAACCTGGGGCCTTGAACATGCGAAGCAGGCACTCAACCACTGAGCTACATTTGCTCTCCTTCTCATGGTTTTTAATATTATATATGCATATATTTATTATATATACTCATCTTAGACTTCTTCTCTGCAGTATATTCAATTGCCTAATTGACATCATCACTTGGATTCCTAATAGATGTTCAAACTTAATGTGTCCAAAACTGACCCCTGATATCCCCAACTCCCACAACCTGCTCCTCTCATAGTACTCCCATCTCATTTAATGGTAATTCCATTCTTTGGAATTCCAGTTGTTCACACCAAAACCTTGGCATCTTATTGACTAGTTTGTATCTAACAAATGACATTCAACCCACCAGCAAATAATACAGACTCTACCTTTAAAATATGTCCAGAATTTAATGACTTTTCATCATCTTCAGTGCTACCTTCCTGGTCCAAGTTACCATCTTTTTTTCCTGGGTTATGCAGTGACAGCTTAACAGATTACCTTACCTGTACTCTTATGTTCTATTAACTATTCTCAACTCTGTTAAAATATGAGTTAAATCACATTGTTTTACAGCTAAGAAATTTCCAGTGGCATTCCCTTTCCCTTTGAGTTGAAGACAAAGTTCTTATAATCTTCAAGATGCCAAGCGCTCTGACCCCATTAGCTCTCAATTTCCATTCACTAGAATGGAACAGTGATCTATGGATCTATTGATCACTTTTTCACCTTCTTCCAGTCTTTAATCAAATCCCAATTTCTTGAGAAGTCTTTCCCTATATAACATTGAAGGCTGTTGCCATTTTGACCCCTTAAATTTAAGTCATGAAATTTACAGTTCTTTCAGCTGAACTTTGAGAGCTATGAGGGCAGAGGTGAACTTGAACTGTATTTCTTTTCCAGAACCTAAAGTACAGCTTTAGGCAACATTTTAAATATGTTTCTATGTGTTTAGTAATTATATCATGGCTAATAGCCTTGGTTTAGGACTCAAAACCTTAGCTTGAGCTTTAGATCTGTAACTTACAACAAAGTTGGGTGAATTACCCCACCACCGCAAGCTTTAGTTTCTTCATGCAAAAAGTGGGTATGTTCCGAAGATCCACCTGATGGGTCTTGGGAAAGTTAAACGAAATATTGCAGCTACTAAAGCACTTAGCACAGCACCTGGAATTGTGAAAGGAATCAAATAGTTTGTTACTAATATTGTCAGCTGAGCTGTAAAAACCTGAAAGGCTGAACAAAGAAATTTGCTTGAGTGGAAGGCCACTCCCCCTTCACCTGGAAATCGGCAATGAAATATTGGGGAGAGCTGTGCCAGAGTAGGAGGAGCTATGACTTGAATAGCCGGTAAGAAACAGGCCATTTTATTTATATGCTGAGGCATTTGGATTTGTTTTAGGGATGGGAAACTACAGCTGAAGTTCAGATATGAGCATGACACTATAAGATTAATGTTTTACATTTATCTCTCTGTTAGCTGTCAAAGGATAAGTCAAAAGTTTAAAAATTTGAAGAGACAAGAGCCAAGGAGATGGATTAATAATTAAGATAAGAGATGATGGAAACTTAAACCAGGACAGTAGGATTGAGGATAGTAAAGGAGAGAAATCATTTGATATTGTTATGCCTTACAAGTTATCTAAACTGCCCCCTTTAGTAGTCCATTCTTTGAGACTCTGCTTCATGACTGTTAATTTTTCTGATATTTTAATTGGTCCAAATGGTTCTTTGGCTGATGATGCTTTATTGTGATGTCACCACAAAAGGTCATTGGTGTTTTAGCAGCATCTTCAGTGCTTAAATCCAAGGCTTATATAATACAAGCATTTCATGCTCATAGCAGGGACCACGGAGAAACTATTCTGAGGAAGGAGAGCCTTCCCTGTTCTTCTTATGTCAAGTAGAGCCCTGAGTAATTTTGTTCACAGTTATCACAGTTGATATTGACACCTCCTTTCAACTCATAGCCCATATTTTTTTAAAAAAACATTGTAACTCTTCTATGTAGCCAGAATAAAAGAAGATTCTTTCATTAAAAGAATGTCAGTGTTACTATAGAGAGTATTAGATATTTTTGTCTGGCTCTACTTCTGATATTTTTACCAGAGTGATCCAAAGTCAGGTGGAACGGTTAAAAAAATCTTGTTTAAAAAAGCAAAAATAGGATTTAATCAAAGGCATATCCCACCAGCTCATTACAGCAAAGGAGAGAGAGGCATCATGGTGAGTCACAGGCTGAAAGTAACAGATGACTAAACCAAGTCCTTCTTTGGTGCTATTTCTCAAAGTGGGATCCCAAGACCTTTTGTGATGGTTTGATTTATTGGTGGTGAGAGGGTAGGTATCACTGAGAAAAGAAACTGTGGACAGATGGTGGGAAGAAAGAAAAAAAATCTTCCTTGTCATTTTCTCATTAGATTCGTATGAGGGTGGGGTTAATTTGGGAGATGCTTCAAGGAGCCAGAGAGACTTTTCTTCTCTCTTTTTTCTCTTCTATATACTAACTGGTTTACTGTGCAGAAGTTACCTACCTTTTGCTGATTTTGAAAATCAACAAATATGTCCTGAATGCCAACTGTGTGCTTTGCCCTGTTTTAACTAAGCACGGATATGTTATGATGTATAAAATAGGCCTTCAGGGGGTTTAATTCTAATAGGGTAGACAGATATTAAACAATTAAAATGCAAACATATGATATTGATTTATAATACATTATATGTAATAAATGTGTGCTTCATATATTTGCTAATACAAGGTCTATTGATACAATTATAAAATACATAAAACTTTTATATAATAAATCATGTATTACAGATAATAAATGTATACTTAAATGAGAATAATGTCTTTTCTTCCCTCTAAACATTACAAATGGCATAAGATCAACATTTGCAAAAGCGTCTTGAAAAATCCAATGTGGTATGTAAAAACAAAGCATATTTACTCATTGACAGGTAAGTGTGGTGCTGGATTCAATTTCAGGGTGCCTAATATTTTAGACTTTGGCTTTAGAATGGAATTAATCTCTTGGGCCTCAGGCACTTGGTTGGACCCTGTATTAGTCAGCTAAGGGGTGCTGATGCAAAATAGCAGAAACCTGTTGGCTTTTACAAAGGGTATTTACTCGGGGGTAGAAGCTTAGAGTTACAACGCCCTAAAGAGTCCAACTCAAAGTACTATAAGAGGTACTTCCTCACCAAAATCTGTTGCCATGTGTTGAAGCAAGATGGTGGGTGATGTCTACAAGGATTCAGCCTCCCTGTTTCCTCTTAAGGCTCTGTGGGCCCAGCTTCTTCTGTGTATCGCAGCTTTAGGCTGGCATAGGGCTCAGCTACTCTGTTCTCTTCAGCTGCAAACTATCAGGTGAATGGCTCATCTCTCTTCCCAGGGCCGCAGGATCGAAGCAGACAGAGTTCTCTCCTCTGGCATCTATGGAGTCTCTCTATTCCCATGTAGCTTCCTCTGTGTTCTCTTTGAGCAAGTGTCCATTTACATGCCCTTCAAGAGGTTGGGGACTCAACCCCACATTCTCTAGTGATGTGGTTGAATCAAAGCCCTGTCTTAACATAATCAAGTAAATGTGAAACATTTGAATTTAATACATTCAAAGGGTATCATGCCCAGAGGAACAGACCAGTTTACAAACATAATCAATATCTCTTTTTGGAATTCATAAATAATATCAAACTACCACAGACCCATATCTTCAAAGATTCTTAAAAAACTGTCCAAACTATTGAGTCTAGAGATGTAGGCTGAGGGAGCCCCTAGTTCGGGCATTCTTTTCAGTATAAACACTGTGATCTTGCGACACTCTCCGCCTAAATATGCTTTATGGTGTTAGACAATGGCTGCCTTACCTCCTGGGATGTATCTTGTAGTACTGATTGAACTGTGTGTAGTTATTTGTTATGTTTCCACAAGGGCAGGAAAGATGCTGGGCGTATCTTTGTGCCCTTCTACCTAGGAAGTGCCAGACCGCTGGTTGGTGCTTAGTATCTGTTGGTACATATTATAGAGCTGTAAGAGGTGATGGGAGCTATAAGAAGTGATGAAGCCTGGATGAGGCTTCATGCTGTCTGCTGCCTTCAGTGTGGGCCACTTTTTCCTTTTCAAAGTGACTCAGGGCAAAAAGAAACAGTGAAAGGGTAGTTTGGGGCCCCCTGAAGCTGTGCTTTCCTATTAAAATATTTTCTGATCTTTCTTGAGAACATCTTGCCCTGATTTAAAGAGTCTCTTTATGTTATCGTTTCTATATGACAATGAAGTTAACAATGTACTTATTTATTTTATAGTTGTTTGAAAGATTCTTTTTATTTCCAATGGAGATATCTCTCAGTAGCTCACAAATTCGTAGAAAGGTTAATGTTATTTTGGTTTATGAGGTAAAACTTTCCTCAGAATAGTTGAATCAGGAGGTGTTTTCTACTCCAGATTTTAGGATTCCAGGGTAAAGTTACCAAGATGAAAATGGTCTTAATTGAAACTGAAAAGTCAAAAATCTATGTTAATGACAAATTTATTCCCGTAGTTTGAAAAATGACTTTTTCCTTCCTAGGAAGTTTAGATTTCCAGGCAAATTTTATACTGCTCTGGCTCAATGTGTAATTATACTTTTGTTTTTGAGGAATTATTACTATGGGTCATCTATGTGTGAGTGCCAATTACTCTAGAATTAGGCTTTAGCTATTTCTGTGCTTTGGAATTGCATAAAAGTCAGCTGACATCAGCTGTGCAAATGCACACAACTGCCTGTCTTCCAAGAAGATGACTAATTAACATGAGTAACTAAGATAAGTAAGATTATCTTGTCAAATTCCTGATGAATGCATTTGTTCTCCCCATTCTCTACTCCCAAGGGCATATTCAAGACACAGTAAAGAGAAATAATCTAAACTCAATGGTGATGTTGATGGATTTTTCCCAAAAATATTTTGGGAAGTGAAATGGTGTTTTATAAGTGAACACAAAATGAATTCACAGGTAACATAGTCTCTAATTTTTTAAAATAATTGATATTTGCTTGAATTCCTGGTTTTTTCTATCAGGTCACTTTTATCTAATTTTTTAGTGTAGGCTAAGGAGGGTTAGAGTGGAAATACAACTGGTGCTCATTACTTTCATTTTTGTTTGAAGCAGAATGCATCCAGAAATAAATGGGAAATGACACAGGGACTGAGTTAATGGGTATTAATGACCCAAATGTACATGGAATAAACTTGCTGACTTAGACGTAGAAGCAAAAAAGTCAGGGGCTCCACATTCAAGCTGTGTTTCAAGTTCTCTGATTGCCATATTGTCTGAGACTCAGTGACAGAAAGAAATTTCGAAATAGAGGAAAGAAAGAAACATCATAAAAGAGAAGATTTTCTTGGAAAAGAAGAGGGAATTCTTAAACTGGGGTCCATGGAGAGTTCTTAGAGGTTTTCATGGCATCCTTGGCTTTGAAATTAAAGTCAAAATTTTGGGTGGTTTGCAGATATGCCTTTTTTGAGGGGAGAGAAGGAGTGGTTCATAGCTTTTATAAAATTTTCAAAGGGTCTATGTCCCAACAAAGTTTATAAACCATAGGCACAAAGGAAATAATATCATAAGCTCTAACACTGTCTGTATGACTTAGCCTTTATGAATCTTTGCTTCTAGTTTGTAGGAAATAATTCTGTACTGCCTTCACAAATGCTGTTATGAGGATTAAATAGGATAATGTGTGTGAAAATATTAATATCCAATGCTATATAGAGGGGGATTTACTAGGTGCCAGAGACATTTTTAAGATCTTTAGACATATATTTCATTTAATCTTCACAACAACTCTATGAAATGAAAAGTATTACTTTCCCTATTTTACCTATGAGGAAACTGAAATACAGAGAGATCAAAGCGATTTGCTCAAAGTTACATGGCTACTGAGTGATGATATTGGTGTTTGAAACTAGGCAGTCTGATTCCAGCATGGGCTCTTAAAGCAATTCTATAATGCCTCTCTAAAAGCTTGTGAAAGTCATTTAAACATGAACAAGTTTATGGTCTATGGTTAATGGAGATATTCTGAAGAGGAGAAATTAAAATTTGCAGCTATTTTTTCAAGGTGAATAATTTGAATAGATGCCTGGAAACACCAGCTTGGGGAAGCTTAGGTAGCACAAGCATAGAAAGTCTAGTTTCACCTGTCCTCAGACTTGGTACACCATAATGAAATTGTTCTTGACCTGAACTGTAATTTAAAAACCACTTTAGCCAGATCAGCCTTAGTATGCTTGGTGAAGTGGTTTTAAGGAGGGCCTGATAGCCCTTTCCCTAGCACTACAGTGTGTGCTCGGTGTGGCAGCTCCAGCTGATTCCTGATGAAGGGCATATGGCATGTGGGTGTGGCAATGCTTCCCTGCTTTCCCAAGAGTGGGCCTTGAGGCTTGGAACATCAGAGAGTTAGGGAAGGTGTTTGCTGGAACAGTAAAGATCTATATTTGTTTCAACAAGAGTTTATTTCTGCCCAGCCTTTTCCTGCCAGAGCAGCATGCTCCATTTCATCTGTGGACTGCTGGTGTCTAGATGAGATGTAGAGCAGTGAGAGTGAGAGTTTAGGGATTCACATCTGATCCCGGAAGTCATAGATAATTGGAGATGATAGTGCGAAATGTGGATCATAGAGGGTTCCTTTCTCCCAAGCCTCTCAGAGTACCCTGCAGAATCTTATAGCAGGAAAGATTCTCAAGAGGTCATCCTGGCCAGGGGTTCTCTACCTGGTCACTGAGGAGCTTCAGGTCTGCGTGCATGTATGCATTTTTCTGAGATGATCTATAGCTTTCATAAGATATTCAAAGGGGTCGAAGAACCTTGTAAAAAATGAGAACCATGGATCTAGTGCAAAACCCAGACTTAGAAAAAACAAAATTAAATACAAACATCGAGAATAGATGACTGCTTTTAAAAACTCTTCAGAAGGAAATGCACTAGCAACAAAAACTGTTTTCAGCTACTCTTGCTTATGAGAAAGGCTCCTCAATTTATGTTTTTGAAATTTCTATGGCACTTTAAATTCATCTACTTCCGTTACAGTCTCTATGGTGATGGATGAAAAATAGCTGGTCAGAATGCCTTTAAAGAAAGCCTTAGGACAGTAACTAAGTTACGGAGGCATTTTCTTGTATCTGGACTCATAGGCCTTAATCCTTTGAGCTCTTTCCCTTAGCTCTATTTTTCAACACTTTAATTATTTTCGTGGCTCTTCTAAGGGCCCTGTCCAGTCTTGCTTGATCCTTCTTACACTATGGAGAAGGCCCATAGTGCTTCCCTAGGTGTGGAGCAGTGTCAGACATAGTGGATGGCTGCTCACGCTCAGCTCTTAAATCTTCAGAGGCTGATTGACTGTTTGAAATCACAGCATTGCCTTGTAGACACCATGGGTGACTGATTCTTCACAATCTTTGGAGACTTAGGGCATATAATGTTGCTTTCACGGGTAAGGGGCAAAGGAAGGTTAAGTCACTCAGCAAAGCAGTAGTACAATTGAAATTTTCTTATAATTACTTAAATCCCAAGAACTGTATTTAAATAGATTTCTAAAATCTCCTAGTCCAGGTCTTCTGAAATTCTTAGGGAATATTTCATTTGCCTTCTCTCTAAATTGGACATCATATACATTTTCCAGGATCACATAATTTCTATACTATATGTTCAGGGAATGGGAAAGGAGATAATAGAAGATTTTGGGTTCTAGTCCTTATTCTACCACAAATTCTCTGGGTTTTTTTCCCTATGAAATGAAGAAATATTTTGATACAAAACCTCTGGCACAAGTCCCTAGTTAAAAAGTATACCAAACATAATAGCATATTTCTGTTATTATGAGAGCATTCAGACGTGGGGCTTGTTGGCCACATACACACATTTGAGTTTGGCAGGCATAGAAGTTTACTTGCCAACATTTAAACATTGAAAGATTGCAAATATAAATTCATATTTCTTGTTTCTGTGCCCTCCTTCCCTGAGGGCAACAATCAGCTGGAGCTGGTAGGTAGCACTGCCCCTGAAAGTTGAGATCTGAAGTCTCCAATTTGCCTCAGTCTTCACTCATTGAGTTTTTTGACTCCGGGTAGCGACATGTGTTCTATAGCATAATCAAAGTATACTTTTCTAATTAGCTAAGTAAATTCTTAAGCTGTGACCGGATTGTTTGAATGTAGTCAGAGAACTGATGTAACATTTTGTGCCTCTGTTTCCTCACTTATAAAACAGAGAGAATGATCACAATGATGGCACAGGGTGTCGTGGAGAATTGATAGACTCCCTTATATTCTGAGTCTGTTATAGAGCAGTAAGGTGAAAAAAGGAGCCAAGGAAGTATAGTTACACACTTAATGGGAAATTCTCTGCAATCTAGCACGCAAGGGAGTCCACACAGGATTTGTAATTCCAACCCTTGGCCATGTTACACCTCTAGGGAGTGGTGAGGAGCACTGGCTGGCCAAGTAGCACTCTGCCAGATAATGAGGCCCTAAAACTGGAGCTTCTTTGCCAGATGTCTTATAAAAGTTATAGAGGCTGTTGACTCCAAGATAGCTGGATGGAGAAGGAAGTAATTCACAGGGGCATAAGCACGCTAAAGGGCAGTCAGTTTAAACTTGTGAGGCTTAAATAGCCTCAATGGCTTCCCCATATGGCCAAGACAACCTAATGCCAAACCAGCTCTTCAGTAAACCAGTGTTGAAATGCCACTGAAATTAAGTATTCTATTAAGAAGTGTTCTATTAAGGACCAATTCTAAGAATCATATGTTCTTAGAATTTCCAACAAGGCTTGATTCCTGACTCAACTACTTACTAGTTGTGTGATATGGGACAAATTACTTAAACCTCTCTGTGCTTCAGTTTCCTCATCTGTAAAACAGGAATAATAGTGGTAATTATTTCAAAAGATTGTTAAGAAAAATAAATGAGTCAATACACGTAAAATACTTAGAGTAGTACTTTGGCTTATATTAAGAATTCAATAAAGATTATGTACTTTTATTTTTATTATTTGGGTGAACTTTACTAATTATTTCAAGCCAAGCTTTTAATCATCCTATATATTAATAGACCACTGGTCTATTCAGGGTCAAGGTTTTGAAAGACTTATTTATTTATGTAAGACCTTTTCTAACCTAAGCTGAAAATTTAAGTCATCCCCCCCATATAATCATTGTGATATGTTAATTTACACAATGTCATACTGTTAAGTATCATAGGCAATGTCTTTAGCACTATAAACATGGAAAGTAGCTAAAATATGTTACCGAGCAGTTATCCCTGATTAGAAGTGAAATTCATATGTGACAGTGATTTTTTAATCTTTGTTCTACTGGGTTGGTGAAAGATATACCTTTTTATCTGAAGAGATGCCAGTTGACTCACTGACGGTCAGATATAAAGAAGCTAGGCTGAGACTAGCTTCTGGATTTCCTGACTTCTTTGTTTCTTTGATTTTTCTTAGGCATGGAGAAAAGAATTCTATAACAAATAATTGAAACAGCAGCATTTCATCCAAATAACCTGCTTCATATAAGTTAAAAATAGCTCACCTTATATACACAGTTCTCATTATTGCACTTTCTATTCAGAGTACATCGAAGACAGTAGATGAAATGATACACTTACCTTCCTATGTTCAGTGATTGGGCTCATTTCATACCAGAGGCCTGGAATTCTTGATTCTATAAAATAGTCTGAATTTCTATTTGAAACGAGATACTCAACTGCCTTTCAGAGTAAAGACGATAACCTTTTATCCTGGTCTTGGTAAGGGAACACTTTGTTCCAGCTATATATTACGAGAAAATGAAGCATTCATTACTTGGTGCTCTGAAGTTCTCCTAGTTCAGCAGGATCCCAAAATGAAGAGCTCTCAGTAAGCATTAAAAATTCAAACTGCACTGGTGTCTGAGAATCAAGTTATCTAGCTTGTTAGCTTGTTGTTTATATATCTGTAAAAGGGCTTAAGTAGACACTCTGTGCCTGTGGGGAATCCTACCTATGAAACAGCTTTCCATCTGTGTAGGTATGCATATATAGTTTCTGTAATTATGCAAAGTTGTGCAGGAGTTGGTTTAGTCATTTTACTAGAGACTCTACTGGATTAGCCAGAAATGGCAAATGGGCATGCTGAATGTGATCATTGTGATCTGAGAGATGGTCATTAGCTTACGACATAGTAAGGAAGCTCCATTGACATATATTGAACCTGGTGGTGTTTATAGGTATCAGCGTGTATATAAATACCAGCCCTGACATTTGGTCATTGAGACAAATTACCACATACTGTAAGTTCTCCTGTTGTCTGTGATGAAATCCCATTTTATACATCAGCAATATGCGTGTTAGTTTTTACCATAATGTGGGTCAGACTTCCCTGGAGGTGCTCTCTTCCTCCAAATGAGATTGCTCAGTTTACATCCACACACTTCAACCACACAGATTAAATGGCCAACTTCATTCATGCAAGCAGGTCATGACTTGCTGATTAACTCAGTCCAAATGGTTTTGGTGTGTCAACTGGTATTGTGCCTCTGCTTCTTTAAGTATGGTGACTGGTCATCCTGGCCTGATTGTCACTGTCCCAGTTTTAGCAATGAAAGTCTTGCGTCCTGGGTAACCATTCCCTAAAACATCTAGTTTCTGGAGATGAATGAAGATGACTGGGGGGAAAAGTACAAAACCCCCCAAAACTAGGGACTGAAAACACATAAAACATAAAACAAAATATTTTTGATAACTTGTTCAAAGACAAACTAAACTTGCTCATTACCTGCATATTTGGGAAACAGTGTAAATATAAATTATGACAAATTCTATTCAACCTATAAACAGCTTCCCAAAGAAAATGAAAATGATCTTACCAGCTAAATGCCCTATATATTTTGTATAAAACACGGTTCAAAAGGGGTGTGATTTGCTTACCTGTGATATTGAAGCTTTCAAAATAAGAGTTTGTGGTCACTTTCAGTTTCATCAAAATGTGCAGAAGGACTTAATGAGATATTTTACTTTGTAGAAACAGAAGGAGCTAACCTTCTTAAACATGTGCCCACAAGAGGGCTATGATTGCTGCTGGCCATAGGAAAGATTTTAAATTTCAGCCTGCTTTAAAATCATATTTTCAAAGTGTGAGATGAGAAAAATGACTTTCTATAATTTGGAAATACATTAAGGATGAGAGTGGAGAAAAGGATTACAGTAAACGAAATTTATATGCAGTTTTCCAAAACTGCTGATCTTTGAAGAAACCATGAGGAACCTAGGAAATGATGAACTAACTGCACTTGAGTTGTTTGATGTTATGTTTAGGTTGTAACGAAAAATCATACAGCTTACTCATCAGGGAAATGCAAATCAAACCACAATGAGATACCACTTCACACCCACTAGCATGACTATTATTTTTTTAAAAAGCAGAAATTAACAAATGCTGGCTAGATTGTGGAGAAATTGGAATGCTTATACATTGCTGGTGGATATGTAAAATGGAACAGCTGTTGTGGAAAACAGTGGCTATTCCTCAAAAAGTTAAAAAGAAAATTACTGTATGATCCAGTAATTCCACTCATAGGTAAATATCTCAAAGAATAGAAAGCAGACACTCAGATACTTGTATACCCATGTTCATAGTAGCATTATTCACAAATCCAAGAGAAGGAAACAACCCAGTATCCATCAATAGATGAAAAGATAAAACGTGATATATTCATAAAATGGAGTATTATTCTGATGTTAAAAGTAATGAAGTTTTGATATATGCTTCAATATGAATGAATTTTGACAACATTTTTCTTATTGAAATAAGCCAGGCAAAAGGACAAATATTGCATGGTTCTGGTAATGTGAAATATTTGGAATAAACATTTTTATAGAGTCAGAAGGTAGATTACAGGCTACCAGAGGCCTGGAGGAGGGGGGAATGGATAGTTATTGCTTAATGAGTACAGAGTTTCTGTTTTAGGTGATGAAAATTTTTTGTAATGAATGGTGGTGTTGATAGCACAACACTGTAAACATAATTATTGTGGTTGAATTGTATATGTAAAATGGTTAACTGGAAAATTTTGTTATATATATATATATAATGTACATATTACCACAAAAAAAATTTTAAAAACAAAAAAATGTGTACAGTAAAATGATAAATTTTTGGGAAATAAGACTGCTTCAAAATTGAAAAAATTGTTACTTGGACAGGGCACCCAACTAAAAAGGCACTTTCTGAATTTCTTTACTAAAACTAGCTTATTTGGAAACCAACCTCAATTTCACAAGCATGAATTACTTTTGTGCTTTAAAACTATTTTCCCTGAAAACAGAGGTTTAACACATCCAATGTGTTTTGAAGAGTTTAAAATTCGTAGGTATTTTAGGCATAGGTGATCATTACAATGAGTTTATAGATGCAAGGATCTGATTGATAGATAAATGGTCTACCAAAAGAAGCCTGTGGATATAAAGTGGATGAACATTTTTGGAGAGCTGGAAATCTCTACAAATCTAAAACCTGCTGCTGTTAGTAAGTAATATGCTAAATTTTGAGAGGATATTTCGCCTGTGGAGAGAATATTGAGAAGCTATTTAGCTTGATACCATCATGTGGGATTGACACCAAGAACCAATGTAATGTAGGCTGAATAAGAGCAGACTTGCAAGTCAAGGGGAATTTTATGTTTAATTGTGTTCAGTAGTGCTACTACATGAAAGCAAAGAAGGATGTCCTAAAGGCGGCAGGCAATTCAGAGATGTATTATTAGAAGAAGAAACAAAGAATAAAAATATCCTGGGACAAAAAGAAATTTGTAATTTTTTTGTGTTAAATACGGGCAACACCTATTTAATTAGTCCAATTGTACCTATATTCTCCTTTTAGAGACTTACATTTATATACATTAGGAATACACAGGGGAGCCGATGTGGCTCAAGTGGTTGAGTGTCTGCTTCCCACCTGTGAGGTCCTGGGTTCGGTTTCATATGCCTCCTTAAGAAAAACAAACAGAAACAAACAAAACGAATGAAGGAAGCAATTCAAGGGAGCCAATGAGGCTCAGGGATTGAGCGCTGGCTGCTTCCCACATCCGAGATTCCAGCAGTTCAAAAAAAAAAAGAAAAAAATACACAATAATGCAGCCTACAAAATTTAAATATCCAAGAGTTTTTAAAAAGTTAAAATTAATTTCTCTATGAAAATACAGAAAGAAATATTATAAAAATGGCACTTTTTTCTCACACATTATTTATTTACAGTTAGTCTTACTATTCATTACTACTAATGGTATATTACCTGTTAACCACTGCTATTGATTTGTTTAAATAGTAACATTTATGTATCAGAAAAGTAAATGATACAGAATAATATATAATTTCTATAAACACCTGTGTTGAAGTAATACCACATGTATCGATAATAATTTATTATGCATAATATTATCATCTTTGTATGTGTCCCAGGATGGCGCTCTAAAAAGTTGGTCACCCTACTTTGAAACCAGGCAGACCCACCCCCTGTCCATGTTATGCAAATACCACAAAGCTGTCGCTGGAAACTTGTGAACTTCTTTTTTTCTTTTTCAATCTGCTTTTCCTCTGGTGTTCACAGTTCAAGATGTACAACTCTGGCCTGGATTCCGACGTGAACTTTGGCTCTTTGACTATGATATTGGGGTATTCTGGGCATTTTACTTTCAGTATCAACCTAATTTGGCTTGGACTTTTCCCTTGGCCTTTCACATTCCAACCTACCTTGGGGAAGAGGTCTCTTTTTATTCCTTTGAGCCAAACTCCAGCTCATTCAACCCTACCCTGCAAGTTTAAATCATCGTCTTCATCAAGCAAATGGGATGTGTTTTTACACTATACATTTTCTTAAAGTGAATTCAAAGAAGCATTTGTTTCCGCAACACTCTGACAGTAGTTAACTTGAGTGCCAAGTGTTCAGTGGCTATGGACAATCTGTGGATACCTTAGCAGTTGAATGGGAACAGACTGTCTCCAGGACCTCTACCTTGTTTCTTATTAAAATCCACTCAAGATACAAACAAATGCTAACTATCCCATTAGGCAAATAAGCTTTAAAACAGTCCTTCCGTGTGCTTGTAATTTCTTAGTGTTCAGAATCCACTTTTGGACCTATTTAAAAGTCAGTAGAGCAGCCCTGAATGTCTGAGTCACTCAATGAGGCCCAATGATAAGCTCTAAGCCATGATTCTCTAGGTTTGCACAAATGTAGCAAGTTTCATAAATATATTTACTCTACTAATGGGTTCTTACACACCACCCCTACTCACACCAGGTACTGGGAAAGTAAATTTTTGACTTTTTTAAAGGTCGGTCCTTATGTCCCAGGATAACCAAAGTTACCATGTGAAATGCTGTTCATATCTGCCTTAAGGCTTAATGTAAGCACTGTAAAAGTTCAAACACTTCTTAATGTACTCATTATTACCACTAATAGCCCTAATTAAGTCTGGAACTCTGACTTTAGAAAAACAAATAATGCTGACAATGGAAGTGCAAATTAGAAGATGACTAATGAGTTTCTTTACCCATTAACAGCATTAGATTTCAAATTCTATGGGTTTGTTTGATTATGTGAAGAGAGTGTATTTTGTTACATATGTAGTCTCATAAAGCTTACAGAGAAGTTTTGATTTGAATTGACAGAAGAACCAAGCAGAGATCTTTTAGGCAATTGTTAAAGAAACGGTGGGAATATACTTTGAAGAAAAGGACAGAATTTGAAATAAACTTGCAATCTCATTAGACCCAAATATGAAGAGAAATATAAATGGTTATAAAACAAGTTTAAATTGTAAAATCTTTCTGGCAGCTGCTACCTCTGTGGGAAGAGACTTCATTCTTTTAAAAAAATAATATGAACATTAGAAATGAAGAATCACTTTACATGATAAGCATGATCCAAGAATAATTTTTGGTCATAACAATAGTATAAATGTGTTGAAATATATCCTCAGGTTACATCTTAAAATTTAATAACTTTTGAATCATTTCAGGGCAGAGGCAATGGCAATGTTTTACTTATCTTTGGATATCACATAGGCCTAATCCTACTTGTATAGAATAAGTGCTCATGCTGAAATACCTTTTACAAAAAAAGCAATTAAATTGTAAAATTAATCGAAAAGGAAAAGTATCTTTAAAAAACAGTGTTCAGGCTTATTTTACATCTCACCTTCAAGTCTGGAGGTACAAGAAATTCGACTTTTGGAAATAATATTCTTATCAGAGTCCAACATTGATTTCCAGGTAAATCAGCTAAAATGTATACACATGCATGGAATCCACACATTCACACTGAAAAATTTTGTGCATCACTATATATTTAACTGGTTGTCAATTCTGCTTGTTTCTTCTGGTTTAAGACCATTTACACCTCTACATGCCATTCTCTTCATTCATTTCATAGGGTTGATCTACAGAACTTTGTGTACAGTACTTGTAAATTATTTGTCAACATGGTGTGCTACGAAAGCTTGATGTGGAGCAAATTCCCCTTGTGGCCTCTTTCCCCTCTGCCTTTAAATGTAAGATGGTGCACACGTGGATGGGGATTTAAAGTGTCAAATGGTCTACACAATCTTGTCTAGTTTCATGACGTCAGCTACCAACTCTAAATATTGATACCCAGTCCAGATCTTTCTCCTAAGTTCCAAACTCTTATTTATAACTACCTAAGGCATATTAGATTTCTTTATTTTGATGGCTCCTAGGGTCCTCAAATTCAACACAAACATTACCCCTTGGACTAGATATTGTCTAGTGGCAATCAGTGTCCTTTTCTATGCCCTTCCTGTGTACCCATATACTTCCTCCTTCACAGGATATCATAGGGGCTATTAATCAAACCAACACATTTGAAAGACTCCTCTGTGTCTAGAGTCTTGCCCTCATGAACTACTGGAAAGACAGAGGGCACTCTTTAGTGGTGTAGGGCAGAAAAGCAACCCAGCAGACCTGAGTGCTAGCAGCTGGAGCTCCATGCTCACTCACTTCCCCAGATGGGTATTGGCAGGAAGGGGAGCCACGTCCTGACCGCAGGGTGGAGGTAACGGCAGTTTCTCATCTCTGAGTACTGCTTCCTGCACCAAACTCTGACTGATAGACTGCTTTGCACTGCGCAATTTCTGTCTTGGAGAATCTGACCACTCTCTAGACCAGGGGTTCTTAACCAGGGGTCCATGGACCTCCGTGGAAAGATTGCAGGAGGTCTGTGACCATGTGACCCACTGTCATCCAAATCTGACATGTCTAAAATGATCTTTCTTTCAAAATCAATTGAAGAAAATGATACTATTATCATCCTGGCTATTTGTATGAAATAGTCAGGATGGACTAGGTTATGCTGTGGCAGAAGCTCCCAAATCTCAGTGGCGTGAAAGAACAAATTTAAAATAACAATACTGCCTGAGGCTCAGCTGGGGCTCTGCTCCACAGGTCCTCCTTCTGGGACCAGGTTGATTAAGGAGCCGCTTTTGAAACATTGCCAGTCATTACTACTGAGGGAAAAAGGAGCTCTGGTGGGTCTTGAACAGGAATTAAATGATTTGGTCAGAGTCAATTTAATTGTGTTCCTCTTCTGTGAAGATAGAGACAGAAATACAGCTACTACATTCTTCTACTCATTGTCTTCTTTAAGTAACTTATGCTTTGCTCTCTTTTCTGTCTCATATTATTGTTTTTAATGTGAAAAGCTCATTCTTTAAAAGCCATTCTCTAAAAGCCAGTTTTCACGATTCCTTCTCCATTATTGGAATAATTATCTGGTCAATTTGACAGCTATTAATTGTGACATCTTTGCTTTATTGTTTTATATTATCATTAAACTTTTTATGTTTTGCCTCTGTTACTAGATCATATGGGACAGTATCCTTTCCTTCTGTATGCTACCCACTGTATTGTCACCATACTCTTCACTTGCAGACTTTCAAGAATGCTTTTACTTTTCAGGGATATGTTGGAAATCGATAAGCCCTGACCAAATTTGTAAGGACAGAAAAGCATATCATTCTAACTGTTGAGGACTCTTCAGAGTGGTAGTAGAAAATATATTTTACACTGAAATTTACATAGAAAATATAAAAGCCCAAGGTAGAACATGTTTCAAACAAAATTAATTTATTTGTAAAAGCCTAGCAACTACTCTATCAACACTATGCTAAAATATAAAATTGTGTTTTAGCATAACGGTACTGTTCTCTCATAGATTATACAACTTTAGGCAAAGGCTTTGTATTATATTTATTTATTGTTTTAATAATAATAAAATTGTGTTAATTTCAATGCTTAAAACTATTTGTTGTGGCCAGTTTCTCATTTCACAGTTTCATGTCCCAAATCTTTAAATATTGCTATATGAAAATATGGGAAGCACAAAATTTGCCATTGACATAAAAATATGAGACTACTGCAACATTTTTAGGTTATTTTTTAGGATTATGTATTGATTTGAAGATGAATTTCCCATTTTATCCATTATGTCTTTGGACATTTAGGATAGAAAAAGAGAGGTGAAATGTATTTGTGCAAAATGAGTTACATAAGATAGAAAAGTTAAGAAAAGTGAACCAGATGAGCAGCACATTTGGGAATTTACAATGCTTGTGCATCTTTTTTTCTGTAACTTAACAAAGTGGTTAAGTAGTACATTGATCTTCAAAGGACAATCAATTGTGCATACTCTGCAGCCATCTCATCTTTATGCCTACAAATTGTGTATTTTGCAGAAATGAATTCTTCAGGAGCTACTTACTATGCAGAAGGAAACCTCAGCATCAGCTTTCTGATACTGACTTGCAATTATATCACATTTGAGCAGGGAGAAAAATGATCCCTTACTTTTTCCATTTAATATATTAAATATTGAACAGATTAAAGAGTATCAATAATATTTGAATAAGGTTAAATGATAGCAATAAAAAAAACACTTAGGTATCGCCAACCAGTTTAAGAAAAAGAACATTATCAGTACATTTGAATTTCCCCGTGGCTCTCTCCAGACCACAGCTCTCCCAAGTTTGTTTTTCTCAATAATATATTGTTTGATTTTGTGTTTTTGAAATTTATATAAATAAAATAATCTATTTGGTCTTCTCAAATTTGCTTTTTTTTGCATAATATTATGTCCCTGAGACTCATTTATGTTGATGTTTGAAGCTGCAGTTCATTCACTTTTACAGCAGTGGAGTTTTTCATGCAAGAATACAGCAATTCTTAACTATTCATTCTAGAGTTGATGCATATTTAGATGGATTTCAGTTGTTTTATTATTACAAAAACACTGCTTTAAGTATTCTTTACCCTCTTTTGGTGCCTTTAAGAGTTTCTCTAAGATATATACCTGGAAGTATAATGGAATTGCTAGGTGGTAAAGTAGGTGCATGTTTAATATGATGACATAATGTCAAAATTGCAGTTCCACTTGTAATCTCCAAGGTTCCACATCTCTGTCTACACTTAATATTCTCTGGCTTTAAATTTTCTGCAATCTAGTGAGTATAAATTGTTGCTTAATATTCTCTGGCTTTAAATTTTCTGCAATCTAGTGAGTATAAATTGTTGGTTTAATTTTAATTTCCCTGATGACTAATGAGGTTGAACACCTTTACATGTTAATAGGCTCTTTAGGTATCTTTGTTCGTGAAGTGCCTGTTAAAATCTTCTCCCATTGTAAAATTAGGTTTTTTTTTGTCTTTAAAAAAAATGATTTATGTTTTGTGTGATCTATATGTCTTTGAAAAAAAGATAATAAAGTCTATTTCATCTTAAAAAAATGATTTATGGTAGTCCTGTATATTCTGGATAACTATGCTTTCATATGCTGCGTGTGTGTTTTGCAGATGTCTTCTCTCAATTTGGGGATTAATTTTTTTAACTTTTTTTTTTAATATCTTTTGATGAATAAAAATTTAAATTTAATGTAGTAAAATTTATTGATATCTTACTATGTATAAGACAAAGTATAAAAAAGTTGTTTTCTAATCCATATTTTTTCTAAATTTCACATTTTGGCTTTGACATTTACATTTTTATCAACCTGGAATCAATTTTTATATGTGGTGTAAGATAGGAGACCAGTTTTACTTTCTACCAAATATAGATAGCCATTGTTCCAAGTATCATTTTATTCTTAGTCCATCTTTTCCTTATAATTTACAAGCATGGTTGTCATAAATTTAGTTTCTTTATATGTGTGGGTCTATTACTGGGCTCTGTTCCACTAGTTTACTTGTCTACCTACATATCAATATTAAGCTGTAAATACTAAAGCTTTTAATAAAACTTGCTACCTGAAAGGGTAATATAGTATTTAGGACTTTCTTGACCATTCCTGGCTGTTTTCCATTTTAGATTTGGTTTGTCAAGTTTCACAAAAAGTTATTAGGAATTTGATATGTGTTTCAGTGAACCCATAAAACAAATTGCAGAGAATTGACATATTTATGTCACCTTTTTTTAGCTTTAAACACTGTATCTCTCTTGATTTATTTAGATGTTTTAAAATGCTTTTCTATTAGGATCTATAACTTTAACCATTAATTTCTTTCTCATTTTTTTTGGAATATGTCCTATGCAATTTATAATGTAAATCATATCTTTAAGAATTATATTTTCTCAGTGTTTATCTTGGTCTATTGAGCTTTGCATGTTGCTTTTATGTCCCATAATCTAATTCAACTTGCTTATTATTTTCAATAATTTATTGGTAGATTCCTTTTGGCCTTCTATTAATAAATAGATAATCATAGTAGCTATGAATAAAGAATGTTTTGTTTCTTCTGTTATATTCCTTTTGAATTTTTTTCTTTTATCTTACCTTTACTCTGCATTGGAAGACAGCCAGTTCAATGGCAAGTAGAGGTGATGATAGTAAACATCCTTGTGTTCTGATTTTAAAAGGAACGGCTTTCAAACCCAACTTGATCATGATGTATTACCCTTTTTATTTATTGCTGAATTCAGTTTGCTAATGCTTTATTTTGTATCTTTGGTTATGACTGTAATTTTTCTTTGTTGTACTTTCCTTGTCAAGTTTTCATATCAAGGTTATGCTAGTCTCATAAAATGAATTGGGGCAGGTTTCTTTTTCCTATGCCTGTAATGATTTTATGCATTGAGAATTATATGTCCTCATAGAATCTGTCAGTTAAATGATCTAGGATTAGTATTCTCTGATTGGGAAGAGTTTTGAGTACCAGTTCCATTCATGTAATGGTTATAGGGATATCCATATTTTCTGTCTTTTATCAATTTTTGGTCAGATATGCATTTTCAGGAATTTGTCCAATTTCATTTAAGCTTACATGCATACTTTTCATATTAACTATGTTTATTTGTACATTCTCTTTTTAAAATCTTCCCAGATGCTTGTCAATTAGTATTATCAAAGAAGTATTTTTTTCTGTATTCGTGTTCTCTATCTTGACTTTGTCTTCTACTTCATTATTTTCTGACGTTATATTTATTATTTTCTTCTGTCCATTCTTTGTTCTTATTCAGTTCTTTCTCAAATTTCTTAAGTTGGGTATTTAGCTTATTTACTTTCAGGCTTATTTCTTTCTAATATAAGCATTAGAGTGTAGAGCTCTACCTAAGAAGTGCTTTAACTTTACCAGGCAAATTTAGATATATGTAGTATTTTATAATATGATTTCTTCTGAGTCATGAGTTATTTAGAAGTTAGGTTTGGGACTTTTACTTGTAAGGAGTCTTTATTGCCAACTCAACTGTAATTATATTGAAGATTGTGGATGTTTTGAATTTTGTTGGGGCTTGCTTTATGGCCTTTTATAAGGCCAGGTTTTGAAAAAATGAGCCCATATATCTTGAAAAGTATGGGTTATTCTTCAATTATTTGGCACATGTTGCTCATGCACACACATAGATATACACAAGTCTTGTTAAATGTGTTGTGCAAACTTTCTAGATTTTTACATTTTGATCTAAAGATTACAGAGAGTTATAATAGCAAATTTGCCATAGTCAACTTGATTTTGGTCAGTATTTGCATTTTATATTTTAAAAATATATAATATTTGGACATTCAAGTTAAAATTATAATATCTTTCTGTTGAATTGAAAATATTATCAAAATATATTAAATACCTTTATTTTTAACCATGCTTTTTGCATTAAAATGATAATAGAGTAACAGCATGTGTATTTCAGTTAGCATTTACCTAGAAAAACCTTTCTGAAGTGTCTTTATATTTTAACTGTCTCCTATAAACCAAATAGCTTATTTTAAAATTCAGTTTTGTAAATCTTTGTTTTTGTAACTGGAGAATACCCCATACCCCATCCCCCGAGATGGCTTCCTTGTCTGTTTGCTCCTTGTTTTTGTTTGTTGTTTGCACTGTTTGTCTGCTTGTTGTTTTTGCTTGATGTCTGCTCATTGTTCGTTTGTTTTCTTTAGGAGGCAACAGAAACCGAACCTGGACCTCCCATGTGGAAGGTGGGCTGTCATCTGCTTGAACCACATCTGCTCCCCCTTACTGTTGTATTTCAATTTATTTCTGTCTTCTTATTTTTTATTTTCTTTTTTTTCTTCTGTTTGTTTCTTTTTCTTCTTTTGGATTTATTGATTTTCCTCTCTACTAACTTTGAGGTTATATATTCTATTTACAATATTTTGGTGTTTCCTTTAGAAGTTTCAATATGCACATTTGACAAACAAAATGATCTAAAATTGAGCAATATATTTTCCCTCCTCCTTAACAATCCAAGGATCCATAGAACAACACTTGAACTCATTTCACCTTCCTCCTGACTCACAAGCTATTGTTGCCTAGTATTTTAGATTTATTTTAGTATGTTATTGCTCTTTATGCATTTAATGTTTTGATTATATTTACCCACATACTTCACACTTATTTGCTTTTCTTTCTCATACCTCAGAATTCCAATCTGGGATGAATACTGCCTGAAGCAAATTCTTTTGTTTATCCTGTGGTGTGGGTTTGCTGGTGTTAAATTTTCTGTTTTTGTTGGTTGAAAGGTATTTATACTGGGTATATAATTGTAAGTTAATAGTTTGTGTGGAAGTGGGAAGTGCCACATTGAAGTTGGTATTCCACTGTGTGGTCAAGGAATATTATACCCAGCCAAGTTATTGTTTGAGTGTGGAAGCAATTGGCAAGTATTCTCAAATAAAAGAGCTCAAATAACAAAGAGCTAATGAGACTGTCTTGGGAAAAAGTTTGACCATGAAGTCAAGCAATGAAATAAAAATAAAATTAGGAACAAATACATCATAGAAAAATGCTGGTGGTGAGCATTGGCTCTATTTAAATAGTAAGGTAAGAGTATCCGTGTATGGAACACATACACAGCTATTTGGTTTATAGGAGACAGTTAAAATATAATGAGCATGTTATAAACTTAGAGAATATAATGATAATAATGCAACTAAAATTTTCAGAGATTAGATGTGTGAAAGTGCTAAAGCCCTCATCTTTCAAAGGAAAAGCCAACAGATAATATCTAAACAAATATCTAAAATGAAAACATATAATTATGAAAGCCATTACTATAGCATCTTTTAAAGAATATTTTAAAAATATTATTCTTGTGATGAAAAAACATTTGCATTTAAACATTTCTTTGTTTCTTATATTTAATTTAAGTAAAAGTACACAATATGTTTTATTAAAATATCATCTATGCACTACCTCAATTTTTCATCAAAGCTTTTCTCTCAAAGAATTCATCTCATAACAAAGTATATTTAAATATGTTTTGAAGTAACTTGAAAGAATATTAATGATAGTCATTTCTGTATAATGAAATTTAGGCCTAGTTTTTAATTTTCATTTTGTTCTTTCCAGTATTATTTAACATTTTTATTATAAAAAATTAATTTTCTACAAAGAGAGTAATTTTTCTTAAAAGATCTAAATATGCCAAAATATTAACAGTAATTAAATATATTACTGTACTTTTTAATTTCTAAAGATAAAAAGAAATACTGAATTTTTTCTATAAGGTTTTTTTTAAAAGATTATTTTTATTTATCTCACCCCCCCCCTCGTTGTCTGCTCTTTGTGTCCATTTGATGTGTGTTCTTTGTCTGCTTGCATTCTTGTCAGCGGCACAGGGAATCTGTGTCTCTTTTTGTTGTGTGATCTTGCTGTGTCAGCTCTCCATGCATGTGGTGCCATTCCTGGGCAGGCTGTGCTTTTTTCACGTGGGATGGCTCTTCTTGAGGGGTGTGCTCCTTGAGTGTGGTGCTTCCCTATGCGGGCGACACCCCTGCAAGGCACGGCTCTCCTTGTGCGCATCAGCACTGCACGTAGACCAGCTCACCACATGGGTCAGAAGGCTCTGGATTTGAACCTGGACCTCCTATGTGGTAGGTGGGCGCTGTATCAGTTGAGCCAAATCCACTTCCCTGTAAGGTTTTATTTAAAAAAAAATTTTCCTATAGATACCATAAAGGACAAAGCTGCTGAAATTTTTATAAAAGTGTTAGTCAGATATTGCCTTTTCTCATTTCTATGTATTTTTAACTTTCTTCTCTACTTCTGACTGATACAGGGATATTGATTACTCCTTCAGAGTTCCTCTCTGTCTGGGTTTACATTCTTCTTATAAGCTCGTATCATTGTCTACAAAGTTTATATCCCTTTATAACAGGGATTCTTAACCGTTTTTGTTCCACGGACCCCTTTGCTAGTCATTGAAAACTGCAGACCCCTTACTAAGTCCACACTACGCTGTGTATTAGTTAACAAATATATCACACCTGCAGCAATATGTCCCCACAAGAATAATGGTTTTTGAATTTCAATTCAAGCTCATGGACTTCTTAAGAACTCCTGCTTTACAGATTCTTCTCTTGTAAGCCCTTCCATTTTTTTTTTTCTGAATTCCTTAGTTAGCTCTTTCACTCTTATTCCTGAAGATTGCCTTTTACTTGGCACCTTTACAGTCTGCATTGCCAAAGCCTGTTGTAGATTGATGTCAGACTGTAGCAGAATTAGTCCTGCTGCTATTATTTCTTGCTTGCATCATCCCTAATACTTCAATAGGCAAGCAAGTTTAAGTAGTTATAGATAATTTTAAAAGATCCCTGTTTCAGTGTCTATATAAATAAAACGGTCACTCTTAAGAATTTCAACATTTTATTTTGGGGGGTTAATTTATAACTGTCTTTAATAGAAAAAATAAATATGTCAAGGCCAATCTTGTTTGATTTCCCTTTCTACCACTTATAGAAGTATAATCATTGGTAGGTTTCTTAATCTCTTTGAACCTGAATTATTAAAATCTGTAGTGAGTATAATAATATGTAGCTGATAGTGTTATTTTCTTGTGAATTTAATTACCAGTTTTACATGGAATACACATATTATTAGGCTCATAGAGCTAAGGCTTCTAAAAGTGAATCATTGATAGAATTTACATAAAAATAACTATAATTAGGTAATTTATTCATAATCCTCAACTATTTTCAGTTGCTGCCTACTCAAATCTTAGTTTTTAGGTTCAGGTTCCAACTCACTAAGCTTTCCTCTCCTAGAAGTAGATGAAGAGGTTGTTTGCAATAGTGGTTAAGAACCCAGTAGTTAAGAACCCAGAAGACAAGAGAGAGACTCCTTAGTCTGAATGCTCTTTCCATACTTACTATCGCTGTGACCTTCAGCAAGTTGCTTTACCTCTTTATGTCTTGGTTTCCCCATCTGAGGAAATGGCCATAGTAACAGTTCTTATCTCATAGATTTGTTTTGAGATTAAACGAGTTAATCTTTATACAGTGCTTAGAACACTTTATAAGTTTGTGTTGTGGGGGAGCTGAGACATTTCCAAGGATGGGCTAATGTTAGGCTAGTTTAATGTCAAAAGTGCCTTCAATTTTTTTTTTTTTTTTAACTTTGTGGTGCCTTCGTATCTGCTCTAACCCCTGAACACTCTTCTCTCTTATCTTACCCTGCTTCTCACCCTTCAGGTCTTAGATTATACATAATTATCTTCAGCAAGCCTTCTTGGATCTTGCAGAAGAGGTTAAGTGATAAGGTTGAACAATCCCATAGTAGCTTGGAGGTCAATCTTCCCTTCTAAACCATAAACTCATTAAAGGCAAGGATTGGACTGTCTTGTTCACTGATGAAATGTTAGCTCCTACCACCGTAGCTGACATTTGTTGGAAAAGGAAAGAATAATCCTTGGACTCAGTAACACATGGGCTATTTATTGGGAAGCTGGTGGATGTAAATAAAGGAAGATTTGGGGTTCATCTTCTAGCCTTCTTGTCCTCCAGAAAGACCCAAGTTTCCCTCTGATTCCCTGCTGATTTATTGCTGCAGACACGCAAAGAGATTATAATCCCACTTGATGTCAACAGCATGAAATCTCATGACTGTTTCTTATTAGCAAAAGGGAGATATTTTTACTCTCATAGGGGAAAGACATCTTTTCCCATCAGGAAAGTAACAGTTTGCTGGACCTTCTTTGAGATTTGCAGGTAGTTTAGACAATCACTTCTCTTTTCAGCTGAGATTGCCCCTGGCAACCAGCTCTCATATCAGAATCAGAGTTTTGTTTTCTGACAGAATGTGTTTCTGAAGAGCTGGAATTTCTTCAGAACAAGGGTATTAACTCAGAATTACAGGTGGTTGTTAGAAATAGACCCCTAGTGGTTTTCTCACAGGATTCAAATGACCTGATTATTTGTAGATATTATTGGCTTCTCATTAGGAAATGCAGCTCAGCATGAACTTTTCTTGTACTCTTTTCTGTCAATGAGGAAGGATCCTTGGAGAGGGAAGAGAAATAGTATTGATGGCATTCAGATAATATGCAAATGAATTATTCTTACACACTTGCTTTCAATGAACTACTTTACCATCACTGAATAAGAACGACAAATAGGCACTAATAAGACAGCATCATCATTTCAAAATATAAATGGATATAATAATGATGAAATATGACTGCATGGTTATTCAAATCATGAAGCATCCACAGAGTAAAAAATAGTAAATAAATGGCCTTGGTTGTCCTGATTATTAAATACAAAAGAAAATTATCTCTGACCTTGGCAACGCATGCATGTTCCACTTCAATAAAGCTAAAACACCCAAAAGAAGATAAACCCACAGAAAGATTCCTATTAACTCACAAAGTAAGCAAAGGAAGGCATCTGCAAAAGACTTGGCGCGAAGAGTCTGCCTTTGAAATTGGCAAACAAAACATTAAATATTTAACAACATTCAGGTCCATCTATCTATCAGGTCTAAAATTGGCCACATCTAATCCAGGTCATTACAGTGCTTGTCAGCCATGATAAGCTAATGAAAAAAATAAGTTAAAAAGAGATAAAATTATATAATAAAGTCAGAATGTTATTCAGTGTTTGTGGAGCCATCCTAAAGATTGAAATTCTACTTAATCTGTGATTGACACAGGGTGGGCATTAGCAGTATGAGATATCAATTTTATCTGTCTTCTTAATCCTTTTCTGTAGGGATGATGTCAATTATTTTTGTTCTCTGTTTGTGTGGTGCCAGGTAGTCAGTCAGTCAGCAGCATTTAATGAGCATCCATTGTGTACTCTGGGGAGTTATAAAAGGAAACAGCTCCTGTGCTTGAGCAATGTACAATGAAATGGGAAAGACAAGGCAAACACATGAAAAAAATATACAATGGTTTTCACTGAGTCTAGTGCTAGCTTTCTGATTAAAAAATGCAAAACAAAAAAGACATTTAGGTTTACCCATTTCTTTTGTTTGGAAGTTCAAAGAAAACTGCCCCCTATTTTCAGGGATGTCTGAAGGACTACCTGAACAAATCTGAGGATTTATTTTAAGCATTTTAGAAAATTCCTCAGATGTTTAGTCAATACGAGTTATTATTGAACTCTTTAGCAGGGTATCTTTAAACACCCACTTAAAAATAGGAAATCCTGGCTTAGGTTCTTGAGGTTAAAATTGGATATAGGGACAATATCCATGCTTTAAACATGTTTCTGTTTTCACAGTTTTGATTATAAGAATTATCTTTTGACTAAATAGCACATTGGAAGTTCTATGTGGTGGGAGAGGGATGATTTTCTGATCCCCCTGCCCCCCCATCTCCCACCTCCATGACAAAAGTGAGGAGATGAAAGTTCTTGGTTTCCTCAAAGTCTGATTTTTGGATAGCTATCACCAATAAGGGCCACCAGTAAGAGCTAAGTGAGTGTTCAGAATATGAGTTTCCTATCAAAGGCATAGACCTGGCTCTAAGGAAGACCACTATTTTCAAGCTGTTTATCCTCAGTGCCTTTCTGTCTGGTATCGGGGCCATCTCTAGCTCAAGTTGTTTCTTTGCCTCAGTACCACTCCTAAGGGCCTGAGCTCCCCCACTGAATGTTCTGAAGGAGTACCATCTTCTCCCTCACCCCCAAACAAACCTACTCCTTCAAGTGATGCAAGCTAATAAATTAATCCACACTAACATGCTAAGGACATTAGTAGCTTACTCTGTTGTCATGCTCTAATATTTGCATCATAATGGGAATTTCTCAAAATGAAATGAATCAGTTTCTATTATTAAAACTTTATGAGGATGCCTGGGAGAGCTCTTTCAGGGTGGGAGGGTGATATTAGGCCCTGAATTATTGCCCTCAGCCTAGTTCTATTGTCCCCAGGATGAGAGATCCACGCCAAGGTTTGGGGTGCGAGATGACTTAAGAAAACATTTCATTTGTCCTCAGATTTCCAGGAAGAAAATGTTGTCACCCCTTCTTTATACCCCAAGAGTCTGGTGCTGAATTTAAGCTCAGGTTTTTTTTGTTTTTGTTTTTTTTTTTTAAAGAACACTTTAAATTATTGTTTCCCTACAGAAAACCTAACCCTAGATTGTGGAAGAAAATACTTTTTCACACTCCAAATGTCTCAAAATAAAGTGGAGTGTGAACACTTCTATTCTTTGAATACCTTCAGTTTAGTTTATTCACCACAGGAATAAAACCAGTGGGAAAAGACTCACTGTCAGGCAGCCAGTTGGAGTAAATTCATGCAATATTTCCTTCCTGCTCCTCCAAGTCCCTGTAAACCATCAGGGATTCTAGGAGTATCAAGTAGAGCCTTGATTACACTAAAAACAAAAAAGTGTGAGCAGAAACAGACTGGCAGAGATAGCAGAGAGGGCAGTGGCAGCATGTTCTAGCACAGGGTCAGCAGTTGATTAAGGCACAGTTACATGGAAGAAAATTAAGTGGCCTGCCTGCATGGACCACAGTCAAACATCCTAGAAAGGTCTAGGATGCTTTACTGTAAGTCAGCTCCACAATCAGCAGTTTTCTCCCTAAAATGCTGGTTGTGCTAGTTGTTTTGAAGGCATATGTGCTCCAGTAGAGATGAAAACAGAAAAAGGCAAAGAAATGGCAGGGTTTTTCTCCCTTGCTGAAATTCTTATTTGATCACATTGCCTTTTCTCCTTTTATTCTTCTTGCCTGTTTTCTTTGAAGACCTTGCCTCATCAAAAAATTTTCCCACCTTTCTTTATGATCTTCAACAATCTCTCTCGTAACCTTGGGCTTGCTATCATAACCCAAAGAAATCTGCAACTTGAAAGATAAATAATGGTACTATGCTATTTTAATTTGCATTAATTTGATGACTTAGGAAGTGAAACATGATGATAATGTTTTTCATAGTCTGTTTTGCCTTAGGGTATACCTATTCATGTTTTTTGGCCTTTTTTTCTTTTTTTTCTATTGGTGTATTCCTGTTTTTTATTTGCTTTTCTTGGCTGTTGTTTATTTTTTTAGTGGAGCTTAGTGGTTAAGATCATAGGCTCTCTAGAGTCAATTGCCTGAGCTCCATACTGGCTCGGATACTTCCTGTGGGACACCATGGGCAAATTAAGGAATAGCTGCGTGCCTCAGTTCTCATCTTACAAATAAGGGAGGATAATTATTGGATGTCTTAGAGTTATGAGGAGTAAAGAGATAAACATGTAAGGTCCTTAGAACAGCACCTAGCACAAAGTAAATGATCCATAAATGTATTAGCATATTAGTGTATACTAATATACTACTATTAGTAGCTATTTAAATATTAAAGTTATTATTCCTTTGTGAGATCACATTTTTTAAACAAATATTTTTCTCTTTGTTATTTGCCTCTTTATTTTAGCTGAGGTTTTGACTTTCAAATGTTTTCAACTTTAGATGGTCAGATTTGTTGATCTTTAACTTCATGCTTTCTCCCACGTCTTTTATGTTCAGAAAATCCTCTTCAACCACAATTTTTGAAAAAACAGGTCTACACACACTATTGGTAATTTTCACCTTTCATTTACTACCCTTCAATCTCCTGCAGTCTGGCTTCAATCCTCTCCATTCTTTTGAAACTGCTCTGATGAAAGTCAACAATGACTACTTTGTTAATATGGTCAGTGGAAACTTTTAAGTGTTTATCTTATTGGATTTTGAAACATGACACTATTTAATGCCAGTTCATTCTTGAAAGTCTCCACTTCACAAGTTTAGATTTCTCAGTATTGCCCTCCTAGTTTTCCACCTGTGTACCAGCCTGCTCCTCTCAATTTCCTTCATGAACACAACTTTTCTAATGAGCCTAAAGCATTGGTGTTCTGTCCTTGTTTGCCCTTCTCATTTTATTCCCTGTCCCTAAGTGATCTTATCAAGCTACTGGCATATTAAGTTTTTTTTCACAACCCTGATCTTTCCTGAAGCTTCATATTTGGAACTAGGCACAAAACAAGAGGAAGATTATCATAGATGAGAAATGGAATAGAAATTCACAATGGAGATCTTCAAACATTTAAAAGTCGATCATATTGACTTGATTGGATCTGGGTCTAATCAAGTAGTAGTGGTGAAGAATTAGTTTTCCCTGGGGAAAAGCATGAAGTAAAAGATGCACAAGTGCCCACTGCAAAGCAGGCAACTCGAGTGTGGCTCATATCTTGAAGGTTGGGACTGGGTAAGGGCTTCTCTCTTGAGTTAGGATTTTCAGAGCTAAGAAACATGTAAAACTGCAGATCTAGAGAAGTGAAATGTCATAGTTAAAATCTCACAAACACAGCTTAAGTGACCTGTTTACTTTGTGGCCAGATCTACAAAATATCCAACTCACTGGACGATAGTAACTCCAAATTGCAAAAAAAAAAAAGAACTGGTTCTGGGGTAAGGCATGGAGGACTGGGTGGAGGCAAATGCAAAATAGGTAGACCTTGAGGAGTGATCCCGAAGGGAGACAGAAAGGTAAATGCAAAAACTCCTCAAACTGAGCCTAAAACGAAATTCCAGAGCATGTAGAGAAACTTAATACTAAGGAAAGCATGAATAAAACCAGCGATCAGAACAAAATAATACTCCTAATGAAATGATAATACAAAAAAGAATTTTGGATGTTTAAAACATAGATGGAAGACATAGCTTCTGTAAAAATGAGAAGAAAGTATTAGGAAACAAAAATTGGTAACAAGAGCAATTGATTATGGAAATGACCCAAATAGAAATATTGGAAATGGAAAAAAGTACATGTATCATTAAGATAAAAAAAAAATGCTACTGAAGGGATAAAAATTAAACTATAGATGAAGATAGAATTAATGAATAAGAAGGCACTATTGGTCTACTATTGAGGACTTGCCCAGAATCCTTCAAAGAAAGAGTCTAAAGTATAAAAGAGAAATTAAGAGGAAGAGAGATTGAGAAGCTCTAACATTTTTCTAATAGAAGCATTAAGGGGAATGATTGAAATAAATGACTAAGGAAAAGGCATGAGTTTTCAGCTGAAGAGTAAATTTTGAAAATAAAAATAAATCCACATTTAGACATGTCATGATTTAGCTGCTTCCTAGATAAAGAAATAATTCTAAATTAAAACTTAAAATAATTTTAATATTATATAATAATATAAAAATAATTCTAAATTAAAAAGACATTACTTAGAAAAATATGACTATTATATTGGCAACAAGCTTCTCACTGGCTATAACAGAAACCAGATAGTCATGGATTCATATATTAAAAAGGCTGAGGAAAAACCTAAAATGTAGTACCTAGCTAAACCAGCCTGCTGTCACTCAAGTGTGATGGCAAAATGAAAGAACATTTAAAGAATACACTTTATCAATAAGAATGGTAAATTCAGAGTGAATGTAAGGGATACAAGAATTTGTGAGTTGAACTCCAATTTGTTAACATATAATGGTAAATTTAATTGAAT
This sequence comes from Dasypus novemcinctus, assembly GCF_030445035.2. NCBI lineage: Eukaryota > Metazoa > Chordata > Mammalia > Cingulata > Dasypodidae > Dasypus > Dasypus novemcinctus. Next base: position 52,582,853 of record NC_080686.1, read on the forward strand.
ATTAATCATAAAAAAAGTAAGTACTTTTTTTAAAGGGTAAAATTAGCTGTATAAACTCCAATAGCCAGATTGTGTAGGAGTTGTTCAGTAAGCAGTTAAAGCTTTCTAAGGATAGCCTTAGGATAAAAAGTGAAATATTGAATAGCAGTAGATCTTTAGGAAAATGATCATTTTGTAAATTTTGTAAGTGTTTTAGCACCTATTAGTAGTCTGTGTTTCTTTTTATTGCTGAGTTGTATCCCTTCGTGTATATATACCATACTTTTCTTATCCATGCACCAGTGAATGGACATTTGGGTGGTTTCTACTTTTGGCTATTCTGAATAATGCTATGAATATTCATATACAAATCTTTATGTGGACATTTATTTTGTGTACACACACACACACATACACACAAACATCTGAGAATGGAATTGCTAGGTTATGTGGTAGTTTTATGGTTAACTTTTTAAGAAACTGCCAAACTTTTCCAAAGTGGATGTATATAATACAGTTTTTTTTGAAATACTGTCCTGACAAAGTTTTTAAGCCCTGGCTAAAGGGCTGTCAGTTCCCTTTTCAAGGCCTTGGCTAGAGATCTGTTTATTTCCTTTCTTGAGCAGCTGATTCATCCATGTCCCAAACCTTTATTAGCGCTCACACTCTGGGGCCACTATGTACCTGCCCCAATCACCTTTGGGTCAGGTACCAAACAACTAGGGACAGTCCTGATGTCCTAGAGCCCACTCCACATTATCAGTCCACATTAGCCAGTCCACAGAGAGCCCTTGAAACCTACCGACCCTACCTTGCTTGCCATACATAAGCGGTCTCCTGTAGTTCCAGCTTGCTGTTGCACTGTTCCTGGGTATAGCCTCCTGCGTGACTCTACGTGGTAGACTTCTTTTGTTTGGAGTTGCAAGTAAAAGAGACTTCTGCCTTTCATCTATCCAAGTGTCTTTGTGTTATATCCTGCCACACAAAAACCTGTAATCATACCTAATATATGATTATAAAACAATGCACCATTTCACATTTCTATCATTCACACACAAGGGTTTTGGTAGTCCACACTCCTGCCAATACTTGTTATTGTTTGCCTTCTTTGTTAGAGTTACTTTAGTGAGTGTGAGATTGTATTTCATTGTGATTTTAATTTGAAATGAACTAGTGAACCTTTCAGAAACTGACCGTGACACCTCTACATTTCTGGACTCCCAAAGCTTTTATCTACTAGTTAGTGTTGTTCTAAAAGTTATGGTGTGGCCATAGCTCATTCATTCATTCATTCGTTCAGGAAAGATTAATTCAAACAATGTTCTCTGACTAAACAGATAATTAAAATGATTCCTGCTCTAAGGACTTTACAAACCTAACTGGAAACATGGACCTAGATACTAAGAGTTACAATCTAATATAATAAATAAAGTGAAAAAAGCATTATTAAAAGTTGCGGTCTCCTTAATCTTAAAATATCAGTTCCTTTTATCTGCCATATGACTTGTCACGAGAACGTTTTTCTCCCATGCTCAAGGCTGATTTCTAACAGTAAGGGATTAGGTTGGAATGAGATAGGAGCTGACATCCAGAAAACACTACTGTGGGCCTCACATTTCACTTTACTTTAGCCCATTATCAGGGCTATTATCTAGTTCAGAACTTGATATGCTGAAAACACCCTTGTTTCTGTTCTTGCATCTTAAAGTAGAAAGATCAGATGCTATATCCATTAGTTGTTCGTCTAAGGATACTGTATAGGCTATTCCCTCGATAGATTTAGTTTCACATTTCACGACTATGCACTGAGTTCTTCTTGAGGAGGAAGCAGCTGGAATGAACATAGAGCTGAATGCTGAGATTCTGAGGGTAATGACATTTGTAAGCAATTGGTAGCAAATGAAGGAGAATATCCCTAAGGTCCTTTCCTCTTATGCTATTCTTACAATTTCTGCTTTAATGTACCTCCTTGCCCTCTCCTGCAACCCAATGAATGACTAACGTGTACAATATTCATTCACATATTTTAGATTTGAATAAAAGGAAAGGATTCCAGTGATCACTCAGTATTTGCCTCCACCTTTATATAGGTAATAACTAAATTAGTTCAAGCAGATGTTTACATAGCTTATTCAATATCTTTAGGGAAGAAATTCTTCAACTTGTTCCATTGTTTACAAGTCTTGAAGTCTATGATTTAATATGGAAAATAAATTAGAAAGTTGTAGAATTTATATAACATTTAAAACACACTTGACTGAATTAGTGGAAAATTTCAGAGCATAATATGAATACACATAAAAATTTTGGTGAAGCATGCCATAAAATTATAATTTGTTCATTAATTCTGTCAGTTCTCAAGCATTTATTGGTTATGGGTAATATTTTCACAGGCAATATGCTAGTTACTGTGGATATATAGGTGAGGAAAACATGATCCTCTTTTCTTTTCTTTTTTTTTTTGAAGTACCAGGCCAGGGATTGAACCCAGGACCTCATATGTGGGAAGCTGGCACTCAACCACTGAGCCACATCAGCTCCCTGAGTTGGATTTTTCATTTGTTTGCTTATTTGAGTTCGTTTTTAGGAGGCACCAGAAACCAAGCCCAGGGCCTCCCGTGTGGGAAGCAGGAGCTCAACTGCTTGAGCCACATTTGCTCCAATCTTCCCTTTTAAGGAACAGTCTCATTGGAGAGTCAGGCCTGTAAACAAAGAATTACCATATGTTGTAATAAGCATAGGATAAAAACATAAATTCATTTTCAGGACAGGAATGAGACAGTTTTAGGAGGGACATCTAAAGCAGAAGGTGCCTGAACTGTGTGTTAAATCTTTGCTGCTCAAAGTGTGATTTTCAGACCAGGGGCACTGGCATTGTTGGGGAGAATGTAGACCTGCAGAATCTCAGTTCCTGGTCTAGACTCACCAAATCAGAATCTGCATTTAAAGAAGATGCTCTGGTGATTTGTATGGTATTAAAATTCTGAGTCTTGCCTTAAAGTATACTTAGGAATTCCCAGATGCATATGGAGGAAGAGAATATTCTCCAGAAGAGGACCATTATGTGTAAAGGCACTAGTTTGGGTTGGATTCCCTCCAGAAGCTCAGTCCCTCGGGAGATCCCTGGGAAGCATGTGGAATGCTCCTTGGAGTCATTCACCAATTCCAGCCAGTCTGTGGTTGAGGCTGCTCCCAGGGGATGTTAATTCTTCAGCATTTTTGACTTTTAACAAGGATGGACCCTATGGGCTCTGATCACCAGGAAAGTCCACCCAGCAGTTTGGAGTTCACAGACATGGTGAGTGCTGGCAGGATACAGGTGGACCCTGAAAGAGGCTGCTTTCTGGCTGGAGGCAGGAACCAGCACTACAGGAAAGACTCATGGAATTGCTGGTGGTTCAGTATTCTGGGAGTGACAGGAGCAACGGTGTAAATGTCAGGATCTAAAGCTGCATAGATGTGTAGGAATCAAATCATAAAGGGCCTCGTGAAGAAGATAAGCTATGGAACTTTGGATTTCTTTTATGGGCCATTAGCTATTTAAAAATGGAATGTCATGATAGATAATTTATTTTTCAAAAAGATTGTTTTGAAGGAAGTTTGGAGGATGGATTGGAGTGAATGAGACTGAAGGCAGAGAGGCCAGTTCAGAATTGTATAACTTTGGACACAGGTTCTGTAGTTAGGGTGTCACCACTAGCAAAATGGATTAATCAATATTTCTATTGTGCTCCCACTATATTCAAGAAATTTTCTAAGTAGCTATGTGAGATGCAAAGGATTGTGCCTCAACCTTTCCTTTTCTTTAGTTACTTAAAATAATCTGGTCAAACTGAATTCTTTTCAATATGTTAGTGCCACTGCTGTCTGTCAGTAGATGTTGATGTGCTTCAATTCAACATGGATATGTAAATTGCCTGGATGAATGTACTAGCCAATGACACATCTCATCCTTTTTCTTCTTTCCTCTCTCCCTCCCTCCCTTTCTTCCTTCCTTTGTTCCTCCTTCCCTCCCCCATATCTCTTTCCCTTTCTCTCTTTCTTTCTCTCTTTCTTTCTTTCTTTCTCTTTTCCTCTCTCTCCCTCTCTCCTTCTCTCCCTTTCTCTCTCTCTCTCTCTCTTTTTCAACAAAATAATTCTTCTGAGAGCACAAGGCATTATTTAAACTAATAATTTTCTTTTCTACCAAATAAAGCTACAAGTAGGTTCTTAATTAGTGAATAAATTAATCATTTATCCTATTTATGAACACCAGTCAAGCTTTATTTATGACCATGTCCACATCCCATATAATAGGAATTTTGTGGTTATTGCTATACTCACTAATATTAAAGTGTTGCCTGCCCTTTCTCTTAGCTAAGATAGGTAGAATATTTTTCTTTAAACCAGAGAATAATAGTTGGTCCATGTGCTAATCCTTCTGAGGCAACAAAAGAACTGTGTTATTACACAGGAAAGAAATCTTTTCTATTTCATATCCCTAATCTTAATCTGTTGCCCAGAAGAAGTGGATGTCTAAAATGTCATGTTTTTCAGACTTTGTTTCAGTCCCTGTAGTGTATTGACAAGCTGCATTTGTTATTCTCATTACTGACATCGTAATAAAGATTTGGTACTGCTTAAGGTAACCACTAACTTTAAGTCAGGCTTCTCTGTTCACTTTTATATCAGCTGGGATTAACTTTTCTCCCCCCTGTCCAGACATTTGC